>NW_027437193.1:14529121-15138496 GCF_033239565.1 Halichoeres trimaculatus | reverse complement strand
AATTCAGATGTTGCAACTGACCTCAAACCTGGGGACAGTTGCAACACAGATCAGGGACAGTTGCAACATATAAAAAAGACATTAATTTTTCACTAATTATCCTCAGTGTTTTGTCTAAATAGGACAAATACTAATGTTATGACCCAGAGTGGGCTCAAATTCAATTTTCTTTTCTGTACAGCTTTAAGGTATTTAATTCGGGGTTTTTTTGTTTTTGTTTGTTAAACATGGGCCTACCTTGAGTCAATGTGCAGATGTTACTGAAGCTATAAAAACTCAATATTGCATTTTGGGACAAAATGAATGGAATAATTCTTTTTTTTTTTTTTTTTTTACAATTTCTCTATTAAGATGATTCATTCACTATATGACAAGTTTATATAACACATACAACACACCACAATAACCAATTGCTCATTTTTGCTTAACAAGTTATTTGGGACATTATTATGTTTATCGTTAGAGTTAGTTTCTCCATATGATTGCCTGATCTATTCATCATGAGCAATGAAATATATTAATTTTGCCTATTTTGAACTAAAAATCTTAAAAAACATGTTTGTGTGGTCTCTTCTTATATGACTAACCTAATAGCATGGGGACAGTTGCAACAGTTGCAACTGTCCCCATGGTACCAGTCATGACAAAACGCCATGTGCTAGCTAGCCACATTGACATTGACACATGCTCACCATGTCATTTAATAGTCAACAAACAGTGATTCAAACTAGATAGGTTTGGATTCATTCATACATAAGGTCAGGACGGTATGACAAAAAAAACAGCTCATGAAAAAAGCTACTTTCATACCTCCAAAACAACTTTACTTGATAGAAGCAGGACCAGATGCTCAATATGGCCTCTCTCTTCTTGGTGGGTAGAGGGTCTAACTGAGCATGTGCAGTGTGAGTGTCATCACTCTAGCATGTTTCTGATTGGAGAAATAAGGCTTGTTGCAACTGTCCCTTGTTGCAACTGTCCCCAGTCTCCCCTACTTCAGGCAAATTCAGTCACCCAGAGCAAAAAAGAAAAATGTCTCGGTGGCATGGTGCTCAGAGGTGAGCTAGTTGAGACAGTCGGCTCACTCGATGACTTTGAGAAGTTCAACAAGACCTCATCTAGTCACGCAAGCTGGATGTGAGCGATTCGATGCAGACAGAGATATCATCCATCAGCCACTTCACCTGGGCCTAATGGCTTGCCGCAGACAGCCATGTTTGACTGTGTGTTTGATGTGCGCATACCGCATACCCACCTACTCTTTTCATGTCAGAGTATCAGCAGGCAGCACGGTGTCAGGGCTCACAAATGGATTTTCTAATCCACTTGTTTGCTAGAAGTTCTTTCAATCCCCCTAGGTTTTGATGCCGAAGCCAAAAATGTACTTAAACACAAGCATCGCCTTTAGACTCATGTCTGTCTCAGCCCACCTCCCCCACAGCTGTCATTGTGTGTTTTGACAGGCTGAAACATTTCCGCGGCGGAGAGAAACAGATGCAGGCGGGAAAGGCGAAGGACATCAGGAAAGCTCAAATAATGAGATGTCAAGCAGGGCAGACCATAATTGTTAATTACATTTATTCCAGTGTTGCTGGAATGCAGCCACGATGCTTTCAGGAATATAAAGTGGTGTCCTCAACATGTTCCAGGTTCTGCCTTTTAAATGGGCTCTGAGTGATCAGGCCTGAAACTCAATAAGTCCAGCCCTACTTCAATCTACATGCAGACTACACGCAACCATTTAAGGAGAAAAGACAGTTTAAAAAAAAGAAAAAAGAAAAAAAGGGATGGATGAAGTCTCATCAGCTTTACTGTATGGTGATGGGAAAAAAATGACTGTTAAAGCGACTGCCAATGTGTCATTCACCTGCTTTAACATCCACTTCTGTGTCTCACTCTGCCTGTAACTGCACAGCCATCTGTCTGAGAAATATTCTCAACCCTATGCTAAAAAAAGAACAGATAAAGCAAACATATCTCACTTTAGAGGAGAGTTTGAGGTCTTTAGTGTGACATGGCTCTCAATTAATGGTTTTATGTCAGCTGAGAATAATGCCGAGGGCGTTTGTTTTGCCTGGGTCATGTCTACTTTAACTGACACATTAAGTGAGCTTTCCTCAACTTTATAGCACCTTTTGAACTTGTGTTGTCAACTTGTTGATGATGATGATGGTCATTTTTTTAAACATCTGGAAGTAATTAAGTATATGCTGTAAAAGTGCTGTGGGAGAATTGTACAAAAGCCTGTCTTCCTGTACAGTATGGCTTTTTTCTATATTCACTCCTAAAAATCTACAGACAGAACAATGAGATTCTCTGTTTGGCTCTGATGGAGAGGTAGGACATGCTGGAGAAAGAGGTAAAAGTAGAAGTGTCTAGATTGGTGTAACATGTGCAAGGACATTTCTGTCAACAACAAAGCACAGAAACCTTCCTCAACGACACCATCATTCCACCCACACCCAGAGTTGAAAGTTTCAAACTTTTATCCGCTGCGTTCATACATCGTCTAACCCTGACTGTGCACAGACTTTTGACTCGGGGGCTGGCAGGAGAAAGTCCACTTCAAATAGTAGCAAGCAGATTTCGACGTTTGCATTGCACATCTTCACCCCCCTCATGGAGAATGTCTGGAAGATTTCAGAAACACAGTTCATATGTGAAAGGGGGTTTGTGGTTCTGTATCGTCAGCTCTCTTATCTTCCATCCTAATAAAAAAGGAGTTTCTTGTGAGCTTCAGCTGAACATCCTGCCAGCTTGCTGCCTTAATTGAATTCTTAAAAGAAACTGTCAATCACTCCACTTTTCTGTCACTCCAAATGTTGCTGCAGCAAAGACAAAGACTCAGGAGAACTACAAACAAGGCTCTGTTTTGGAATCAACAACTCCTCCTCTGATGTACATATACCTTCCTAGTTTAACTTGCCACCCCCAAACCATCTGCTGTCAGACACTGGTAATTAGTTTTATGGTGTTCTTGGCAGCCAAAGTATGGCTTCACGATAATTACCCTTTTATTGTTTTGTATTCAATTGTTAATGTTGTTGTTGTTTCATGGCTTGTCCTAATTAAAAGTTTGGAGCTTTGCAGAATTAACACACACCGCCCTTTTTGTCCTTCTAAATGGTTTATCCTGCAGAGCTGACATTAAAGAATATGATGAATGGAAAGGACAGGAGCGGATTCCGTGAGAGGACGGTTGAGCTTTTTGTTGCTTCAGGCTGTAATAACTCTAAGACTTTTCAGGTTGCCGGTATGTCCGTCTCCGAGGAGAAGCTATCAATATTTTCTACAAAAGCCTGTTTTTATTCAAGGGTTTTCCTACTGTTGACAACAACTTGTGTGTCTCTTCTCTTTAGACTTCTCTGACATTCCTCTATTTCCTTCGGCCGTGCCATCCCCTGAGAAAAGCACCAGTCAATATCCCCCTGCATCTCTCATCACGCTGTTTGTTTCAGTGGCTTTTAAGTTGTGGTCAGAGATAGCTTTCCCTTCAAAAAGCGTGGTCTGAAAGGTCTCTGGTGCAGAGCTTTGGGTCATCGTCGCAGCCAAATCCACTTACACAAAACCCTACAAGCTCTCTCATTCAACAGCACACATTAACCTGCGGTAAAAGCTCTGGAGATTACATGGAGGACTGGTTCGAAAGTCAGAACAGCTGCAAGTGCTATTGACAAACAAAAATCCATCTTGAACTTTGGAAGTACTTAAACCAAAAGATTTTCTTGTTGAAATGTTGTTATTATAATATGGATTTTTTTTTTTAAATATTAGCTTGAGACAGCATCATTGCAGAAAGTCCTCTTTGGTCTGAAAACGTACTGGAATTACTGTAGACAACGAGGGGTATCTCAAATAAGTATAACACTGAGGAAAAAGTTTATTTTTGTGAACAAACTTTCAATAACAAATATTCCTCGGTTATGAAGCAACCCTTTTTTCAAATCAATTTTTCTTGATTATGGCTCAGAGTGGGCAGCATGGTGTTTTCATGGGTTCTCTGTGGGTGCTCTGGCTTCCCCCTACCAGTGGTGATTGCTGTAAGACTGCAAGGGAAGCTCAGCTTCCCCTAAAATGTCCCCCAAAAAAGTGGTGATATGTACTGCTGTGTGTACATTTCATTGACAAAATATGAGCTAGAATTCCTTCATCTTTTGTTCAGGGTCAGCGACCTATCACAGGTAACTGGCTCCACCTCCTTCTCATTCATCTCCGCAGCGTCTCAGCGCTTTAACACAGTCAGACGCTGGGCGTCTTCTGACTTCAGCAGGGAAGCGTAGTGAGCTGTTCCACTGTAGAAAGTGGATGGTCATTGGATAAACGCTGGGCTTTGTTCCGCCCATCGGACGCTCAGCGTCTCTGGGGCTCCATGAGGCAGTGGGCTGGCCTGGACGCTGGGCTTCTGCATGATGATTGGATGATCTGTCTGAGGCTGAATCCCTTTTTGATTTACAGTGAAATGAGCCAGTCAGCGATCTTGAAGTTCAACCCTCTACTGGAGCATCTTCTCAGTTCTACATTTACTTGTTCTGGACTGATCTGGAGGCATTATCAATCCCCAGCAAGTTTACTTTTCTTTAAAATGATGAGCGTTGTGTTTAAAGATTCTCTCTTTCCACCAATAAGCAGCTACAGCTACGGAGCTTCTCCCCCTGTCACTCACACTTACAGCCTGTCGTAGTCTCACGTAGTAGCTCCAGCTGCTAGCAAGCTGACACGGAGGGTAGAATTTACATTTGAATAAATAAATTTATGATGTAGGCCGGAAAAAAAATGAGCTTTCCCTCCTTAACTGACCAGCAGCCGCCACTGCCCCCTACAGTCCAAAAACATTATCATCAGGTTAATGTTTTATTCATATATTCCACAGGTGTTAGTGTACATGTGAAAGGTTGTCTGTCTCTATGTGTCGGCCCTGTGATTGACTAGCTACCAGTCCTGGGTGTTTTGAAGATTAGAAATCTGGTATCCAAAATCCTTAGAACAGTTCCTGAAATCAATCAAATGACCTGATATACAAAAATGTCAAATTGTAAAACTGTACATAATTTTAACAACTCAATTTTAAGCTTAATACTTGTTTGGATTGTTGGTGCTGCTACACCATAAAACCATGGCATCAGCACACAGAGGCAATCAGCCTGTAGTAGTGTTAAGACGCCCAGGTTCACTCTCAGCTTATCTGTATTTTAGGGTACATGTTTCTTTTCTTCCTTTTCAGACCAGTTGGTTGGCCAGAGAAGCACAATAATGGTGAGCAGCCATTTTGTAGAAGTTTTGGCACCATAGACAGGTGCTAAGTCCTGCTGGAAGGAGATATCAGCATCTCCAAAAAGCTCGTCAGCAGATGGAACCATGACGTGCTCGGAAATCTCTTGTTTGATGGCTGTGTTGTTTTTGGATGTAATAAAACCCACTAAACAAACACCAGCAGATGACATGGAGCACCAAATCATAACAGACTGCCAAAACTTCAAACATCTTGGATTTTTCCTCCAGACCTTAGGACCTTGAGTTTCAACTGAAATGCAAAATGCACTTTTGATCTGAAGTGAGGACTGGACCACTGAGCCACAGTTCAGTTAATATTCTCCTTTAGCTCGTAAAGTAGAGTAGATACGTCAGAATTCTTGAAGTTACTTTTCTTGACAATCTTCTCAAACCTTTGGTTTTACTATACTTTTTCCTTCAAGGCAACTTTCCATTAATGTGCTTTGATACAGCACTTGGTACGCAGCCAGACTTTTTCTTCAACAGCCTTCTGTTTCCTACCCTCCTTGATGGGGCGTTGATGATCGCCTTCTGGACAACAGTCACAAAATAGAACAAGAGATAAGAAGCATTCATACTGTTTGAATTGTTATTCGCTCGCAATCAAAGCATATATTTGTACACGTTTTGAGTTGTTAAGCATTATCCTCTAAATTGAAACGAAAATAGGCTTCAGAGATTTATATTCAGCTAAGAATATATGAAATATATCTTTTAAAATGTTTCTGTACCTTGTTTGACCTTGTCAATGGCTGATGGACAGCTGACCCCACAGCCGTCTACCATGCCGACACCAGGATGTAAAGGTCATACCTGACACCTCCTATTGTTCCTCAGGGTTTTAACTCGGTTAGCTCAGCCATCCGCCTCGTTGAGTCTTGTGCTTTACCTCTGACTCACACTGAATGTCTGTCTTCCTCGTCTGTGTCACAAACCACAGATTTCCACACAGGCAGAAAAAGTTAAAGATTTCACCCTGCTGATTTTCAGTTAAAAAATCCTGGAGCAGCCAACGTTATAGCTGAACTGCACTGTCTCCAGCTATCCTTCGTTTCAATCTCCTTTCTTCTTTTCCATCAAAGTTTTGTGGTTTGCAGTCATTTCAAGACTGGGTTTATACAGCTCAAAGCCTGTCATGCTGTTGCTGGCATATTGCACTGTGTCCAAGGCACATCCTAAAACTTTTCTTGTACTCACACACAGTCGAGGCATTCCCCTGAAAACAAATGTATGAAACTACATCTAAGGGAATGGCCTGTCTGGTGAAAGTACTGAAGGACTAATAGACAGACCTAAACATAGAAAAAAAAAGGGAATTTTGTGTTTGGTGGATTATTTCTTTGTTGTAACAATGCTTTTTGGCAATAAATCTTATACTGTTGGGAAAGCCTGTTTATTTCCCCTTCAAATGGTGCCACATTTGTAAGGAACAGACAGGACAGACATGAAGTATGTGGGTTGAGCCCATGAAAAATTTCTGAAGTCTTCTCTGCCATTGCCAATCAGCTTATTCAGCTGTTTAGTGTTGTTGATTGTTTGGTGGATTGGATGATTGAAGTCCAAAGACACATTGGCAATTTAATAATTTATTCATCTAACAAATAGGAGCATCAGCAGTGTGTTGAACAACTATATGCAGCCACAACAGCCTGGCATCTCCTCCTCGTGCTGGTCACTGCTGTGGGATGGCACCCCACTCTTCAAATAGCCGGTGATGCAAGTCAGCTAATGTGTCTGTGATGGTGTCTCTTGCACAAACAGCACACTCAGGCTGAACCCATGAGTGTTCCTTCAGCATAGCATGAAGATTCTGAAGCAGACACCTACAAACCAATGTTCCATGGCCCATGCTTACAGGTGCTGCCAATCAGGTGCCCGATTGGCGGCCCCTGGGGTTCTGGAAGGTCAAAACAAGAGTCAATAGCAGAAATAGCTTTCTGGCATTGGCAGAGAGGATTTGGCAAATTTTTCACGGTCACATCCCACTAACTCTGCACTGCTCCTCTCAGATATATGCTCCTTAAAAAATTGGCACCATTTAAAAGTAATAAACAGGCTCCCTGAAGGTATAAAATTTACAATGTAAGCCCAATGTAAGCCATCAAAAAATAGTCAGAATAAACAATTTCATTTTTTAAATAGCGCGATGTTTATTAACTCTTTTAACAAAATCCAAAAAAGTATTGCTATCTACTTTTGATTAAAAAAAATATATTTTTAAAACACATGACAAACTAGGCAGTTTTTGAAATGTTTGAAGTACCGTTTCAGTAAATATGCATTCTTTCAATGCAAAAACTTTTTTTTTGCATAAAAAAAAGAATGACTCATAAGTTGTTATTTTGAACACAATTTCTTGAAAATTAGCAATGACTATTTTGTAAACAATAATAATAATAATAATAATAATAATAATAATAATAATAATAATAACAATAATAATAATAATGATAATAATAAATAATAAAAAAGGACCAAAATACAACTTTATTTTGCCTGTAGTGCAATGATTATCAACAAGGGGGTAGAATCATTTGAAAATGGCAGAAGAAAAAAAAACAACTCATTTTTTGATATTTTTGCCGTCAGGCCATGATTGAAGCATGTAAACATGTGCTCTGACAAGCACACAAAGAATTTAGTGAAATGAAAATACAAACTTGTTATTTGTACAAACTGAAGAGATGGGAGAAGGTTGGAGTTCATAATAATAATAGTAAGCCCGAGTCAGGTCACATATGACAACACAGCAATTCCATGGAATTCTCTTTAATTTTTCAAGAATAAGAGAAAATATATTTTGCAGTTTTTTAATTCATTCATATATACATATATATTCATATTCATTGCATGGTTTGTGTTTTGCATTTGCAGAAATAATTATAAAAATCATTTTTAGTCACATCCTGTCAACAAGCTCTGAAAAAAACAAAAAAAACAAACAAATATAAATTAATTTTAAAAGAACATGAGAAAATTGCATCATTAACCCAGTGTCAGAAATAGTATGGAATCGTGAGTTGAGTGTATTGTTGAATCCCTGGTAGATGGTGAATGCTCTTAATGTATGTGAATTTGATATTTTAAAAATTTTGCATAAGAATACATGTAACTGCATTGTTTTTTGGAAATCTCATTCCATTTTATGAACACAATTAATGTCTTTTCTCTTCTTGAGTCAGCTGAGAGCCTCAATGTTCAGCATTTCTCCAACTTAAGAGGTTTTTTATTTTCTGCATCTAACAGCCCAATGAATACTTAATTGAAAAAGACAACTCAAATTAATTGTTCCATAAATATCTTCAACCCAGCACATTCCTAGTTAATATTTAAATAAGCCTGTGGTATGGACTTTTCTTCTCTCACAGAAAGGTGTTTTAAAAGACAGATGTGGTAAAGCATAGTACAATGCATCAGTGAGGAAAAAAACATACCAGCTCCATATTCTCCTTGATTATTAAATCATAGTCTCAGGAGAAATGTTATTTCTATTTTTCTTCCAGCCTTTCTCTTTTACAATTGCTTGCCGTTGGCAGTATGCTGTAGAGCAGTGAGGGTAAATGTGTAACAGCCTGATTAACAGATCTTAAAATCCTTGTTTGATCGGAACTATGTGAAAACAATCAAAACATTTTCATCTTGAAGTTCTTATTTTCATCCTCCCCACTTTTTACTTCTTCCTTCCCTGTGCTTTGTACATTTACAAAACTGTCTTTAAGAAAATGCACGATAGTATGTGATATAAAATGAAAAGGATGACATGTGATGAGGTCGACAGGATGTGTTCAGCTACATTTTCTTGCAGACTTACAGTGCTACTTCTGCCCATAGCAGTTGAAATGTTAAGTACATTTTTTCCTCATGAATTGGTAGACAACCATGCTTTTTTGACTGGAGATGATGATTTAGGCGGTCAGCTGTCACTTTTATTAAAAGTCTGAATGTCAGAAACTGGCCTTGGTGATCCTGAGGTTATTGAAATATTTATATTAGCCAAAAAAAAGTCTGCCCTCGATTTGTATCTCTCAAATATTTCAATGAACAGCTGTGCTCAGGGGTGTGAGTGGTTTGTGACTGAATACTTACTAATCAGCATGAGAATTACTTGTTGGTTTAACTGATTAGTATCAAGGCTCAAATGCTAGCCATAAGTCATAACCAAATTCTCGCACAGCAGCGGCTATGAGCAAGGCCTGTGGCTACAGTGAATGGCTGCTGCCGTACTGGCACAATGGTTTACTACCAGGATGTAAACAAGCACAAATGACAGGTTGATTCTGTTTAAACTATTTTGGAATTAATTGACTCTGAACACCCCTAATGTTAGTATATTAACAGCTAAACCATAATGTGCAACATAAAACTCTAGCCAACTTTAAAACCTATTTGTCCTTGCAGATCCCTGCAACAAGTTTGCCGTTTGCTTAAGTTTAGCACTAAATTAGCTCGGTTTCTTCTCACTCCATTGAGCAGGAAAAGCTCACACTTATTTAATCTTCTTCCTTTAATTTCTCCACTTCTCTTCTTCTAAAGTTTGCTTTTACATTACTCCCAACCCTTTAGCTTAAATGTCACGGCATTACATATTTGCTCTGGCTAATGACCTGTGCTGACAAGAGAGAGGGCTGCAGCTATGTCTTTATTTAACACACAGAGAGTAATGATTTGCACTCAGAGGGGGCTCCGGTGAGGGCCGGACATCTCCGTCTGTGTCTTTTAATAGGGCCTGTCTCCAGTGATTAGGGATTGTTGACAGGGGAAGTTGTAGTGCAGGGCACCAGATGGAGCCCCCAGTTCCTTCTCCTCATTTATTACCTCCTACCTAATCTATGCTTATGCTAGAAAATTGCAAGCCTGCACACACATGCCCAAATACATGCACACTCTTTTTTTCCTCTTTGCTCATTATGTCAAATATCAGATGGTGTAACAAACATTGTTAAGTCATGGGGGACAGCTTGGCGTTCTTTCCTCCCACGTCTCCTGAAACTTCAGGGTCTCATGGCCACACTGGCAATCTTACTCCAGCTCTCTCATCATTACACACTGGTTCACAGCACAGCATCAGGACTCCTCTATCCTGAACCAGGCTGGAACCAAACTAATTAGCCTGTCATTTCTATTCTCTTGTCTTTGAGGCGGCTGGATTTTCTGATTAGTTTCCTCTATGTCATTTCCAAAATGGTTCATAGGCCGCAAACTCTTTTCTGTCTAAATTAATCAACAGTGTCCTTTCTTCTGCTGCTGAGAAAAAAATAAAAAAGACCAGTCCTTGGGCTAATTGTAGAGAGATGGCTCTGTCTCAAAGTCTTTTCCCTCCGAAAGACAAAGAGGTCTAATTCCCTCTTATGAATTACTGATAGGCACCTCCTTTTTTTCCCATCCTCCCCCAGGTCTCTAGAGATCACACTCAGGTTCACCAACACTCCAGACCTTCAGCCACTAGAGGTTGTAATTGACCTGCACCTTTTGACCTGCTTGTACACAACCTGTACAACCATAATGTAGCAGACAATGCATAATGAATAACTATGGTATCCTCTGGGTACTGAAGGGTGAATTAATTTGTATGAAAGTCAAGGATAACTAATGAGAAAGCAGGAAAACTAACGCAATAAGAGCCTCAGTACTCCACAGCAATGCAAGCACACAAAGCACATTTGATTGTATACTTTCCTCCTGAACGTAAAACAGGGGATCTAATGGCATACTAATGGACAATGTTCACCATTATGCACGAGCCGTTCCAACCTAAGCTGCCATGAAAGCCAATCAAACCAAAGCGTTCCAAACTCTATTGTGTGCCTTATTTTTCTGAACAGTTTATTCTTCTGGAATCAGCAATTAATGGCAGAGAGTTAATTGCCGCCTGAACTGCAGATGACCCTCCCTGCTCTGTTGCTGCAGTGTGTATACCCTGAGAGAAGAGTGTAATAGATGTAGCAGGGAGGAAGGATGTGCTCAGAGGATTAGTCTTGGCTTTTTTGTAAAGCCAGCCTTGTGATCTTTTTTTAAAGATAAAAACCAGTCCAAAATACCAAAAAATAAAGCTTAGAAAAATATGTTTTAAGCTTGTATCCATCAGTATGAGACGGACGTTAAAAACCACAAAGGCTCTCTCTTCAAAGAATTCACAGCTCTGGATATTTCACCGTGCTTTGTCTCTATCCATCATACATGGTCGTTAACCTGTGACACGTGGCAACCATCCACCAATCATCCGCCATCATAAATCACTTTGTCCCGAGACACGGTACCACTTTCATACCATACAATGCAATCCCACATGGGAGCAGAGAAACCGAAGCAGGCGGTCACATTGTCCTGTATGAGTGGGAAAGGAGCTGCTGTTCGTCGATGTGACAATGGTTGCATAACCAGCCCATGTTAGCTGATATGCACTGGCCCCTGTGCATGCTAGCTCTGGCCTTAATCGGCTATGATTACAACTAATGGCTGTAATGATGTACATTTTCTCCCCAGCAGGGCAGTGCAATTAGAATCAAGCGAATTTGGTGGCTCCTCAGGGCCAGACAGAGCCCCACATCATCTTTCTCTCAGTGTTGTAGCATGTGTGTGTATGCACGGTGTGTTTGTGTGAGAGAGACAGAGAGGAAGAGTCTTTTTTTTTACAACAAGAATTGTGTGACATTGTTTTCATTTAGGTGCACTTCAACAAATGACAAAAAAACTCTCATTGTGTTTGTTAAACTTTTACAATTACCCAAATTAATTAAAAACTCATTTGCCACAACCAACACAATTATTACTTTTTCTCTCATGACACATGCATATTTAAAAGTTTCAAATCATCCTGTAGTGAAAATGATAATGATTAATGCTGGCAACATTTCCACAGAGTTGTCTGCTCTCTATTTGTTACCGGTATGTGTTTCTGTTTGTGTGTGTTCTTTAAATGCGGATATAAAGTAAATAAATGTTGGATGTCTATTATAAATTTTGGACAGATTTTTAAAGAGCTACATATTTTTATGTTATAGAAATCACTCAATCCATCTATCGACTGCTGAAAATGATGAGTCCTAAATACAGCAGGTAATCCTTATAAGATGTGTTAAAAATACAGGATAATAGCATGACCAGCCAGAGTTAAGGGAGTTTGTGGAGTAGTGATCTGGGGAGGCAGGTACGGTGGCCCTGAAGTGCAAAACACAACAGCAAATTAACTAAACACAACGGCAAATTAACTAAACACAACAGCAAATCAACTAAACACAACGGCAAATTAACTAAACACATTAGCAAATTAACTAAACACAATGGCAAATTAACTAAACACATTGGCAAATAAACTAAACACAACGGCAAATAAACTCAACACAATGGCAAATAAACTAAACACATTGGCAAAAAAACTAAACACAACGGCAAATCAACTCAACACAACGGCAAATAAACTAAACACATTGGCAAATAAACTCAACACATTGGCAAATAAACTCAACACAACGGCAAATAAACTAAACATAACGGCAAATTAACTAAACATAACGGCAAATAAACTAAACACAACGGCAAATCACTCCAGCTCTACCAGAAGAGGTAGGTCCTTGAGGCGGTATTTGTCGTCGGTGATTGGACGAGAGAGATAGAAGGAGAATGTGCTTGATTGGACGAAAGCCCCTTTGACCAGGAAGTTGTCGGGAAAGTAGCAACGATACACAAACGTAACGGCGGTAACTCGGAGACGGCAGGGTAGTGGTTCACCATGTACTGTCCAAATTGTGAAAGGGAGGCGGTTGAGCCATTACCAAACTTTTGCAGTGGCTGTGGCAAGAGGCTTCAAGAAGTGTCTTTCGGGGTCGTGGACTTTCAACAACCTTTGTTAATTTGCTGTTGTGTGAAGTTGATTTGCCAAAGTGTTTAGTTAATTTGCCAAAGTGTTTAGTTAATTTGCTGTTGTGTTTAGTTAATTTGCTGTTGTGTTTAGTTAATTTGCTGTTGTGTTTAGTTAATTTGCTAATGTGTTTAGTTAATTTGCCGTTGTGTTTAGTTGATTTGCTGTTGTGTTTAGTTGATTTGCTGTTGTGTTTAGTTCATTTGCTGTTTTGTTTAGTTCATTTGCTGTTTTGTTTAGTTCATTTGCTGTTTTGTTTAGTTGATTTGCTGTTGTGTTTAGTTGATTTGCTGTTGTGTTTAGTTCATTTGCCGTTGTGTTTAGTTCATTTGTTGTTGTGTCTAGTTAATTTGCTGTTGTGTTAAGTTAATTTTCCGTTGGGTTTTGCACTTCAGGGCCACCGTAGACAGGGGCTAAAACAAGGCTGAAACAAGGTTTTCCAAAACACCAGTGAGTTTTTTTTGTTTGTTTGTTTTTTGTTTTTATTGTTTTTTTGTAAATCATTTAAAGCTACAAGGATACCTAAGAGACAGGATAAAACCTAGCAACAAGATTCCACTGACCCCACTTTAAATCACAAACGTGTACTCGCAGTGATTATATCTTCAAAACCAACAGGAATTGGAATCAGTTAATTGTTGAATGTAGCAGTGAGTTAGTCGGAAATGATAAAATTCTTGTTCTTGTGGGGGAAAAACTCCATTAAACAAGTAAAAATATGAGAATTTCCACATGTAAAGAAAGTAGGACCCACACCTTAAAAGATGACTTCAAGGATGAGGGCCCTAAGAAGAAGATGATGCACACTTTAATTACATTACTTCACACCCACATGAAAATACATAACAGAAGTTGTTGTTCCACATTTATAGCCGGAGATGACGGAAGCAGCTTTCTGTCTGGGTTCTATTTCTCATAACTACTTTACATCATCCATTACACCAACAATAAAAGGTACTGTAATGAAAGACCTGTACATTTCCTTCATCTCTGCATGCCATGGAGTCAGTACTAAATCACATTTCTCAATATAGAAAAAATCAGTATTGAATTATGGCCCAATCAAAATTTAAAATTTAACTGTGAGGTGCTTGACAATGCTACAGCACCCTGTGGCTTGGTATCATATCATATCATATCAAATTCTACCACATGGTATGCTGTTGTATTATATTAGAGTATCATATAGTGTTTTGCCACATTTTTTTCACATGTTGTCTTTAAAGGTGACAGCATTACATTGCTAGGCGCCGCCCTGTTGGCTATGGCTGCCTTTTGCAGAAGCTCTCTCTTCTATTTCTGTCTCTTGTAATTTTTTCGTCTCTTTTTCGGAATCTTTGTATTTGGAGTAGATCATGACTTTGTATGGCTCATTTGTTGGTCATGGACACCAAACTTTTTGTGGCTTCAGTGATATTTTTACTACTTTTTCTCCTGTGTTTGTCTGGAGATCCTACATGTAACCATGGCTGCATTGTTTACATGTGAACTCAGTTGTTAGCAGCCTGTAGCATGTCAATGCTAACTGGTGTAAGGCCTGATGTCTTCCCACAAGGTGAGGAAAAGGAGGTGAGAACGACGTGCTGGTTCTCAGGTGTGAGCTAAGAAGTGACAACATGGTCCTGTCCTTCCATCCATCGTTACTGGGAACGTAAGATCTATCTCCAATAAGATGGACGAGCTAGCTGTGCTAACCCAGCAACAGAGGGAATATCAGAGGGCAGAGTAGCATCATGCTATTCACAGACATGGCTAATGGAGCTAACATCAGACACCAACACCACATTGGAAGAGCTTCACCTGCTGTGAGCAGACAGGATACAGGGGACAGAGATGGAGCATGACTGAAGAAGCTCAGTCCTGGACCCTGTGGAGGTGGAGGATGGCTGAACTGGAGAATGATGAACAAGCTGTCATCATCTATTTTCTTATGGACCTTTTTACACTTTCTATACACTTTCTTAATTTTGTTTTCTTGATTGCTGCTGTGGCTTCAATTTCGTTGTACTTGTTACAATGACAATAAAGTTCTATTCTATTTCATTCTATTTGCCTTTAACTCCTTTGTTTTGGAGTCACTTTCTTTTATTAAAAATGTTCCTTTTTTTGCTGTAGTGTATGAAGTGATGGACCTCGTGCTTTGGACCTAGCCCCGCTCATTGACATACCTCGAGTCTGAGAAGCAGATGTAAACATGCTAGAAAGATTAAAATTTTCTTGATCGTTTTTGACCAGATTATCCATCTTATTTGTCTTGCCTCTGGTAAACGTCTCCCTCCTTTGACTTACCAAGTTGTTGTTGTTTGTAGTGTTTGTAGAATAGCTGAAAAGATCTCCTGCCGGAGATCACATCTGGCCATCCAGACACTGTAGACCGCCTGCGGTCAATCACACCGTGCCCAACATTCAGATTGTGTTCATTCTCTACAGTCATGACTGATATGTTGGTAAATAGCAACATTTTTTTTATATGTGCTTTTATATAATTGATAAAAAGCATGGGTTATAGGGTGAGGGCCATCATGGGGTCAAGAATATATCTTGTAAAGATTGTTTTATTTTCTAAATGATTAAGCTCTGAACCATACATTTAAGAATGGATAAATCTTTAATTACTAAATTTGAGGATGCACTTGAACTTGTTTAGCTCTTTATGTGCTTCTTGTTGCTATGGTTACAGAGATCTTATGTCAGCAGATGTTTATTTTACTCAGAGGAAAGGGTTTTCGGGTTTGCTTCCAGCCATATCTCCTCCCCACTCTTAACTTTTGTGCAAACTAAAGAGCACAGACACGCATTTAAACACTCTCTTGAACACACACACACACACACACACACACACACACACACACACACACACACAAATGCACACATTGTGCTCGTCAAATCAAGCAACGTCTCCATGGAAACTAGAGCCGAATAAAGAGATTGCCTTAATCACTTGAAAGTAGTACAAACTCTGCTCTCATCTGGCCAAAGACGCTGGCTCTCTCTCCAAAATGGTTTTAAATTCAGTATGTAAAATATGTGAAGCCATTTATTCTATTACCCAGAGTAATTCTCAGTGACATGCAGGACAGCGCCTCGATATGTTGTACTTGGGGTTAATTAAAAACTTAATGGTCAAGTCTGTATTTGTAATAGGGCTGACAGGAGCTCATAATTCACTCAGATTGATTAGATATTAAACCAGTGGTCTGTATAAGCGGTGGTCAGAGACGACTGTATGGAACAATTATCTCTGAATCATTGCTGATGATGCCCATCGCCCATGCGCTCATGGAGACGTGAACAGAAACCTAAGACTATCACAAGACCATGTATTCACTACTTTTTCCAAGCAGCAATACGCAGAGCTCACAGCTGGCTCAGCTTCTACAGTGTGGGGTCAGCGCAGAACAACAAAACTGATGCTAAATCAGATGGACATGTTGTAGATTCAGGTGAGGCTCTTAAAACTGATCCTGATTTTGGCCACATGTAGTTAGCCCTTTGTGTCAGTATTGACAGAATAGTGGCAAGTTTACTTCCATTTGAAAACTATTAATGTATCAGCATTCCTCACAGTGTAGGGGAGACTGGGGACAGTTGCAACACTTTTTTACATTACTCTCAGTTAATCAGAGAATATTTGGACTAGTTTCACCAAATCTTTACATATTAAACCTACATCTGTCTGCTAAATGCCCACACCATTTAAAGATGGCTACATATAACATATTAATCACAAGATTCATTTGAATAGAGGAATTCAGACGTTGCAACTGACCTCAAACCTAGGGACAGTTGCAACGCATTTAATAGTTAGGTATTTAATTAGTTTTGTTTTGTTTAAAACATGGACCTACCTTGGGTCAATGTGCAGATATTACTGAAGCTAGAAAAACTCAATATTGCATTTTGGGACAAAAAGAATGGAGGCTTTTTTTTTTTTTTTTTTTTTTTTTTTTTTACAATTTCTCTATTTAGATGATTCATTCACGATATGACAAGCTTATATGACACATACAACATACAATAATAACTAATTGCTCATTTTTGCTTAACAAGTTATTTGGGACATTATTATGTTTATCATTAGTGTTAGTTTCGCCATATGATTGCATGTTCTGTTCATCATGAGCAATAAAATATATTAATTTTGCCTATTTTGAACTAAAAATCTTAAAAAATATGGTTGTGTGGTCTCTTCTTATGTGACTAACCTAATAGCATTGGGACAGTTGCAACAGTTGCAACTGTCCCCATGGTACCAGTCATGACAAAGTGTCATGTGCTAGTTAACCACATTGACATTGACACATGCTCACCATGTCATTTAATAGCCAACAAACAGTGATTCAAACTAGAAAGGTTTGGATTCATTCATACATAAGGTCAGGACAGTATGACAAAAAAACAGCTCATGAAAAAAGCTACTTTCATACCTCCAAAACAACTTAACTTGATGGAAGCAGGACCAGATGCTCAATATGGCCTCTCTCTTCTTGGTGGGTAGAGGGTCTAACTGAGCATGTGCAGTGTGAGTGTCATTACTCCAGCATGTTTCTGATTGGAGAAATAAGGCTTGTTGCAACCGTCCCTTGTTGCAACTGTCCCCAGTCTCCCCTACTGATGCACTCTGTGATAACAGATTTAACAGCAAGTGTTTAATCCCTAAATGCTCGCTGTAAGGAGTCACCAGTTTGTCTTACATTTTCCTCATAAACAAACGTAAATTTTGTCTTAAGTGACAATTTAACAAACACGATACACTGTACCATGATATGATTGATGTGCCAGTTTAAGCTTTATCTGCACCAGTCAGTAAAAAAACTGCACAGGCCATATCTATGTTCATTTCATCCCCAGAGGCAGAGCTCTGATGTGGATCAACTGAAGAATAATCTCTGTGGGAAAAGATGGGCATCTGTCTACTGTACCTTCATTTCATCAAATGAAAAAAGTCTATAAATGAAGTCTGAAATTCTCATATAAACTTGATGATCAGAAATAGATTAGCTTAGTGTGAACTGTTGGGAAAGATCACACATAGGCAGGATGTTTTTACACTTTCTACAGCCTTGATGCTAATATGTAGCTTAAAGCGGAAAGCATCCATTAAGCACATCTTTCTCTTGTTCCATAGCTGGAGCCGTGGCTGGCACCCCTGCGCAGAGTTATTTTCACTGGTACTGAGTCATGACAAGAACATCTCCAGTCTAATCCTATTTTGGTAAAAGCTATCATTCCTCTCCATCCAATCTGTGGAATCAAGAAGAGAAATATCAACGAGAAAAAACAGAAAAACTCATCGTCCTCAACTGAGCCCTTGTGGACTCTGATTTTGGAATTATGCAGAAGTGTCAGAAGTCACTGAACTGCAAACAGGGGAAAACAGACATTTTGCATGATTTTTCCATCAGTAAGAAAATCTCTCCAGGGCTGGACAAATGTGAGGACAGACATGGTACTTTCAGAGACTTAAAACAAAAAGAGTCACTCGATCAAGAAGTGAAACACATCTGCTGCTCTCGAGCTGAGTGCTGATATTTGAAAAAGCAAAGGAGGAAACACTCTCGCCAATTTGCTGTCTCCTATGAATAAGAAATTAATGAAAAAAAATTATGCAAATAAACAAATCCGTCTGTCTTCATTTAGAGTGAGATGAGAACATCAGAGAAAAGATGAAGATCTGATTTTCAGCTGAAAAGCTTCTTATGGAAAGTCTCAATGTCGTGAATTAATGAGCAGGGATTATATGCTTTTCTCTCTTTCTCCTCTGCTCTCAGTTTAGTAAATTATTTTATTCTACCATATACAACATTTTGACTGTTAATAATTTTGCAGTCTTTGTCTTTCGCTTTGACTAAATCATCTATTTGCTGAATTTAGTGTTAATGGAACATAAAATGTCCTTTTAATGCGGCGTAATGATGGATGACTTTTATCAGACAACATGTTGGGAGTTTAACTGACCTGTTAAAAAAAGACCAGGTTTACATAAGTCCGTGGAAGATGGTGAACCAGGTGCTTTTATGCATCACTCAGAGGTATTGGAAGACCTCTGAGTGATGCATACAAGCACAGAGTAGAATAGAATAGAATAGAATAGAATAGAATAGAATAGAATAGAATAGAAGTTTATTGTCATTGTAACAAGTACAACGAAATCAAAGTCACAGCAGCAATCAAGAAAACAAATGTAAGAAAGTGTGTAGAAAGTGCTAAGAGGTCCATAAGAAAATAGATGATGACAGCTTGTCCATCATTTTCCAGTTCAGCCACTCTCCACCTCCACAGGGTCCAGGACTGAGCTTCTTCAGTCATGCTCCATCTCTGTCTCCTGGATCCTATCTGCTCACAGCAGGTGAAGCTCTTCCAATGTGGTGTTGGTGTCTGATGTTAGCTCCGTTAGCCATGTCTGTGAATAGCATGATGCTACTGTGCCCTCTGGTATTCCCTCTGTTGCTGGGTTAGCACAGCTAGCTCATCCATCTTATTGGAGATAGATCTTACGTTCCCAATAATGATGGATGGAAGGACAGGTCCATGTTGTCACTTAGCTAACACCTGAGAACCAGCATGTCATCCTCTCCTCTCCTCCTCACCTTGTGGGAAGACATCAGGCCTTACACCAGTTAGCATTGACATGCTACAGGCTGCTAACAGCTGAGTTCACACGTAAAATGCAGCCATGGTTACATGAAGGATCTCCAGACAAACACAGAATAGAATAGAATAGAATAGAATAGAATAGAAATGTATTGTCATTGTGACAATTACAATGAAATCAAAGTCACAGCAGCAATCAAGAAAACAAATGTAATAAAGTGTATAGAAAGCTTGTCCATCATTCTCCAGTTCAGAGAATGATGGACGTAGTAAAAGTATCACTGAAGCCACAAAAACTCTGGTGTCTATGACCAACAAATGAGCCATACAAAGTGATGATCCACTCCAAATACAAAGATTACAAAAAAGAGGCGAAAAAAATTACAAGAGACGGACAATAAGAGAGAGCTGCTGCAAAAGGCAGCCACAGCCAACAGGGTGGCGCCTAGCAACATGTTCTAGACCTTTATCCGGCCCTGAACAATTAAGCACTTATCTTTGGAGTCAAATAAGAAATGAAAAGGTTTGATAGTGCAAGGACAGTATTTTTAATCAAGTGCAAAGTTGTCTGTGTGGAGATGACATTATTTTTTTAAGTATTGAGTAAAAACATAGAAATATATTGACAAAAACAGACTACCACTCTCAAGGTCAAACAAAACAGAAACCCTTCACCCTAGTAGCTTAATAACAGCATATCTCCTCCGGGGTTTATCACTGAAATGTTAAGATAATATGATATTGTCCAGTGGTCCTTCACTATTCCTTATCACAGCACAGCACTTTAAGGAAGCTTATCTTATTTGTGGTTGTGATGCAACTCTTTAGTCCTACTTTAATGTTATACCAACTTTCAGCAGACTGCCTGCTACAATTTGGTGTTAGTTGCAGGTTTGTACGATAAACTGTTTCTGGACAGTGTTGAACATTATGATTATCCAGCACATATTTCATATTCCAGATCTTAGTGTCCAGAGTATTGGCAGGATCTAGATCATACTTTTACATCTGTCAGAAATTATTGTGACCTTGTCTTGTATTGTTTTGCAGAGTAATCTGACTATTTATCGTGGAGTTATAAATGCATATGGTGAAAACGGTCCTATCTCCCAATGATAGGGAATCCCTTAAAAAATTCCTGGATCCAGACGGTAATACTGATCACCTCCAAATTAAGTCTCTTCTCCTTTATCCCATTTCAAACATTTCCTGAAAATTTCATCATGATCTGTTTGCTACTTTTTGAGTTATGTTGTTCACAGACAAACATACAGACAAACTCTCCCAAAAACACAACCTCCTTGGTGGAGGTTACAAGCTCCAGAAATTAGCTGAAGATAACCAGAAGGAAATGAAAACAATGAATGCTCTGTCAGATCATTTTATACCTTTTATAAATTCTCAACATTCCATTAGAGAGAAAACATGTCCAAAAATATAATCCACTCTCAGAGGCTTTCTTAAAAGTCTGTTTATGTTGATGTCACCTGATCACTACATTTTCCACATACTCAAAACAACCTCGGGGCCTGGAGTTGTCTGTGTTCAGCTGTTCAGAGAAAGAGAAAGCAGATGTGGATATGAGGGGAGCTACTGAAAACAAAACAAAAAAAATTATGACAGTTTTTATTATGTTTCCCAAGTAAAAATGAATTTGTCCACAGTCAACTGATATATTTTGTCACCTAAAAAAGCTTTAAATTTTTCATTTCCACATGATTTCCCTCAGTAAAAGCTTAGAGACTTTATGGTAAACGCTTAAACCCAGAGCATACACATTATCTGCAGTGCGGTGTCTGTGGCTGCTCAAAAACACATTAAAATTGGCTGTGGGTGGTATTGCGCGTCCATATGGTCCTGTTTTATATGAATCAAATATTTCATAAGCAGATATGCATGTTGCATTGAGCACAGCATATCCTCTGTTGTCTCTTGCCAATGGCATTGGCAGAGAAACGGTTATAGAACACTATTAACAGAATATTTTAAAGAGATGGAAATTATGCAGGCCTCCAGGCACAAAACACTAATACCTCCCTTGTTTCTCAACTTTTAGCTGTATACATTTTCATACTCTCCATGTAAAGATAATTACAACAGGTACATGAAACATTAACATACTGCATGTTATTTTAGTAAAACGCATGGAATGATTAGGGAGGACATCATTGTAATAAAGACTTGAACATATTCTGCATTAATGTCGACTTCTTACGTGACTCCTATTCATCATCATCCAGGTTTAAAATGTGCTGCTTAAAGAGGGCATCCTCTTTTACATCCTCGTCCTACATATTTTATTTTTCATACACCATGCTGTGATGCCTTCCAGTTACTTGTATCTGTATGATTTTTTTTCTAAAAGGAACTGTCTTGAGGTTACTCCCCCAAACACTCTTTGCTAAATTGCCTTCAGCAAAAAGAAGTTTCACTTTCTTTTAGAGAGTTGAGAAACTGACAGAATATAATAAATATTTTGGGGGGGCTTGTACGCTTGTGCCTTTCAGGCCTCTTAATGCACAACCTCTAAAGTATATATTTAGTTTAACAAAAGTCGAACCATCAATGTAAAATGATGGGAAAATACCTCTTTAACCTCTCTGGCATGTATATTGATACAAAGCTGGCTACCATTAACCTGCACATCCCAGCAACGCTAGCTGAGGAGCCTTTCTTTCGAAATTCTGTCAAATCCAGTTTCCTGACTAGACTGTGATACCGCCTCGAGAATGAAGTTATCCATCGGCTCAACAATTGGTTTGTTTTGATTGGTATAAGGCCAAAGGCGCTGTCAGACTCAGGGAAATAAAAGAGAATCAGAAATTGTAATCCCACTTTGACAAGATTTTATGTTGTTCAAAGTCAGAGCGTTTCTCAACTTCTCTTACATGTAGACACCTCAGTGGATGAGCACCACGCCGGTCCTCTAGAGCACTCACCACAGGGTTTAAACAGCCCATGCTTTGATGTGTGGTTAGATGGGTAGATGTAGAGAGAAGGAAGGAAGGAGCAAGAGAGCGTGTATTAAGTTCAAGGCCACGCTAGTTTGAATTTACACTTTCAAGCTGGAGGACGACCTTTCAAAGCTTAGAACAACATGGAAAAATAGTCACAGGAGATCACATCATTGGTGAGAGAGACCAATCACAGCAGAGTTCATTTTCTGAAACCTTTTTAATTATTGATATTCAGCAACCAACAGTGAGTACAAGGGAAACAAGGAAAGCCGAGCAGTTTTTGCTAATGTGGAACTCTGTGCTGTAGATAGAACGTTGGCTCACAGTCGGCAGATAGATAAGACATTTTTTCACTGCAGAGGTCTTTGCATGAAAGTTTTTTTTTTTTTATGCTCTACATGTGCATGACTAAATCAGTACTTTTTCAATAGGTCATCCTAAAAAAACCTGTATCACAGTATCTCCCAATCCTTTGTCATTTAAAGTATTTGTAAATAAAACACCTGCTTACCATGGTCATAGCAGCATTGAAGGTCCCATATTCTGCTCTTTTTCTACAGTTTAATATGGATCATTGATGTCTACATGAAATGTTAGTAACATGTCATGGTCCAAAAAGCCAATAAATCAAGCACAGCAGCATTGTTTCCAGGCTCTCATAATTCCTTTGTTCAGAAAGGTCTGATTTAGTGGGCGTGACCTTCATATGTAAATGAGCCACCGCTGAAACCGCCCCGCTCCACGTCACTGAGAGTGGCGCCGGGAGCTCTGAGTGCACAATGTTAAGAAAACAGCAAAGCTTATTTACTGTAACATTACAGGCTAAAAAAACAGGCTTACCGCAGCTAAAGTTAGCATCCTGAAGCTAACACTGAGACAGGAGGGACACTGAGGGACTCTGTTGTGCTGTCAAAGTTGGAAAAGCAGTCGGCCATGAAGTGACTGGCACACACATGCACAGTTTTACTGAGTGTAACTGGCACATTTTTTGATAAATGAACTCTAGCCACTTCGTCTTATCTTCTTCCGAGATGGGAAGCTTGTGCATGGGACTATGTGGCTGTTTACAGCCAAAAACAAAGCAGTGATGACTCACTCTCCAGCAGCGGGAAGAGGAGTGGGCAGGGAGGGGGTTTTGGGGGTATCTGCATCAGTGGAAAAATTAGGTCAGACTTGCTCCTGATTGGTCAAAAAAGGGAATCGCTGATGTCGGCAAATCCCCAAAATCCAAACAGCTCGTTTTAGGTCAGGATTTTACATTCACAAGCACTACTAAGTACAGGTTTTGTTATTAAATATCACATTTTGTGGGCTGGGAGGAAAGCCAAAGACCCACAAATTTCCCTAAAAGACTTAATAAAGTGATTTTTGCATTATACTGGACCTATAAACGCTCGTGTGTAAACTACAAATGTATCAACAAATGAACCCCCCAGTCAGCAAATCCTGACACAGTTGTTCCACTCACTCACATTTGTAGTAATAAGTCACAGTGAGCGGTAGGACATGGCTTGCCAAGCTTCCCAAAGAGGAAATATGAGGAGGGTGATTCTATTTAACAGCTCATTTAGCATTCATGTAAGGTACCTTTAGCCCAGGTTCCTAATGGCCTGTATCCCCCAGGATTTGTCAGAAGATGTATGAAAATGCAAATATTTCAGCAGGAAGTGCACCCAGCTTCCCCTCCGCAGAGACAGATGTGATAGAATTGCAGTGAGGGTTCTTCCTCAGGTGGGGGCCTTTACCTGCAGAAATGCTAAAGACGATTCATGTTACGGAGTGTACCTAAAGATACTCTGACAAGAACAGCATTTAATCTTTATATGTTTTTCAGTATTGTGTTAATGTGACAGTTTATCACCAACAGCTTTCATGCGAAGTTTCCACTTGATGTGAACAGCTCTGATGTGCCATTAATTTAAAGACAATCTGTTACAGAGAGAGGTGCTGATGATGAGTTACTAAACAGCCAAACACTATTATGATAATGTCAGTAACAGTTTCACTAATTATGAGGCACAGATGCAGACTCTGAAAAGACAGATTTAAAAGCTTAACGAGTACAAAAAGTCAGCTTTTTAAGCCGTCAACATGGATCCTCAAGACTTAGTATCATTTGACAGGGCTGTTGTAAGTTGGATTGAAATCCAGGAGTCAATCACTCTCAACTAGGGATGAGCGTTTCAGGCCAAAATACAATTCAGCAGTCACAAACTGGCTGTAAAAAACAATGTAAAAGAAATACATTTTTGAAATAAGATAATGTGGTCCCTCTTTTTAAGAAGGGGGGCCAGTGGGAGTGTTCCAACTACAGGGAAGCGGCTGGGATGAGAATCAGCACCTCCAAATCCGAGTCCGTAGTCCTCAGCCAGAAAAGGGTGGAGTGCCCTCTCCGGGTCGGGGATGAGATCCTGCCCCAAGTGGAGGGGTTTAAGTATCTCGAGGTCTTGTTCACGAGTGAGGGAAGGATGGAGCGAGAGGTGGACAGGCGGATCGGTGCAGCGTCTGCAGTAATGCGGACTCTGCACAGGTCTGTTGTGGTGAAGAGGGAGCTGAGCCGGAAGGCGAAGCTCTCTGTTTACCGGTGGATCTTCGCTCCCACCCTCACCTATGGTCATGAGCTTTGGGTAGTGACCGAAAGAACAAGATCGCGGATACAGGCGGCCGAAATAAGCTTCCTCCGTAGGGTGGCTGGGCTCTCCCTTAGAGATAGGGTGAGAAGCTCGGCTATCCGAGAGGAGCTCGGAGTAGAGCCACTGCTCCTCCGAGTTGAGAGGAGCCAGATGAGGTGGCTTGGGCATCTGAGGAGGATGCCTCCCTAGTGAGGTTCAGGGCACATCCCACTGGAAGGAGACCCCGGGGCAGACCCAGGACACGCTGGGGAGATTACGTCTCTTGGCTGGCCTGGGAACGTCTCGGGATTCCCCAAGAAGAGCTGGACGAAGTGGCTAGGGAGAGGGAAGTCAGGGCTTCCCTGCTTATGCTGCTGCCCCCGCGACCTGACCCAGGGTAAGCGGCAGAAGATGGATAGATGGATAGAAAATAAGATAATTCTCACAACCTATAGCTGATCTTTTTTTTTTACCATTTCAGTTGGACAACTCATGTTTGAATTGTCAAATTGGTAGCAAATACATATGTGTTTGGTGTCCAGGCTCCAGCTTCATTCCTCCTTGCAGCTAACCCAACACTGAGTAGTGATGAGCAAAACATACTGAACACACCGCCCACCCCATTACTTTAAGTTTCAATCATTTGATTGATTTCACATTTGTTTACACTTGAAACCAAGTATCTCTGCATGCCAGCTCACAAATCCGATCAATCAATCCACCGAGAGACATCTCTGCTCCTAAAGCTGTAGGTGCAAAAATGCACCTAAAGAAGAATAACCAACTGCAGAATATGAATGTAAAAGTTTTCCACTTTTGATTACGGTATCTTAATATTGATAAGACTTCATCTTAACTATGTGCAAGACAAAAGTTTGATTTATTTTCTCAAGCTTCTCCTCAGTTTGCTCCTGTAACGACTGTGCTCTCACCCTCACAGATCATTCAGTGGTTTACTGATCATCGATCAGATAAATGCTCCAACAGTGCAGTGAGCCATCTGTATCACTGTATGTGTAGAAATCATTGGAGCAGCTCTTTTCCTGATGATTTCACAGTAATTTCAGTGTCACATTTACTGTCAGTGTAAAAAAAGACTGCTCTATCTGGATATGTCTTCGACTGTTTTCTGATCGTAGCCACTCTTTACACATTTAGTATGTAAATCTGTTTTGTCGCCTTTACCTTAATTTCCTATTTTCAACCATGTTTTCATTTTCTAAAGATTGAAATATCTGTTTGTTGAATGCACATTTCCATATGATGCTCTTTGAGAACTTGAAATGATAGATTATAGTTCTGGGTTGTATACTTCTCTTGGGTAAAGCATTTCTATGCTTGCACAAATGAGCACTAGATGCAAACATACAACCACATCCAGTCCAATCCGTCAATGAATCACCCGACCTGAACATGCATCACTCTTCCACTCTGCTTCCAAAGCAATCCATTTAATTACATCTCTCACTCCCTCGTCTCCCCCTCGTCGACTGGCTGTGTGTTTGAAGGAGTAAGAGTCCATGGCTGTGAGCCTGTATAGTTGGCTCTGCTGGCTACACATGCGCATTTAGCCGAGTTAGAGGAAACTCAGCCAATCCCATTAGGGCTGAGCCCCTCCAGGGTATCACCCCCTATCAGACAATTAGTTACCAATGGCTCCTAATGAGTTTACCACAATGTATTACCTGGCATCATCCCCCTCTGGTAACCTACCTCAGCCCCTCGCCAGAAATGATAGAGACAACAGATTCCTTTGGATGGCTTTACCAAGGGGGGAATAACTCTCAGTCTTTTATCAGGTGCTGTGTTTGTGTCAGCAGATGTCAGCTGAATCACAAGCAAACCTTCAACAAGTGTTTTTTTTCTCACTTTCTGGCGTCTTAACTCTGCAGAGCAGCAGTGCTGTGGGTGAGCTCAAAGCAGGAAAGACTCTGTGGTAATCACTGTTTGTTTTTTTTTCAGACCATTTGTGATGAAACTTTTAACTCATTCCACATTATGGTTGAAAATGACAAGCTTCTAATTATCTCTGTCTTCTAACAGGATTATCACTGTAGCTTAAATCTAGAGTTGGTGCTATCATTACAAATTATTTATGTGTACTTTTACTCTTGAATGTCATCACCTGCCTATACAGAAAACTTGATCTGCTTCGTAGTTTCTGTTTGTGTAAATATTACATGAAGTTGCATTGAGCTGTGTCTTTCTGTCATACCATCACCTAAGGCAAATCTACGCTCTGACTCTAAAGTACATCTAATCCAGGTTACTTGTTTAAAATTGATACACCTGAATTAGGATGATTAGACTTTCAAGAAGTGGTGGTCTGCAGGAAGTGTTTTCTGTAGGAATAGATTAACAGGGCTTTACTTGTCTCACAGCTCAGTTGAATAGTTAAGAAATAGTTTGTGGGTGTTCAATGAGAGGCATTTTCTGTTTTTCTTTTTAAATTTTTAGCAGCGATTAGCCATTGAAGTAGTCTGAAACTTTACTTTTAATATGCTTTTGTCCCTCAAAACATGGTTCTTAGCTACCTACATCTCATGTCACATTTGATAGGGCTAACTTATTAGTTCAACCCATGGCTTTACCAAAGGTTTTTACAATCTCCTAGATAATCTCTCCTCCTCAAGCACTTTTGTCGGGATGAGTTTGTTTTCATTCCTTTTCCAATGAAAAACATGTTAAGGCCACACATGTACAATCAATTTGTCCTATGTTTACTTGATGACTGGACGTCCTTGGTGGATCACCATACTGGAAAATAATGTGATCAGAACGTCAACTATTTTAAAAAACTTAGAAGAAAATGAAGCGTTGAATGTGTCAATAATGTGGCACCATTTGTGCATATTACTTGTAGAACTCACATGACTTTTTTTACCATTCGTGCCACAAGAATTTGCATCTTTACATTGACTTTATATGCAATTCACCTGTGCGAGTGATTAATTTAAGAAGCAAATGAAGCGAATTTGAGTTGTGAATGCATTGAAAATCTGTGCCATTTGCTCTTTTAATTTGCTTCCTTTGTATGAATTTGAGTCATTTGCACCACTCGACAAGAGCGTGCATGTTCTATTGTGTTCATTTAATTAACTTGTGTAATTTGGTTTTATACACCTACAAGATAGGTGTCACTTGTCACCTATCATCACTTTAATTTTACAGTCTATCTTTAAAGAGCACTTAGGAGTGGCGAGCCAGACATACTTCATCAAAAAGCAGAATATGTGCTCATGGCTTTCCCAACTTCTTTTTTTCAAACAGAAATATTACTTGGGAGCACTGGTATAAGAGTCCGAGTCCAGATAAAGTCGATGTGAAAATCTTGGGCATTTGCATTCACGCATGTACACTCACCAGCCAATTATTTAGGTACACCTTGCAAGTGCCGGGTTGAACCCCCTTTTTGCTTTCACCCTGCCTTAATCCTTTGTACCATAGATTCAACAAGGTACTGGAAACATACCTCAGAGAGTTTGGTCCGTATTGATAGCATCGCATAGTTGCTGCAAATTTGTTGGCTGCTCATCCATGATGCAAACCTCCCGTTCCACCACATCCCAAAGGAGCTCTATTGGATTGAGATCTGGTGACTGTGGAGGCCAATTGAGTACAGTGAACTCATTGTCATGTTCAAGAAACCAGTCTGACATGATTCCAGCTTTATGACATGGCACATTATAAGTGAACTGAACTGTTGATACAAGGCAGGATGGATCCATGCTTTCATGTTGTTGACGCCAAATTCTGACCCTACCATCCAAATGTTGCAGCAGAAATCCAGACTCATCAGACGAGGCAACGTTTTTCCAATCTTCTATTGTCCAATTTTGGTGAGTCTGTGAGTGGTTATTTGAGTTACTGTTGCCTTTCTATCAGCTCCAACCAGTCTGACCATTCTCCTCTGACCTCTGGCATCAACAAGGCATTTATGTCCCACAGAACTGCTGCTGCTCACTGGATATTTTCTCTTTTTGGGACCATTCTCTGTAAACCATAGAGATGGTTGTGCGTGAAAATCCCAGTAGATCAGCAGTTTCTGAAATACTCAGACCAGCCCGTCTGGCATCAACAACCATGCCACTTTCAAAGTCACTTAAATCACTTTCTTCCTCATTCTGATGCCCAGGTTGAACTGCAGCAGATCGTCTTGACCATGTCTACATGCCTATAAGCATTGAGTTGCTGCCATGTGATTGGCTGATTAGAAAATTGCGTTAACAAGCAGTTAGACAGGTGTGCTTAATAAAGTGGCTGGTGAGTGAAGTTTACTTAGGAAAGATTTTTTCCGTGTTTTTATGTGAATACCACAAAAGGTGTCTTAACTTGTTTTCTTTCACTGGGTTTATGTGCACATGGAGGAGGGTGTCTCTGGAGATTATGGGACTCAAATACCAAACAAATATTTGCATGCTTTTTCATCCTGCAGCACTTTTGTTCTGCAGAGTTATGTAGACAAGAACTTGGCTTAAATTGAGTTTATAAATTGGCCTGAAGAACCTTGGGTCTACTTGGGTCCTCTTGATGGAGTTACTGAGACCATGACTTTCAGAGGTGAGCCTTTTCCGCTATGAAACATTTCAGACACCTTCGTCATCGTTTCACTTTGCTTTGAGGTCAATTCTAAAGGCTGCTGGAGCTATGGCACTGAGTGTCTCCTCTTTACAACAAGAAAGTTGCGGTGGGAGTAGTCAGGTTTCAGTCATTTTGCTATGAGAGTGAAGAAGTAGACCCAGGGTCATGTAAAGAAGCTGTTGACATACAATATAAAGGTGAAGGAGTCAAAGATTCAGTATTAAAGTAAAATATTTAGAAACATTAGAGATTATCAGCTTAAATCTTTTCTTGTAAGGTGTTGTTTTCACACACGCTTGTTAAATGGTGGGAAAATTTCCTCACCTTGGAACCCCCACGAGGTGAGACAAAGTACCAAAACACATATTTAGATTGTACTTAGGGTAAATTAACACAGTAAGACTAAAAATATATAAGTAGGAGCTCAGTACTTGTCTGTATTACAGAGGCTCCCACGGTTCTCACTTGCTGTCTGATAAATGAGAACTCACTGTGGGAGGTATATTAATCACTGAAGCTCAGTGTTGCTGTGGCAACGCTGGGACACAAAATCCTCCTTTGCTTTTATACTAAGCCCACCTGGCCTGTTTTTATAGCACTAAGGGTCAGACTTGAGTAACACAAGGCAGAGTGTTTTTTATTGATGCAGTGCTCAAAGGATGAGCGGAGATGGGTGAGTGTGTGTGTGTGTAAAGTTCAGGCTGTGCCTCGGGTTTGTGAGTTTAAACCTCTTTCTTCTAGCACATCCTGGCAGAATCCCTCCGAAGATAAACACCTTACTTCCTGACAGATACCACACATTTCGTATCGTACCTTCACTTTTGTAAAGTGAGAGCTACAAAGGAGAGATAAGCAGCGTGATAGTGTGTGTGTGTGTCTGTGTGTGTGAACAGCTCATTTAGCATTCATGTAAAGGACAGTTGGCTCTGGAGTTTAGCTTCTCCTGGGACAGAACCGATCCTGCCTCCCCACCTCTGGCAAACAGTTTTCCATTTAAATACAACTCTGCTGGAAGTGCAGGGGTGTATACGGGGGGGATTTTACCCCTGGGCACGGGCCAGCACGTACACACTGATCATCTTTCTTGTTTCCTTATATGGTTACAGCCTAGTCAAAACTGGCAACTTTTAGGTTGCAGTAAAAAACGCTTGCAGCTGTAAAGACTGTTCTAAAAATAGTTTGTCTGTTTAGTTTTTTTCTTTTTCCACTTGTTTTCTCAAGTGGGTGGACCTTAACTTTTCTGTTTCAACGCCTGAGCGTGGCCTCTGAGCTGGGCGTTTGCTCAACTTGATCCGCCTTTTTCACTCCCAGTGCTTGCCAATTTTCCTGACAAGTGAAGCAGAATGCAGACAGAGACAGAGAAAAGGGGGGGTTGAGGCTGACGCAAAGGCATGACAGTCCGTCCCTGCCCTTTGTAATGGCTGTGCTCACCCTTAAAGCATCCCCCCAGATGCCCACCCCTCCCTCCTCTCTTTCCTCTACTTTTCCTCCCCCTGAAGCCAGCCTTACCAGAACAGGGTTTATCATCTGTGATAAAGTACCCATGGTCTGGGAGGAATCAGTCCTGGATGTTTATTACATTAGGTCAGTGCGTACTAATGGAGGAACTCCTGCAGACCGTGTCATCGCCACAGGGCAGGAGGTTAGAAGCAGATACTAAACAGTATTACTCCTTTCTCGTCTCCTTTTCTTTTCCTTTGTTTCCCTTTTCTGTTTCTCACGCCATAAATACAGGCATAGATGAAAGGCAATACTCAAGTAGTAGTTGGTTTTCTGTCCTAAGCATAGGCAAGTTCCTTTCTGCTTACTTTTCTTCCTGTGTTTTTTTTTTTAAATCATTTATCTGCCATTTATTGTGAAGTTAAAAATAAAGCATGTCTTTGTAAGCCATAGATAAATCATTTCAAAAAGATATAAGAAACCATTAAAAGCAGGAAAACATCTGAGGGGAAAAGTCAGATACTGGAGGTTGCCATCAATTACACCTTCTTTTGAATAAGATTTAAAGAGAGGTATTGTGCTTTCCAATATTTCAAACAGATATAGAATATCAATGCTGGATGTACTTGACAATGTTTGGATTTTCAAACCGCTCCATATTAAAATGTTGAAGAAACCCCTGCTTTAAACAGTCTGTTTTGAAAATAGCAAGAAGTCTTTCCGTTGGAAGGGAAGGGCCTCAAACACCAAGGTTTGCCTAACCTTTTGCTTCAAACGGGCCTCCAGAGGGCTGGCCAATCACAGCGAATGGGGTTTGTGGAGTGGGGGGCCTTAAAGAGACAGCAGCTAAATTAAAGTGTATCAGGCAGAAGATGAAATAAAAGTTTGAGATTTTTCCTCTTCTTTTTTTTTTTGCCGTAAACCATGTAAAGCTGCATTCAGAGACACTAGAGGTGCAGTCTGAAGCCTTGAAAACCACCTCTTTAAAAAACATAAGGAGTAATTATAATAAGTCATTATGGATTTTTGTAGGTGTGCGATTAAATGACAGGTGTTACCATGGAAACACTTTAAAGAGATGCACAAAAGACTGTGAATGTCTCAGATTTCCCTATTGCAACATGATATGATCAAATAATGAAGCTGGATGTTCTGTTTTCCTGAAAGAGGATATATTTTTTCGTTTAAAGTCTCTTTCTGATTCCCCTCCAGTCCTCTAACGATGACTTTACTCTGACTTGCGTTGTTCAGGTGTCTTAGAAAGCATCAGCTGCCAATTCACCTGAGGCCCACAATTAGCGTCGAGCAGCTGCTAAGCTTTCTGTGCCACAACAATTCACACTCTGTGGACACAGGCTGTCAGCACTGCAAGATCAGCCACACAGAGAGAATAAGTCTGTCTCGTTTCTTCCCCTGTCCCAGTGTCCCACATTGAATCAGAGGACTTACCTTCTACTTTGTGTCCTATGCTATATGTAAGCCTATATTCCTGGAATAAGGGTAAGAAGGTATTAAAAGGAGTGTCATTTATTTTCTCCATCAGTCACTGAATGAACAGTTCCTCTATTTTAACTGGTTTTTGATCCTTTGGCCTGCAGGAAGCACTCAGGCACTGCGTGGGGGCAGCCCAGCCAGGTACAGCATCAGTGACAGCGGTGGCACAGTTAATGAGAGACATGAGGTGTGTGTGATGTGAATCACAGACTGCTGTTGTATTCCCATACTGTGCAAGGTGCACTGTGTTTTAATGACTATGGGGAAAGTTGGTGAAATCCTGGACAGATGGTTTCTCTCGAGGCATTCCCTGTTAGGAGCAGCCGTCACAAGTGAAACCAGTTACATTAAATTATCTTTTCTCCTCCAACAGCCTAAAAATTGTCATCATTATAAGACTTAAATGGAAGGCAGATGAGGAAGGTACTAAAATGTTCTCTCTATCGAGTTTAGCTACAGCCTTTAGAGAACGTCACATTCTTCTGAGAAATCTGAATCCATTTAGAAAGCAGACAGACGGAGTTAATTCATGTGCTGTGTAATCCTGGGGTCTACATATCACCATGGTCACTCCTGCTCTTGGTCACATGGATAAATGGCTGTCCTCTTTCCCCCAATTAAATCCTACTCAGAGCTGGGGGCTGTTCAGATTAACAATGGCTCAATGGCCTGTGTGGCTGTTAAGTATTTCACATAGATGACCTATAGCTGATATAAAGTATTAAACTTATCAAGCCTGTGCAGTATGTGAAAATGTTTAATCTATGATAACAATACACAACACTATCAACAAACATTAATTGAAGAGTACAAATTAGCTTTCACTTACATTTTTTTTGTTTCTGTGTTATTCCTTAGGCTGCATGTTGGTGGTGAGGTGGTTAAGTGGGTGGTGTCTTTAAGCGAGAAGGTTCCTGGTTTGAATCCTCGGCTGGTCAGGAGCTTTTCTGTGTGAAGTTAGCATGTTTTCTCCATCCATTCCAACAATTCTAAAAATGTGACATCATTTAATATGGAAATGAACAGGCTTCCAAAAGTATGAGACTGATTGCCAAGAAGCCATGTGACAACAAAGAAATAAATTGCCTTGCTTTTGTGCTGTGTTTCTAAGCTTTATCGGAAAGGAAAGTTTAAACCTACTGTTCAAAGTAGAGATAATGACCCTCCTAGGCCAGCTGGTCTATGATTCCAAAGGAGAGGAGCCTGATAACCTCCCATACTACTTTTGGAGAGTGCAGGTACAAGAAGCAGGCCTGTGTACTTGAGGCTCTGGAGTGTTCATCATTTTTCTTCACATAGTAACAAAATCCATTCATACCACCAAGTTTCCACTTTTAAGTGCCTTGGTTTGGTTGCTGCCGTCTTGGTTGACAATGCCAATCAGGGTGTTTTCACTGCTGAAAGTCCAGACCAAGGTTCATGATTTTGTTACACTGTATACATTTGGTTAAGTTTGTTACGGTTCCACACCATGATTGTTGCAAACCGACCAACCCCTAAATTCCACCACACCTGTGGCGCAGTGCAGCGGAGCGCTGCGGTCTTGCTCCGATTTTCAAACCCCAATGGGAGCAGTGTGCTGCGCCGCGCCACACCACTCAATACAGGGTGGGGGAGGGCTGGTCCTTGGAGAGTCGAATGCTCACGTGTGAATAGCGATATCACATGATCACCATCCACTCCCATAACTTTTGATATGTCAGTCCACACCTTGTCCTTTCTACCTGTATCCTTATAAAAAGGATGTTTGGGATTATACAGAATGTTGAACTTCTCCACTTCCAAGATCAGCTTCTCTTCATCCATGGCGTCGTGTTGCAGATGTGACGTATTTATAACATATTAGGGAAATTTACGTTTGAGAGTTCGTGCATTGTGTTTTATTTTGAATCTTCCGGGTACTTCAAACGGTGACGTCCTGTCTAGTGCTTTCTTATCGACGGTGAATTTACGAGGTTCGGAAGTGGCCGCACAGAATATAGACCTGAAACATATTTGTCACGCCTGGGCACACACTGGCGCTTCTGCAGCGTGTGCAGTAGAATTTGTCTGATAGATTACAATGGAAGCTAAGTGCTCTGCAGTACATTTCAAGGGCGCAATGCGGTGGTGCCCTGCGCGGCACGTGCGGTGGAATATAGGGGTAATGGACCTTATGAGGCGAGCCTACGTGATATCATCATCAACTACATGCTTTGCGTGTCTCTGTAGTTTACATTGATAAGTCACTTGGCCAGGAGGTGGCCAAATTCTCCTGTCCTTTCTCAAATTCTCCTGCCCTCTTGTACCTTCTCTTTATGCTTCTTTAGGAGTACAATTGGAAAGTGTTAGTATTTTTGTGTACCTTTTCGAGTTGGCCCCTCATAAAATCATCCAAATGTCAATCAGACATTTAGTTTCCTCCTCTAACCGTGTGCTTCCATGCCTCTTTTTGTTTTGTTGATGGTTTGTAATTTGTCAGTAGTCATGTCCTAATAAATAATGTGTTTACATTGGGCATGAACCAGACCGCGGTTCCTTTGAGACCACCTCTTTTGGTCAGACCAAGGTCTGGCTGTTCGTCCAGGCCAGAGTCTTGGGTAGGTTTCACCCCTATCATTTTGATTTGGATCATATAGAAAAATCTGGAAGTCCGGACCAAACAACGTTGATGTTAAAGCCCCTTAAAAATCCTGTGAGATGAAAGTGACACCTTTCAGAACACATTTGTATTTTCCTACATCAAAACAAGCTTTGTGGGCACAGTAATTTTGAGCGCTGAAGGCTCTCTCATTTTTCTTTTCTTTTTTTTTTTTTTTGAAATTGGCTGATTTTATAGAAACAGACGCTTTTTTTGAAGCACCCACAGTGAGTGAAGCACAACAATTCAGACATTTTAATTACTTGTCTTCACAGGAAAAGGTGACAAGCATAACACTGTGGATTTATGCTTTAGCAAAACATCCTGCTTTATTCAGAGTTGCATACACTGTACAAAACTCTGAGTAGACTTTAAAATTCTGTGTGAATGCATGCACCAACAAATCCTCACACGCTTGCATAGCACCAGTATTCTTGCATGCATGTGTGAAACCTGTGACTTACAAACACACTGAAACATAATAACTCCCAGCATCACAGCCTCACCTGAGACTTTTGGCAGGATGTGTTGATGGAAAAGCATTTTGTGCTGGTGCTGTATAATCATACAGATGGTGTTTCTGCACAAGTCAGTGTTCACATAAATAAAGGTGTGGAAGTGCCTTCAAAGCAGAGCAGATAAAGGAACACCAAACGTGTTATATACTGTCTGCCAGTGAGGAAGCCTTCGTAGAAGTAGCGCAGGCACCTGCCTCAGTGCCTTGCGTCTTCTCCACCTGTGAAAATGTTGTTTTTCTTTCGAGGGAGTGAAGGTGCATATCTGCTCAGAAAGAGAAACATGTTGCTACTGTACCAAAACAAACAGGATAAATCTCACCAGCAGAGGCAGCGGTGCAGAGACAAGCCTGACAACAGCCGCAGGGCCCAGCAACTACTGCACTCTGCCTAATCAAGCAGCCTTTTGAAAATGTTGTCACTTTTATCCCAGGAAAGAGAGGAGGGTAAGAGAAGGGTTTTCAGGTTGCATGCAAAACAACAGCAAGACAAAAGGAGAATAAGATATCCCCTTGAAGTTTTTTTTTCTGTTGTTATCCTCCAGGTGATGTGCAAAGACTGTAGCAGAAGAAGAGTCGGCAAAGCAGAGCGTGTAGGAAGAAGTGGTGCACATTGTCTTGCAGAAAAATGGACTTGACTCATCTAAGCCAGGCTTTTTCCAAAGTTTGGGCGTCTGTTAGTTGCTCAAGGCTATATACAGTTCATGAGAGAAATGTACTGGTGTTGTTTTGTAACATTTCTTGATGGTGAGGGGTTTTATGGAAGGAAAATCCCATGGATTACTCTAATTTGTTGTAGCAAACTGGTCTAAGTAGTTGGATCAGGCAAATATGCGGAGGAGGAAATCAGTGGGTGGAATGGGTGGTGTTACACTTACAGGAAATATGAGGTACAGGCTTTACCTAGCTTTTCAAAGTTGAATGCCCCTTTATTCTTGTTATATTAAGATTTGGGGACATGACTATAATCATGAAACTGCAGATGTTTTGACTCACTGTTTGTGGCCTATTTTCTCATTTTGTCGGATAATGAAAAGCAAGACTGAGACTATCTCATACCGCTGTTATAGATGACTTACCGGCAGCCATAGATGAAGTAAAGTATGTGACTGAATGCACATTCTGGAGAAGAAAAGAGGTTGATCATCAGAGTTACATATGTCTGCAGATGCTTTGACTCTTTTGTCTCTCTCTTGCTGAAGGGGAATTTGCTTGAACCCCCTTTTAAGAACAGAAGAAGATATCCTGAAGTTAATGGAGTTCTTTATGAGAAACAATGAAATGGACTGAACACAAGGAGCTGGAATGTGCAATGGCTGGACAAAAGGAATAATTGGGAATAAGAGCTTACGACTCACATCAAGGTAGTCTGGTCCATCCACACACTGGTTACATTGTTGTGTTCAGTGAGGCCCTCACAGCCAAAACGTGCCTGCAGATATACTTACCGTGCTCAACGTGCAGTAAAATAAATGAACTTCATTAAAGAGAAGCCTCTGGATTCAAGGCTGTTCACGGAGAAACACGTTGTGAAAACAGGGAAGACAAAACACGCCGTCAAAATGCGCTTGTTGTGATGGGAAAGTGTTGATAAGGCCATTTCATTTTCAGCTTTTCCTGAAGCCAACACATTTTATTTAGCCTTCAAACTGCACAGCAAAGATTCAGCAGCCTGTGGTGTAGGTTTGTGTAAGTAAGACTTCCCCCTTTTACTCCCTTTGTTGCTTGCCTCTTGAAGGCAGATGTCGCTCTTATAGGGGAACTTGTCAAAAGTATAACAAATGAACACTTTAACCAATTGGCTGAGCACCTATGGATGAGCCGAGATATGGATTTGCCGTTCATTTGAGGCTCTCCGTCCCACAGCTGTCATCTCAGCCCTGCCATCTGATGGAGAACTGCGTTTGCTGTTCAAACAAAAGGCACTTATGGATTTTTTTAATCCATGATATGACAGCAGACCCAGTCCTTGCTGGTCTCTTTGCTCTGGCTGCAGTAAAGAACAAATGTTTACCCTAGACAGGATGAAGCTTTGTGAAGAACTGCTGGACAACAAAGCACATTTCAGGTTTAGAAATGGGAGCGTAGGAGGTGTTTGTCAATACACAGAGCATCATACGAAGTAGGTGGTGGCTGGTTTGTACCCTGTTTAACAAGTTTTAGTCTCCTATTGGATGAGATTGCAGTAAAATGTATTTTAACCACTTAAGCCCACTAAAAGAAATTTACATTAGCTAAAGTATACAGTACATCGCCACCTACATTTCTGTTTACAATTCCTTAAAGGTCCCATATCATGCTCCTTTTCTGCAGTTTAATATGGATCACTGATGTCTTCATGAAATTATAGTAACATGTTTTGGTCCAAAAAGCCAATAAATCAAGCACAGCAGCATTGTTTCCAGGCTCTCATAGCCCCTCTGTTCAGAACGCTCTGATTTAGTGGGCGGGACCTTCATATGTAAATGAGCCACCGCTGATACCGCCCCGCTCTTCCGCGTCACTGAGAGCAGTGCCAAGAGCTCAGAGTGAACAATGTTTAGAAAACAGCAAAGCTTGTTTACTGTAATATTACAGGGTAAAACAACAGGCTAACCGCAGCTAAAGTTAGCATTCTGAAGCTAACACAGAAACAGGGGGGACACTGAGGAAAAGCTCTTACATCTGCTCCACAGCACACAGCATTTAAAATACTCACATTTCCAGAGTCCAAGGTTTGTTGGCGGAGGGCTGGTAATGGGCCTGGATTCAGGACCAGTCTATTCGCTAGCCCTCTGTTGTACTGTCTAAAGTTGGAAAAGCAGTAGGCCGAAGTGACTGGCACACATGCACAGTTTTACTGAGTGTAGCTGGCACATTTCTTTGATAAATGACTCTAGTCACTTATTCTTGTCTTCTTCCGAGATGGGAAGCTTGTGCATGGAACTATGTGGCTGTTTACAGCCAAAAACAGAGCAGTGATGGCAATGATGGCTGCTGGAGCAGCGGCGGGAGAGGAGTGGGTGGGGAGGGGGTTTGGGGGTATCTGCTCCGGTGGTCCAATCCGGTCAGACTTGCTCCTGATTGTTCAAAAAAGGGAATTGCTGATGTCGGCAAATCCCCAAAATCCAAACAGCTCGTTTTAGGTCTGGATTTTACATTCACAAGCACTACTAAGTACAGGTTTTGTCATTGAATATCATATTTTGTGGGCTGGGAGGAAAGCCAAAGACCCACAAATTTCACTAAAAATACTTAATAAAGTGATTTTTGCACCTGGGGACCTTTAACTTCTCTTACTCTTACTCTTTGCCATGGCTGTTTAAATGAATGAAGCAACACAGGCTCACAGGCACACACAGATACACACTAAACAGCTGTTTTAGTGTGACATACAGTAACCCTCACGTATGGTTAAACTTGGTGCATATTTTCATCAGTGTAGATGACAATTTAACACTATACGACAGAATTTTCTATCATCTCTCTTGCTGTGCCTTTCTGCTGCTGATCCTCTGTAAGTGTCCTCAGATAACTTCCTCCATCCACTTCCTACTTGAAAGTTGTCAGGCCTAACTTTGTTAAAGTATCATCAGGAAGTTGAAAATGCTGCTATCTCTGGAATATTTTAACACCAGAAACACTTCTAGAAGTGTGTTAATGTTATGCGGAGTGGTTTAGCTGGAAAGTTATATGTAGATATAACCTTAAAGAGTGGGTAATGTGCTTTTTATAGGATTAATTCTGTCCCTCTGGTACACTTATAGTAACTTTGCATGATTTACAGCTCAAAAAAATCACTGCATTTACAACACTGAAGTTTAAAAAACCCTGATTTCAGACTACACTTTATCTTAGCTGCTGTCTCTTTAAGACTCCCTTCTTCACTAACCCTCTTTCCTCTGATTGGCCGACCCTCTAGGGGCCTTTTGGGGACAGAACTTGGTGTTTGAGGCCCCCCTTTCCTATGTGTGATGAACCAGTTAAAAGACACTTGTGCTATGACCTCATCATTTTAGCAAGTCACATGAAGAACGTAAGAAGATGTTTTGCTAATTTTGGAACAGACTTTTTTGAGCAGTTCACAGACAGATTCAGGGACTTCCACATCATTTAAGAAAGGAGCAATCTTAAAATCTAGAATAATACAAACATCCAGTATTGATACTTTATATCCGTGCAAAAAAAAGAAGGGGTATAATCCTCTGTCTTGCAAGCACTTTTTATCCTCCCAACTAAGGTGGTCAAATACATATTTGTTAACTTTATATGTCTTTGGTTCTTGAAACAATACCTTTTAAGTACAATCCTTTAGATCAAAGCAGAACTTTTTATGATCATAGTCAGGCGTCCATTCCTCTGAAGTATCTTCTTTTTAAACATGAGAAAATTATTAACCTTTCAGCCAGACAACAAAAATAATTATCTCCAGCTTAGAAAAGTATTTGTACAAGCCTCTTCTCTCTTGATCATGCAAAGCCACTGAAAGAGTTGTAAGAGGAGGCCCAAGTGCTGGAATCTTCTTTAAACATTAGTTCAGTTTCAGTTGATGAGAGACAACATCCTGTAAACTTTTTTAAAACTTTTTAAAAGATACAAAAAGTTCCCTCAAAGACATCTATTTTGTGTGGATTTATCAAACCCTTATGTGTTTGTCATACATCCACCTTCAAGGCAATCACACATTCATGAGAAAATAAAACATATATTCTCACTATCACTATACTGTGCTATTAAAGAACTGAATCAATTATGTTCCTCGGTCAGACCTTTATTCAGCCTCTCTCTGTCTATGTTTTTGTTCTTTCTGAAGAGGAGACTGCAGCGTGACAGCGGGAATGAGTGACCTTCTACTCTAATTTTTCCCCCCTCTGTCAGGCTAAGGGCCTCATAATTACTGGTCTTAACAGCCACAGCATTTCAATGATTCTCTTAGGAATAAAAAAAAACTCAAGGTTCAAGGTTAAGAATTCATTACAAATAATTACATTAAAGCCATTTCTTTGGAAAGTGCTCGCCTTGATTACATTAGAAAAGGGGAAATTTATGAGTGTATTTAAACAACTTGCTGAGGGTATGAATTTTGGGGGAATGTCAGGGTCAAAGAGTGTATTTCACTAGATTTAAATCTACAATTTATTCTATTTCTGGTCTGTAAATCTACATCAGTGTTGTGACAGACCAAACAACCACAACCAGTTCATTAAGACTTGACAGCTGAAGTCCACAGGTCACTTCTTGTCTCGGATTGACATGTCTTCTCAGTTAAACCAGCTCTCCATGAGCAGGGGGGCTATAGTCCTCATTGCATCGGCCATTATAGCCACATGTCTTTTCACTCTCTACTCTCTGTTTTTTCTATCATTCTATTTCTGTCTTATTCAATAAAAGGAAACATGTCTGAAAATGACTTGGAAAAAAAAAACAGAATGGCACTCAGCAAGGTTTATTACCCTCATTGAATAACAAATTGCTTTTTAGGCCATGTTCATGTCCTAATGAGAAAGATAAGTAATAAAGAGTCACATGAAACTAATAGAAAAAGGGTAATTTTATTGTAATTTGAATGGATCACTCTAACTGAAAAGAAACGGGAAACAAATTTCATTTGTTTATTTTTTCAATTAATATTTCTGGTATTTTACACCTTTATTCAGGGAGCAGAGGACAGTGGATAGCGCTAGAATTAAGGGTGATGATTGACATGAGGGGAAGAGGCTGCAGGTTAGATCTGAAACCAGGAAACCAGCTTGAGGCTTAGCATCAGGGTGCATGGGACCTAAACTACTAGGTCATACCAGGATCCCTAAATGTTGAATTATACAAGGTCAGATCAATCCTCCATTTAGTCAGTGTTGGATGGCAAATAGATCAGTTTTTTCAGATATGCTCTTTGTAACATGAATCCACCACTGAACAATTGACAGCAATGGCAGAGTAAAACATCCTCATGTCAAAATAGTGAAATCAGGCCCGCTGCATTTATGGACCAGTCCCCTGCTGGGACCTGCAAAGACATACTGTATCTGATCTCCAAGTGTAACCTTATTAACATGGCATTATTCAATGTGGAGTGTATGCAAAGTACCAGGAAGATGGACTGTGTGTTGTGGAATACCTGAAGCTGTCCCCTTGCCAGTAGACTGGATGCTCAGCAGCCCTTTGGTTTGTGCGTTTGAGACTCTGGCCAGGGCCGATGGCTTTGGGCAGGGGTGGCCAACCTGCTCGCGAGCCACATGTGGCTCTTTACCCTCTGGTGTGCGGCTCTTCGGTCCATCCATAAATATCTATAAATATAATGTTATGGGTAGTGGTGTGCCAATCAATCTAAAATATTTATAAATTGATGCCAATGTTGGGATCAGTATTGATCAATACTTGGATGATGAGCTTGATACTGAAGTTTCAGTTTCTCTTCTCTACATGTGCTTCACTGAATCGCTCATAGATAGATAGATAGATAGATAGATAGATAGATAGATAGATAGATAGATAGATAGATAGATAGATAGATAGATAGATAGATAGATAGATCGATCGATCGATCGATCGATAGATAGATAGATAGATTGAACTTTGTCTTTTCTGCAGTAATAACAGAAATTTGTCTTTGACATGGCTCCAAGTACAATTTTTAACACGCTTACAAACCCACTAAATCTTGCTTTGAAAATTGGAAATGTATTGATTTTCATTTTATGTCATTTTGTTTATGTAAGAGAGAAAGTGTTTTCGTAAGACCACACGTGTGATGTGGCTCTTTGTAGTACCACTGTCATTTTTGTGGCTCTTGGTCTCTGACTGGTTGGCCACCTCTGGCTTTGGGTTATGAGCTGTTTTGACAGAAGAGAAAGTTCCTGAAACCATGTATTCCTTTTGATCTGAAACCTGACTTTGAGGAAAGGACGTCATATTCCTCTCTCTGTTTAAGTCTTGAATTAAAACATATTAACACCACAAAATGAAAACGAGCAAGCTGCTCACCAACCTTCAGCAGTGTGTAAACAGAACAGAAGGCTAATCTACTTCACATTGCACCAGCACACCTCAGTGATGAAATATTTCACATACACACGCTGTTTTATAAGATAATTCTTGTAACCACTTCATCTCAGAAAACATTTGAACCAAATGCCTAATGTACTCCAGAGTTAAGTAAATCTTTGATATTGTTCATTACCTTTCATTTTCCTTCTTGTAACCTGTCCTTGTGCTAAACGGTAAAAAAAACTCCTTTAAACAGCTATTAGCCATCATTGCCAGTAAGTAATCCAAAGGAAACACTTCTGTTAAAATAACAGGGACTTTGAGAGAAAGGCTGACATGTGTAGACGTGTTTTCCAAATCTGGGGACTCAATGGAGGCCATGTTTATAGGTCCCAGCCTTTAGTCTCTGCAGTATCAATGCCTTCATCAGTACAGGCAGTCTGAAGGACAGACCGGTGAACCTTGTGGGCCTCTCCTCACAAATCCTTCAATCTCAGCATGCTTTCCAAACTCAAATCAAACAACGTTCAAATTTAGTCTCTCCACCCTCCAGCTCAAAGAGAGTTGACTTTTCTTCTTTCTCACAGAGGCAAAATGTGGAGTAACAAACTCGCCGTAAAAATAAAAATAAGGTTCGTGTGAGGAGATGAAAGAAAAACTTTGGAACATCTGGCAAGCAGGCGCTGGCAGGTTAAGGTAAACAGTGTTTCCTTTTATGGAAGTGCTCCTACCCTCCACAGAATCAGAGGTATGATGTGGAACACCTTCAAAGGAGGAAAGGGCCGGCACATCTTGTTTTAATTTATCCTCTCACCAGCAGACATGCTCTTTGGCCATAATATACTCCCGTGAAGAAGATACTCTGCATACGCTCTTACAACCTCACGTTAGTAGCGAGCTGTCCTTGGAGGTAGCACATTCTCAGACACAGAAGCACCAAATATGCATGTGGTACCATGCATGGTCAAACTCAGACACACTCAGACATTCAGATTTTCACAATCACACATTTTTCTGGTGACCTTCTGTGAAACCAGGGCAGGAATCCATTAATTAGTTCACAGCCAGCCCTGAAAAGTAGCTTCATGCCAGAGCTGCATGTCAGCCTGTACAACATCTGGCAGCTGGCATCTGGTGCCATACATCAAACTGGCTCCACCACGTTCCACGCCCCACATGCTCAATGTTAGCCTGATCAAACCACCGTCCAGAGCTAACATTTGCTTTACAGGGTGAAAGAGACTGTGAGGTACAAAGGCAGGACAGGGTCTTGTTCCTGTTTTTCAAAAGGTCAAACCAGTCCAAGGAGGGGAAATTCACTAATGTTTGATTAGGGATAAAAAGGGATAAACATTTCAAGGTAACTCCTATTTATTCTTTTGTTTGTGTTTTTATTCCACCGATCCCATTTTACTTCCCTGCCCTCACATCCCCAGCTGCTCCATGTGGCCTCCTTCTCGAAGCCTTTGATGTGACGAGCTGAAAATGTCACAAACCTACAAGCGCCCAAACCACTTAGAAAGCTCTAATGAACAGGATAAAAACACAACCCTGGAATCAATGAGCAGGCAGCAGCGAGCCTGTAGCAGTGACACTGATATCAGAGCAGGGTCTGCCCTCCATGCTAAAGCTGCCGGAGAAAAACAGACATCCTCTGTGATAATAGGTGGCAGGCTTTAGGCTGTTAGAATGGGTCACTCAGTGGCTCTTGCTGTTTCTTCTCCCTCACTCTTCACCCTATTTTTCTTTAATGCTAACCTTCAAGCAGAGCCTTGACGCTCGGAGTCTCCCCCCACCTCTGATAACAGTAACTACATTCCTCTCCGGTGAAACCACTGCTGGTTATATAGGGCATTGTTAGACTGCCAGTTTTCATGCTCGTAAAGCAGCCTCTTCTGAATACAGCCGCCTATCTGTCTGCTTTTGCTCTTTCATTATCATGTTTCATTGAGTTCTGACTTCCCCATTCGGTAATTAGAGAAAGACTTTTTACCTTAACCGCCTCTCCCTCTGTGCGTGGTGCCATAGTCAGCAGCGGAATATAATTGAATGATTTTGTGAGGGATCAATGAGATTAGGGATTGTGTTTATTCCTCTGTCGCTCTGGATTAGTGGTCCTTTTATATCTGCCTGGAGGAATAGCAGATACAGTCCACACTCCAAAACACAAACACACACATCATGGAGGAAAAAACAGAGAAATGTATTTAGAGGACAGGGAGACGCTAAGAACCTAACAGCGAGGTGTTGAGGCTGTAAATGAGCACAACAAGCAGCAGGGTGTTTGTGAATTCCTATAAATGATGTATTATCCTCCTGTGTAAAAGAGCATGTACCTGTTTTCTTATATGCATCCATAGATTTATATATGTAAGCGCTTTCATAGCCTGTTTTTATGTATCTTTGAACACATGCTTCACTCTTCCCTTTGGTTGCAGAGCAGCTTCAGATGAGATTGCTAAAGGGATTTTTTTTTCTCATGGTCTGTTCCAAAGTGGGGGATGGCTCAGACGTTTATAATGTAGGCAGAGCCCGCAGGCCTGCCTCTCCGCTGTTATACGAGTAAAAGGAGAGTTTGCTATTATTAACCTCACTCTGAATCCCGTCCTTCTACCAATCCAGCAGTAATCCTAATAATCCAAGCTTGCACTCCCATCCCTCTGTAATAAGTGCCAGATGCTGATAGTACAGATAAACAGCAAACCTGTGTCTTTATCCAAGAAAAACAAAGCGGAGGGGCCCGCTGGAATCCACACGCTGTGATGAAAGAATGTGAAAACAGTGGTACACATAAGCAAAGAAAATCTCTCATCTACCAGAGCGCCTCATGCTAAACCACTCCTCTGAACAGGTCCGTGTTTAAGTGGATCATAGAGACCATTTGGATAAATCTGTCTTGTTAACCAATTTTACTGTACTTAGAATTTCCTTTGCGCTGAATGAAATTTCCAAGAAGTCATAACTTTTTTAGACTAAGCCTGTCTTCATCACATTGGTTTACAACTAAAATCTGAGTGAATTTGCGATGAGTACCCTGCTGAAAAATTAATGTACTAAGTGTACTAAAATTTAGCATACCTTTGCATACTTAAAGCCACAATTATCATCAATATACTTTAAGTTTGTTTATGATTAGTACACTTACAGCATGCTATTTTGGAACAACTAATTTTGTACTTAGTATATTTTAATTGTGACTAAATTGTGATAAAGCTCAACTTAAAGTTTATTTAGTGAACTTTTATGTGCTAAAGTGGAACAACTTGTAGTATATTTTGTATACTTTAAGTATTCAACTTAATATGTACTAATATATGTTTATTCAGTTAAATTAAAGATTATTTTGGTTGTTTTTGAAATAAATACGAATTATTTTTAGTGCCTTAAAAATATATTAGCTTTGTACTTTTAGTATATTCCTACTGTGGTAATGATATGCTCAATGATACTATTGGCTTTTTCCAAATTCTAAAAGAGCATATTCAGAAGTTAATAATCAATATACTTTATCATTACTTTGCTATACTTTCTTCATTGCACATTCTTGCAAATGTATTACCAGTATACCACAGGCTGAAAGACGAGTATGTTTTCATTTAAATGCTATTGAACACTTTCCAAAACAATGTCAATGAGGTAAAAAGCTCAAATAACTACATAATTAATTCAAATATAACTTAAAATGCACTCCAACTAAATATTTGCTATAAAAATGTGTACTTTTTAAAATATGCTTTCAGTGTACGTTACAATGAAATTTTAAGCGTACATTTTAAAAATACCAAAAGTATATGTAAAAACAAATTTTAAAATAGTACACTTACACACAACACACTTGATTTTTACTTTAAGTATATTTTTGTGTAATATATTTCTATAGAGTGCATTATAGTGTAACTACTTTAAAGTGTGTTAAAAGTGTTGTCGTTAAAGAGTGATTTTAGTATACTTTGACTTTATTACTTTTATATATTAACTAAAAGTACAATTTGTGTAAATACATTTTCAACATACTTTTGAAAAAAGGAATATCATTGAAATACAATAAAGTACTTTTTTTTCACCAGGGTACAGAACCAAACCTGAAAATAATAAAGAAAATAGTCTGAATTACTTCATTGCAAATATAACACAAAAGTAACAGGCAAAATACTGGAATCTACTTACCCCTGTTGCTCCCCAGTCTCATGTTTACTGTCGTAACCATGGCATCAGCGCTGCACTGCACTTAATACAACTTCTCTGCTCTGACCACGCTGTTTCTGTGACCTTAACAGAAAGCTCTGTTTGGTTTGTGACTTTTTCAAAGGCCAATGAGGAAATCAAATTCTGAAAATTGTCAGTGTGTCTGTTCATGTAGATTCTCACTCATCCAGGTCATGGTTATTCTGCAACCTGGAAAAAAAAACAAAGCAACTGGACTGTGCAGAGCTGGGAACTGATGAAGCTTTTCTGTTTTGTTTTGCTTTTTGCCAGTCTCAGAATATCAGTGTACCATTGAAATGGCCATGGAAGAGAAATACTCTCTGAAGTTTTCTTTGCAGGTAACCTTAAACCAGGTAAAACAATTTGGTGACTCACACTTAAAAGATATAATCATAATGAAAATGTCAAAGAGGTTTAGCAGAAGAGTTTTGGTACAGATGAAAGACTTTTTCCAAGGCTTATAATTTAACTGAGGAACTATCTGTATTTAGAAAAGAATCAAATGAAGTCTGGCTGGCTTGAAAAGATCTCAAAAAATGAAACAAATGCTTCTAATATGAGAGACACAACACACTTCAAAGCAGCAACTTCAATCTAAAAAAATATGAAGCCCATGTAGAAGAGATATAAACTGCAGTTCTTTGAGAGTCTCCACCAAGAACCACACACACCAAGCCAAAACAGCTGATTTTTACAGCTCCACTAAACACTTCACAGTCTGGGTCTGAAACTTATCAGCATCAGAAACAAACATGTGACTTCACAGACACCACTCTCTGATTAAATGTGACTTTTGATTTATCAAAAATTGTGGTTGTTGGGATAAAAACTGCTCGCTGCTTGGCTACTACTGATTGTTGTATGTTTTTAAAGACATCTTGTAAACTCTTGTTACTGCCTGTAATCAGCAAATTGGTCCTTAATTTCTGTCCTTCATCAGAGCTGTTCCCCAACACAAGATTTCTCATGATAAATATTGAACACGTGTAATAGCTTTCATTTCAAATCATTACAACCACTATTAGTGAAATCACTGTCAGCATGCTGAGAGCACAGGAAAACCTGGCAAGATCATATCCTAGTGTTAAACCCTGCTTGAGGACACTTGTTTGAAATATATTCAGGGTTCCTGCAGGTCCTTAAAAAGTCTTAAAATGTCTTAAGTTAAAATCCAGCTAATTAAGGTCCTTAAATTGTCTTAAATTTACTGTAAATTTGCTGTAGGTATTAAATTTCCGGATGGTGTGTTTTATGCCGATGACAAAGCACTATGACCTGCCGTAAAACTTCTAATGGTGTGTATTTGTTGCGATTTGTTTCACTAATTGAATTTCAGTAAATAGGAGAGTTAGTGATTAATATACCTTATACGGTACAACGGTGACGTCAGTGATGTAAGGGACATACCGTCAGCATCAGTCTGCGTGACTAATGCCATTTGTGGTTGTGATTTTTTAAGTGTTGGTTGGCTCCCGCTGAAAATAGCAACAGCGCCATGTGCAAATTATCCAAGAAAGTGTTTTCACTGGGGACTATGGGTGTCAAAGCCGTCGAGTTACACATGAAGGTAGAAAAACACCAGCAGTATGTGGCGGCAGCTAACGGGACAAGGCTAATTCCTGCGTTGATTACAGCAACACGACCTAACGTTTGCTCCGACGCCACCTCTCTGTTGGCTCAAACAAGTTTCGTTTCACTGCCGGAAACCCAAAAGCAGAAGTAATGTGAGTTCTCCATACGGTTGTGAGGCACAACTCTTTCAAATCTAATGAAGACATCGGTAGCGTCTTTGCTGCCATGTTCTGCCATGCTTTCCAAGTCATTTACCGTATTTTCCGCACTATAAGGCGCTTCCGAGTATAAGGTGCACCTTGAAAACTGTTTTCATATATAGGTCACACCGCATTATAAGGCGCATAGAATAGACGCTACAGTAGTGGCTGGGGTTGCGTTATGCATCCACTAGATGGAGCTGTGCCAAAGGGAATGTCAACAAAACAGTCAATAAGTCAGTCAAACTCAGGCTACGTCCACACGGAGCCGCACATTTTCCTATCCAACAATTCTCTGTGCCATTAAAAAAAAAAAGTGAGCTGTAAAGACGCAGCCATGTCTGCCGTCCACAAAAGCCGTTTTCAGAGATCAGTTCACATGCCAGAGCTTTGGGGGGCGCTGTATTGCTCTAACAATAAACAAGAGAAGAAGCCCGGGCCAGCCTGTGAGCTAACGTTAGCACTTACCAAAATTCTTTTTTACCAGTTCTTACCACTTTGGCGTTGCCCCCTGACTACGGTAGCCATGATTAATCAATATTAATCCATATATAAGGCACATCAGGTTATAAGGTGCACTGTTGGCTTTTTGAGAAAATTGAAGGCTTTTCGGTGCGCCTTGTGCGGAAAACACGGTACCTGTAGTGAAAATAAAACCACATATATAGCTATGTATTGTATGTTGGCTCTATTCTGCATCACAATTGAAAAAAATGGTGGAAAAAACCCCGCCAACTTGAGTTGTGATTGTATTTACAGCAAATAAATTGACCTTTTTTGTCGACAGTGCAAAATTTTGGGGTCTTAAATCTTATTTGTTTTGGTCTTAAAAATGTCTTAAAAAGCATTAAATTTGACTTTCCAAATAGTACAAGAACCCTGCTATTTAAAAGCAACAGAGAGAAAAAGAAACAGTGAAATACAGATGATAATGAGCACAAGATTTGGGATGATTCATATTTTTGTTGGCTGCTGCATCAACGCCCAAAACCCTCATGGTCTTAGTGAAAGCTTTGCATTGAATAAACAGTGAGGCTGCTCAGACTGATCTCTTTGGAGGTTTCCAGGCTTCACAGACGATTCCTCTATCCCACTGAAACAGAACAGTGATGTTTATAGCTCAACGTGATTACCAAAAGTTAAAATATAATACAGGGGCTCTGTCTGCTTACCTGTGTGGAGTCAGTGTATCATGTATAATCACAAGCACATTTTGATGCCCAGATGAAGAGAGAAGATGCTTAACTACCAAGGCTCAGTCATTCTTCCCTGGTGAATGTAGATAGCAGCTGGAAATAAAGAGTGGAATGTGGTGATCGGTACTATTACAAATGATCTACAACCAAGTGATGGCACATGAGTCACCGGCTAATTAGAACTCATTCTCTGAACTAACACTTAAACCAAGCACCTGAATGGATTCCTGAATTCCTTCTTTTGTCATTCCTCACTGCGGTTCGTTTTCATTGGTGGGGTGACTCTGCCTGACCCAGTTGCTGGAATGCTTTGTTTCCTTTTTCCTTTTAGCTGAAGAATATGCTAGCCTTGACTAATACTCTGGTACAATACCTTGCCTTGAAGGCTTTTTATATGTTCCCTGCTCAGAAACTATTAATTTTTTTTAAGTTATCTGTGAGAAATAGTGACAGCAGTTTCATCCTTTTATGAATCCAAGGTTCAGCTCTGCTTAGGCAGAAATGGGAATGTTTTCCAAACAGGAGAAAGAAAAGAAAAATATGGCGCTCTGTGTAATAACATACAAACAAACAAACAAACAACAACAAGAAAATGTGTATTTTACCTGAGGTTCTGACAGTATGGATTTTTCTTCTTTGCTTTGCTTTGGAAAAGCTTCACTTTAGTTTGGCTGAATTCTTACACCTAACTCCCATCAGCTGTCTTTAGTTTTAATGTTTTCATAATTTGTTTACCCCTCGATCTTTATTTCGAGGGGTGAAAAAAGACTATAGACTATATGTATCGTCTATATATAGTATATAGTCATATACTGTAAGAATCAGCTGCCTGGTCTGACTGACGGTTATTAAACCACTCAGTACGTCCAACAAAGTTCATACCTCAATCAGGAAGTCATAGTGAGGGATCTGGTCTTGTCTGTGTACACATGCAGAAACAGAATCTGACTTTTGGCTTGGAACATTTTACTCCACTTCATGAGTCAGCGCAGTGTCCTTGTATTATACGCAAAGCTACATGTGTATCAAACTAGTTTTGGTTCACCCCAAGAAGAAACAACATTTTAAAATGATGGCTGAGATGGATGCAGCTGTTTATGTTTCTTGCATACTATGAGTTTTAAATACATCACATGGTGTTTGTTGTGTTGAGGCGCAGCAACCCTAATCATCATGGTCTTCTACTTCCTGTCCCCAGTGAAATTTGCATGCAGTAAATACCAAAGCGTACTGAGACCTGCAGAGTCCTGCCAAGTCCAACCACAGTCCGATAGCGATCGCAATATCTACCTGTGTCAATTGAGCTAAACTCAGTCTGATCTCATCTGATTTCATAGTCAGATTTCTGAAGCTGCATGTAAACGCACTGATTAATAGGGGGTATTGAAATGCCTTCTAAAATCAAATTATTTACAACTGCAAATTTAATCAATTTTATCAACTAGTGGTTTGTTACAGTAGCACACCACTGTATTCACATAATATGGAAAAGAGGACAGTGATTTTGAGCCTATTTATGTTGAATTGTAGCAGCTTTCACATGAAAGAACAGATGAAGTGTTTGACCTATGAACTGGGGACCATGATGCAGAGTAGTTACACAATGCAGAGTAGTTACACAAACCGAACTCAACTGCTCGTCGGAAACAGTGCCTGAAGAGACACACATCCAAACCAGTTATTTCAGGAATTGCTGTTAAGAGCCGCTCTAAAACCTCCTCTGGTCCTTTAGTCACACACTTTACTTAAAACACGGTGATGACATTTCATTGAGACAACGGGGACTGTGGTATGTGGCATATAATGCGCCTGTAAGTGACAACTTTTTTTTTGTTCAGCATCTCCCTACTCGTCAGCAACCTCTCCATGAGCTCCATTGCCACTCAGCAGTCCAGTTTAGGTCAGCATGGTTTGGTATGGGTTGGCTCGGTTGAGTCTGGTCTTGTTTGTGTTTCCACAGCCAACCGTGCCCCCTTGTGGTAGGCAGTGTGTAAGCCAGATGCTGATAGCTGCATCGCTTGACAGTGTGAAGCCTTAGCAGCTGGAAATTTTTAAGCCCCGTTACCACCACACAGTTTGGATTTGTTTCATCTCAGCATTGCTCGCATTTTATGCTGTTTCCACTGACTAATCCCAGGACAGATCCCCAATAACCGAGACGAATGATCCCACTTTTTAGGACCCTTCCATTGGGGTGCCATGCTAAACTGATTCAATCCCTAAAGGTGGAGCTACGACACTGCAGACCATTGATCGGACCATTATTTCTCCTCGCAGCTCACAGTCTTCTCTGAAACAAAACTTGATTGTTCCCATTGTTGCATTTCATTTACTGTGTCACGTTTTTCTACTGTGTTAGATTTAATAGCGTGGTACACTGTGTCGCGCCGCTATGGCACACACTATTATGTAACTGAAGTGGCTATTGGCATTCGGCTGAGCTGCACCTACCACATGGGGGCACAGTTAGCTGTGGATACGCAAGCAGAACCAAACTTAGCTGAGCCAACCCGTACCAAACCATACTGATCCGACTCGGACTTCTTGGTGGAAATGGGGCTCTAGTCTGACGGAAGGTCCCAAAAAGTGTTACAACTTGTCTCGGTTATTTGGGGATCTGTCCCAGCCTTAGCCAGTGGAAATGCCATAAATGTGTGCAGAAACAAACCAAACTGAACCACTTGGTGGAAACAGGGTTTTAGAAAACTAACAACAGCGAAGAATCAACTGTTGTACTCTTTTTTCCCCTTGCATAGAGTAAAGACAGAGCAGGTGAAATATCTTCCTACATCACACAATCTGACAGCACAACACCTATGTTAGTCTGAATACCAATCTGACCAGCCAATCAGTTTTCTTCACTCAACTGATAAATATTCTGATTTATATATGGTGCAAGTCAGTGTCCTCTGCCCTTTCATCTCCCTCAACCATTCAAATTAGTAGCTCCTATCTTTACACATAACATCAGGGAGGTCCCTTGTGCAAGAAAGGACAAAGATGTGCCCCCTGCTGCTTTTTCTTTGATATACTTGATAAAACAAGCAGCACAGTTCCACTTTGTGCCTACTGAAGTGTCAAAAATGAAAAAAGAAAAAAACCTTGACATAGAGATCAGTTTAACACTTCTTTACACATAGTATTTCACAATGCTCATTTTAACAAGCTGAAATGACAAAGAAGTGATGGCTAGCTGCACACTTTGGTCAAAGTTTCTCAACTACATCAGATAAGGAACATTAAAAATTGTCTGCTTTCATTCTTCCTGTCATTAAATGATTATATTTCCAAGTCAAGGCGCAGAACCCTAGGAGATAAAAAGAAGAGTGGTTGTTTTCTTTCCTCTGCCATCCTAACTTCAGCTCTGCCTTTCAGAAACGTTACGATCTAACTATGAATCAGTCCTGTTGTTTTACAAAAGACTGAAAGTAAAAAAAAAAAAGAAAAGGGGGGGGGGGGTTGATAAAACAGTGACTAAACTTTCCAAACATCCCTTTGTTAAAGGAGGATGACGCTGAAGATTACTTCCTCGCATGGTATTTGAAAAGCCAACACTGGCCCTTGTGTCTCACTCTCCTTTTCATGTTGAATAATGGTGGCCCCCATTAGGTGGAGACGTGTAATTGCGTGAGTCAGGCTCACAAAACAGCTCCTTTTCTGTGTCAGGGTGCACGTCACACAGCTGAATAAGGACAGGGCAGCCTGCCAACTGAAACCCCAAAGTCCCGCTTCCCTTCCCCTGTGTGTGCGTGTGTGTGTGTGAGAGAGAGAGTGAAAGCTGTAATTTTATGTGTGAGTGCTCATTTCATGCCCATTTCTTATTTATTGATTTCTTTGTCTCATTATTTGTCTATTTGTCTTCACTTCATTACACCATTATCACCATGATTGCCCTTGGAATAAATCATGCAGAAGCCTTTTCAGCAGTCAACCCTCACCCTGAAGAATGAGGGATATCTCCGATACATATTGACTAAATTGTGATGGTTTATTAAGACAATGAAGATAATTGTTAAAGGTAATTGACCAAATAAATACTACTTAGCAGGTTCAGATAGCTTCACGGAGACCGGAGGCATGCTAAGATGATTCCTGCGCTGTGCAGTTTGTGTGACTTTTCAACGAGGGACAAAAGAGCTTATTTTGACATGAAAGCCTCTTTCCAATATTACACATTTCTGGAGTAAAAATTGTATAATTCATTCAGTTTGCTCCTCATGGAGTTATAAAGCATGTTAACCATCTGACAGCAGAGATTTGCTGCAACTGTGGTTTCCAATTTAAATGATTTTACATGTTATTTCGGTGAAATATAATCAGACACCACATAGTGGAAACAATTAGTGTGAATATGATTAGCAGCTGGCATACAGTAGTGATAAAATGAAGTTCTGCATTGCAAATCATCTGGATGCAGCATTACATACAGATGTCTGCTTTTTGTTGAACATCACTGCAGCACATTTGTCGCTTGTCTCAACAAAACTCTTCAAAACAGAAGTAATCCAGCCTTCTCTGGGCTTTATTTTTTGGGTGACAAATTGAATAGCAATCAAAAAGGAGGATTCTTTTTTTTTTTTTTTAATTGTGCTTTAGGGTGTTGAATCTAGTGTTGTTTATCCCAAACTGAAATAGAAGTCTGCAAACCTGCCCGAGGCTCAGCCTCTCCTTCCTGATACAACAGACACACCGAGTAAAGCATGATCAAACACGGTCAACATAAATATTCTCTTTCAAAATCATTTTTAGTCTTCAGTATATCATGTTATGCAACTTTTGGATTCTTCTTTCAACAGGGTATGAGCCGTCAGTTTTTCCAGAGCTCAGACACTGTCTGGGAGAAACACAGCAGCCATTACACACACACACACACACCAAATGGCTTTCTCCTGTGATGCTCCATCCTCACCTTCCTTTTCCCCCTCTGATATACTGTCTCCCACCAGCACTCCATAACTCTCCACCAGTCAACCCTTACGGTGAGGAGAGGTCTGAGCGCTGCAGTTGGGAAATGTCAGTCCCACAGCTGCATTAAAAAACACACACACTGCTCCGTTGTTGCTTGTAAATTGTTAAAGTGGCTGCATTTCTCAGGTTTTTGTCTTTTTTTTTCCCCCTTCTCTTTATCTCTGGGCGTGATTAAACTCTCAGAAGCCCTCTGACTGCGCTGGGGATTAATCTCCCATGGCACCTCTCCATCTGCAGCCTGGATCATCAGCCACCCCTCTCTGCATTAGCCCCCAGCTGTGAAACTGTCCGCCCAGCCCAGGCCTCACACGCCGATCAGGGGCACCTTTGGTAAAGAAGAGGAACGGGGAAAAAAAAGGAGGTGTGTGGCCTTGTGTTTGGTTTGGATTGGAGAGGTGGTGTTGAAGAGCGGCGATAAATCTTAATATTTCACATCAATTTTATTTTCGAGGGCTGATTTGAGCCTCATTTTCCCTCAAATGGCCTTTTCCACTGAGACGTGATTGATACTAATAGCTTCTACAGCGGTTACATTTAGGGGGGGGTGAGACTGTCTTTTTTTTATTGGTGCAGACAGTTGTTAGTGCTGCACCAAGTGAGATTGTAAATTTGGCTCTTTTTCATGTAATGTGACTCTTGAGGGTGTTGAGGCTGAGAGCTTTTGATGAACCACTGCCGTCCATCAGCTCAGTGGATCTTCACCACTAATGAGATGGGAAATCCTCCCAAACATTTGGACATTTTTTTTTTAAAACCTGCTGTGATTTATCTGTGGAAGTGTTTCAACAACTTCATTGCATAAACTATGGTTAGTTTGATTTTCTCAAGAATGATTCTGTGGTCAGGGTGTTTCTTTGTAAAACAAAAGCTGTATTAAAGTTAAATTTAGTTTTGGTCTTAGTAAAATGCAACAAGTCTCATTCAGCAACATATAATCCCTTTTCACTACACAGAGCTACATTTCTCTGAACTATGTCAATGTTTGCTGTAGTGATCAGCACTTCAGGCCTAAATACTATTCAATCAGTTCTGTTTATTATTTGATTACCAAAAAAACACTGAGACTATGACTATTTCACATTGAATCAAACTGGTATTGTCCTATTTTATTCTTCATGCCAGTATCAAAAAGAAGGTAGCACCATGAGGTTAATGCAATGTGATTTGTATAGTATAAATCGACTATTCAGTCAATCACACTGTTAAGCCTAAAAGGCTGACCCTTCAAAAAAACAAAACAAAACTTTTTTTTCTTTTTTTTTCAAAACTGAGATTTGTATAAACCGTTTTGACAAAATCTACCAAAAAAAAAAAAAAAAAACCCTAAATTTTTTTGTTTATGGAATATTGTTTCATATTACCTCTGATAAATTGTGTGGTTTGGCGACTTTTTTAGTAATGTTTTTAGTAAATGTGCATTCTTTCAATGCAGAAAATACTTGTTTTCGAAAATTAGTGACAATTTAGCAGGGTTCCCACAAATTCTTCAAAATTACCAATGATTTTCTTGAGAGAAAAAAAAAAAAGAAAGAAAGAAAGAAATAAAAAGAAGACAAGATTCTGCCTGTATTGTTATTTGTGCCAGCACCTGTGTGTGTGTGCTTACAGTCATCCTTGGTCTCTGCAATTTGTTCTGTTTCTAGACGCCACACCATATTTACAGTAGCCAATGTTTTCTTCTCCCTATTCTCTTTTGAGGAGTAAGCATTTGTCTTCTCTTTTATTTAATGCATTTAGCAAACAGCTATCGCCAACATGCAGTGAGAGCCTTACAATATAAATGGGTACCGGGGCAAAAAATGAGATGATATTTGCATCAACGCCTTTATTTTATGTATGTTAATGAATATTTAAGCAAAGGAATGATGCATCCCTTGTTTGCTGAATGACTCCAGGTCTCCGCCATGCTACATCTCTGGATGACTCTCAGGGATTTGTAAACCAGAGATGTAGCATGGCACTATAATAAAAAAAAAGGGTTCTGTCAAGTTTTTGCTTCCTTGTCAAAGAATGCCACCGCGGCAGAAGTTGATGGCAGTGAGCTGTCACACATAAACACTGTATTCAAAATATCGCTCCGTCAAAGTATTCCAAATCTATGCTGTGTGTCATCATGAATATCCTTGTTTTTTAAGATTGGCAAAACATCTTAAGGTGCTTCATCAAAAGTTCATTGCTTAATAGGAGCCACAGAGTAGATCTATAACCATCATAACAATATTTTTAATTTTTAATCCCAATTTGAAAACCAAATTGGTTATTGGTCACCTGGCATTAAGTATATTATGATGTTGAAAAACTAAATAAAATACACAGAAATAGCCAACCAGCATGGACTTTAGCTAAAATTAAAGAAAAAAATGTAGTTTCTGTTGTTGTTGTTTTGTGTGTTGCTCTTTTTTTATTATTATTATTAAATTTGATTAATCTATTTTGAAACCCACTCTTACAGGAGCAGCACTTGGTTGTGGCCAATAAGTTTAGTTACCTTGGCACAGACAGCAATAGTAATGGGCCGTCTCTTCCACCAGGTCTAAAACGAGCTCTGCAGGATGACAGCAGTCAGTCACAGAGACACACTGGTCTTTAACTCGGCCAGGCTTTGAGTTGGAAGCGGTCCCGCCGACTAAAAAGCCGAGCATTTGGCCACCTCACATTCCAGGCGATTTAACGGGCCCTGTGCTCCGGCATGCAAGATATGGTTGATCCAATTTCGGCCATGCTCAATCAACCTAATTCTACAGGGGACACGGGGGCTGGGTACTGCAGTGTGTGCAGGAATGGATTGCTCAACAAAGCAGCTTTTAAAGGTCATGTTTTTTGCTGCTTCCCTGCCTGCAAGATCCTTATGGAGGGCAGCGTTTGCAAACAGTGTATGTAAATTCATCACAAACTCAACGACTCAACTGTGATTTATGCTGAGAACCAAGAGGGTCATCAGTTTGACACAAAACAGGGTGCAGTGCAGAGTCTCTGCAGTCCTGTGCACACTGGCTTTTTCAGATTTGACCTGACATCACTTATGCTCCAAATATCTTGGGTGGATGAGAACTCTAGTTTCACTATGAACTCCTTTTATTGTTGAGACACAATAATTACTTGATAACATTGTAATGAACATCAGAAAGGGTTTTCTACCCACTTACAGCGTCCTCATCTTCCTCACAGGGAGCTGTGTGTCGTGCTTTTTGTTCCGCCACACAAGGAGACAATTATATTATCAGCAAGGGATCTCTGCTTGACATCACATGTCCCGATGATAAAATGAAATAAAAGAGGTTTCACACACATGCTCCCACTGTGTCCTTGACGCGTGGAAATGTCTACTTTGCAATTTCTGTAATTTGGGTGTGAGGTATATTTTCAAAGATAGCATGGTGTTGAGCGTTCTCCGCAGGGGATATGCAACATATCCATCCATTTCAGGGACTAAATCTGTCAAAGGAGGCAGAAAATTTTCCACTGAGGTTCCCACATGGTGGAAATTGCTTCAGGGGTTTTGTAACAATTTGGATTTTTTTTTTTTTTTCATGTGTATTTTTCAGCATGAACTGAATTGGTTAGATTAATTTTTTGAATCATGAATTAAACAAAGCATGTTTTGTGGTCTTGTAAACTCAATATCTTGGAAGAACAAGCAATTTGAAAACATCAGCTTTGGTTGTTTTTTTTTATTATTATTATTCTAACTATTTATTATTATTTATTTATTTATTTATTTTTGTGGAGGTAGGAACAAAAATATTCGAGACAGAAAATAATTATCCACTACTGCTCCGGCTTTATTAAGACTGCAGCGATGCTCTCCAGCCTCATCTCTTCTCACAAAGACACACAATTTTAATAACCACAAAACATTGTTCAGAAAAATGAACTTCAAATTGAATCTGACTGATACAACATGGAGGAAAGGTCGACACGGAAACTGTCGGCTGCAATCAGCAGCAAGGAGGAGATTTTTACTGACTGTTTGGAGTCATCAAGTCTAACATGCAAACTTTTACAGCAGTCAGGAACGTTTGGTGTAAATGCTCAACGTGCTACAATAAAATGTGCCAAGCAGGGCTTGATGTTGGGGTTTAAAACATGCTTGTTCTAATGAGATCTCCCACCAACAAACAGATGTGGTGAACCAGCATTCTGTGAAGTTAACATCTGTGGATAATTGGATGGTGTAGCTATTGTGGAAAACATGTTGTGGGCCCCTGTTTCTCAGCGAGGAGTCATTATCAATGTTTATGTTAATAGCTCTGCCATACCAGGGCTGCATGTGTTGAGTGAAAGGGCTTCAGCTGACTGTTCCTGCCTTCCAAATTTCGGTCACGGTCGCGTTGTTACACAGATTTTCTGGAGTGTCGGATGTCCTTACAATCTGTTGTGGATTTTCTAAACTTAGTTCTGCAGAAGGAGAGACCTCAGGACTGATTTTGCGCTTGCCAACTTTTCGGGTGATTGTTTTATGGTTGATTTTAGAGAAACTCATGTCAGAATCCTACGAACAGCTGCCAATGAGCAAAAAAGAAACTGCTCTTTGTTCAATTCCTAAAGAAATGTTTTAGTTTTTAACTTTTCTGGCAGTTGAGACATTTCACATAGTGTCTTGATTAATGGCACAGGCATGATGCAGTAGGCTAAGGTGTCACTTTTATGTTCGTTACTCACAGATGCCTCCTTCCTATTTACTCTTCTCTGAGAACTGCTGAATAATTTCAAACCTCCTCCGAATGAAGATGCTGTCTGCGTCTGTCTCTGGGAGGGAGTGTACTTGATTGCAGTTTGATCATATTTTTATATTCACATGCAGTCTCGCAGCAAATTCAATACATCATTTATACATTTCAGAAAATAAGTATATCCAAGGACAGGACATGAGACGGTAAATGCATGATGATGGGCAATCGAAAAAGTTTGTGTTTACAGAGCTTTGAATGGCCGTAATTTAGCATCTGAAGCGATGAAAATGACTTGAAGCGGTGAAAATGACTTGAATTGATGAAGGTTGCTGTGGGCTACCACTTGTTTTTAGCCTCCTTCTCCACACAAACAGCTCACATTTGCAGTCAGTCTCATAAATAAATCATCAGAATAACACATTCAGACAGGTTCGGTCGGTTCATTTACGAATCAGATAAATGTTAAAATGTGCAGAACCTGATCTACTGTAAGTGATTCTGTGTGTTGACAGGTGCCTGATATGCCTCCAGCGTCTCAGGAACCCTGTGACCACATGAACTCCTGGGATTTTTCATGCCTTCTGCTTCTTGAGTTTACAGAGGAGGAAGCTTTTAACAACATAGTCAGTGGCAGTACTCTGTAGTAAGACGAGTCAGAGGAGTACAGAGCGAGCCTTTCAAGCTAAATGTAGCTGTAAGTGGGTTGCAAATGGCAGCGAAATAAAACTGAGATGCACAGAGAAGCTGAACACATTGCTACATCCTCACTACAGGGAAAATTTTAGGCTAATAATCTGACTGAGTAGCCGTTTGGTTTTCCTGCTACTGTTTAGCCTGGTCTAGTTAACATAATCCTACAGTATATCTCTCAATGGACAGACAGTACCCTCTGAGTCCAGCCAACCTTAAACTATCTTGGTCTCCATCTGCTTAACACCACTTTGCATCATTTTTTTTCTTCCATGCAGCTCACAAACAACATAAAAATAATGTCCACATACTCTACCCTTAAAGCTCTCATTGTTCAAATGATTCTGCAGCCCTTCAACACAGATAGCAACACCATACTGTTGCAAAAAATAGACCAAACTGGTTGTGTTGGTTGCATGATTGTCTTTTTGAATCAACACTTGGACAGAGATGAGGGCCAGTTGCAAAGCAGATTCTGAGCATATTGAGCTCAACTTAAAGTGAAAACACAAGTTTTTATAAACATAGCAGAGATACGGTTTAAAGAGGGGATATCACGCTTTTTGAAGTTTTTTTACTGCTGTCTGGTACCCTGTAGTAGCTTTTCATGATTTATAGCAAAAAAAAAAAAACTTTAAATTTCTCATATAGCCGTTTTAAGAAAGCCCACTTCTCAGCCTCTTTCTGAAACCATTTATTTTATTTTAGCTGCTGTCTCTTTAAGACTCTCCGCTTAACTAAACCCCTCTCCCTCTAATTTGCCAGCACTCTGAAGGCCTTTTAGTGGCAGAGATATGCAAATCTTTGTGTTTATATTTAAGGCTTACCCTTCCAACCGTGTGTCATGAACCAGTTAGGGTATCCCACAGGATGACCCCGTTATTCAAAGTCCCATGACAATCTTACTATTTTTTTAAATGGATTGTTTTGAGAAGTTTACAGACATATTCAGAGATTTCTACAACATATGAATACGAAGAGGTTTGAAAATTTGCAGTTTTAGTATTTTCATTGAGGATTGTTCCTTTATTTCCATGGCCTTAGATTATCATTTAAATACTTATCTGTTGTGGATATTGTGACATAGAAATTATAAAGTATGTATTCTTAAAGAAAACTCAATATCAGAGGTGTCAAAAGTATTCACATTCATCACTCAGGTAGAAGTATAGATACTAGTATTTAAAAAGACTTTTGTAGAAGATGAAGAATCAACTTGAGCTTTTTCCTTAAGTAGAAGTGTGAAAGTATTGGTTTCAGAACTATTTTTAGTATAAAAGTAAAAGTAACTTAAAGGGGAGAAAAGTGCAGATTATCATGAAATGTGGCCTTTTGACATAATGAAGTGAAAATTTATAACATTAGATTTATATAGATATAGAAGGATATATTACATTGCTTGCTAAGCGCCGCCCTGTTGGCTATGGCTGCCTTTTGCAGCAGCTCTCTCTTCTTTGTCTGTTTCTTGTAATTTTTTTGTCTCTTTTTCATAATCTTTGTATTTGGAGTGGATCATGACTTTGTATGGCTCATTTGTTGGTCATGGACACCAAACTTTTTGTGGCTTCAGTGATTTTTTTTTTACTACTTTTTCTCCTGTGTTTGTCTGGAGATCCTACATGTTACCATGGCTGCATTGTTTACATGTGAACTCAGCTGTTAGCAGCCTGTAGCATGTCAATGCTAACTGGTGTAAGGCCTGATGTCTTCCCACAAGGTGAGGACGACGTGTTGGTTCTAAGGTGTGAGCTAAGAAGTGACGACATGGACCTGTCCTTCCATCCATCGTTATTGGGAATGTTAGATCTGTCTCTAATAAGATCGACGAGCTAGCTGTGCTAATCCGGAAACAGAGGGAATACCAGAGGGCAGAGTAGCATTATGCTGTTCACAGACATGGCTAACAGAGCTAATATCAGACATCAGCCATGTTGGAAGAGCTTCACCTGCTGTGAGCAGACAGGATCTAGGAGACAGAGATGGAGCATGACTGAAGAAGCTCAGTCCTGGACCCTGTGGAGGTGGAGGCTGGCTGAATTGGAGAATGATGGACAAGCTGTCATCATCTATTTTCTTATGGACCTTTTTGAACTTTCTATACACTTTCTTGTTTTCTTGATTGCTGCTGTGACTTCAATATTATTGTACTTGTTACAATGACAATAAAGTTCTATTCTATTCTATTCTATTCTATTATTACCTATTGGGTCATTATTACACAATGTGGTGTTAAACCTCCTCTTGAGTCTCTGCCATGGACATCTTCATACTACGCTACATACATCTGTTACGTCCTTGCTGAAGTGTTGTGCGATTTGTGTTACGTGCAGGTGTGATGGATTACGTAAAAAACAATAGGGTGTTACATTTATACATCTCATCCATCCACAACCAATTTCACTCTTTACAGATGGTGCGATTTCAGTGATCTTAGGATAGGTTTTTACTTTTTTGTTTGTGTCTTTCTGAACAATGAAAAACTGAAATAAAACAGGAGTAGCAAGGGTATTATTTTTTTTTTTTTACTTAAGTAAGGTTAATTATTTTTACTTGTTACTTGACGCCTCTGCTCAATATCCACTGACAGATTCAGCTGAAAGTCACAAGCTGCCAGGGTCACTCCTCATACTGTAACATCAGGGGCAGACAGAGACACAGTCCTGCTATCAGGCTCAAAGCAGCAGAACGCTTCAGAATTATTAAATCAAGTCGATTAAATTAAGTAAGTGAAATGTGATTGTGGACAGCAGGGGAATTGAAAACAGTGCAGTCACTCTACCAGTTCAGCATTGCGGGTCCTGCACTCAAACATACCACCCTCTGAGCAGGGACTTTTCAAGGGCTGGATCAAATGCACTAGAAGTGAATGTAGACCCTGGTTCCTGCTGTGGAAAAGTGGGGTTCCTCTGAAGACCCACAGCTCATAGGGAGAGTTCTGGCTAATGAAAAGCACCTTAAGTAGGAGCAGTGAAATTGAAACAGGACATCAGGCTATTAAACTGTATTCCCATGGTAGTATTAAAAAAGAAAAGACTATAAAGACTAAACCATTTAAATTGATATAATATGTTTGAAGATAAAACCATGTTGTCTTTCTTGGATGCCAAATAACTGATATTCAATAAAGATCTTAGATCATACATCAGTATTTATTAGTATGCCACATATCCGGAAAGGCTCAAATCCAGGTCATAAGAATCTGTTTTTGATCAGGTTTCAGGTAAAATGTCTTTTTGCATTGACATCCTTTTAATTAATTTCTCTGTAAAGGTGATGTTGAGTTGGCTTGACAGGTCCAGACACACAGCAAGATAACAAATTGATCATGAATTAATGAGGTCACCACTAATCAAAAAGGCCTTTGCTGGAGACTGAATGTATTAGCAGATCCAACGTGTGTCCAGAATTAGAGATTTATTGGAGGCTCTTGAGGAATAGCAGAGAGACAGGAGGTCAAAGGGTAAGTAGGAGAAAGAGCAGATACGTCTGGGTGCATTAGGATTTATTACATTCTTTCATCATTGTTTACTCAAATGAGCTGCTCTGTTGGGCTCTAAAAGCTCACACTGCCATTAGTATCTCTCTACATGTCATCTTTATAGATTTAAAAATGCCAAAGTTGTGTAATATCCTGCTGCAAAAGTCCTCACAGGTGTCTCAAATCTCCATGTAGATTAGTTTGAAAGTGATATTACGACACACCGCTGAGTTTTCATCAACAGATTTGAACGACTAATGTTTCCACCTGCAGTGACACGCACCAGGCTCTTTCTATTTTCTAAACAGGCAAATTGTTTATCCATCTAAGAGCTGATATTGATTGAAGTGGCTAAAGAAGTATTTTGTTCAGACAATCAAGTGCTCTGGCGTGTAATTATCTTCTACTGTCTTATGCTGATAAGGGGGGAAAAAAACTGGCTGTGTCCGAAAAATGTTAATCCGAGTATTAGACGAGGGAGAAGATGCATGTCTGGGAATTAGTTTTCAAACACTTCCATTAAAGTCTTATGACTGAAATAAGTTCTTTGGCTGAAAAAGTTTGCAAGGCTTTCTCTTTGCTTCATTAACAACTGGCTGTGTGGGGTTTGTACTGTAACTGCAGAACACTCTCCGGGCTGCAAATGGAGAGCGTACAGTCTTAGTAATTGCTTACACTGGAATATCTGAGAAAATGTGCTGTTATCTGTGAAAGCTTTTAAGCTATTGTCTAAAGGCAGAATCTAATAGTCAAATGGAACTGGAGGCACTAATCTGCAGATTTCAATATATTCAAAATAAAGCTGTAGCATTGCTTTTGTGCTTTATTGTTGCTGTTTATCATTTTACATTAATTTAGCGAATCTGAATGAGGCATCACAAAGTGCTTCTCCGAACAAAGAAATAAAACACTGACTAATCTAAAGCATGGGCAAGTGCCTACTCATCATGCACCAAACTAATTCTATTCCACTCAAAACAATTAAACTCCCTCTCTGCACAGTTTTTATTACATCACTTTGCACTTTTCCTCTGAGTAAACAAGCCAAATAAAGGAATGTGTTTGTCATACTTTCAGTAGACATAGTTAGATAAAACTGTGTTTGTTCTTTTACAGACTTCATTTTAATGACTTCAAATGTAATGCAGAAGTAAATGATCAAATGAAAATAGCTGAATTCTATTTTGCTGCATCAGTTTCAACGTCCTAATATTTTGTCTAACTTCTGATCATTGTGAGAATTTCAAACTTCACTGGGTAGATATGTATCAGCGTGTAATATTCCTTTTATCTGAGTAAAATCATTTTGATGCATGTGTAGAGTTGCTCTATTTGCTTCAGATTCCCCCTTTGGTTAAGTCAAGGCCAAAACAGCTCTGATCGGACATGCAGTATCCACTCACAATGTGCTGTTATATCTGGTACCAAAACATTAGCACTAGATCCTTTAAAGTGATACTCCGGGATGGAACAAGTTGGGTCCTATCACAAGGTTTAGACCAGAAATTACCCCTACAGCAGTGTTTTTGTGCAGCAGAAGCCCAGGGCGCACGCACCAAACACCCCCTCCCTGCTCCTCTGCCAGTTTCCTCTGCACTCAGACGGGGCCAATTTTTACTTGACCAAAAACACAAATAATCTGATATCGGTCTGCATTCACGCTTTATTTAGAGAATTTTCAGTGCGTTACTTTACCGGTATGATGTTTGACTCCATATGACTGATCTGTGCATAGGTCTCTACTTGACAGGGTGTTTGTTTATGTGGCCACTCATGCTTGACTGCTTCTTTACAGCTTGAAAATAACAGCATTTTCACAAGGTAACTAGAGAAGCACACAGAGAGCGTAGACCTCCTCTAAGCATATTGTGATTGTCACACAACACTTTAGTCCTACTTTAATGTTATACTCCCTTTCACCAACTGTCTGCTACAATTTGGTGTTAGATGCAGGTTTGTACGATAATTTGTTTCCTGACAGTGTTAAAAATTATGATGACCCAGTACATATTTCATATTCAGGATCTTAGTGTCTGGAATATTGCCAGGATCTGGATCGTACTTTTACATCTGTCAGAAATTATCGTGACCTTGTCTTATAGTGTTTTGCAAAGCAACCTGATCATTTATCGTGGAGTTATATACACATATGGTGAAAACAGCCCTATCTCACAATGATAAAGAATCCTTTAAAAAAAAAATCCTGGATCCAGACGGTGATCCAGATCACCTCCAAAATGTAATCACTTCTTCCTTATCCCATTTTGAACATTTCTTGAAAATTTCATCAAGATCTTTATGTTAGTTTTTCAGTTGTGTTGTTCGCAGACAAACAAACAGACAAACTCCCTCAAAAACACAACCTCTTTGGCGGAAGTAAAAATCCACACCAGGGGTTTCCTGACATTTAAGCTATTCAAATACAAAAGACGAACAACATACCATCTACAGAAGCATGTATTTACAAACATAAAAACACATCTGGAGCATTTTGTTGTTGTGTTGTTTTCGTTGTTGTTGGTGGTTTTTAGTTGTTTTTTTGTTTGTTTTGTTTTGTTTTGTTTGCCAGAAAGTCAGAAACAGTACTAGCATCTTTCAATTTTGCCAGATCTGGTGTTTTTACTCCATCTGACGTTAATTCTCCCTCTATATCATTTGAAGTAGGAAAAATGTTTGTTTTTCTTCCAGCGAATAGTTAGCCTGCTCTTTACTTCATTTACTAACAGGACAGTAAGTTCACACAGTTTAACCAAAAGAATCCTTTCTGCTATCAAATACCGTCTCACAATCGTGTGCAAGTCATTTTTCTTTTAAAGAGCTTTTTTTTTTCTCTGACAGGGGAGGTTTGAAGAAAAATGGATGGTGCAACACTGCTAATGAGCTGCATTTGTTCACCAATTTATCTCTTCTAAAAAGTAATCAACACTGTCAACATCTCTTTCCATGTGTTTTTTTTAAGCCTGTCCACTTAATAGTCTGCTCTTCTGCTCTTTAAAGTATTCACTTACAACTGCAAATGTATTAAAGTGAATACATTTCACCACAAAAATGTGCTGATTTATATTCTAGTGTGGCTGGGCTCCTGTTTTGCACATCTCGACAATATTTTCATTGCCATTCTCATACGAATGTGCCGCCTGAAGTGCCTCAAAGAAAAATACCTGTTTTAGTCTCATTATTGGGTCTCGTGAGGGTTTGTATTCATGATTAATTACTGTTAAAATTCACCACTGCTAATGAAAAAGTACTGTACTCTCAGACAGCACTTTGACTGTGTGCCACATTAAGTTGGCTGCTTCACAAGTAAATGCTAGTGCATGCGGTCAGGAGTTGACCTGATAACCCAGCAGTGTAGCTTTGACCTTTGACCCCTCTCTGGACAGCACCTAAGGCTCCTCTTGAACTTGTTAACAGCTTTCCTGTGTCTATGTGCTGAGCTGCAGTGATTTATCCTCCGTGCCCTCACTACAAGGAGCACCGCAGGGTTGAAAGATGATTGTCCTCCAGAGCAAGGGGAATAAACTGTGCTCTGATGGTGTCAAGAACCCCAGCTGGTGCAGGGAGCAGACTCTATCACAGACACAAAGGAGGGATGACCTTTAATCAAAGCAGGGCTATTCATAATACTGCTGTCATAGGAAAACCTTGTATCACCATTTCTCCTCGTTTTTATTTTGTGATTCAACTCCGTAATTATTTATCTCTGCTGACAAAGTACGCAGACTCTGGGACATTACAGTCAGTCCTAACATTATGAATGTTGTTGTGCAAGAATCTCTTGCAGTAATAACATTTACTGGCAAGGCAATGTCATTTATAGAGAAACTTTCAGACTGACAGGTTACTAAAAGGGAAATAAATCTATTTAAACTCTTTAAGGGAGTTACATGACAAACTGAAGCTCACAAAACACACTGCAGATGGAATAAAAGTCATATCAGGGCTTTATAAAGTAATAACTTACATTTTTAATGATTGGCTGATATGTGTATATGTCAGTACATGCTTAGACCGTTATAAGTCCATCTGTTAGCCTCTACTGCTTAATGTATTGGTGTGTGTTGGGAGGGGTTGTCAATCCTGCGTGACAGTGGCATCCAGTCAAAGCATGGCACAACCTGGGTCAGGGTTTAAAGCACACTCTTTCCAGCATTCTGGCCAAATGGATCTAATGTCAGACTTAAGCTCTTAACAGCCACATGACATACATTCACCACCACTGAAGAACTGACGTTATGATCCAACAACTTAAGTTGGATTTGAAGCAAATTATTCCAATCATATATACGATCATGCACTGTGAGACTGCTTTGAGATGGAGAAGAGGGGGAAGACCCCTGTTTGTGTTGTAATTTACGAGTGTTTCCAGGCATGTAGGGCTTTGGAGCTGTCTTAAAATCCATATGTTACAAGCATAAATTGTTGACTTAATCTGGATCGACTTTGTCTCATTCTGCCTTCAGACCTGACCTGGATAAACATGATGTGTGGCATTTGAGAAAAAATTTAAAAAAAAAATCAGGTGCTTCTTTGCACTGTTGTCATCCTTTGCACATGTTGACATATAAAAATGTAGACCATGTACTTCAAGGGTAAAACAAAATATTTGAATTCAAACCAATATGGTTATAATTTAATAGGCATTTTTTAGACATTTTAACCAATGACATCTTCATACCACTGGTAATTAGTTGCAAACTTGAATCCTAATCTGGACAGGTTGCATTTAAGTTGAGTCCAAGACGGAAGACATATCTTAGTGTTGTGAACATTGTACCGCTGTACAGGTTTCGGAGTTTGGCCACTAGGGGGCACTGCAGCAGACACTGCTGAGTGGCCTGCCCGTTGGTCAGAGAGAAGAATTCACAGCCAACTCAGCACTCTTCCTTCATCAGTCTGCAGAAGAAAGGCATGACAGCTTTCTGTTAGTTCTTGTTCCACTGCTGAATACTCTTCACTTCAGGAGTGTGAGTCCATAGAGATGTAAGTTTAAGCACATTCATGATCGGATATTTTATGGTTCCTTCGCAATGTGTGTTGACGGCAATGATTGTGTGGCCTTGTGAGCATCGCTGAATGTCATGTTTTCTGTTGTGCAGGACATGTTTTATTTGTATATTTCTAACAATGTATAGGGTTTATTGACTGTTTTAAGTTAATGTTTTTTTAGTATTGTATATATTTTTAGTATTACACACCTAATTAAAGCAGTGAACTTTCAAGAGTTTCCAGTTTATTATTGATCAGAAGTCTTGGGGGAAAGGTGGTGCATCCTGACCAATGCACACTCTGCAGTTATAATTAAGAGCAGCCAGTTTTTGATCATCAATACTCCCCAACACTTAGTTTACATTGATATAAACATGAACCACAGGCCTCCATCTCCTTCCATTGTAAAAGAAGGAGCTAAAGCACTGCTGCAAGTGGTGCTGACATGTTGGGCCAGTGACATATTTTGGATAGGGATGGGCGATCGTCGATATTAGGTATCGGTAACGGGCGGGTACCAGCCTTATTTTAGGGTATCAGTACTTGTGAAGGCTGCTCAAGGCAAAAAAAAAAAACTTGCATCCAGGTAGTTCTCTTCGCCAGTAGTTGCCACTACATTGTGGCAGTTCAACACCATGACAAATGTGATGTGGATTTGTTCAGACAATGTGAATGAACCAGGGAGAGTTAACAGTTAAACTGTTTTATTTTGCAACTTAGTTTAGTTTAGCTTTGCACTTTTGTCAATTCAAAAACAAATCATAAATTCAGAGAGTTTGTTGTGTTTTATTTTGACTTTAGAGTGTCAGAGTGACTGTGCTGTCCTTGCTCAAAATGATCAGTTACTGTGCCAATTGAAATTTTATATATCACATGTACTAGTGGTATCAGTACTACGTATCAGTGAGTTCTCAAGAGGAGTACTCAGAGTGCAAATCGCCTAGTGGTCTAGGCCGTGCCCCATGGGGTTTGCCCTTGAGTGGGTGGCTTGGGATCAGATCCAGTCTGTGGTCTGTTACCCACAATCATTCCCCACTCTCATCCCCTTTCTTACTGACCTCACTAAAGGCATAAAAAGCCCCCAATTTTTACTAATGAATGCATGAACCTGCATTTGAAAGATGGTGATTGTAAACCAGTCTGCATAAAAGAGCTGTCATGACAGAAAGTTCATCTTGTGGTGTTTTAATGATCTTGTTTGACATGTGTTTAATCTGCCATGATGTAAGAGGCTGGTTTTATGACCTGTGCTGTTTCCAGTCACTAGGGGGAGCTTTGAATTTTTGAGCTTCACTTTCAGGGATGGTTGTGCAATCTGCCCTCTAATTTAGAGTTGCAAATACACCTCACTCACATTTCCTTTAAAACCAAGAGGAACCAGAAATCTCTGTAAATGAGTAAATTCCATTAAGAAAGGCCCCGTTCAGCTGTCAGGTTATAAGGTTCTCTGTCACCCTACAATAAGAAACAATGTGTTGTTGTCAAGAGCAGGGCTCGTGGGATGTCCTCAAAGTTTCTGTTTTTGCCAGACTGGAAGTTCTAAAGTCAGTTCAGTTTAATACAGAAAATATGTCAACATCACAAAGCAAAGTTTTTTCTTTTTTCATAAAGAAATTCAGGAAACCTGTAGAGAAAAAAATAACTTGAAGCTCCAAACTTTCAGTTTCTATTGATTGTGATGCCTCTTCTCTCCTGATTTTATCCTGTACACACAAAAGTGATGTTTTCTTTTGAATATAAAAGACTGGTTTCTTCCAAAATTGTGGCTCATTGGGAATCTATTATGTAGAAAATTATTTAAAAAATAAAGTTCTTCTGCTTGGTGTTAATCACTATTTTTGACACCTCAGGCATGAAAACATAAGAATACAAAACACAATGAGCTCATTTGCCTTTGTTGCACCAAATAGTGGCATCGATATTAATTGAAGCTTGTTTGATAACCAGAAACTTCAGAGAAACTTTAAAGAGTTTAAAAGTAGACTTTTAATACGAAAAAAGGAGGGAAAATGAGACAAATTATCTTTCACAGAGATTCAAGAGAAGAGAAACCATAGAGGTGTGAGGCACGACATAACAGCTCTCCCAATGCAAGAATAAACACTAGTTGAGGATGAAGAGCTTTAATCTATTGTAGACAATTTCCTACCTCCAGCAGTGCCATCATGTCTCACTGCGGTTAGCTTCACTGTGTACTAAATCATGTCCACCCACATACACTGCATCAACACACCCACGCCCACCACCCACTGATGAATCCGTCACAGATGCTATCAATGACAGCCCACTTTCTGTGTTAGAGGAGCAGGAGCGCGCATGTAGCTCCGCAATGAGCATGTGTTTGTGTTCATTCTTGTGTGCGTGTGGAGGAGAGGCAGAGCAATGAATCTATGCTAGCACGACATGCTAAATCCTCTTTGCTATTTTGATTGCTTCAATTTAATCTCATTTTCTAAAAATGGGCCGTTTGAGGAAATTAAGCGGAAGTTTGGAGGCTGTGTTTGCAGCTGAAGTTTGTCGTGATTTAATGTACAGACACTTTTTTTTTTTTTTTTTTTTTTTTTTTTGTTCAAAGAATCTGGAGAGCCCACTGGGGAGCACAAAGCCAGTGTACACAGAGTAAAGATGAAGGAGGATGAAGTCATTATCTCTGATGTCTCTTTTAACTGCTGCTCATGTGTGCTCAACCCACACTATCTCCCCGCGACTCTACACAACCACCACCTCCTCTCTGTCTCTTCTTCATTTGACGTAACGCTGATAAATTAGCTGGTTCTTACCAGCAGTGTTTCTCACTCCGAGTGGCCCAGATGTATTTTTTAGCACTTATCCCTTTTTTGTCTCCCTTTGTGTGATTGGTGACCCAAAAAAAGTTAGGATCTAGCAGTGCCATCCAACTGATAGTCACTCACAAGACTTCAAACTCTCAAATTGAGCAGGTCATGCAGGGTCACTGACCTTAAGGTGACACCCTCACTCTGTTTTGCATGTGTCACGTCTGTATTTATGTTAACTTCCAGCTGCCTGCAGAAAACCTCCATGGATGAAAAATACAGGAGCTTTTATTGCATCTTAAGAAGAACACCAGAGCTGCTAATTTTTTTTTTATTTTTTTTTACCAAGGAGGCTTTGACTCTTTAAAGCATTGCTATTGATGTAAATGAATGCTATTATTCTCCCAGTGGTTTTCTGGAACATTACTATAATTACCATAATTATATACTGTTAAAAAACGAATTTGCTGAACAACTGGAGCAATATCTCCACCGCCTCTCTGCTTTTTCGTGTATGCTTGCACATTTTTCTTCACACGTTTAGCCAACTTCTCATTCTCATTCCCCTGGAGAGCCATTTTCCTTTTTCAATGGCTCAACACTTCTTTTTAAAAGAGGAAAAAGAGGGAGGGGAGGGGATGTAGAAAAAAGAAAGAAACTGCGTGCAAGCATGAGAGTGATATCGCCTGCTGCTGCGTGTGACGCCGGGACGCTGTATCTGGGTCAGGCCTCCCAGCCTGGTGCAGGCATCATGTGAGATCCTACTGGGACGGCTCTTTAAAGCCAACATGGGCGAGGAGGAGATGGGTTTTTAAGGATATCTTGTTCTGCAGGTGTGGCGTGGTAGATAAAACGCTCTCTTTAAAGACGGACGAGCAGAGATTCAGCAGCAGCACAGTGGGTCTAAAACATTCACAGACCAGCTGGTGCACTCTCACAGCTCTGACGCCACAAAATTACACTTCAGATCCTCCCACTTGAGCCTGTATTCTTTTTTTTCTCTTACACAGTCCTGAAGTGAGAAATTAATGGTAAAAGGCAGCAGTGCACACCCTTGACTCACTCCATCGAGCCATGCCCTTCTGTTAGCTGGAGCCTCTGGGGTGCAGGCCTGTTGATGTACATAGTTTAATCAAAGTGGCAGGGCTGCCTGCGCTGACAGGCCGTGTTATTTGAGCACATTGCTCTCCATGGCTGGCCGTCCCACTCTCTGCTTCCCTTAACATGGGAGTCAGCGAGCAGTGCAGGGGAGAGCAACTGTGATTCTTGTTTCCTGGTGCATGAACTCCGGTAAACAACGTGCTTCTACTTGATAATCAAGAGCAGGATGACTGATGGTTATTGAATTAAGTATCTGTTCATTGCTTGATTATTTTTCCTGGTTTGCACATGTGTAAAGTGCAACACGTCAGAAATGTTAGACACATCAAGTGTTAAAATAATTGAGTGATGTGAGATTAAACTAAGTACAAAAAGTAGGGATATTTATGTTTTATAGATCTTTATTTTTTGTTGTAATAATGCCTCTTGGCAGTAAATCTTAGACAGATGCAAAGCCTGTTTATTTCCCTTTGAAATGGAGCCACGTCTGTAAGGAACATGCATTTGTGGGATGAGCAGCAGAGCTGAGGATGGGGGGTGCACAAAATCCTCTCTCAATTTTTAGCAGCTTATCCTGCCATTGCCTCTTGTTGTGTGTTGTTAGGTGGTCTGGATGATTGAAGGTTTGAAGAGAGAATTTATCAGTGTATTTATTTAACAATCAGAAGCATTAGTGGGAGAACCAAACGTAGCCACAACAGCCTGGAATCTCCTCCTCATACTGGTCTCTCAGCGTGGTCACACACTGCTGTGGGATTGCATCCCAGCATTTGGCACAAGTCAGCTAACGTGGTTGTGGTGGTCACTCCAGCACAAACAGCACACTCAAGCTGAACCCATGAGTGTTGGTTGGGATTGAGGTCAGGACATTCAATCCTCACCATTCCCAAATTGTGGAGGTAGTCTTTGAGAAACCCTGCTCTGTGGGTGCTCACATTGCCAGCTTGGTGGATAGAATTGGGTCCCAGACTGTGGAGATATTGGATTGCCACTGATTTGAGAATCTCATCTTAAGCTTGGTTTCCACCAAGCAGTTTAGTTTGATTCATCTCAGCACTGCGCGTGTTTTGGGTCGTTTCCAGTGACTAATTCCAGACATTTCCCCAAATAACTGAGACAGGCAGCTCCACTTTTTTGGGACCCTTCAACTTGATTGTTGGAAAGAGAAGTCGCTTCTGGTACTGTACTGTACTTCTCCTCGTGGCACACAGTCTTCTCCAAAACAAAAGCTGCAAACCCGTTCGGTTCGTCTCAGCACGGCACGCATTCTGTGGCGTTTCCACTAACTTATCCCAGAACAGATTCCCAAATAATCAGAAGAGCCATCCCAATTTTTGGGACCCTTTCGAATGGGTGCCAGACTGAACCAATCTCTCGGAAGGTGGAGCTACAACACTACAGACCGCTGATTGGTCGAAAGAATCGTCACTTACCCCAAGACAGCAGCTGCATTTCTCCTGGTGGCAGGACACACAGACTTCTCTAAAACAAAGCTTGATTGTTCTTTGTATCAAAGAGCTACATACCAATCACAGAGAGGAAGAAATGGTGCATGTCTTCCATCTATGCTCTTTGTTTACTGTGTTACATTTTTCTTCTTTGTTGGATTTATTAGCGAGATACACTGTGTCGCGCTGCTACGGCGTCACACTATCATTGAACAGCTGCAGCTTTCGGCTTCTGGCTTGCACAATGCCTACCAGGATCAGGCTTAACTGTACCAAACTGTGCCTAACCATACTGAACCAAACTGGACTGCTTGGTGGAAACATGGCTATAGCTTGATTGTGCTTTGTGACAAAGAGCCACTTGGAGTGGGGCATGGTAGGCTGTGGAAACCCAAAAGGATCAGGCTTAACTGAGCCAACCCTTACCAAACTGGACTGAGCTTAACCAGACGACTTGGTAGAAACAGGGCTTTAGATATTTCTCTTCAATGAGATTAAGTTCAATGATGACAAGTCTTGTTTTTCCAGTACACAAGATGTTGCCCTAATGTAGCATGCTGATTCCTGGAGCCTTGTCCACCTTGTCTGTTTCGCAAACCCACTAGTAGTGCCTACTATTTTGGCTGATATTCATTATTAGTAGGCAGTAAGCAAAAACTTGCAAAATCTGCAGTTTTCCAGAAATTGCTGGATGTCCTACTGGGCCAGGAAAATTTCTGAGTATGCAACTGACCAGTCTACCAGGCATACTGTTTCCCACAATGCACAGCAGTTACGCTGTTTGTCTATGCTGGTGATAGGTTTAGGTAAATTACTGCCATCTATTGGAATGAGTTGGCGTTACAACTACAGTACAACAACACTAACGTTAGATGGCCCATGAGATAAAAGTGAAGTGATGGGAAAGAAACATTCTGGCACTTCCAGTTGTAAAAGAGCGGTTTACTTCTACAAATTCATTAAAAGCCAAATAAACCACTATGGATTATATGGAAGTGGGTTTTCCATCAGCTTTACAAATAAAAATTCATTCCCTTTCAGATTAACTCTAATAACCAATGCAACTTTTGATGTAAGATTAACAATTGAATATGATGATTTTACTGTGATATGATCAACAAAAAAGTCAAGATCTACCTATATGTTGTTTTGTACATTTATAATGAAGGCAAACAAAATATCCATCAACTGTAGCTCTGCTTTCTGAGACTGAAAACCAGAGTAGTACCACAAAATAGACTCAAGACAACAGTCATACTACATTTACATGTAGTATGTAGTAAGCACTTTGGAAAACAGCACTATAAACCACTGTAGCAGAGGCCATGCTTACAGGTGTTGCCAATCAGACGCTAAACAGGCCCCTGATTGGCAACACCTGGGGATCTGAAGTTAAACATAAGATTCAATGGCATCAATGGAATTGACAGAGAAGATTTGGCCATTTTTTTTCATGGGCATGACCCACTTATCTCCTCCATTACTAAATACGCTTCATGGAAGTAAAGTGATTTGATTTCAAAGATTTTGTTATACCGGCCTCTGTCTACCCATGATCAAATTCATACAGAGAGTGAGTTTTTTTATTATTCATATTGACAGTCAGAGCAAAGGAAAGGATGAACTCATCAGTTGCACTTTGAAAAGCTTGACCTGGCTCATGACTCTCACCTGTATCTGCTTAAGAATCTTGAGGATGCACTGAATTAAGCTTTGCTGGTACTTGACTTGTAGATGCAAAAATCAATCACAAAAATCTAAAAACAGGCAGAGCATCAAGCTAACATTTGTAGCAGCTCAGCTTGCAGCCTCCCTTGAGATGTTGTGTCACCATGCATTAGGGAGCAATGAGCTTTTGGTGTACACTGCATCATTTAGTTCAACTCCAGCTGTCTAGATCTATACTATCATATGTAAACACTACTCAATTTATAGTATCCATCCAGATTAGGGTTGTCAGTAACCGTTTGAATTAATTATTTAGTAAGTTTAAAATAATCCTCTCTGGTTCCTCTTGAAACCTGCAGGAAACGCTGCGTTCTGTTTGTTCGAGGGTGTTCTTGTTGCCAGCACAGTGGGAATAAAACAGTGTAAGATAGCTTGTGTAAAGCCTTTCCTGTGATGCTCAGAGCTGGCAGGTTAAAGTAGCAAGCTGACAGCGCCTCGTGACAGGAAGGTGGCACATGTCAGGCCTGTAGCTTGGCTCTGCTGAAGAGACGAGGGCACACAGTGAAGTCGGATGAAGAAATTCAGTGGAAAAAACTTGGATTGGAGAAATTTCAAAATCAGAAATAAATAATCACACTGTGCAGTTTATGTAGCTGTTGTTGCCTTACAAAAATCACCAATGTCAGAGTTGCTTTGTCGTTCTACACAAAGCACAATGAGACCTTAAAATTTGAGAGAAAGCTTTACTTCACCTTTTGAATCCATGATTGTATGGGAATCTTTATGTTTCCCTTAGGTAACCTTGACTTGTGTCAAACACTGTGAGCTGATGTCTTCAGTATGAAAACAGCCGGCTGCTTGTAGTGGGCTGCTTTTGTATATTGTGAAGAAATGGGAGTGTGAATAAGTGAATAGCACAAACCATGAAGCCCTTCACCATCTACAGAAGAATTGGACCATATTATACAATTGATAACATTCATTTATTATTTAACCTTTCATATTACTTCCAACATGGTGTCAAGAGCATACTCAACTCTTTAGATGTAAACAAACTCCTAGGAAATATATTTAACAATTTCCGATGTAGACTGTCTGTAACGTACTACCAAGCCCCTTCAACTTGTTCCATTGGGAGAAGGTGAAGTCACCAGCCCGCACCATGTGCCAGAACAATGAGACCCTGGAGTATATCCAGAGCTGCTGTTCAAATGCCCAGGGTAAGGGGCGCTACCGCTGGCATCATGACCACATCTTGAAGGCTATTGCAAACACCATCTGCAGTGGGATCGAACCCTGCGCACACACCGCCCAGTAAAGAAGGCCATCACCTTTAATCGGGTTTCCACTTTGGACGGATCCCAAAATAACTTTTTGGGACCCAGACTGAACTAATCCACTCTTAGAAGGTGGTGCTACAACACTGCAGACCATTGGTTGGTCAAAAGAATCATCACTTTCCCAGACAGCGACTACATTTCTCCTGGTGGCACACAGACTTCTCTGAAACAAAGCTTGATTGGACTTGGTAACAGAGAGCTACATGCCAATCACAGAGAGGACGAAATGCTGCATGTCTCCCATCTGTGCTCTTTGATTACTGTTTATTTATTTATATAGCACCTTTCACAGAGAAAACTCACAAAGTGCTTCACAGAATTAAAACATCAGTCATTTCCACAAACAACAAATAGAAAACCACAGAGAAAAACACAGATTCATAAAAGATCATGATCAGCAAATTATTCAACATGGTCAAGGAACGCTTGCCTGAACAGGTGGGTTTTAAGTTGCTTTTTGAAATTAGCAATGGATGTAGCATCCCTCAGGGTCTGGGGGAGAGCGTTCCACCATCTAGGTGCAACAGACTCAAAGGCTCGGTCTCCCCGGGTCTTAAAACTAGTATGGGGAACTATTAAAAGTTTGTGACCTGCAGACCTGAGTGACCTGCCAGGAACATACACCTGAAGCAGCTCACACAAATACTCAGGAGCCTGACCCCGTAGAGCTCCAAAAGTTAAAACCAGCACCTTAAACTGGATCCTGAATCTTACTGGAAGCCAGTGTAGGGATGCCAGTACAGGGGTAATGTGACAATATTTTGATTTTTTTGTCAGAAGCCTTGCAGCAGCATTCTGAATAATCTGGAGACGATCAATAGAAGATTTGTTCAGGCACAGAAAGAGAGAGTTACAATAGTCCAGGCGTGATGACACAAAGGCATGAATTATCATTTCAAGTTCTCAATGGATCTCAGTTTTGAGATATTCCTCAGATGGAAAAAAACATGTGCGGGTCAAGGCCAGAATGTGTTTATCAAAGAGCATGGCCTGGTCAAAAATAACACCAAGATTTTTCAGGTTAGAGCAGACATTAGATTCCAAAGAACCAATACGCTTAGCAATCTTACCGGCAGTACCTTCAGGAGCGACAATCAAGACCTCAGTTTTGGAAGCGTTAAGTTGAAGGAAATTATTGCTTAACCAGTCATTGATTGCGAACAGACAGTCATGCAGTATGTTAAGGTTGTCATTACTGTCTGGATTAAAAGAATAATACAACTGAACATCGTCTGCATACATGTGATAAGAAATGCTATTAAACCTATTGATAATAGTGCTGAGAGGGAGCATATACAAAGAAAACAAGAAAACATAAATAAATAAACATTATAAATAAACATTACATTATACTGTGTTGCTTTTTTCTTCTTCGTTGGATTTCTTAGCGGGATACAATGTGTTGCGCTGCTACGGCGTCATTATATTATTTAACAGCTGCGGCTTTTGGCTTCCAGCTTACACACCACCCACCAAAAGAGGGCACGGTTTGCTCTGGAAATGCAAACGGGATCGGGCTTAACTGTACCAAACCGTACTGAACCAAACCGGACTGATTGGTGGAAACACGGCTTTTGTCAGGGCCAGAGAGCAGCTGCCAGCGACCACCAACACCACCTCCTCTGGACTCCCGGCAACAGCACAAGATTTGAACTAGAAAGGCTGACCTCGGTAAACAACTGAAGTTCCCAGAAAATGCTGCTACAACAACACTAAGACCAGATTTGGTCCTCAACTCAGCAATAACAGACTGGTCATCCCACCGGAGCTCACAGTCCCCTGGGGGATCACATTGAGGACACCAATGAGAGGAAGAGGGACAAATGCTGAGCTGGTGGAGGAGTGCCAGCGTAACAAGTGGAATGCAGAGGGTTGCAGACCAGTCCCTCTGCAGGGCCTATAACATGCTGGGCATCACTGGAGCCAGAAGGCGAAAGGCCATCAAAGAGGCCACTGAGGTGGCAGAGGCTGCCTCAAGGTGGCTGTGGATCAGAAGAAGAGATCTGTGCTACCATGACACCCCCGGCTGGGCAGCTGGATGAGAGTGTATGATGTTTGGAAGAGCCCAAAACACTCAAGGACTCCAGGTAACCTCACTGAGGATGTGTCCAAGTTGCATCTATGCTTGATGTATGTCACAAACCATGTGTTAAAATACAGGTGTGAGAGACTGAATATGTTCAGACCCTTGGACAACATCTTTTCAAAGGCGATGATGCCAAGTTAGTTTCTTGGTTAGATTGAGATTGTACTGTGCTGAAAGCTAAGTATTCCCCAAGGTATTGTGGGTGGGCAGCTAAAACACCCCCAAAATAGTATGAGTCATGTTTGCGTGTATGTGTGTGTGTGGTGGTGGTTGTTGGGGGGGGTATAAAAAAAACTGAAAATACACAGATTAATGTTTAAAATCATAAACTTGATTATGTTTCCTTGCTCTTTTTTGATTTTTTTCTTTCCCTTAAATCTGATAAGCAAATGAGAAATAGAAACTTTTGTCGTCATCGGCCTGACCACTTTGCAGCTTGACCTCATTGCAGTATTCAGTTCAGTCCCTTGAGTTCAATCTTCAGTAAAAAAAAAAAAAAAAAACTGCTCTGAGAGCAGAAAGGTAATGATTTTTTGAATAACAATAAGAAGACAATAGTTTAATAATATTGTGTAACAACCAATAACGGAAGAATCAGACATTTTTTTAGCTGCCTTCTGTTTAAATTTAGAGTTTAAAGAACGCTAACGTGTCTGAATTGATGTAGCTTAATGCTGCTCCTGTTGCCAAATTGTGTGTGTATCTTTATGATGGCATCGATTGTAAAGGAGCTGACTGAAGTCTATTCGTCTTCCAGTATTATGACCCCTGGTGTCTCTCTGTCTGCTCTTTGTCTTTATCCTTTAATTATCATGATCTGTGACGCATCTGCATGTCCATGATGTTTATGTCATGCTAACCTGCTGTAGGCAAAACAGGAGGATGCTCTGTATCAAGTAAATTGACAATCAAATGTGCTATTCTAAGCTCCCACAGCTCTGGAGAGCAAAAGAGAGACTGAGATATACTCATAGCATCCTAATGTGTTGTGAACCATTTATGAAAGTTTTATGTCTCATGCTATTTCAGAAATTGATTTTGATTAGGTTAGAGACAGTTTCAGTGGTTTCTACAACATATGAATATGTAGCAGTTTGAAAATCGTTTAGCCTAAACATCCATTATGTTTACTTTGTATCCATGTTTAAAATATACGGAAGCAATAGACCCCCACTTTAACAGCACATCATACTTTAAATTCGTGTTTGAGTTCATCTCTGCATCCAGATTTGCACTGGGGACTCATTTTGAGATACAAACAGGGCTTGACATTAACTTTTTTGCTGTTGCTCGCTGTTTCTGATTCAAAGAGTGAGAGGCAGTTGTTGGTTTTACTTTGAAACCCAAGCTTGGTCCAGCAAAGTTTGCTCTGTGAATCGTCCTTCTACACTGCCAGCAAATGACTTGCTTGGTGGCCCGTGCACCTCATCCTGGGAGAGCTGTAAGCAGTAACTTTACGGTCTTGGCTAGCCTCAGTGGTCATGAGTTTTGATTTCCTGTGGATCCAGCAAACCTCCACTGATGCCCTGGAGCCGGGTGCCAGAGGTACAGCTAACAGCTTGAGCGCATGTTCTATTCTTCACCATGCTCCTCCTAAACTGGAGATCGGCGCTCTCTTTCCAGCAGCCGAAGCTGCCGGATCCCAAGACCTCCACCAACGTGTCCATCCTGTCTTTCCCTCTCAAGGGAATTGGCTGTAATTGTCATGAATACCTGGATAAATACCATGGAGATCAGCTTTTTCTCCTTCGCTTGCCATGTGAGCTACCTGGGCTCTTCTGAGTCTGCTGTACCTGCCCTGGTCTACCCTGCTGACGTCTCGTGGCAAAGGTCCCTGGGAACTGCAGTCGCAGCCCCCTACCTTGGTTTGCGGTCTCTGCTCCCTGCTGCTGCTATTCCTGATCCTCTGAGAAATAATTCTGGTAGGTAATTTCATTCTACCTTTAATTGCCTGCATAACTGATAAAGTTAAACGTCTGCGACGGATCCGTTGTTCAAAGAGATGCAGGTCCAAGCTCCTCTGCCAACTCTCTCTTGCTTTTGTTACAAACTTGAAAATCAAAATATTTAAAGCAGTTTTGTGGTTTGCATTTGTGTACAGTCACTAGTTTGATTCAGGGAAATGTTGAAAAGCTGTTTAAAGCGCAAATGATTATAACGGGTGAGTGGAGAGTGACTGCATATGTAGAAAAAAAAAGCTGATAATTTGAACGACTGGATAATTTGAACGACTGGATAATTTCCTTTCATTGCTTTTAACAGAATATCAGACCAAAGAGATTAGCAGCTTTCAAACAATTTCCCTCTATTTTTTGGAAATTGATTTTAACTATAAAAACATTTTCATTAGGCCCTTGAACTTGTTGTCTTTTCTCCTCTCTTCATTATTCCTGGCGTGACGTCTGATCAGAGGTGTTATGGTTGATATAGTGGTTCAAACCCATTGAGCTGGCACACACTGCCATGGAGAAAAGTGAAATAAAGGAAGATTTGAATATATTAATCTGCTTTCTTTTGTTCTCCTATTAGAAAAAAAAAACTTTTTAATTTGTGAAGTATGTTCTTATACGAGTGCTTCAGCCAAATAAGTATTTCTGGATATTTGTGGCACAGATTTCTGCAACTGCTCCCCAGAAGTACTCCCCTATTTGGGATCATTCTGGTGGCAGCGTTAGAGCATCTGTTCATCTTTTTATTTTGAACATTTGCCAATGTAAGTTTTGTTAGTTTACAAAGAGTAGATTTTTCTGAACAGACTGTTAAAAGAGTTCTGCTATAAATTGAAGATAGTTTTGGCTTATTGGTCTTGTATAAAACATGAGTCACAGAGCCTGATCAGGGAAACCTCATACAGAGCCGAACACAATCATTCCAATCAGAGCTGGGACTGCTGGGTGAAGTACAAAGGCTTAGCGCACCACCACCCACTGCGGTCACCCTGCCTTAGTAGCCTCTGGATGCTGGTAAATGGGCATGACATCCACATGGTGAGTCAGTCTAATAAGCTTTGTAAGCAAGTAGGCAGCAGTCAGGTCATCTCAGCAGGACCCCATTTCTCTGACTCTACAACCCAGTGCCTTTGATCTGCCTGTGTCTTTGGGGATACTGACAGTACAGCGTCATTTAAAGGTCCTGTTAGTGTCAACTGTGAGTGATTGTTAAAGCGCACAAATGAAGCAGGTGAGAGCTGAGAGCTTCAAAAAGAAAGGGAAACTTGAACATGAAGACTCAACCATTAAGAGATCTTCTTTAGATTTTCAATGACTGATATTAGCATTGAGGAAAAAAAAATAATGAGGTCCTTCTTATTCCAATCTTCAACTCCCTCCGTCACCACCGCTTGCCCACATGTGCAAAAACTCACACATGTATGCATCCCCACTCATCCCTGTTCTGCAGCACTAATTACTTTAAATGAAAAAGCTCCCCTTTGGGGCAGCAATTTCACCCAGTGTCTGATGAGCAGAAATTACATGTCTAATGGAATGGAATAGTTGTGCAAATTGAAGAAATGAAACTCTTTTTTTTTTTTTTTTTCAAATCTTCATTCTACCTTAAATTAGATTTTAATTTGGACCACACTCACACATAATGGAGTGCAGTTAGACTTCTTTGGCACCTCTCCTAATTGCCTGTGGCTTTCTAATTCCTGCAGGTCACTGGCTGTATCCATTACCAGCTCCGCCGACCACCATTTTTAAGAAAGATTCCTCACGTGGTAGGCACATGATGTCAAGACAGCTACAGCGAGTGTCAGCGCTGAGCTTTACCTCTGTGTCCTCAAAACTCTCTTTTTGGAAATGAACCTTCAAATAGAACCATAAAAGAGTCAGCCAGCGCATCGTGAACCTTTTCTCTACCTCCGGTAAATGACCTGCTGACCAGGCAAAGGTGCCTCAGATGGCAGAAATATTCCCTTTAGCTGGAAAAAAGAATTTGCCAAGCAGACAGAATTCCCCAGCGTGGCAGAAATATTGCCCTGCATGCCCAAAGTATCGCCCTACCTCTTAAAAGAGTTAGCTGCCAGCCAAAGCAACACTGGCACACTGGAGGCCAATTCATTCACGCTCTTTCCTTTTGACTGGGTTGGCAGACTTATACTTATACAGGCAGGGATAAATGTCTGCTATATCATAATATTTCAGAAAGAAATGGGTCCATGTCTATCATTCTACAGAGTACCAGCTCTTGACAGGTTCTTTTGTTAAAATTCAAGTTGCAGGGTAAAGCGTAGATCCTTATAAAGCTCTAAATCTGGATTAAATTATTTTTAAAGGGCTTGATTTAACTATCACAGGTCTTTAACTGTAGTCTAGAAGTCAACACAGATTTGCTCGTTTACATCACCGATCCCAAATTCACAAACCAACCAGCAGCTAGCAGGACATCCCAGAAAAACTTCTAAACTAAAGGTGAATTGTTTAAATATCTCAAAAGATTTACTCTCCTGCACAACCCTTGTAATTTTTCACTTCAGTTGGTCCTCAAGCAAGATTTTTCATGAGGTGGGGAATCCTACCTCGTGAGGAAGTGTGAGAAAGTTTTAAATTTGATTCTAAATTATGTGAATTTTAATCAAAAAGTTGACAATAAATAAATAAAATTAAAGTAAATAAACAAATAAATAATGTGCTGAAACACTGTCATTGATACTCATTGCAGGGATCATGTGATACAAAAGAACTGATAGTAATAACATAGCCACAAGAATGAAAAAAAAAGCACAGAAAAAAAAAATTCTTTTAAGAACTTCTGAATAAAACCAAATACCAACAACAACAACAAAAAAACAAAAAGATTGGAAACCTTGGAAAAGGCAAAAAGCACAAAGTTGTTGCTCTTTCTTTTTGTATCCATCACACAGAGGGTGAAGCACATTCAAGTAACAAAGTGTCTATTGACTGTTTGCTTGTTACACAACTCACTTATTGACTGTCCTGGCCTAGTCTGCGAAAGGGACTCAATACACAGCAAAAACTGACATCTAAGCAAGTGTTTGTGTCTTTTGTTTAGTGGAGAATGTCTTTTTACCTTTAGAGGACAAAAATCCCACTTATACTGCATGTCAAGAGAAAACAGTGTTTACATTGTACAAGAAAAAAATGCTTGTCGAATGGACGTCATCTTGATCGGCTCGAAGTGAGGTCGCCACAAAAACTGCTCCCCCTAGTGAATGGCTGCAGTATAGGTCAAAAAATCCGTCTCTCCAGCCATTCCAGATGGGCTGTGGTCAAACTTTAAAAAATTAATAAACCATGTAAAAATGTTTCTCGCGTCCGATTGTTGTGGTGATTTGAAGACATTGTTTGTCTGCCTTGTATTCAAGTCCTCTTTTTCTGACAAGTTTCATTTTCATCAGTTATATGTGGTTAAAAACAAGGTTTTGCGTCATGTTTAAAAATGATTGACAGCTGCTGTTCTTGTGTATTTTTTTGGGGGGGGCTGTAAAATATGTCGGGAGGTAGAGTCAAGAAGTGATTATACACGCAAAAGAAAAAAATTACTATTATTTTTGTCACCCAGATCCCTCAAGGTCTCTACTGGGCAGACTCTGGCTACACAACTACTACCAATGGCTGCGCCTGTAACGGAGGCATTTTGGCTTCAAACCGTACAATGGTAAACAGCAAAGCTCTTGTGGTGACTTGACTCATTTGACAGAGTTACTGACATTTTTTTCTGTAATGGCTGTTTGACATATATTGAACAAAATGTTTAGTAACCCAATGTCAAAACTGCTACTTCAAAAGGTGAATACAGGACACAAACGTTGAGTCCTTTTTGTCAAACAGGAACCTGTAGTTCTGGCTGGAAGCAGTACCCCCACTGTGAAAAGACCAAGTCATGTAAGGTGTAATCCTTTATTATCCTTTATTCAAGTACCACGTATAGAAATAAGGCTGCCAGAGTGTATATATTTTTCACACTGTTTTGGGGAGGGAGTGTATTAAGCTGAGGAATGTTATCTTTGCCTCCTCCGTTTGAGCCCATCTGTGCACACAGTGTGTGCGCTTCAGACAAGAGAGGGAGGGAGAAAGAGAAGAGATACAGCTGCTCGAGTTAAAAATAAACAAACTGTACTTACGGCAAGGGAGTGGGTGCGTGCTTTAGAGGCAACTTCAAGAGGCTGACCTAATGGCCCAGAGGTCACAGTACAGGGTAAGCATGAGTGTGTGTGTGTACTTGTGTAAAAGAGGGAGAAAAATAGGGAGACAGAGTTGATTTGAAAAGGATTTTGAGAGTCCAGGCAGTTTCTCTTTTTTTTTTTTTTTTTTTTTGGCTTCAAAGGGCAGCTGAAGACATAAAATAGAACATGGACTGAAATTCAGGCTTAAAAACAAAATCACATTTTCCACAAGTCACCATACAACAATAATAAAACTTACATTATATTGTATGTGTTTCCAAATAGTGGTGTCAGTATCAATTTATTAAGTTATCTGCTGTATTTCTCCATATCAGGATTGTGCTGAGACCCACTGTGTGCTGATGTAAAAGTATTAAAAGAAATGCCTTTCATTTGATACAGTAGGGAATTCTGGCAGCTGTCAAGTTGGTCCTCTGATAAACCGTAGCGACAAGGCAGACATGTTGAAAGAATTGCAGTAAGAATAGTAACTGCTCACCAGCCCGGCCTCCTGCTCTTTGACTACAGCCGAGCCTGTGAGTCAGCACACAGCTGAGTCACTGTCCCACAGCCCCTGCTCTCTCTGCTCTGCCTCCCAGCTACAGAAACCTGAACTTATCTGGCACTATGTGTGTGCGTGTGTGCGTGTTTGTGTGTGTGTGTTTGTGTGTGTAGATTACAGTATGAATAACTTACAGTGAAGCCTGCAATTATAAAGACAGCAATGTGTTGCTCATTTTGTTCCACTTGAGTGCCCTGAATTTAAAATAAACAAAAACTGTGCAGTTAAAGTGTTGCCTCAGAGCTCATTTTATCTCGTTTACATCCTTAAAGCTACAGTACACAGCAACATTTCATCAGATGTTTTGTTAAAAATTACACATTTGAGCATTGCATGTAAACAGTGTTAAATTAAAATGTTCCTCTTAGATTAGGCCATTAACTTTTAGTGCTTTTATGCTCTAAAAAGCCAAAATACCAACCAATTACATAAGAGAAGTTCTTTTTTTGTTTCATTGTATTTTTTTTTTTTTTTTAAAGGAAACTCATGGATTCTTAATTCATTACATGTAAAGTGAAATATTTCAGGCCTTTTTTCTACTTGATAGTTGAGGCTTCAAGAAAATAAAAACCATAAATCAAGTATCTCAAATGAATAAAAAACTGTGAAGACCATCTGATAAAAGATTTGAAAAAATCTGAAAAGTCCAGTAAAGAGGGTTTGATATATAAACCCAATACTTCAGTACCTGGTTGGGGCCTCTTAAAGCCCTGTACCCCCAGCAATGCAACATGGTATGGAGGCGATCACTCTGTGACACTCCTGAGGTGGTGGTAAAGCTCCGGTTGCTTTGAGAATGGCCTACATCTCATCTGTTCTTCTGGGTCAAGTGACTCTCATCTTCATTTTTACACATTTTCGCAAATTCTCTGCAGGGCTCAGGTCAGGCTAGTTGGCTTACCATTCAAGCACAGTAATACCATTTTTGGTGGGAGTTTTGGCGCTGTGGGCAGGTGCCAAATCCTGCTGGAGAAAGGAGCTGGCATCTCCATGGAGCAGATGGAAGAATAAAGTGCTCTAAAATCTCCTGGTGGATGTTTGTGTTGACTTCAGACTTGATAGAAACAGTGGACCAAAACACGACTTCCTGTCCTGCTCAATCTTTACTACGTTGAATTTATGTGTCACAGCTCCGCTTCATCAAAAATAGGATAGCTGCGTATTACCTGACCCGCCACGAAGACAGACTGCTGCAGAACGGATCCTGTGTAAGCTGACACATTGATCTTAATGAAACCTACTTGATCAGTTTGCAGTAATAGAATGGAGAAGACTTTCGTGAAGGTGGAGCCAGTGGACAGGCAGCAGACAGGCGGCAGTGGAGGCAATGGTGAATAGCATAGGAGACACAACAGAGGACGGTGGAGGAGGGTAGTGGACAGCAATGGCGAGGGATGATGGACAGCAGTGGAGGCGGTGGATGGTGGTGAAAGCGGTGGCAGTGGAGGAGGTGATAGCAGACTGCAGTAGAGGCAGCAGGCTGTGGTGGAGGTGGTGGAGTAGGAAGAGGATGGTAGAGGATGGCAGAGGAGACACAATATCGCTTCATGTAACGCTGTGTAGGAAAAGATATATTTCATTTCTCCTAAAACAAATCTTGTCGATTCCCCTCCCCTCTTTATTTCCTTGCTTCTCTCCCATGGATCTCTGGTGGATGAACGATGCAAGTAGAGAAAGGAAGGATGAATCTTTGGAGCTTTGAGACATGCCCTATGACATCCTGCTTCCGATGGTGATCTTTGATGAATGGCCTTTGCCATTGTCTTACTGCTGCCTACTGGTCTGGCAGTGTGTTGCAGTTACTTTTATTTTTTTCTCCATACGTTAATGGCTTGATTTGGAAAATCTACCAGGGCCTTCAGCTCACAGTTAAAATGCAAACAGTGACAGTGATTATCATACAAAAAATAAAACTAAATCATTATTCACTCAATAAGGAGAACAAATAATGGGTCAGGGCTGAGGTGAGATGCCAGTTGACCTGAAGTCTATCCAGACTATATCATGTGCACAAGGCTAACTCACTTCAGTGTGAATTTAAAGGTCCCATATTGTGCTCCTTTTCTGCAGTTTAATATGGATCATAGATGTCTCCATGAAATGATGGTAACAAGTTTTGGTCCAAAAAGCCAATAAATCAAGCACAGCAGCATTGTTTCCAGGCTCTCATAGTCCCTCTGTTCAGAACAGTCTGATTTAGTGGGCGTGGCCTTCATATGTAAATGAGCCACTGCTGATACCACCCTGCTCTTCTGCGTCACTGAAAGCAGTGCCCCGAGCTCTGAGTGCACAATGTTAAGAAAACAGCGAAGCTCGTTTACTGTAACATTACAGGCTAAAACAACAGGCTAACCGCAGCTAAAGTTAGCATCCTGAAGCTAACACAGAGACAGGGGGGACACTGAGGAAAAGCTCTTACATCTGCTCCACAGCACACAGCATTTAAAATACTCATATTTCCAGGGTCTGAGGTTTGTTGGTGGATGGTTGGTAATGTGCCTGGATTCAGGACCAGTCTATTCGCTAGCTCTCTGTTGTACTGTCCAAAGTTGGAAAAGCAGTCGGCCGTGAAGTGACTCGCACACACATGCATAGTTTTACTGAGTGTAGCTGGCACATTTCCTTGATAAATGAACTCTAGCCACTTATTCTTGTCTTCTTCAGAGATGGGAAGCTCGTGCATGGAACTATGTGGCTGTTTACAGCCAAAAACAGCCACATTCCTCTCCCCGCTGCTGGAGAGATTTCTCTCTCCAGATGCAGGGAGAGGAGTGGGTGGGGAGAGGGTTCAGGGGTATCTGCTCCGGTGGACCAATCAGGTCAAACTTGCTCCTGATTGGTCAAAAAAGGGAATCGCTGACGTCGGCAAACCCTGGAAATTCCAAACAGCTAGTTTTAGGTCAGGAGTTTACATTCACAAGCACTACTAAGTACAGGTTTTGTTAATAAATATCACATTTTGTGGGCTGGAAGGAAAGCCAAAGACCCATAAATTTCCCTAAAAGACTTAATATAGTGATTTTTGCATAATATGGGACCTTTAAACGTGCTCAAAATACATCCGACAATGACAGACTGATGTGCTTGTAGCTAATCCTTGCCTCTTAAAGTAAAAAACACACATACTTACGTAGATATGAGACACTGGGCTGTCAGTAATGAGTTAACCAGAATAAAACTTAATGTTGCTTCTTGTGATATTCACTTCTGTTGGTTAGTCATAGTTCACAGTAAGTTGCATAAGTGTCTGTTTCCACTGAAACCTCCTCAGACAGTAACAAACAACTTTTGTGTGAGTGATAATTTTCAAAGATGATCTATCCTCCTGTGATATAAGATTCAACCAAAGCTTCCTGAACAGTATTTAAAAGCTGCAACGACATAAAAGTTCTCTGAAAAGAAAATGTACTTTGGTGTAATGCAGGTTTGATAGGTGGTTATTTTCTTTCTTCACCAACATCAGCAATTATCTCATTGTGATGTCCAAAGAGAGGCTTTGAAGTTTTGTTTTGTTTCAGTTTCATGGAAGTGCACCCTACTGACAGTAAATAAGGTCTTTGAAGAAAACATTTTGCTTTAAATGCTGGAGATTGATTCTATATGGGTTCTAACACAAGAGCTTTTATTCTCATTTAGCAGGACTACCTGTAGACCAGTTGACCTGTACCCCTTTTGCCTGCCACACATTTATTCCGCATGTTGAGAAACTGCCAGCTTTTCCCCAGATACAAATGTTTGCAGAATAAACGCCTGATGCCTCTCTAAACTAGGCAGTCAGGGGACAAAAGAAGAAATGCATTACATTTACCGATACAGCATGGAGTGTGTTGCATGGAGAATTACCTGCGATAAATGGAAGCGCAGGCAGGAGAAGGAGAGATAAAGGGAGCAGGTAAATATAGAGGAATATGCCAGCCGTTTGCAGATTTGTTATGTGGAAAAGCTCGCTATTATCGGGACGGCCAGGAAGGTTTAGCACAGTGTGAGGAATGCTAAGGTGTGTGTCCTGGTGTGTAATTAACAGATAAAACTGTTGGTTCATTAAATGCATATGCAGTGTCATGCATTAACTATGCAGGTATTGATCGTCCGGACATCTCTACGCGCCTCCCTGCTCACCGGACTTCTGACACACTACATCCATCACCCCACCTACCTCCACCATATTTATAGAATTTTAATTAGCTCTGAGCTCAAGCCAACATCATTAGCTTTTCTCTTCCCTCTTTTTTTTTTCTTTGCAAACTGCCATGCATGGTAATAATGGTGTTCTCAGACGGAAGCAGTGGGTACTTATATCAAGGACACAGCAAGAGAGAGAAGAGAAGGAGCGCAGGACAAAAGGTTGACAGTTTAAAATGACAATGAAAAATGGAAGCAGTGTAGGAAAAAAAACAGCAGAACATGTGGAATGCAGGCAGTAATGTCACCTTGGAATAATTTCACTATGATTAAATGAGTAGCAGCAGCCATTCCTCTGTGATGACAGTATCTGCAAAGAGTCAATACAAATAAATCTCAAGTAGTTATAGTGGTGAGGTTTTAGACACTCTCAAACATACCCAGACTTATCTGAAGACTTAAAGTATGGAGGCTGACATAAAGTCTTTTTAGAGAATACTTTCTGAAATAAAGAAGATGTCACAAAAGAGCAGATCGTAGAAGATAGCTTTCTGTTTTCTAAACTGACACTCACACAGGTACTGTGGCCGGTAGGTGTCAGCCACTTTGCAAAACTAACAACACAAGACCAAAAGCAACAACACAACAGAAAAGCAGACACAGCGGGAGTTAGGGGTCGGTTATCTTAACAGACACAGAAAAATTGTGACAGTAAGTTAAATCTAGAACCTGCAGGATTTTCCATAAAAAATAAAATGCCAACTTTTACAAGAGTAACGTTGTAAAGTCATCTCCTATGGGGCTATATACATGTATGTCAGTGTCTATGTCTGTTTCAAACCCTCTCCTCTACCTGTATGTTGGTGTTTTAGTTGTATTACGATGTTTGTGGGCAGAGAGTAAAGGCTGATTTATGCTTGATGTGTCTGTAGAGTCGCATGGCTTTGTGTGGATGAATGACATCATTTTCGCACCTATGCCCCCAAGTGCGGCCCCTTTCGCACAGAAAATTTCCACACACACTCAAAAATTTCTAACCTGCCAGACGGAGATGCACTCACAAGATGGTGGAAGAACAGGATCTTCTAGTAGTTGAAGTGCAGAAATAGATATACAGGCATCTGTATGACACTTCACACAGAGATCACTGTGATAACCGAGTGGTAAATAATTCATGGCAGGAAATTACGGACACTCACGGCAGAGAAGAGACGACTTCCTGCTCAGCTGGTATGTGTCAAATACACGTAATTAGCTTGTGCTAACAGGCCAAGTCAGGTGCACGGCTTTCAAGTCTCTCCCACACAGAAATGCAATTCTCCAAGAGGCTAGTGAATATTTGATTTGATTTGATTTATTTCGGTCAATTTAACAGTGGAAAATAAATACTGAAAGTAGAAAAATACAAAGGCAAAAATAAACAGAAAATGATCGAGTCGTCAAAAAAAAAAAAAACAGAGACTGACTGAAAAGGTGTAGGCTGAAGCAGAGCATATAACGCCTACCCTTATCCCAAAAAGTAAAAAAAGAACGAAAAAAGAAAAAGTTAAATATATATATGTATATATATATATATATATATATATGTATATATATATATATATATATATATATATATATATATATATATATATATATATATATATATATATATATATATATATATATATATATACTCTCGCTCGTTCATAAATAGGAAATAGTTATGTAATATGTTCACATAGTCACAGTTGGAGGCTGTGGGTGTGCGCTGCAGCTGGCACTGAGCCAAGGAGGAAGAGCCCAGTTTGAATTCGTTGTTATGAACAAGTAAAAGAAATTCCTGCAGACCCTACCTTTAATCATTGTTTTTTTTACTTGAGCTATACTTAATAGTTAAAGTGCTAACGTTATGACATGACTGATTCCTAAAGCTAAATATAAGATGGCACATTACCTACAAATGATAAATATAAGTACTATGAAGGATATCACAAGGTGACACCATTACAAAGCTATATTTATCATAGCTGAACTTAAAAAGAAAATTATTTACTTACTTTATCTACTTTTCTGTGTCCTTTGGGAAACTAACCTCTTTTAACTTCTGTTGTGGCTGTACCTCTGTTGTATTGCGGAGTTTGCATTCTTGTTGGTCCGCTTGCATTCATGTTGTTGCTTCTGCAAATTGTCTGACACCTACTGGCCACCGTACACAGAAGATAGAAAGACAAAATATGGTAATGAACTTTTATTGCTAGTTTTCAATTCACAAAAAGTAGCAGGATATCTGACACAACCTATTGGAACAATATGCTCAGCTCTTGAGATGATGTAATCAGTATGGCTGAGACGGACAAACTTTTCAGGTGCATGTACAAGCATACAAAACAAAGCAAAAACCTTATCCCCAAACAAACAGAAGAAAACATTTCCTCCTCCTAACCAGATGTGTGCACGCAACCATACTCACTGCATAAGTATGTTTCCCCACATTAGCTCTCAGCTGAGCAGAGAGGCACTCTCCTGGCAGCATGCTGTATATTCATCCTGATCCTGTGACTCATGAACCTCTGGTCTGTTTGGAGATAGTGTTTACACACACACACACATTTATACAGGGAAAACACACACACACACTCACACAATACTCACTTAAGGGTGACCTAATTAAGCCAGAGGGTAGGTGTAATTACATGCAACCTTCATCTGCCCTGTTCTCTATTGTTATGGCTACTCCTAGGATGGGGTCACTGTGTGCCTGTGCTGCTGCTGTCAACCAGGGACTCTGCAATGTGTTAGCTTTGTGATTTTAAAAACACAAATATCACCGCTAAAGCTCTAAAGAGATGTTTGGCGGGCATCCTGCCTGAATATGCCCTTTACTAATTAATGGAATTGTATATAAGACCACATTAAGGCCTCTTCACATGGTTTGTTAATGGCAAGTTATGAAATAATTATTTCAATGAATAATTCAGTTTTTCTGGTGTTTCTTTTTTCTTTTTTTTATGAGGAACATTTTCAAGTGCCACCATCTAGAGAACAGGCCTACTCACTCTTTCCTCTTTTAATTACACTGCATTATTGTATTGAGGTGTATGAGCTAGTGGTAAAAAAAAAAAGTGTCGAACTTTAAGAGTGAAAAATCTTTTTATGCTCTCTGAAGGCTGACAGCAGCAGAGACATAAAGGGTTTTACCTGGCAACAACCTTGGCCATTAGTCTCCAGGATATTAATGGGAGGTGTTTTAGCTCATAAATATATGTCCACAGCTGGGAATAAGTGCTGTTTTTTTTTCCAAAACAGCCCCTGAGCTCTAAGTAATGTCGGTGATAAACAAGCTTTTTCCCCTTGGTGAACTAAAACTGGATCAAGAATACAACTCACAAAATAGTTTTATGGATATCAAGGCTGCATAAATTGCCCACATTTTCACCCCTGAATCAGATACACAATTTTTAATGTGTGGCAGCTAAGTAGGGAATAACATGTGCAGACAGTTTCTATTACTTAGAGGCACTTTTTGTCTCGAGATGGACTTGGTTGCATTGTCTTGTCCTCTTGGCCTCCGTTGACCTGCCCGCGCTCCTCTCATTGTGAGTAAAGGGAGTGTGGGTGAACTTTACTCAAACCCACAAGATATTGATTGAAATTCTAGTGAAGAACCAGACTGTCCACATGTCAAGTTATTCGCTGGAAAAATAAAGAACATTGCCAGCTACACCAGAATTTCAAAACTTTATGAAATAAGATCACCAAGGTAAGGAGAGGCTAATACTTCTTGTAATGCCACAAAAGCATGGGACGATTGTCTCTATGATTTGTCAGAGAGGGGGTTATGCCTTAAAACATCAGAAGACATAAATTATATGTGTTATTAGTCTGTCCCAGCCATAGACTTTCAAAAATTAAATTAAACGGATGTCATCCCACTCAGCTCAAAGTGAGGTCACCACAAAAACTGCTCCCCCGAGTGACTGGCCGAAGTATGGGTCAAGAACTCTGTATCCCCCTTTTCATTCTAATGGAGCTGTGGTCAAACTCTCCAAAGAATGTTTCTCACATCCATATGTTGTGCTGATATGAAGATATTTTTGGTTTACATTGTGTTCGATTCCTCTTTTTCTGAAGCGCTTCTTTTTCGTCTTTTTCGTTAGAAGTTAAAAAAAAGGGTTTTACGTCACGTTTCACAATGATTGACAGCTGCCGCTCTTGCGTTGTTCTTTTGAGAATAGTAAGATATGCTGGGAAGGAAAGCCAAGAAGAGAATAGTCTTTTAGAAAAAGAAATTAGACCCTTTTTTGTTACCTGGCTCCACACAGAATGTCTGCTGCCAGACTCTGGCTGCACAATGGTGGCTCCTCTGATGGGAGTATTTCAGCACAATGAGACAAAGAGAATAGTGCTGCTACTTTAGCAACTTTTTGGCCTATGGTAAAAAAAAAAGTTTGGTCCACACAGCCCTATAACACCCCCACTACTGTTTGAGATGAGTGTCGAGAGTAGCAGTCGCAGCGATCGTACAACATGGGTCATACACCATGTCCGCGTGCTTGAGTTCATGCATGGCCTGTACTGTGCTGAAAAACACTTCTCCAAAGAGCGCCAAAGTAGAGAAGCGAATTGTGCCCGAGCACTGCACACTTGCGGTCACACTGGCCAAATCGAACTGGACTTCAGGGTTGAAGTGTGCTTGGGCACAGTTCAGATGGCCAGTGTGGGTGCACTATAAGTTTCCCAGATGCTGGAGCAACAGTTTGCACAAAGCAGAACAAGCAGGGCACAAAAATGTGTACTAAAAGGCACTGATGGTGACTATCAAAATAAAATAAACTGTCAACACCAGATCGTATTAAACTTGAGCACAAGTACAAGTACAGTCTTTTCATTGGCGTGGGAATTCCCAGGTCACTTGCGTGCTGTCTGGAGGTCCTGCTACATGCCAGTCTGAACACACTGCCAGTGGGAGTTGACGGATGAGAGAGCTCACAGTCAACACACAATTGAGTGGAGATGAGACCAATGTGGTGTATTCTGGGGAGAAGGTAGGGGATTACAAGCAGCAAGCATGGTTCAGATCTGGAGACTCTACATTTACTTGCTGAACCATGTTTTACCATTTGTAACAAGTTTAATTATTGGTGTTAAAAAGGCTCTAATTTTATGGGTGCCTACCCCTTTAACACTCGCGTTCGACGTAGCACGTCACCTCTTCTTTGATCCTGACCCGCACTCGCAGTTAGCTCTGTTAGAAGTGAGAGTGTCAGTGTTGGTCGTGCAGTCTGTTTGTTCACTCAAATGCCCTTTTTGTCTCCTGTCTTCCTGCATTATCCAGTTGGTTGTGTTCAGAGTTATTGACCAAAAAGTAAGTGAAGTTAATGTGAAATAAGTCCCTGTCACGTTGTTGTATGACGCTACATGGGCTAGCCATGTGCTGTTTGCTAACATAGTACCGTGATGCTATTACGGTGTTCAGAAGATTGGGCTGGCGACACCGTTGCTGCTAGGCCGTAGTGATTTTTCGTGTCCAAAAGATGGCGCTGTTTCCATGTTTGTTTGTTTTTTTTTAATTAATATCCACATGAAGTTTGTTCTGTCCTTTAGAGTGGACGACTACCTTTAGTCTTTTATTTTGATTATGGAGGCAGCAACAGTAAGCGTTGAACTGAGTTTATTTTATATATTTACATTTAATGTTGGCATGTACTGTTTCTGTTACTTAATGTATAGATAATCCTGTTTATTTCTAATATTTCAGACTGACAGTATTGAAGCTGTATTGTGGTTACTGCAGCTGCAGTCAGGAATAAATACAGCTTGAACACACGCCAGCTAAAGGGGACATATCATGCTGATCAGTAATTTAATACTTACATATGAAATAATAAATTTGAAAACAAGACCTTTCACCCCCTGCATTTTCAAAAAATGGGATATTGTATTTTTTCTGATATCCTAGAACGAGATTTGATGCCTCTGAAAATAGGTCATTGACATTTGGCTTCGAGATTTCGACCTTCATGACGACATGAGGATCCTTTCTTTTTATTGGAGTAATCTGATAAAGCAGCTCCTCCTCTGTGATGTCAGTTAGTCACACAATCGCCACTTAGGGATACACCCACCAAGAGCCGAGTATAAACGTATAAACTATACATGTTACAGTACCGGTTTGACTCACCACACTGAAGCGTCCTGAGTTGATCTGTGTCGAGGTGGATTTTCTTCTTCCTGAGCTGCAGAACCGTCCGGGTCTGACTCGGGGTCCAATACAAAAGGACGTATCCTACACTCTGCCATTTTATTAGTGCTATCAATGCCTTGCGGTGAAGTTTTGGCAAACAGCAAACTCGCTCGGTCTGCTCCATTCAATATGGCGATTTTGTAAATACTGCCATGCTGCAAAAACCGCCCCCTGGCTCTACCCCCTCCGCCCCTCTGATAGAACTGGCCAATCAGAGCACAAAGGGCTGCGAGGTTGCGAGGTTACTGGAGGTCATACTCGAAACGGAGCGTTTCATCGAGATCTTCAGAATGGCATAAACTGAGGATATTGAGAACGCTATTGTGGGGCAATGAAGGAACTAAATGACTTGTACTGAGGGCAGAAATGCTTTACAGGCATCCTAGTCTGGCATAGTGAAAAGGAGAAACAAGCATGAAATGTCCCCTTTAAAGTGGATATCAGGACTCTTTGTCAATCCTGTGCCCTGACCAGCACGCCATCCTGTTTGTCTGCTTAAAACCTTAAAAAAACACAAAATCCTTTACCCTCACAAACAATTGGCTTAGACGTCCTTCTTTTCTCACCTAGTCATTCACTGTACTTACAATCACATGAAAGCATCAACTCAGAATGAGTTGCATCTTATAAGAAGAGATGAGAAATTAAAATAAGATTAAATAAAAAAAAACTTGTGATCAAATCTTCCTCTGAACTTCAGCATAAATCTATATTAGTAAAATATGTTTCATAAATGTGTTCACATCCTCAGCTCTTAACACGTGACACTGTTCAGTATGCAGTTAAAACAAAGGTTGAAATTCTCCTCCTGGAATAAATCCTTCAGCAACAAAAGCTCCATTAATACCTCCCATAAAAGAAGCTTTAAATCAGTGCTGTGAGATCAATGTGAGTTATGGCGGTAGGAGGGTGATGGAGGTCAGCGATAAGAAATGTTATCACACAAACTGTCATCTGCTGTGGCAATTTGCTGCAGGCCCTGTTAGTAATTAATCACAGATGCATGGTAATACATTCAGAGGTGTTAGACGGAGTCATGGGGCTGGACAGTGACCCCCAAAAGGTTAACCCCCCAAGGTGTTGAGACCTTTATTTGTAGGACGCATAGGAGGCTTCTGTGGTCAATACCAGTTAACCTTTATGTACATGTTTGATGAGTCGGTGCAGATTGAATTAAAATGGGTTTAACTGTACCACAACAATGTGCAAGACGGTCTCACTGGACAAGTAATATCTTTGTTGGTTAGATACACCAATGGATTCTCAGTGGTTAAAACAATTGGTAAAATATTTATGATTAACAAAGTCCACAGGAAACACTTCAACATCCTGTTTTTTTATCTTAACAAGAGACCACAGCTAAATGTGTGCATTTTGTCTGGTTATGTTGTATTTCCCTCTATTTTGTGGAATTTGAATATAAAATATGACACATTTCATTCCACCTTGTTGTTATCTCTTGTGAAAGGGCTTTGATTTGACCTCTTGGTGAAGAGCATAAAGGTTAGAGGAGAGGAATGACTGCCAAATGTATCTGCATTGATTTCTTCTCCTCCATCATCCTTTCTCCTGTCACTCACAATAGATGGAGTGATTTCTGGGATGCCGGGGCAGCAATCAATGAGTGAGGAAGAAGAGGAAGCAGTGGTTTAGGTGGGTGTACAAACCAGAAAATAGGAACCTGGGCTTCATTTAAATGGGGAAGCACTAAAACGGGTCGGTCTCAGACACAATGTGGCACACAGCGAGCAGCGGGACAGCAGGGGAACAGGTGAAGGAAATCAAATAGGTCAAGGTTTTACTCAGAGCTGGTGTTAAAATAGAACATTATGGCAACAATGTGATGGTGCACAAAGGCTTTGTCCAGAAAAATCCAGACCATTGACTGCATATTCATATGGACAACGCACCTTCCTGTCCCCCCACTGAGACAAATAAAAAAGCATCACAAATGGTGCTGACTTGCAGTCTGGTGTTAACTTATAGCAACACCTCTACTTTGCTAATTCAATGCTCAGCTTTAGCTAAGCTTGTTAGGTGAACACTCATACATGAAACCTATCTGAAAAACATGTATTTGATGTGTTGTTTGGTTGTCTTGTTTGCTTCATGGTCCCTTTGTTAAAAAAAGAGGGAGAAGCCTTGGCGACCTACACTGCAGCCAGTCACCAGAGGGAGCTAGAAATGTTGTGGATTCACTTCAGATACCTGCTCTCTTGTCAATAGTATTAATACATTTAATAATAATAATAATAATAATAATAATAATAATAATAATAATAATATTAATAATACATTTTATTCAAGAGCACCTTTCTTGACATTCAGGTCACTTTATGGTTTATAAAAACAGAATTTAAAAAAAGACAATTGCAATAGAAATAAATAAAACCAAAAGCTAAACAAACAGGGGGGGGGGCATCAAGTTAAAATGAATCAGAGAAATTCTGTGGTCTTGCAGTTAGCAGAGGTTAGTATCAATTTATGACGACAGAGTGGGAGTTTTGACATACGGTAACTGTTTATTCTAGAGAACTGAACTTGGACCATGCTATGTCTCCAGAGCGCTAGATTAGTTTAATATAAATGAGCAGAAAAGCATAGACATACTCACTCGATCTGAGAACAGCATGAAGTCTTTGAGAGTAAAAGTTAATTGTATCACAAACCAAAACAGAAAGGTGGCTGCACCCTGCGGCGCTATTCGATACTGCAGTATTATAACAACAGTTAGACTCTGATTGTCCCAGTATTACAAAGTCCATGGTCTGAACATAGCACCATGGCTAACAGCCTTTTTGTACAGTTAAATAAGAAATAATTTAACAAGATGAAGGTTTCAGCTTAAAAAAAAGCATAGCTGCAAGGAGTGTCATTTTTCACCATCCAGTTTACCCTCTGAGGGAGGTGGTTGTAGGCACAATCATGTAAGTGGAGGGCAATCAAAGGAACAGGATCCACTAAAAAGCAAAATCACCAACTCCAAGCAAAAAAAAAGTTGACACCACCTATGTCTTTGGAAAGACTTTTATTTTATTTATTTATTTATTTATTTTTTAAAAAAGGAAACCAACCCCTCATATGTAGAGAACATGTAACCTCAGTGGCTAATATGCTCTAAGCTGCAAATGTTGTAACCGTCTAGAACAGGTGAAGAGCATCCACAAGCAGTCATCCAATCACGATGTACAGGAAACAGATACAATCTAAACTAATTTGCATTTTTTCAATTCACATTGTGAATGTGTAATGTGTACTCATGTGGCAGGGGTTACATGAAAAGGTCAAAAACACTTATACATGCACAAAAACAGGGAACAGGTGACAGATGTTGAGAGTACTACAAAAATATACACTTAACATATTGGTCACTGCAAGAACCCAAGTGTTTTACTGACTTCTGAGGAACTTTATTTAGGTTTTCTGCCGCAGACTTCCTCTGAACTCTGAGTCATTGCCAGACATCTGGCAGGACAGGAAGTCACCGAGCCTTATCAGGGAAAACTCAAATGAATAACCTGAAGTGAAACTTTTTCTTTTGTGTGCTAAGATTAAAGCGAGGATAACATAAACAAGATTTGTTCATATTGGAGATCCAGACAGATTTGGTTACACTTAGGTTGTGCCTGTCTAAGGGAATTCAACACATTTCTCAAAATGATCAAAGATAATTTAAGGTTAACACCCACACACTTTAGAAAGGCCTTCATCACTCAATTGGGCTTTTAGTAAACCACATCTGAAACACTGGCTCCTGGAGAGGTTCTGTTACTCCAACACTGACCAGTGTTTGAGGATAACAAAGACATTTGACCATTTTCCTGCTGTTTTTATGTTTTCTGTAGCAGAAAGTGGAGAACAGTCACCATTTACTCCTTTTTTTCTGTATATGAACATGCATTGATTAAAAAAAAGTATGGCTGAATTGCATTAATATGAAACAAAATTGTGTTTTCAGGCAGCATAAATTTACTTGCAGCATTTACACAGTGGAGTTTTAAGATGGAGGAAACATGTTTTCATACAGTTCTGCCAGTTAGAATAAGCCAAAGCTGGTAAGCTTTTTCTGACTAACCCAAAACTCTAAGGGTGAGAAATCATGAAGAACAGTCAAAATTGAGGTAGATGAAAATTAAATATCCTGCCTTTACATAGCACAAAGTGCTGAACATAAACAAAATCATTATTTAAAAAAAAACTGCTGTTAAAAAAGGCTACCAATCAGTCCTGGGCCATCAAGAAACAGCGGTATACAGCTGTGTGTCATCTGCATAACGATAAAGGTTAATGATTCAGTTAAGTGATTTTATGCCAGTTTAACCAGACAAAGCCTACACAGAATTTATCTCCATTTTAAAGATCAAAACAACCAAATCGGGCTGTGCTCCAGGACGCCATCTGTCATCTGCTTGTTTACATTCTGACAGTGGAGCATTAACCATTAAGTGGACATACAGCCAAGGCTTGTGACTGGTGGCTGTGCAACAGTTCAGACCCATCATATCAGCAGCATTTTAGGCCTGGGTGAAAGACGTGGTCAGTTGGTATAGCCAATAAATGTTAATTGGTGTAACCAGTGTCTCTCATAAGAAATCTGATATTGCGCAAAAAAAGTTAAATGATGAGCAGTCTAGGATACTGTAAAAGCAAAACTTAAAATGATTTTAAACCAGCCCAAAAAAAGAGAGAAGACACTATTGTCCAGGACATCCAACAAAACCCATTTCATCCATTTTTGAAGTGTTTTAAATAAAACTTGTGAAGACATTTCATGACAGATAACTTATTTCATCAATACACTTGAATAACTTCTAGGAAGGTGAATTGTTTAATACTTCACATGCTTTTGTGGTTACATCATTTGATAATGAAACAGCACTGATTCTCTAATTGGTTAAAAATGGCACAAATATCATTTAAAATACAGTGACACTAACAGAAATGTAAACTACACATTCTAAAAAAAACCTAACATGTTGTTTCAACAAATTTAAAGTGTATTTTTACCAAGTAATAAATTGTTTAACCTAAAAGTAATTCTGGTGTTGACTTAAGAGAATGATGACATGGAATCATTTATATGTAAAAGGGATAAGTTAAAAATTTACCACTTATACTTATCACCCATAAAATTCACCTCTTATCTTCCACCCTCAATGTGGTGACAGTTTTTGAGAGTATTTATTTTTTTAAGTTAAGATATTTAGCTTACTGGCATTTTTCTTGACTGAGTTGCATTGTTGTTGAAAACACCGCACTTCACAAAGTGGAACACCTGAAGTCCACTGCTGATATTCATTTCATTGCATTGATTATATGATTCTGCAACTCTGTTCAATCAGGTGTTAAACTATCCATCACTTAGCCGCTAATTTTCTGGAAACTCAAGTCAAGTGAACTCAACAGGGCATGTCAGAATTTTCTGGGGCTCCTTCTTAAAGCCTGCTGCACGAGATGCAAGAGCCAAACCCAGCGTTTCCATCCGAAACATTATCATTAGCTAGTCTATATGTGCTCCACCTGCAGTCTGCCAGATGTGTTGTTATGTACTGTGCCTCTTGATGGGACCACGTTGATCCAAGCCTGACAGCAAATCAATAAAATGTATTCCCCTGGCATCACTGTTGGTGGATATAAAAAATGTCTTTTGAGCTCGGTCTCAGAACATGAAAGGGATCACCATGTAAAGGGGGTGTCGGTGTGGTTTAACTTCTCCACACTTTGGTATAAATAAACAACAGGGCAGTCACAGGGCTTAGGAGGAGATTTGCTGCTGTGCAGTATTGGATTTCTTGACACCTCAGTAGGTATATTTATTCAAAGATAATGAAGTTGCATTCCTATGTGCTCTCTTTGGCAAGCATTGTGTGCATTTTTGTTTTTGCGAATGTTCCATTTTTCCATACAGATCCTCAGGGATTGCTGTACGGGTCTGCTTACCCATGTTGTATGCAGATTGTCTGTAATAGGCATCAGTAAATAGTGCTTCCTTTAAATTAGCAATGTTTACGTTTAGTCTTATAATCCTTGTTTTGGATCTTGGAAGTGGAATCTTAATTTATGGATTAAAAACTTTGCAAGTATCCTCATCAATATGCTAATCTGCGTTATGGCCAAGAGCTCAGAGGGCTAAGGGGGTTGAGATTTGGCTCAGTGCTATGTATCTGCAGCTCCAACCTTTGGCTCATCCTGTTCTGACACCTACAGTGTCAAAACCTTCCCTGAAGTTGAATGTGCAGCGGGCCAATTAAATTCCTCACTAAGACTGCGTGGTTATCAGGGCATAACCTCTGTGTGAGACTGTGTTTGGAAGTCGGCTGAAGTCTCTGAACCTGGCCGAGGGATTGGCTGAGAGGCAAAAGCGGCAGCTCCCACAGAAGGTGGTCTGATCAGCTCTATAGATCTTCACCACAGGGGTTACGCGCTAAGAGCCAGAGTGAGCCTGCGTCTTTGCTCCGGCTTAATGTCTAACATCAGTCCCCAAAATCAACCGACAAACAGCCACATGGAGAGGAGCCTCACCTCTTTGTGTGTGCGTGCCAGGCACTCTGGCTCTCTTCCTTTTACTTAATCTACCTGTTTATCCCTCCTCAGCCTGTCTAACCCTGTGTATCTCTGTCTTCTGTTCAGAGGATTCACCCTCTGATCTTTAGCTCTTAAATCCTTGCATTTTGCCTGTTAAATGATAGCAGTTGCTGATACGTGACAGTAATGTTCTGCATGGCTCTTTTTGATTATGAAAACCACAGAGGAAAACACTTTGTCAGGTCCTCTTTTTTTCCTTCTCTCTGTCAGATGAATGTAACAGGGCCACTGTGCTAATGTGTGGCACTTCTGACAAACAGCCGCGTCACACTGAGGCTTTTAGTCAGACAGGAACATCTTGTGACAAACATTTCTTTTTTTCTCCGGCACAAACAACCCCCTAGAATGCCAGCCTTTCCTGTAACCTTTCTGTTTGCGGCTCTTTGTTTTTAAAAGGTTTTCATTAAAGTGATCATTTGACATGCAGTCATCGCAGGGATGTTTTTCACACCAGCAAGACCAAGACAAGCTGTGAATTTCTCTCGGCATGTTGTTCAAAGCCAAACCATCTAACCCTGAGTGTGGATTGGAGTGAACCTCAGCGGGATTAACGGTAACGAACAAGAGTGGTACTTTATGATTTGTACTCTAAGACCTCAGGCTTATTGCACTTCAATACTTGTGCTTAAAAGAGAAACATAAGCAGATATTTTCGACCACAGTCTCTTGACGGGGTGTAGAGGTGGGGCTTTGGAGATGAATAGGTCTCAGTTGCGGTCAACCTCAGCCGTTCGTTTGTTGCAGTAATGAGTCTGACAGTATTTAAGCTTCACCCGGCTCTTTCTGTTGTGGGCACTCGATGATGAGCAGCTCCGTCCTCCAATATTGCTCTCTCATTAGAAGAAAGAAGATGAAAGTGAAGCTTTTATCTTTCTCTGTTTGTTGCTTTCCTACAGGTTTTGCCATTAAATGTTTGCAGGAAAAAGTAGGCCAACAGAAAATAGATGGAAGTGACTAATTTCACAAAAATTTACCACTTAGTTGTATCCTCTTGTTTGTTTGCCTGTGCTTTTAACATTGTGAAACCCTCATGCCCTTGTGCTTGGCGATGAAGGTGTCTATTCCCTAATACTTCTTAGGCTTGCCACATAAATCCAGGGGGAATAATGACACATTTATTCACACCATGATTACAAGGATGAGTCTAATAACTTGCTTTTTGGAGCTACGTTGATATCAGATCTGTGAGATAATCACCAGATTTCACTGTTAAATCCACCAAAAACCATTAAAACATAGGAAGCAGTATTAAAATCGCCCAAAATAGTGGTATCTGCATCAGAAAAAGCACAGTTAACAATAACAAGTTTTACACAACAGATTGTTATTTACACTGTACGGAGGTATTCCAGTGTTAATAATCATGGGTTTAATCAAATGAGTTAATTTAGCATTAAGACACGTATTCTTTCCAGTGTTTATCACTTGAATCCTTTTGACTAATTAAGAAGCAGATGTCGCGCTGAGGCTCTCTGCTGTTTAACAGATTCATCTAATTAATATATGAGCTGCACATTCCAGTTGAGTGTGAAAGATATGGACAGCATCTCCTGGAAGACATAAAAAGCCTCAAACAAGCAAACAATGTAACAAGTAATTCAAGCTTCTGCAAAGTTAATTTAGAAAAAGTTTTGATGTTCAACACACTGACTGTATAATAAGATGGATGACACGTTGTGCAAAAACAAAGACAAAATATCTCCTTAACGTATGGTGCTCATGACATCACAGGGTCAGTTAGAAGTTAGCGTTAAAACGTGATTTGTTCATGATTTGCTGAAAACGTTGTGGATATAGCCCCTTGATATAGCCCCTCAGCCAACCAACTTGAGAGAACAAAAAGTATATAGGACCAGGAAGAAGAGATATACACATTTTGAAAATAAAGTCAAAATTTTGAAAATTAGTTGAAATACAAATTTGTAAAACAGTTATGTAATGCCAACAAAAATAGTCAAATTCAGTTCCAAGAAAAACAATCTGGGGCTGCATGGTGGCACAATGGGTAGCGCTGCAGCCACACAGTAAGACGGTCACTTATTCGATTCCCAGCTTGTCCGGTGGACCTTTCCGTGTGGAGTTTGCATGTTCTCTCCCCGTGCATGCGTGGGTTCTCACCGGGTCCTCCGGCTTCTTCCCATGTTCTGAAAACATGCTCATCAAGTTAATTGGTCATTCAAAATTGTCCCTGGGTTTGATTGTGCGCGTGAATGGTTGTCTGTCTCTGTGTCAGCCCTGCGATTGGCCGGGGACCAGTCCAGGGTGTACCCTGCCTCTCGCCCAATGACGGCTTGGATAGTTTCAGCCACCCGCGACCCTAAACAGGATAAGCGGTTAAGAAAATGGATGGATGGATGGAAAAACAACCCTTCAACTGAAACTATTTACGTCAAAGTGTAAGGAAGTTTATTTTCAATTTATTCACAAAATTTCAATTTCATCATGCTCAAGATATTTTTTACTTTTTTAAGAAAAAAAAAACCCTTCCTTATTATAATTTTCTAGTCCCATGCCCAAAAACTTGCAGGGGGGGGTTAATATATATTTTATGAACTGTTGTGCATCCAGTAGAGATCAGGGGAAGCTCCAACCAAATGTCTGGTGCTCCCCTATAGTGGAGCATTTCACACATTAGCTTTCATTTTTTCAGTCTATGGTTCTACAATAATGTTCATCAGTTAATAAAAAAAGGATAGTGATGATAAAAAAAATTGTATCTTTAAGTTAACATTACCTGAAACAACAAACAGCTTCCATTAAAATAATCGTAAAGGTTAGATGTCATTGTTGTTATTTAAAGCTTAGAACTTGCTCAAGAACTTTTGGTTTGTGTGGATTTTGGCGCCCCCTGTGGACAGAGTGGTCTTTGCCATTGTGTAGTAAATGTGTCTTAGCCACAAAAATTTTGTGCCATAGATCACTCACTGAGGATCCTTGCGTCAGAATGTGAAGGAAACTGTATTAACACTGGATAGATAATCACTAAGTCTGGCGCCTACCCCCACCTGTGATTTCAGGCTTTAATTATATATATTTCAAAAATAGTTTCTCTTCTCTGTGATTGTATTTTTTGATAGTTTAGATCATAAAAAGGCTTTACTGTTACTTTCAGTCAAGTAGTTAAACCTCTTCACAGGAGCTTTAATGTCTAAACAGACATCTTGGCATGTCCAGTGGAGGCAGGTGGTTTTCACCAGGTTTTCTTTGTGCTTCCTCACTGGTACACAGATTCTGGGCAACGTTAAATAGCGGTAATTACAGTCTATACCTGCCTCATGGACAGAGCGCCATGTGATACATGCTGAGATTTTGAGCTGTGTGAGAAAACAGAAACATACATAGAAAAATATTGATGAAACGACTGAAATAAAAAAAAATCTTAAGCTGTTTTTGTCTTTCATCACCATACATTTTTTGAAAACAGTCAGATATCATCAGTAGTTTCATCTAATCCAGTGTGTCGTTAATCTCAGAGGTGGTGGTCAGCTTCTGTCTTCCTCTGGTTTTAATGAGCACGGAGGTGTGTTGACAAGCTTGATCTTACTAGATAAGTGACACCAAATATCAGTGAAGGTGACTCGGAGCGTATGATAACTATACAGTCTGGCATATGCCACATGAAAGCATGATGAGTCTCCTGCCACAGATTGTCACATCACTTTGCTTTAACTTGGCTGTCTTGCCTTCACGGCTTAATTGAAGTGATTTCAGGTGTTTGGTTACACATGTGACAGACAAGGGAGAGTGTATGACTCGAATCCACCACCTTCCATAAATACTCCTCCCCCATCCACCTCTACAGCCTGGGCTTGAACTCAGAAAAGAGGTAAGTGTGACACCTAGTGGTTTTTAAAGGAATAACAGTTCATATTTGTGATCTCTTTTAATGAGGAAAGTGCATATTAATCATCTGTGATTAGTGGCAGGAGAGTCATCCTCAACAAAGTATAATTACGGTTGCTTCCATGAATCTATCACTTCAATTTGAGTGAAGCCTGTTACAAGTAGAGACATGCATATTCATTGATTAAATTATTCAGAAAACAATTCATGTCATACATAAATGACACTTTACTGTTTTTCTGCCATACACCTTAAGGAAATTACACATTTAATGTCATATGTGTTGAAAACTTGCAGGTTTAAAACTATAAATCCTGAGGCCAAAGTCAACAGGGGGGTTAAGACGTTTCTGAGCACCACAGCCTTGGCAGCTGCAAGAAACACGCTCCATATTGAACTCCAATGGAGCCAAGTGTCCTCAGACTCTCTGGTGGAGGCTGAAAAAAGAAACAGCCTATCTGGAGAGATTGTTTTCACAGTATGCCGAAAACTAATTACAAGCAATAAATTAATTTCACGCTACTGCTTTGGAATTAATTGCATCTTTACAGAAGTGACTGGAAGTGATGGCTCAAGCTGCTCTGATAAGGGCGGACACACAAACGGGTCTATTGAATTATGGGGCTTATCGCTGCCGTTGCTTTACATAAGGATGGGCGTGATAATCCTTGAAGAAATTATCTAAAACTCTGGTTTGTTGTCGTTTTAATTGCTGCTAAGGTACTTTTGTCGTGCATCTCCTGTGGCATGCACACACCATGTGTCAGGACTGCTGAGCTCGCTGGAAATCTTCACAGAAATATTTCTTTTCCTCTATATTTATGAATCCTTTTAATAAAAATGTGTGAAAATTTAATTCAGTAGGAGTTGCGATAAGACTGAAGCCAAATGAGGCGTCTCACTCTTTCCTCCCTGCTCTTCAGTTTGGACTCCCATGATACTTTTCACACCCGTTGAATGGTATGCGGCTACAAATAAACTCTGAGTCAAAGGATTATTTGCTGTACAAGTAATATTCACTCCTAGGTCTGGAAGCTGTGTCATCACTGTGACCAGTTTGTTAGTCAGAGACTCCTTTCTGCACAGCAGAGAGCACAGACTCTCCACATAGACTTCATATCTGGTCCTGGGTTAAATGCAGTGCATGAAATTCTTCAGAAATACATAAAAGTACCAAAAAGTTTGACTCCTTGCAGCTTTTCATTTAAGATTTTTTGTGCATAAGTCATGCACAAAAGCTTTTATATCTGCAGAGACTTGTAATTAATAAGAAAAAAGGCTGTTTATTGTAGAAAAAGAGGTAATAGAAAGTTCCTCGCTGTGCTCAGAGTGGAGATATTTCGGTTAACTGCTTATTTTCATTATTTTTAAGTTAAGTGACTCTTCAAGATTCTCCTAATTGGCCCCAGTGGGATTTATGAGCAAAAACCTTTGATGTTCACATCTCGTTCACATCCTCCCATAATTGCAACAGTATTATTGTAATCTAAGGAGATAACATTGTTGTATTTTTTTCTAACAAGATTCCAGTGTTTGATGGTGGCAAGGGACCAGCTTTCACTCCAAGATCCCCCCCTCTCATCCCACTCTCTGCTGTCATCTTTGATACTCATCACCCCGATCACATGACAGATGGTCTTTTCTAGACTCTGTAATTATATTTCCAGGTTCACAGTTTGAATTCGTCACACTGATTCATGATCCGTGTGTCATCCTTACAAAGGCTGTGCATTGTTATCAAGTGTCAATGCTCAGATCACAAACTCGTTGGGAGATTTCACATGCATATCAATACATCTGCACAGTATGTTATTTATTTATGGAGGTCTATACATCTACAAAATCCTCTCAGGAAAATCTGTTCAGCTGATAATAACCTACTTTAGTATACACAGAATAAGGAGTGTCATAATTATAGTGACGCTAAAAATTGAGGTCAGCCAAACCACAAATATTAAAAGTAGAATAAAATAAATAATAAAATTATATAATGACAGAAAGGGGGCGTTGATAGTCTGTGCAAAAGTGCACCAACTTGATCTGCAGTAAACATTAGCTCGTATGTGCCCTTCATATTGTGTAAGCTCACTGTCACACCCTGATAATCATTCACCAGAGTACACTCAGACTCTACACAATACTCGACTGTGTGTGTATCCACATTACACGGACAGAATAGAATGAGGAAGATTCTGTTTTATTTTTCCGGTTTTGTTCCTAGGAGTTCAGCAGGAACATAAATAAACAGCTACCAGTTAAGCTTTTGGTGCGTGCATGAAAAAACACCATTGTTTTGAGCTTGTCCTCTAAATTAACTTTCATAAAACTAATGTTGTTGGACAAACACAAGTCTGTCAAGAGGATCACTGCTAGATTACATCAAACTGTACACAGATGGGTGTGTCTGATTCCGTTTTCTGAGCTTGCCAGTACATTTTCCTGATCCACATTTCTTATACAGGGTCAGTATTGTATTCAGACAGTTTCAGGCAGCGTCAGTAACACCTCACTCCTCCCTTTCACGCCCTTGTGCTGACTTTGACAGGATTACTGTGTTAATGGTGCAACAACCTCTGTGACACTGCGGGCTGAAGCTACGCCCAATCGTCGGTCAAGAGATTCTCTGGAATGTGTTTGCACAGATAATTGCTGTGTGATTTAGAAAACCAGGCACAGACAGTCGACAAACATGTTGAGGAGTGAATCACTTGGTAAGTGAAAATGTACATTCAAAAAGACGACTCTTTTATCTTGTTTAACGTCTTTTATTTTATCTTTTTCTAAAAAATATGTACAAAAGACAGAGAAAACATTTCAAATCAGCCAAAAATGCAACATCTATCATTGTATTGAACTAAAAAATCAGCAATACCTTTAAAATACCCAAATTTGTAACTCATTGATAGGAACCCCTCAATAGCTCATATGTTACAACAACCACAACAACAGAAACCTCTCAAAGCAAACACACAACAAAACAAAAAACACAAAGTATGTACAAATTATTGCATACAGATTTTTTTCAGTGCAAAAGACTTAACCAAAAGAGCAGGCAAAACAAAATTAACTTACAACAATAAGCACTAGTGGAGCAGCGTGCACACATTCATCCCACCTGCTGATACCTTTTCTCATTCCTGTTCAGGAGTGGGCCAAACATTTACATCCCCGATAACTCTACATCCTGAAAAAAGTCAGCACCCTTCTTCCTGGGTTCGATTGTTTATGTCTTCTTTCTGCTGACCTCTGCCAGGCCTTTGAACTTTGGTCCAAGTGTGTTCAAAAAGTCAAGGTTGTCATTGTCTCCAAATTCACTGCAGCACCCCACAGAGCCAGCAGCAGAGCCTGCCCCCTCGTACCCGTAGGCGTGGATGATGTCGTCTGCGTAGCGTCCATTGTCCTCTGTTCCCAGGTACGGCAACTTCTGCAAGACAAAGGGGAAGGAGAGAGGGAAGCATGTTAGGAAAATACTGAACCATGTAATAACACAAAGCTGCAAGGATATGAGTGGCAGTCTGATATTGCCCTGAAAACAAACATCTCGCCAAGACAGAGAAGTCGAGAAAAATTAAAGTTTAACCAGGGATACTATCATGGATTAGAGAACAAGACTGTATGGCACATGATATTCTTCTAAGCTCTTACAGATAACAGAGTTATTAAACCCCAGGGACTGAAAGGTTTGCACAACCAGATACATTTGATTTTGCCCACTCCACATCTTAGCCATTGCCTCTTTCTTTAAAACAACAACACTGACTTTACAAAAAAAAAAAGAGATAATAATTAAAACAAAAACTTCACCTGCTGTAGATAGCGGCGGTTTGTCTCCCAGGTTTGAAGGAAAGAGGAGTCCTGAGTTAAGTATCTGCTGTCGACGCCAATGCCACTACCAAGCAGGTGACCTCCATTGAACTGTGAGCCGTACTGGCCACCATACTCGCCATACTCGGTATAATACTCATTGGTTTTGACACCAGTAGTGTACATCCCATTCTCATGTGCGCCTCCCATCGTGCTGGTGCTCTTGGTCCCCTGCCATCCTGAACTCACCCCCATATTCGTGCCCTTCACCACTATGTCATTACCAGCGACGGGAACAGTGATGAGACTTGCATCCTGTGGAACAAAATCCAGGTGTAACAACAATCAAAATGAAGAAAAAAAAATAGAAAGACAGTCAAAAGAATGTTTTCTCTGCTTATGTTTGAGCTAAGGATCTGTTTCCATTAGCATGTCCTTACCACTTCCTCCCCTGGGGCTTCGGTGTTTGATTTGAGCAGGATTCCTCCGCTGTCTCCTGCATCTTCGAGCTCCATCTTCTCTCGCTTGGTTGCACAGAAGAAGGCGAGGAGTAGGCCTGCGATAATAATGGAAGAAAGTCAGAAATGACTTAATATCATTCAAGTTAGCAGAATGGCTCTGTACACTGTTGCTCATTATCCAGTAAATAGAGCAAAATCAGGGAACAAATTCTCAACTATGTCTTTTTTTAAGCTTTTAAGCATGAACACTTCTGCTGGGTGAGAGTATACTGAGATTACTCACCGAGCAGAAGGAGGAGAGCCAGAGGCAACAGCAGAGCCAGTATACCCATTGGCCCTAATGCTATACTGCTCGCCTTGGCCAAGCAGGCTCCGTTCCTGCACTCGCAGATCCGTACTTTGGCCGTCTGCTCTTTACCAAAGCCCTGCAGATCTTTAACCTCCACAATAACATTGTGTATCCCTGTAGGAAGCTCTTTGAGGTGCTTCAGCGTAGCTGCCGTATCTGAGGAGGAAACAGGTGTTTCAGTTAATACATTTCCCATACATCAAAGCCTATTTTAAGAATCAACCTGTAAACATTCAATATCTCTAGCACACACTGTTTCATCTGCTGCTTAGCTTAATTCTTTATTTTAGAGCTAAATCTTCTGTTTTGAGTGCCTGTACTTAAAAGAGTGAAAGTCATAAAATAAAAGGTTCAACTATGGTAGATAGTCAGCTACAGGTTAAAATGATGTACTACAAAACTTGTTTTGCCTTTAACGAATAGTCTTTGTGCATCTTCCACCACAGTAGATACTAACGTCAGCTGACTGCAGCTAGTTTGTTAAACGGCTAATAATTCTGTGATAAGTTTATTTGAGAGCTTTTACAAAGACAAAAATGAAAGGGAACCTAAACTTATTTCACAATTAAAGTTCTTCTGTTTTTAAGCATGTGACAAATGTGTCTACGTTCAATATATAAGGATCTTCTGTGAGTAGGATTAATTCTCCAGATTTTTCCATTCAGTAATTTCTCAATCAAAAACCACAGACACATTTGGTACCGATCAAGGTTACAATAGTTTTGGATTTGTCATTATAGTTTAGTTTTAGTTCGTTTTGAAATTTTTTCCCCATTACAGTTTAGTTTTAATTAGTTTTAAAACAGGCGTTCTGGTTTTTAATAAGTTTTGATTTTTGCAGCAAGGCTTAGTTTCAGTTTAGTTTTAGTTTTTCATACCTTATTAACCAGGTGCAGGATTCAAAAAGGTCAGAGTAAATATTTTGTAGTACTGTTCCAGTCCAACATAGTGCTCACTGATCAGTTAATGCTGATTCTGAACTGTTGGCTGCTGCCTTCATCACAAAAAAATTATATAAACTTAATATAAAAAATATATACATAAATTATATAAAAAATAATGTTAACCTAAATTACATGAAAATAGTATAAACAAAAACTATATAAAACAATATAATATGAGCTTAAATCTTTAGAAACTTGGACTCTAACAAGAAAGACAGACTTAAAAACAATTAAAGTCAGACTCACATGCAATTAAACTATTACAGATGCTTTAATTCATTGCTCCACTACGTTTCGTGGCAGCACAGCGCACAGTCAGTCAGTGCAGTAAACAAGCACGTCTCAGAACGTCGCTATGATGGTGCCGTACGGCGCTGACAACTGCCTAAAACTGTCGTGAAATTGGTTGGAAAATGTGTCGGATTAATTTAAATCCTGAAGGCTCTTAATATTGTCAGAAACTAAAACTAAGGGAATTTTGTCTATCATTTAAGTTAGTTTTAGGTAGTTTTGTGAACACAAGATACAGTTTTAGTTTACTCATCGTTTTTGTTTTCTTTTCTAGGTTTTATTAGTTTGAGTTAACTGCAATGTATTTTAAATTTTAGTTTTCGTTTTTAGGCTGAATTAGTTAACAAATATAACCTTGGTACAGATAAAACTACCCACCATTAAATCTGGTCAAAGACCATTTGCCTTCATCATTATGTGGCAAACTGAAGCTGAAGGGTGAGGAGAAGGGGGGCTGGTCACTGTCCTCAGCCACAACCAGAACAGACCCCAGCTCTCCTTCCTTCTCGCAAATCACAAGCTCTCCTGTGGGGATCATCGGCGGGGTGTCGTTTTCATCTTCAACCACAAGGACGATTGTTCCTGTGCCTGTTTTTAAGGCTGAAAAAGAAATGTGAATTACATCAGTACTTGTCTAAAAAAAATAACAGAGAGAGAGAGCATACAGGTTCTGAAGAAAAACAAGCTGACCTAGTTGGCTGCATTTTGAGCTTCTTAGCGTCACCTTCATTGAAATTTTGAATACCAGCAAGTAAGTGGGAAACAAGCCCAATTTTCAGTGTAACACCAGAGAACCATGAGTCATCGTGAATGACTAGTCCAATCAGATCTCATCAACAGGTGTTCTCAGGAGAGACAAAGCCAGGAGAGGTTTGTACAGACAGATACTGGGAGGGTGGGGCTGGATTTCTTAGTAACATTTGGCTGGCAAAACAATGCGATCAAAAGGTTTTAGGTCGAGTGACAAATGCTCCAAGGCGTCTCTGGTGATGTGACATGTGGACTAGACAACCACTGCTTCCTTAGTGACAGAGTGATGAATAATTTGCCAAACCCAACAGAGAAAGCCAGTTTTTAAACAGGTTGAAGATGAGAGACAAGAGACATGCCAAGGCACTGTGCCGCAACCAGTGAGTTATTTATTTTTCATGTTGCGTCAGGTTCAGCACAATTATGTAGTATCAGAGTAAGCTCTTATTCATCCGTAACTTCAGCCATAAAAACACTTCTTTTTGTGTTATAGTAACAGGTGGAGTTATGTGAGTAGTTGGTTCAAAGAGGAAATAAAATGGAGCATGAACAGGCCACTTACTGGCATCAACAGCTTTCACAGTGACAGTGTAAGTTCCATCTTTGACGAGTTGTGACTCTCTGTCGATAGTGTTAGCAACTTTCACCTCTCCAGTGTCTCTTTCAATGTTTACCCAAGAGCCTGGGTCTGTGGCCTTGTAATACCTGAGAAATAACACAGAACTTGAGTTTAAGAAGAAGATCCAGTCTGCCATCTAGTGGCTTGAAGAGGAAACATGCAATTGAATTGGGGGTCAAAACTGTGCAGGTTAGCAGGAAACACCATTACTATGAATCAAATAGAAATTAATTTTGCTTACTTGATGCCATCACTGCTCTTGGTTTCTGGATCCAGAGCTTTGTAAGTTCCTATCAGTGTGCCGTTTGGTATGTTCTCTTTGACAGGGTAGCGGACTGTAGGAGCTGTGAACTCTGGGCCTTCATCCACATTGGTGACATCAATAGTCACAGGAACAGTTTGCCACGTAGCACTGGTGCCTTTCAGTTCAGCTACATTGCATGCCATGATCTCGAGATTTACTCGAGGGGTTTTTTCAAAATCCAAGGGCTGTAACAACAGGAAGGAAGTTTGTTGTAATTACAGCTGTTGGTGACCTTTTGTTTCTGTCATAATAACGTCTTTCTAGATCAAAAACGTATACCATTTCTTCTTCAATATTCGAACTAATATATGGTGTCTTACCTTATCGACATACAACAGCCCCTCATTTGTTTTGGGGTCAGTGTCAATTCTGAAGTTTTTGCCGTCATCTCCCTTGACGATGACAAATTTTGATGCCCAGTTTGGTGTGTTTTTCAAATCCTTATCTTCAACAGGGATTCGCAGGATGAGCTTGTTACTTTCATTTTCTTCGACGCTTGCCTTGTACTAAAAACAAAAACAAGAAAAACAAGAGATTTAACACCCAACCAATCAGAGAAGTTGGTTCGAAAAGGGTTTAAAACACTGATTTGTAACCTCCTGTGAAGCACTTACAGATGTTTGGGAGAAAGTTGGCGGGTTGTCGTTGACATCGGTCAGAGTAATGGTTGCTGTTCCTGTGTTAAACAGTCCAGTAGGTTTACCATCCATATCCTTGATTTGCACTATCACCATGTGCTTGTCCTTCACCTAATGATATAGTTTGAAAAATTCAAAAGAGAAAGAGAGATTTCATAGAGAAATTGTATTAATTCATTTCATTGCTTTTGTCTTTTATTTCATTGAAATCATCCAATAACTGGCGCTCACCTCTCTGTCCAGTGTGTTCGTTTTAGTGGTGATGACTCCTGTCCCTGGGTTGATGGTAAACAGGTCCGTCCCAGACAAAAGAGAGTACCTGACCTTTACATGTTCCGTTCCATATTGGTCTCTGTCTGTAGAATTTACCATCCCAACAATTTCACCTGTGGTAAAAAAAAAAGAAAAAATGTATCGAGTTTGGAATAACTTTGCATTACAAGTCACTTTTTTTAGAGAAAATGATTTGTAATGCTATTGCTCACCTGCTGCACTTTTCTCAGGTACAGTGAACTGCAGAGGATCTTTGAATGTTGGAGCGTTGTCATTCACATCATCGACATTAACTATAATGTCCAAAGGGTCATCTGTCTCCCTACCTGTCTCTCTGTTTTGAACCCTTGTTGTTATCTAAGAGAGGAACAGTAGATTTCAAAAGACTGAGTCAAAACATGAAATAGTGCAAAATTAATCAAATGCAGATTCTTAACCATGTTTTGTTTTCCAACTTTTTAGATGTGTATTTTTTTTATGACAGTAAATAGAACTTGGGCCAGAAAAAATCATTTTCCAGGCTAAATGTTTCATGTACTCAAAATTAGGTGGAGGAATACTACATAATGGAAACAAATCTCTCTTATTTAACACTTACAACAAACTTTGGGTACACCTCGCGATCCACTGCTCTTTTCACAGACAGCATTCCTGTAAACTTATCAATCTCGAAAAGATCCAGTGGAGGTAAGTCCACACCAGGTCCACTGATGTAGTAGAACACTTCCTGAGTGGACGCTGAGTCTGACACGATCTATTTCAGAAACAAAAACACAAAGACACAAATTTACACCACTCTGCTTATTTCTACACATTTTTCAAAGGTAGTGGATTGCCTGTCTCTACCAGATGGAAATAATATGATTCGAATCAGCAGAATGCATGTAAGAACAAACCACATATATTAACCACTGTGTGCAGTCAGCCAAAATTCTTTGAACTGCAAGGTGTGTCTGGGTGTGGGAATGAGATAATCTGGGAAAGCAACGTACAAGGTAGCAAAGAGGCAAGAACTGCAGCAGGGAAAGGTGGAGCATTTGTTGGTTTGACTAGGAAATGATACCACAAAGAATTAAATAGCATAAAGTTCCCTTATAGTACAGGTTAAGTTTACCTTTTCAATCTCTTTGGGGAAGGGTGGCTTTTCATTCTCTATTATGTTGAAGGGAGGGGGACTCCACCGCCTCTTGGAGCGCCTCAGGAAGCCATGATCTGTGTGCTGTAACATGCAGGAATATCTATCACCATTCCGGACAAATACATCCCCCAAAGCATACAGTCATGTCAAGTCATAATCTCACCTTTCCCTGCTCTGCTGTGTGCAAGATGTGCACTGCTATCTCTCTCTGCTGGCCAGCGTTGTCTTCCACATACACAAAGAATATCAGCCTTGTTTTTGCCACTTGCACAGGGGCCAAAGCTTGGACTGATCCATTACTGTAGATTTTGAAGCTTGGGTCATATACAATGAATTGTATTGATTTGGTGTCGCAGTCTCCAACATCGACTGAAATGACAACAGAGGGGGAAGTTAAAAAAACAAACGCTGGTAGATACAGGAAAGAGTTAAAGCTATAAAAGAAGTAAATATTGAGTGAATACCTGTTGTTATATATTGTCCTGGGTGAATTGGTCCTGGCACGTACACATAATGTGAGCTCGGGAGGTAACACGACTCCACACCGGACAGGATCTGGAAAAGGAAATCGACCTCCGCGTGAGTTTTTAATATCGAATAAAAGGCGGTAACATGTAACGAAAACAGCCCTTTCAACGGTAAATAGTTACATTGATGCCATTTCCACAAACGGGTTTAACACTGGATGTCGAGTGCGTCGTTGAAAACTTTTGTTTTAGTACAATGCATATATTACAAAAGCAGAGGCACTTACCAACACAAGGAATATGTTGAAAATTAAAACCTTCGCCATCTTTCGAAACCCTCTTTGAAGCACCGAGAAGCCGGACTCCACCGAAAGTCTAAGGTCCAGTGGGTGACAGATGGCTCAGAGCTGCCGTTAAAAGCTCAAACTGAAGATACTCCTCTCTTCGAAGATTTTCTGCTGTCACTTGTCAGGACAGGCGGACTTTACACTGAGTATCAGTCGCTACCGACGGTGAGTCACTCAAAAGAAGACACACCTTGAGTGCCCCACCCAGCCTGCGAACCTCCCTGGAAGTACCAGAAGGCGAAGCACCCTCAGGGCAGAGGGAGCTTGCTGTGTGCTGTGAGTTGCTATCGTGCTGAACAAGTACATTCCTACATGTTGGCAAATGTGTGTGGTTTTTGCCAGCAGGGGGAAGCATTCTTCCCTTTAATTTAATCATTTTCAGACTTTTGGAAGACATGAGAACAACAATATACAGCATAACTTTCAATGGAGGAGATATTGTCACATTTGGGAAAAACAACATAATGTCTAATAAGGATAGGCTATGAGAGAGGAGGTGCCCTCAAAGGTGCCTGGGTCTTGTGTGTTCAAGAAAGCATTATTTGCACAACCACTTGCTTGTCTTTTTCAAATGGGTCTGTGCAGTGAAGCCTCTCCCAAGAGGTTGACCCCTGCCTGCCCCTCCTCTCCCCTCAGCGGCTCAGAAGAACAGAATCGGGCTCTTCACTTAACGCCACAGGAATGTGTGCTGTATGAAGCCTGGTTGTGAGGGAGGCTCTGCTCCCACGGCAAAGCATTCACTATCTCCATAAACTACTGATAAAAAAAGTGAGAGCTGTCAAAGCTGCCAACATTTGGCCTGTGTCCTTATAGACATGAAGTCCAGTGTGAATGGACTGTAGAGGAGCAGACATTGTTTGTCAGTACATTAGGAAGTCAGGCTGCAACAGGAAAGGTGAGAAAAATGTCAGGAAGACTGGGCTGCTGTGAGTCAAGGGCGTGGACATAATGAAAGGTTTTGGGGCTTGGAGTCTAAACAGTGAATTAACTCTTGTCACTCCCAAGCTGAAATGAAAGTTAATTATCTGTCACAAGTCATGCTTGAGCAAAGTTAAAGAGAAAGGCTGTAGATTTACACTAAGTCTCATGGTCATGCAACATGCTTCATGACCTCCCACTCTATTTCTCAATGGGAGTTTCAGTAGAGGTGTTTTAGGTGCTGAAAATAAACTATTACTTCACAGACTTTTCTGCTGATTGGGACATTTTGGAGAAAGACAAAGGTGATTCATTTTTTAGACAGACTCAGATCCTCATTTTTCTCCAGAAAACATGTGTACATCATTACAAAAGGATTTCACAATACTCATCTGGAGCTTGACTGAATAGCATTGTAGCCTAGTCATTTGTTAAATCTGTTTTTTTAATGATCCCCACAGGTATCAACAGGTGTATCAGTGTCACAAAGTCCATAAAACAGATGCAAAGTGGCTGCATGACGACAGCATCTCATTTGTGTCACCAGGAAGTTTTCATAACAGATGTTTTCAGACATCACAATACATCTCGAGCGACAGGTGTCACTTCCAGTCGCTTTGTAAATGACAGTGACATAATGGCCCCGGGGTTAAAAAAGCATACAGAGTGCCCCGAATTTACCTCCTCCACCCCACCTTCCATTCCAGTTGGATGAGCTCCAGCAAGCGTCAGGGTGGGGCACTCGCGTCATGAGTGAAGGTTCGTATCAGGGTGAGACAAGTTGCTCACTAGTGTCTGTTTAGAAAACCATGTGACTCATAGTTGTGTGATTATTACTGTGTAGTTTTTTTATACTCAGGTCATACTGAGATGCAAACACAATGAGGTGGACCAGCAACTAGGTTAGTTAGGCTTGCTTGGCACAACTATCTGGAACAAACAACCACAAAAATGCAATAAAAGTGTCATGTTCAAGTTACATTTAAACATGGCCTAATTGTCTCATTTCTCTTAGCTTTTTGTTCAGCTTTGCACTGAATTGCTTTTGAGTTCTTATGCACTATCTTGACTGGAGTTTATTCTCATTCAAACAAATGGATTCACCAAAAACCTTGCAATTTACTACATAAGATTTTGTCAGAATTCCAAACCACAGCTTAGAAAAAGGCAATAAAAATGTGCTACAGTATGATTCAATGAAAATAAGTTAAGTAATCAGGAAGCTGCATTGTTAAAGCCTGAAATGTGACAACAACTCAAAATGATGTTACATACCCTAAATGTTTTTTTTTTTTTTAGATAATAACTGACCCAAATGTAGCACTTGTAACATTTTGGGTCAGTTATTACATTTCGGGTTTTACTTAATTTCTTTTATTTCATTTCAGGCTCAGCACTTTTTTTTACATTGTCAACCAGTTGTTATGTTAGGCTTTATTACACTTTTTTATTACATTTTAGGTCCTTGTTATATTACAGGCTATTTCATTCCTGGCTCTAACATGCCCTTAATAAAATAGAAATACGTTCGAACAACCATTTATTCCTGTTTTATTTCCCTAATTATTCCTCTAACTTTTTCTCAAGACATTTTGAAGCTGTTTTTCTTTACTGCTGCATGCTACCTGGTCCTACAACTTGTGTGTCCACAGGGACTATTTATCTGTCTGTAGCCCTACAGCACACACAAGTAGCAGTTGGTTCATGGGGCAGTGTTGACATGTTAATGCTGTTTGGTCACTTAAACTGGACAGAAATTTGACACACCCAGCTCAAGTGACATGCTTGGTAACAGACTCGCTTTGCTGCATTTCAAGAATGCTTCACTTTCAGCTCGACCATCAGAATTTAAATGATCCCTGTCTGAACTAGTGTTTTCACTGTTGGAGTTTTGTTTGTTGTTTGTTTGTCTTTTTAACCCTTTTCATCTTTCACTCAGGTGCAGTTTTATCACTTATCAAAATGTGTCATTGAAACCACCTTGTCACCTTTGTGCTGCTGTTACTGTCAGACACTGATATGCTGAGATGCAAAGCTATCACTCTCACTGTGCTTCAGAAACACTCAGGATAAGCAGAAATGAATTGAAGCAGAAGATGCACTGGCAAATCCATCACACTTCCTTTAAACAAACTAATAGCCTCATCAGGGATGATAAAACTGATACTGCTCTTCCTCCCTGACACACCTTTGGACATGGGGAGTACAAGCTTCATGTTACTTGGCAACACAAACCCTACATCAAGCCCATTTGGATCTGTTTCTCACACAAAACCCTTGTGCAGAGTCCAGTGTGCAGCTGCATGTTTAGTCACTGTGTTTCTGAGTGGTGTTGAACTCAGAAACTGGAATTTGTCAGGGGCATGTGAAGTTTTACAGATGAGTGAGAGTGTTGATCCAAAGTGGCTCAGATGCATTTTTTTATGGGTATTAAAATCACAACTAATGTCCCTAAATTCCCATCAGCACTGTGTGGCAGCTTTATGAAACTGTCATGTATGTTTTAGAACCACAAAACTCACTTTCACACACTTACATCAAAAATTCCTCAATGTAACAAGTTTTTATGGTTATAATCATTCACGTTGCCAGTTCCAGGTTGATTTCCCCCGTTAATCTTGTACCTTTTGCCTGCCGCGTCACAGACAATAGGCTGCTGAACTCAAGTATTACAGCTATGCACCACCAGTGGACATAATGCCTCCCTTCTCCGCCTGTTATCAGCAGTCGCCTGTGAGCAATCAAACAGAGGGAGGAACCGCCTATTGCTGTAAAAGTCCCTTCCCCTCCATAGGTCAAAGTCTGTACGAAACCCACGGAACACCACAGTTAAGTGTCAACTTCACGCGATTTCACTTCAGCAGAAGGAATAAGTTGAGTTTACTCCTCGCCGTTATGGCTCCGTTGTTGAAAGGCTGCCTGTTTATTCTCCTAGCGTCTTTTCTAACGGTAAGTTCACGACTTACTTTTTTATTGTTCGATGTATCGATGTTAAACAGGTGTGGCTCTCTCCTGGTGGGATATCCACACTCTCTTAAGCGCGTAAAAGTTAGACCACTGTGCGTGATATAAAGAAGTTAATTCGCAGTCAGTTTGCATGGACATTCTCGTATTGTGCCCAAATGTCACAGAACAGCTCTTTCTTTATATCATCTCCATCAAAGCAGCAATTACTTCTCGGAATAGCGGATGTGGGAAAAATTAAAAAGAGTCACGATATTGAGTTGGGACGAGAGCTGAATTCACAGCTGTGGATTAACGACAACGATGGCCATGAGATATGTCTCAGTTGTGTTGTTTTGAGCACAGAATAAACACCTTTCAGTATAAATAAAAAGGAATAGAATATGTTTCAAAACACTGAAGTGATAATTCTTCTTAAATACATTAAGAATAATATTCATAACACAGATTTCCAGTATGTGCAATTCCCTAAAATGCAAAGTAAAACAGCTGAAAAATAATGCCATGTGTACAAGACAGCAGGGACAACATTTTTGTTGAATATTGTAATGGTTGCCAAGTATATGACTATTAAATCTTCCTTCTTTGTTCTTCTCTAGCTTGTTTTTGTGAGTGCAGAAGGAAATGTGCTCCGCAGGCAGAAGAGAGAGTGGATCATTGCTCCCAGAAAGCTAAAGGAAAACCATGATTACACTGGACTGGCCAGCATTGCCAGGGTGTGTATTTTCTTCTGTTTCTTGCTTAAATCTGCTGAGCCTACTTTATTAGGAACACTCTACAACAGGTGCACACATATTAGGCCTAAAAAATAATGACATCATATCAAGTTGAGACTGACTTTACTTGGTTTGTCCTCAGGCTTCTTGTGTTTTAGTTCAATGACTAACTTGCAGAGTGTTTGTGAGACAGCCCCCTCAGACTCTGGCAAACGTCCACACTAAGAATGAGTCAGATACACTACATGTCAATGAATACATCATTGTTCAGATATAACACCTGCTCTGATGCCCTTTAGCTTGTCTCGTCTGATATCACGGCTAGATTTTAAATTTTAAGATCTAAGCCATGCAGTTTAAGTAATTAACTTTTTTTTTAAATAAAGCATTAGATTTCTCAACTTCTGTTGCTGTGTCTTTACCTTCCAGATCCGCTCTGATAAGGAGAACTATACAACAATATATTACTTTCTCACAGGGCCTGGTGTTGACAAGCCTCCTCTGAATGTTTTTGGTATTAACCACACCACAGGTTATGTAAAAATCTTTTCCATCCTGGACCGAGAGGAGATCCCCTTCTATCATGTAAGAAAGGATGCCATTACCAAAGAAAGCCTAACATGAATTGTTCATCTTTGCAATATTGTTTAGAGGCTGTGATGTTTTATTTTTGTAGTTAAAGGGTGTGGCAAAATTTACTGATGGGACCCTGGCTGAAAAAGACCTGGATCTCAAGATTACTGTTGTGGATGAGAATGACTGCACACCAGTTATCAAAGCAGAACAAGTTGGATCTGTCAGTGAATCAAGTGCAGCAGGTATTTAAAGACATGTACAGAATTCTTATCAGACGTTTTTTTCCCACCTGCAATCCTGAAGGTAATACGATTTATGTTTTGTTTTTCTTAGGCACTGTTGTTATGAAAGTAATAGTTACAGATGCTGATCAAGAGAACACACTCCACACAAAGATCAAGTACGGCATTGCGTCCCACAGTAGCTCAGCTGGGATGTTTTTCATCAACTCTCAGACTGGAGTGGTCACGGTTCGACAGAACACTCTGGATAGGGAGGTGAGGCACTTTGCTGAACTGAGATTCTTCATTCACTGTACGTCAACATTTGTTGTGATTGTTGGAAATACTTTCTAGTTGTAACACATAAGTCTAACGAGAGTATTAAATCATAGAGGTGTCCCAGTCCGATATTGATATCGGATATCGGTCCAATATCAGCAAAAAAACAAATATCGGTATCGTATCGGAATGCATCTAAAATCTCCGATATAAGCGCTTCGATATAAGCAGTCCATTCCAGACTCCGCTCCTGCTGTTTTTATTTGATTTATTTAGGTTATTTTCTGGGTTTTCTAATTTATTGTTTATTTTATTCAATTACTAGTATTTTTTATGTTTAATGTTAATTTCTGTTACCCATTGGTTAATGATAAATGGGTCAGTTTTTCCTCATACCTACTGTTGCTGACTACTGTTCTTTGTTTGAATAATATCACTTAATCAAGCCTTTTCTAACATGACATACTACAAAATAAGTAATAAAAGTATGCATGTTTAATGCTGATATCGTATCGGATTAATATCGGTATCGGCCAATACTCAGTGCTGCAGTATCGGTATCGTATCAGAAGTGAAAATGTGATATCGGGACATCCCTATTAAATCACACTGCATACTTGCTTCATTTGCTCTAAAATTCTGAAACAGGAAAGATATATTTTGATGTTGTAGATAAGTTGTAACAGAAAATCAAACTGTGTAAACATGTTCTTTTACCCACCATTAGTAACACAGTCTATGACCAATACACAGATTTGACTTGAAAGCTTCAAACTTTTGTATTAATCCCTGCATTGAGTTTATTTATCATATGTTTACAGAAACAAGACACTTACACACTGACTGTAACAGCATCAGATTTAGACGGACTATCAGGGGGAAACATAGGAACTGGACAAATCCAGATTAAAATTCTGGACATTAATGACAACATCCCCACTTTGGAAAGAGAATCGGTAAGTGTGGCACAATCACAGTAAACTAAAACTCCTGTTTCTTAATTTTTCCTGCTTCCTTTGTAAAGTGTAAAAGTCACTTCACACCACTTTTGGTGTGTGTTATATCTGCAGTATGAAGGCAGTGTGATGGAGAACACCATCAATGTGGAAGTGATGAGGATTAAAGCCCTGGACATGGATATGATCTATACTGACAACTGGTTGGCAGTCTTTCAGATAATCTCAGGCAATGAGGGAGGCTATTTCAGTATTTCTACTGATGCCAAGACTAATGAGGGAATCCTCATGATCAACAAGGTAAGAAAAAAACATCTTGTTTCATTAAAGTGGAACAGTAAATAAGTGATACCCAACAAAGGCTAATATGATGTCCTTGTCCTGGATCTGCAGGCTTTAGACTACGAGGAACTCAAAGTGCTGAACCTGGAGGTGTCTGTCTCCAACAAAGCAGAGTACAATTTTGGAAGCGGGTCCATATCAGGAGGGGCTGTGATCCCAAGACCCTACCCTATTAAAATCAACGTGCTCAATCAAAAGGAAGGCCCCCGTTTCCAACCAGCTGTCAAAGTGGTGACGATCTCTGAGGACCACACCTCCATCTCCCTTAACAAAATCATCACAAACTATGCTGCTATTGACAGCGACACGCTACAAATAGCCACCAACGTTAGGTAAAGCCAGAAAAAAACGAGAAGTCTTGTGACTGAAAATGTAATAAAAATTTCTGTGTCTCTGAAAGGCTGTTTTTAACTTAGGTTGTCTTTTTATTTTTATTACAGATATGTCAAGATCCGTGATAGTGACAACTGGCTGATAGTTGATGGAAAGACAGCTGATATCAGGCTTAACAAAGTGCCCGACAGAGAGTCAAGTTTCCTGATCAATGGAACATATTACGCCGAAATAATATGCATCACAGATGGTGAGCTCTGAAATATTGAGGTTATTATTCTCAAATGTGATCTGCAGCCGTTTAATATTGATCATTCTATTCTCTGTTGTCCAGAGACTCCAGCAAAAACAGCCACAGGGACAATCGCTATCCAGGTGGAGGACTACAATGATCACTGTCCCACGCTGACAGCTACTACTCACACCATGTGCCTGGAGAACAACGTCATCTATGTGGTAGCCCAAGATGCAGACGAGTTCCCCAATTCAGCACCATTTGACTTCAGTGTGATTCACGCGAGCAGCAGTGGGAAATGGAAAGTTGAGCCTCTTAATGGTATGATTGCTTTCCCCATTCATCGTATTTCTTATTTTATTTGACTTCGGTGTCCCAGTTTAACGCCATTGTGATTTCACATGAACTATAATCCGCTTCGATCAGCCTCATTTGTGCTGACACTTTCTCATACAATTAAACGTCTCTCTTATCTTTTTACAGAAACAGCAGCAATCCTGCGAGACGAAGCCAACTTGTGGCCTGGGAATTACAAAGTTGTGGTTGACATCAAAGACCAGCAGGGAAAATCATGTGCTGATGTGCAAGTTATCGATCTTATTGTTTGCACTTGTGCTGAAAACACAAAAGCCTGTGTGGCACGTAGAACAAAGACTTCTACTTTTGGAGCTTCAGGTATCCTGCTCCTGCTCCTGGGACTGCTGCTCCTACTGTGTGAGTACAGTATGAGTGTACGCCTTCTTGTTTGATTATTTTATATGAATCATTAACTTTCCCCTGTCAGACAGGCTTTAGCCTGCCGAGAGGATTACGAGCATGGGTGAATAACGGGCAGTTCCCTCAAAGAGGCTGTTTGTGACTTTGGCATATATTTTTGAACTTTGACAGTTTTCGACCATATATCAGAGGCCATCACTGAGTGAAAGTAATTTTTTGGATGACTTATTTGATGCTTCAAATTAGACTTTTTTCTATGACACGGTGTCATGTCTGTTTGGTTTCAGTGGTGCCCCTTCTGCTGCTGTTCTGCCTGTGCGGAGGTGCAGCAGCTGCTGGGAATTTCAAGGCAATTCCATTTGATACAAAACAACAGCTGATCTCATATCACACTGAGGGACAAGGAGAAGACAAGGTACTTTGATAAGTTTAGTCCTGATGTAAAGACATTTTTATTTAGATCTGCTCTAAATGAATGCATCTCTGATGGGATCTTGCTTTGTCTTGCAGGAAGTTCCTCTTCTTACCGCCCCCGTGGAGGTTGATGGTAGCATGATGAAGAAACAGAATGTTAATGTTACTGGGAGAGGTGGGTACCCAGATGGGATTGAACTGGGTGGCGCGCCAGGTGGAGGAGCAGGCTGTGGCAACTCAAGTCTAACGACTGAGAACGTGCAAACATACAGCCGATACAAGCAATCCGGTGGGCAGATTGAGATGGACTACCTGGGTGCTGGGACGATGACTGGACAAGAACACCTGTACTCCCAATACAGAGCTGGCGCCTTTGATGGGATGGCCCTTTCTGAACAGTTCCTGGGGGATTATTATTCAAGTGTAAGTATTTTGAATTTCACTAAGATTCTAGACCCAGTCTGATTTGGAAATTTGACGACACCAGAGACTTCACCAATTTCTTTAAAAAACATAACTGGCTATTTTTCAAGATTCAGTGTGTTGTTTTTTTTAATCTCTGCAGAAATATGACCATGCTGCACAACAGTCCCAGCAAAAGGATGCTCTGCTGGTCTATGACTACGAGGGTCGAGAGTCCCTGGCAGGTTCTGTGGGCTGCTGCAGTCTCCTGGAGAATGACAACGACCTTGCGTTTCTTGATGATCTTGGCCCTAAATTCAAAACCCTTGCAGAGATTTGCCGGGGTTCAAGCTTAGTGACCGAGACTGTGGAAGCCAAAGTTTCTGTCTCTCCCAGACCAGTGTCTCCTGTCAGGCCCTCCACTCACACCCACACCCACACCCACACCCACTCCGAAACAATCAGAGATAGGGACCACGTCAACATCAGTTCAATCAACACCTCAAATGTAGCTTCTGGATCCTCCACCTTTGTCCAGGAGGAGCAAGTCACTGAGAGTTCATCCATGGTTCCCCAGGTACATGTCCAGGATAAGTATGTAATCCCCAGTCAGACACTTCTCATCCAGCAGCCCACCATGTATGTGGCTGCTGCGCCCATGTACGTAGTGGATCCTAAACCACAGATGGTGCTGGTGTCAGGTGCTCAGCAGGCAGTGGGTCAAGTGGGTGCAGTTGGGCTTGGTCAGGGGTTGGTGCAGGTTGGTGGTATCCAGGGTTCTCAGGGTGTAGTCCTTGTAGATAGGCAGGTGGGAATGGGAGGGGCCACAGGCCAGTTAGCCTCAGGTCTTTCACATGGGACCACCTCCAGATCCAGAAAGGTGCTGGTGGTGGGGAATGGGTCTTCAGGTGGGGAGCAAGTTGCACATCTAGCACAGGGCTTTGTTCAGACAGGACATGGGTCTGCTGAGCAGGGCGTGGAGGTTAGAGGTCAAGGTATGCAGAGTTTTTCAGTGAGTTCACGTGGTTCTATGGGGTCTCATGAAGACATTCTTATGTCAACTGCACCAAAAGTGCAAGGGAGCAAGAGAGTGGTTGTGCAACATAAGAAGGTGTCAGTAACTGAGAGGAGCACAGAATCTAGTTCGAGAGCGTAAATATGCATGTGATTAGTATGACCAGAGATTTGTTATTATTCCAGTGGACACAGTAGTACACTCAAACGTGTAAACTTTAACATGATCACTAAAATGTAGACATTGATAAACTATAGAGAAACCAATTACTTGCAAGTGTTGCAGTAAAAGAGATTTCTGTTCTTGTACTTATGTTGTTGAGTTAAATAAGGGAGGGTTTTTTTTAGCTTTTTTTAACAAAATAGAGCCCATGTATCACTGACAATTAAGACTTAAGTGTCTAATTTTGATGAGGCATTACTGTTGCTGAGTTTACGCTGAGTCAAGCTCAGAAATGACTGCCATCAAAAGTATTTAAGGTACATCAAACAAGCAGAATCAAACCTATCCAAAGGTCTAAAACTTCCTATGACCCTAAAAGGTTAATGCATGTAAGAAAATTAATGGATACAACTCTGGACTTCTCTCCTTAACAAAGAGAACTGTCAAAAGCAGAGCACAAACAAGAGGGTTGGATAAGGAAGTGTCAATGAACTTATTTCTACTGTCTGATGTCATTTTGGCTCCAAATTTACTGGGCTGGAAAAGAAAGTGACAGGATCCCAAATGACTCCATAACACTGAAGGCTAGAAATGTTTACAGATCACTGCTCTTGTTGAATGCTTTCAGTTATTTTCTTAGTTCATTAAAGCTTGTTTACTGCTTTTCTGGTTCCCAATCCCAGTGATTTTCTCTGAGTCAGTTAAAAGTCTGTAATTATACTGTTGGTGGTTAGCTTTGTGACTACAGCAGAACAGCTTTTGTAGCCTGACGCCTACTGTTATCCATAATACTAGACTCAGTGCTACAAGTACTCTGTTGTTGTTGTTGTTTTTCTATTGTTTGGATTTAACAGACGTATGGGTTGCATCTGGGCATGCTTTAGCTTTAGCTGTGCGATAAGCTGCTCTGCTGGCTTTGGGATTTTTGGACCCAGTGTACTGTAACTAACAAGGAGGGGTTTAATGGGTGGGCCACTGCTTCCTTGGTAACTCCTTTGAGCAGACGTAAATGCCATTTGTACTGTGGAACTGATGAAAGGACCCTTTGCTAGAGAACCAAAGCCTGAGTCTCTGACAGATTTACTGCACAGAGGCTGAATTAGACTGCTTCTTTTGTCTGTGGATATTAAATCACAGACTATAAACCAAATAAGAGAAGACTTGACAAATTCTCTCCTGTACTGTTGCACTCTATTTCTTTATTTACCCAATATGTGTTGAACTGTAATTTGTACTTTTATATATAAAAAAAAAAAATCAAAGTATGAACTCCCAAAGATTTAGTGCCAAATATGTGAATGCTGGTAAAATATAAAATGATTTTCTTGTTTTGTAAGACTGTAAATATATTTCTAATTACCAAATATACATGTTTTTTTGTGTGTAGGTGTATATAATTTTAGTATGCGGGGAGGCAGAATAATCAAGGATGAGCTTTGTGTGCACTGAAAACAAAATGTCACTACTTTTTTGTGCTGTTCTGGCTGTTGGCATGTCTGTATTTTGATTTATAACTGGTTATCAGTATGAACATAGCATGGGACTGAATTACAGCAACAGTATTGTGTATGAAAAGGTTTTTTTTTTCTTAGTTTTGCACTTAATGAAACAATAAAATTAGATTCATGGAAGCTTCCATTGTCTTTCAAGCTAACTGTATCACTGTGGCGTTTGTTAAAGTTTGGCTTTTGTTTACAGAATACAATACATCATCTTCACAAAAATAAATAAGTCACCTGTATATTTGTGTTATGTTCAAGCCTATGATGAACCATTTCCTTTAGTTAATCTTGGATTGCAAAAAAAACTCAGAAAACATTTAAAGCTATTTGTTGTAACCCAATAGCAACACTGCTTCAGCATTCTTATCTTCTTCATCGTGAAACAATATAAACTGCACAAAAGGTTAAGTTATTGAATGGCAAGAGTCTATGGTAGAATAATCTGCCTAGTATTGACAGATTTGGCAAATTCTCATGCGCCTAACCTACAAACATGTCCCTTACAATTGTAGCATCATTTGAAAGGGAAATAAACAGGTTTTCCAGTTACATAAGATTTATTGCCATGAAGCCTTGCCTAACATAAAACTTTGTGTGTCAACTTTTATTACCAGTTTTGTTATATAAAAAGTGGGTTTCATCTTACTCACCAGTTGCACATTGTACAACTGTCAAATGCAGAGAGGAATTAGTTACTGTGCCATGGACTTTGCAGCACATGGCCAAATGGGTGATGTCACCCATTTGACTCTGAAGCAGAGTTTTGAAGCTTTTTGTCAGCAGTCCCAATATTGGAAATGCTGGCTCAACTTAACTTTGGGTTGAACTAGCTTGAAGCAAAAAGGTGGAGCTGAGGCGAGTCTTTGGCATCCTTGCTAGCATCGAAAGTGCCTGTCTGTTATGTCAGGCATCCTTCTTATTACGCAAAGGTAATCAGCTGTGAACATGTTAATTTTTGCAGTAAAGATCAGCGTTTTAAACAGGTGTGTATGTGGTACCTGGTGCTCTTGACGCCAGCCTCCCGTGGAAGTTTGATGAACTGCAGTTTTTAACACTTCTGCACTGGCTTCACATTTTTTTACTCAGTAGTTGGCATTTCTAGAAGCTAACAGCCACCATGCTTTGTGTAGCATACAGAACACAAGGCAAGGCAAACTTACCTAGAAAAGAAACAGTGGTATACTGTTTATAAAATAAAATAATTTTAAAAAAAAATAGATAAAGAAAGATGATTCCTGGCTCGGTTGTAAAGTTTGAATTGAAGTAAGAAGCAGGTGGTGGTAGCATGAGTGGGTTATATGTGGCCAGTGGATTCAAGCCTATCTCAATTATCAGTGCCAGCTGAGCTCAACTACTGTACTTCAAAGAAGCAGGAAGGAGTTTGATAATTTAGTGTTGCATTTGCAATAACCAAATTTGATTTTTAATGGAATCTTTTGAACATTTTAATGAATTTTTACAAAACTCACAAACTGACTGCGAGCTACTTGTGGCTTCAATATTGCAAAGCTCTCAAGCAAGACATAAAAACAGTACGTCAATCCCGTAATGGCCGCAAGGCACTTTTTCAGTAACAGCAGCATAACTGGTGACGTCTTTTTCTGCTTTGTCATTTTAAATCACTCCTCACCTACATTCCAGATGATACAGAACAATAACTAACAGCTTTGTTTAGGTATTTACAGGGTTTTTTTCTGCGAACAGCAGCTAACATAGCCTCCAGCTGCTTAGTTGGGGGAAAGACGAGACACAGGCTGCAGAGGTTTAGTTTAAAAATCGCCCCCATGTTCTTGATTTTTTTTGTTTTTTTTTTTTAAGTTGGTTCGAGGAATTGTTTTCTTTGACCCCACCTGATTAAAATGACATCAGTAAATATCAGCCTCCCTCTGGAGCTCCACACAGCTTTTTCCACATTTCAACACAACTCTACCTGGCTTTGATGTGGAAAACCAGTAAAGCTAGGATGAACTGAGAATGTGTTTTGGTGCCAGTTGGATGAAGGCAGAACAGGTTGTTCACATTTTAGTAGACTGGCTGTTTAATCCCTCTTTCATGGCTTAGTGTCCTTGGGCAGGAAACAGAACCCTAATATGCTTCTGGAGGGACAGCCACTGGTATGAATGTGAGCTGGATGAGAACCTGATGAGCAGGAGATAAAAGCTTTCTTATAACGTGGGATATTCGCTCTGCTGCTTAGATGTACACAAAAAGTGAGTCTGCTACAGGTTAAAGCGTCACAATCCATTTCTGACCTTTCAACCTGGTGTATACTTCTCTGACAGTAAGACACCTGCATTCCTCAGTGGATTGGAAACAACCGGTTTTCTTGCTGCTGGCTTCAGAAGATGCAGCCAAGCTTCACCTAAACAAAGGACAAGAAAGTAGAACATCTAAAGTCCCTGATGGATCAGTACACAAGTCATCTACAGCAAAGACTCTAATAATAGCCAAAGACTAGTTCAGATGAGTGTTGTTAGGCTATGAAATATCAAAGAAATCTTTTTGTTTGTTTGTTTGTTTGTTTGTTTGTTTGTTTGTTTGTTTGTTTGTTTGTTTCCAGGGGTTTAATCAGTTAAAGACAGGGGTCTGCAACCTTTACTTTTATAAGAGCCATTATGCCTCAGCTCACCTGGATTTCAGTCATTCAGGGGCCTCAAAATGTATTTTATCTTCAGAAGATAAAACAAAAATGGGAATAAAAATCTAAATATACTAAAAATCTAGTAAATAATTATCTTAACAACAGGGGTTGTTTTTTTACTCAAATTGTACTTGTGAGGTCTAACTGTTTTATTTCTGATCAATTTTGAAAAAAATAAATAATGTAAATAAATTTATGAAATGTTAATAAGTTGCAAAATTTATCCAAAAATTTTGAAATGTAAAAATTTGCAACAAAAAAGAAAGAAAATTAAAAATGTGCAAAAATTTGAAAAAAAAAATAAAAATTGAATTTTCAAAATTTGCAAAACAATAATAATAATAAATGAATAGTAATTTAAAAAAATGTTGTTTTAAATTAGAAATATTTTCATAATTGCAAAAATTTTCATAAAAAAGGAATTTAAATAATTAGAAAAAAAATTCAGAAATAAAAAAAATGCAAAAATCTCAAAAATTTGGAAGCTTTTTTGCAAGAGGTGATGCATATTTAGTATAACAAAGCGTTAACCTATGATATTATTTGGTGTCAATGTCATCAATCATTTATACCCTCTGTAAGAAAAATAAAAATTCCTTTTTTTAATTTTATATTTTTTGAAGCTACAATGAGCCACTGCAAAGGAGTCAAAGAGCCTCTAGAGCAACAGGTTGCAGACTCTTGGTTTAAGAGGTTCACGAGCACCATGGTGTTACCTGGAGGTGGACGCACAAAAGTCAAAAAACACGTTTTACCCGTATCTCATATGTCAGTCGAGCAGTAAGAGAGATGAGGGTATGGCGACTTGTCACAAGTTGAGTCAATTTAAACCATGCCTTGAAGGTTTTTTTTAATGAATCTCAAACCTTTCTGCTGTCTTCCACTGTGTCCACTTCATGAAATCCAGAGTAAGAAAGTCAACATTGTTTTAATTTGTGACAAAGAGGCTGTTTGTTTAATCAGAGCAGGAAGGTAGTCTGTTATCTATCCCTGAGGTAGCCATGCAGTCCAAACATGAAGACAAAGTATCTTACAGCAAGAATGACTCCGTGGTGCATACAAAAAAATGTTCTCGGGAAACTTGTTATAAGTGTTGGAAGATTTTTAAGTGTCAACCTTTATCAACTTTGTATGCTTAGTTTCTGGAAGAAACAAAATCTTGCACAAAAAGTTTCTGATATGTTTAGCTACAGTCATATTTCTACATATAGTTTGTGGCTAACTTCTTTATTCCTCAGCAGAATATTTATGAACATTCATGCTTCATTTATTTAAGCATGATAAAGAGCATGTAATAGTGTGTTGCTGCTAGGTTTGGTGTCATAGTTGAGACTTAAAAAACAGAAATGTCCTCCAGATAATGCTTCTCTTATCCTTTTCAGAAAGTAAAACAGAATTGAACTTTATTAAGCATTATTTCAAGCCATCAATACAATAACTAAAGAGTTAATAAAACCAATTTGTCTTTTCTTTTTGAATGACATACCAAAGATACAGTCTTTTTTTCCCATCAGCTTCAGGGCTGCTCTGAATTACCTCTATTTGCTCTGGTTTAAATTCTTCTCTAGGATTTGCTCATCCCTCCATCAGTCATGTCAAAGCAGATGTTTTTGTTCAGCTCTGGGGTGGAAAAATTCTTTGGTTTGACAGGCGTGACTTGGGTGTGGCTCATAGTGAAACGTTTTTCAACCATGCACACTTGGAGGGCTCTTCAACAGCCAACTCCTTGTCCTGTCAAGAAGCCCAGGTTTCATCGTGCTCCTGTCACGGTGGTGTGAAGTAGATCAGATTGTCAGTGATGAGTTACCTGCTCTGCATTTTCTGTACAGATTTATTTACTCACTGTCGCCGCTGGGCTGCTCCCTGGTTGCTGGGACGTGTTTTTGTCTGATGCTTATCTGCAGAGTAATGCAAAACATAGGGATTTCACAATAGCTGACATACTTCTACAAAACTCAATCAAAACAAGATTCCCTAAGCTTAGCTATAACATAAGTCATATGTGGCCCAGTTTTAAAGATGAAAACCTCCTTAATTTTATCCAAACCTGGGCCACTATGGTGATAAATAAAAACCAAGGTTCCCTTTATCACAAAACCATGACACACAAGTATTGTCAGGACTAATTTATTCAAGACTCGAGACAGTGAATAAATGTCAGAGTAAATGTTACAAAACTGTGTAAGGACAAGACTGGACTTGTTACTGGCATAGCATGACTTGGAAAACCGCTAATGATGGTGCTTGCATATTTTTAAGTTCTAATGCCTCTCATAATCTTTATCGGTAGAAGCTATATCTATAAGCGATATAAGTTTAGCCAAAAAGCTGTATTTCATCATGAAATGCACTCCGTGTTACGTTGAACATCTGCACTGCTAGCACACTTTTTATGATCTCACTGCAATGTCCAACATTTACTATTTTGGCAGATTGGTTTGCTCAGTGTCATATCAGTGCTTTTCAATCAGTGACGGACATCATGGCGGACTTCTTCCTCATCCTCCATTTCATCTTCTTCATATTCTCCCATCTCGTCAGCAGTGGCGTCCTGGTACTGTTGGTACTCGGACACCAGGTCGTTCATGTTGCTCTCAGCCTCAGTAAACTCCATCTCATCCATTCCCTCTCCGGTGTACCAGTGTAGGAAGGCTTTGCGCCGGAACATAGCCGTGAACTGCTCGGAGATCCTTCTGAACAGCTCCTGAATGGCGGTGCTGTTGCCGATGAAAGTTGCAGACATCTTCAGGCCGCGCGGAGGGATGTCGCAAACGGCTGTCTTGACGTTGTTGGGAATCCATTCGACGAAGTAGCTGCTGTTCTTGTTCTGCACACTTAGCATCTGTTCGTCCACTTCCTTCATCGACATACGCCCACGGAAGATGGCTGCCACAGTCAGGTAGCGTCCATGGCGGGGGTCGCAGGCTGCCATCATGTTCTTGGCATCAAACATTTGTTGTGTGAGCTCTGGGACAGAGAGAGCACGGTACTGCTGGCTGCCTCTGCTTGTGAGGGGCGCAAACCCCGGCATGAAGAAATGTAAGCGAGGGAAGGGCACCATGTTGACGGCTAATTTACGGAGGTCGGCGTTAAGTTGTCCAGGGAAGCGGAGGCAAGTGGTCACACCGCTCATGGTAGCTGAAACCAGGTGGTTGAGGTCTCCATAAGTAGGTGTTGTCAGCTTTAGGGTGCGGAAGCAAATATCATACAGGGCCTCGTTGTCAATGCTGAAGGTTTCGTCTGTGTTCTCCACCAGCTGGTGGACAGAAAGAGTGGCGTTGTACGGCTCCACCACAGTGTCGGACACTTTTGGAGAAGGCATGACGCTGAAGGTGTTCATGATGCGGTCAGGGTACTCCTCACGGATCTTGCTGATGAGGAGTGTACCCATTCCTGAGCCTGTGCCCCCACCCAGTGAGTGAGTAAGCTGGAAGCCCTGGAGGCAGTCGCAGTTCTCGGATTCCTTCCTCACCACGTCCAGAACTGAGTCCACCAGCTCGGCTCCCTCAGTGTAGTGACCCTTGGCCCAGTTGTTTCCTGCTCCACTTTGACCTGCAAGACGCACATCATGAGTATAAAAGATACTTTTACAAATACACTACCATACAAGTACAATGACCAGCAGCTGCTTTTTAAGTGGCAAATGGTTCCTCCAGACCTCTTGACCAGACTTCCTCACAATTCAGAAATGGCTGACCACTGCTAAGTTCACAATACTACATCACAATAGTGTGCCAGTTTGGATTAGGCCAGGGATACTGTACAATCAGGGGTGGCCAACCTGTGGCTCGCGAGCCGCATGTGGCTCTATGTCTTTCGGTGTGTGGCTCTTTGATCCATTCATAAAAAAATGGGTAGTGGTATGCCGATCAATCTTAACTTAATACACACATATATATATATATATATATATATATATATATATATATATATGGATGCCAATATTGGGATCAGTTGGGATTGATACTTAAGTTTCAGTTTCTCTTTTCTAGTACGAAATGAAACACACAAACACAGTAAATCTCGCTTTGAAAATTGGAAATGTATTGATTTACATTTGGCCACCCCTGTACAATGTTATAAGTGTTGTGAGAAGTGAACTCGCAGTGCACAGGTGAATGACTGTTGTACAACCAAAGCTAAAAACGTATGTGCTCAAACTGTCAAGCTTGACCTGAGCGCTCACACTGAGCTAAATTGGGACACAGCATGGACCATTTTAAGTTAAATCTCTTTTATAAACTCACAGAAGATGGTTAAGAGGGAACATGACATCAACGATAAAGACATTTATCCCCTTTCTGATGTATCAACTTGTGCTGAAAACAGAGTATAGATGGTGATGAAGCTGTTGAATTAGCTCTTGTTAAATCATAAAGTTATGTTCCTATGTATGATAAAAGCAACCAAACTTTGTAGCATTACAGAACTTGATTTGACTGTTTGTCTAAGGCAGGTCAGGCCATGATTGGTTTTGGTGCAAATAGTCTACCAGACATGAAACAGCACATAATTGGCCCAATCCCAAAAATGAGTTGTATGACTCACAAATCAGTTCTGAATCTGCAGATATTTCACACGGTGTACGCCCCACCCACTTAAGAAATCCAAATACAGAGACTATAGCACCTCATGCCATTATCTACTCTGGTTTCCAGAATTCTCCCTCTTGAAACATGTTTTGAAATATAATGTCATCCTCAATGAATCACCTTTTCATTGCCCTGATTCAGTTTTACCAAACTTTATCCTTGTTTAATGCAGAATGCTCCAGGTTGTGTATTGTCATGCTGACACCATGTTTAGTATTTTATTGTGTTTGTAACCAGTTAACTCATGTGCATTAATTTCTAATGTTGCAGTATTGATTCATAAGACATTAATAAATCACCAACTGGTCAATAATAATCTAGTTAAAGAACGTATTACAACTTTTATGCAGTATACTTTTTTAAAAAAGGAGATTATTATTATGAGAAAGCATCTGGGTGTTCCAAAGCCTAGTTTCAAGACCAAGGGCAACAGCGCTTTCTTGCTTGGAGCACCTAGACTTTGGAATAGTCTGACAGAGGAGATCAGACTTGCACAATCAGTTGCCTGTTTTATTTCACGGATGAGGACTAATTTCTGACAGAAAAGCTTTTATTTTATGATTCCACTTGAAAAAAATATATATATATTATTTTTTTCTTAATTTATTAGTTTTACTTTTACTGAGTTATTTTATTGCTTGGCTGCATATCTTATTCATTTGTTTTTATGGTCTGCTGTTCACCTTTACATTATTTTACTGCTTATAGCGAAGCACTTTGTAACCTGTATTTAAAAGTACTATATAAATGAAGAATTATTATTCTTATTATTTGTAGTAGTAGTAGTAGTAGTAGTAGTAGTAGTAGTAGTACGATAAATAGTAGAAGTTTTAAGCTTTTTCATTCCTTTTTAATCCCCTTTTTAATTTGTTGGCCCCTGTTTCCACACTTTACATGATCAGCACTGCAGCATCATCCCCAAGTGGATTTCTTTTTTTCGCTGAGTCACCACTAGAGCAGTCTCAGTCTGACACAGCTGCACATGGAGGATACATCACACTACAGGCACATCCCTGAGAGACTGCAGAAGCTTTGTGCTGGGAATGGAAAGTCCTATACATCTCTGTCAGGTGAAACTAAGCACAGCTTTACAGGATAAGACAGCAGCTGCTGACATACACATACTGTTCATGCAGTTTGTTGAGGATTAGCGGTGACGCTGACAGATCATTAACTTACCAAAGACAAAGTTGTCAGGCCTGAAGAGCTGCCCAAAGGGCCCGGAGCGGACTGAGTCCATGGTCCCTGGCTCCAGGTCAACCAGGATGGCACGGGGGACAAATTTGCTGCCTTTGGAGGAAGAGGAGTGAAGGAGAGAGGGAATAGAGAGAGACGTAATGGAGGGAAGGGTGGAGTAAGATATCAACAGTCTCAGAGTGCATGATGCCAGAGCTAAAAACTTCAGGATTATTTTCTCAATATCAACTTTTCTATTCCTCTGGACATGAACTGATTTACAATTCAGATGTGTTTTTGTCCACAAGGCTGGATTTTGAAATATACAACCATGCCCATTATGCTGTTTGTTTCTTGCCCCTGACGATGCCCCACCCTCTCTGTCTGTAACCCTTACCATCACACTGCTGCAGCATGCTGCACTGCTTATTTGAAACTGGGGGGGCTTTCACTGTGCTGAGCTCAGCAGAGTTCATTCAAACAAAGACAAGATCTGCCCCAGTCTGTATTTTTTTCTCCTTCTGCCATGCTTGAATGAACTCCAACTTTGCTTAAACCTTAAGGCAGTCTGCACTTGCAATAATTACACAGGAAATAATTCATGGGATGCTGTGTCAATCTACATACAACAACCGACCCTGTAGGTGACACTGATTCCTGCATGCAACATGGGAACAAAGGATCAATAACGCCTGCAGCTAGCGAACACCAGGGTTAGCAAGTAACGTGCTGCTTAAGCTATCTGCATCACCCAGGTATTACTCCATAGCGGATGAATGGGCATTGTTTGATCTCAGTCATGACTAAACATGGAGTGAGATCTGCCATGGCTTGTCCATCTGACAGCTTCTGTTTAAATCAGGCAGAGCTGTGAGCACAACAATGCAAATGTTACAACAATGGCAAGAGATGTTAGGGATGAATTTGGAGCAAAAATGTGAGATGGTGTGAGGAGTGAGTGAGTGAGCAGGGTCAGCTATACAGAGACTGCAGATACCTGTACTCCCTATAGAGGGAGGAGGGAGAGAAAAAAGGGTTGAGACAGGGTGGGAAAGAGAGTGAGATTTTAGCAGATTCACTGTCCTAATTTCCCCTGCACTCATGCTAGGACCTACTTTCCCTTGCTGCTAAATTAGTCACATGAGCATACTGTTGCATTGAATTTAGCAGTGTAGCATAAGGTCATGCAAGGTCAGTAAGCAATGAATGCAAAGCTCAATTTAGTGATCTACACAGATGAGGGATTATTTTTTCCCCTTGGATGCATTTTTCTCTTTACCTGAGGCTTCATTGTAGTAGACGTTTATCCTCTCCAGCTGCAGGTCACTGTCACCTTGGTAGCTACCGGTGGGATCGATGCCGTGCTCATCACTTATCACCTCCCAGAACTATAACGTGACAAAGTTAATAATGTTTGTACCACTGAGAAGAAAAATAAGCGGTGAAAGTGAGTCAAAGCGAATGAATGAGGATTTATTTTAGCGACTGCGCATCTGGGGGGGAATGACACGCAGCAGAGGAGGGACACATCACTGCAGCCACTGCCCGACTGAACCGCACCCTGCGTTTATATAAACAATACACTACTGATATCAAACTTTTTTTATATACTTCCATTCAGGTGAGTACAATATTTTCATGTAAACCTCAGGATATCATTAAAAAAATAAAATAAAATAAAATATAATAAGTGTAAAATTCAGCATTAAAATTATAAACTAACGTCTAACTTTTCCTTTCTTGAATAATTATAGTAGCTGTACCTTAGCCCCGATCTGATTTCCGCACTGTCCGGCCTGGATGTGAACGATTTCCCTCATGGTGCGCTGCGGATGCGTGCAGAGAACGTCCTATCTCGACTTCACCTGCGTCCGGTCTTCACTGTGTGGCCGCTGTGTTTCTCAAAATCAGCACTTGCTTCATTCCCAGGACGAGTGTTGAGCCGGCGAGGTAGATAAACGTGCTGCCGGTGGGATGACGTTACAGGCAGCGCAGCATCCCAGCATCCCTGTCAGCCAATAGGAAAGCAGCTGTTTGATGCAGTGGAGCCAGAGGATCGTGCCGCATCACCCCCCTGACATCACCAGGGCCCATGCAGGGAAATTTCTGCCTGAGGTTGTTGTATCAGGCTCAGGCTATTGTTTATGTCATCCCAGGAAATGTCTGTGTGTCTGTCTGGGGTGGTGTAACTCTGACGACTGCAGCTCAATAACATGTCCTGATTTAATTAACACTGGACTGTGTTTATGCCATATAAGGGAGCAACTATGAGCTAACTCCTTTAGCTTGAATGATGCTGCTAATATTTTGTTAAAGCCTTGATAATAAACATTTTATCCATAACTATTTTGGTCTATGAAATTTCATGAAAATCCACTTTTAGACCTTGACATCCCTCTTAAGATCAGTTATAACAACACAGGTGATCTAACTTAATGACTCTTGCTAGTGTTAATGCTAATTTGCTCTGAACTCTTGTCTATGTAAGGAATAATCTACCATCAGCCTCAAGACAGGGTCTTGCACAAGAGCCAACACACAATACATTTTTATATGTTCATTGATGATTGAATGTAATTAGTCCTTCAGGTTCTGTGGTTCTTAGCACTTCCATAGCACCAGTCTTCTATTTAGCCCACTCATCATATAGCTATCATAACCCATCTCAGCATTTTCCTGCTTTGCTGTTCTAAACCACATCAAACTTTGTATTGCCTCAATGTGGAGTTCCTTTTTGCTTTTTTAATAGATGCAGGAAATAACAGGAGAGTCTGTATAAGGTCCTCTTGCACACAGCATTTCTGTTAGCATTTTCTTTCCACTCAACAATTATCTCTAAAACCCTGTGTTGCAGTTTGTGGTTTATTCATGACCGTGTTATTCAATTTGGCTGACGTCTCTTTCACTTTCATCCTCTGCTCTTTCCAGCAGTCTATTTGTCTCCTTTCCTCTGATGTTGTCTGCTATTAAACCACCAATCTAAAGTGTTTGCTCTATCCAGAAAACTCTACAGTAACATTAAAATATCCTCAATGTCAGGATGCAATGTAAACACTGGACGCCGCCCTGTTGGCTATGGCTGCCTTTTGCAGCAGCTCTCTCTTCTTTGTCTGAAGTGACGACATGGACCTGTCCTTCCATCCATCATTATTGGGAACGTAAGATCTATCTCCAATAAGATGGACGAGCTAGCCATGCTAACCCAGCAACAGAGGGAATACCAGAGGGCAGAGTAGCATCATGGTATTCACAGACAGGGCTAACAGAGCTAACATCAGACACCAATGCCAGGTTGGAAGAGCGTCACCTGCTGTGAGCAGACAGGATCCAGGAAACAGAGATGGAGCATGACTGAAGAAGCTCAGTCCTGGACCCTGTGGAGGTGAAGGCTGGCTGAACTGGAGAATGATGGACAAGCTGTCATACATTTGTTTTCCTGATTGCTGCTGTGACTTCAATTTGGTTGTACTTGTTACAATGACAGTAAAGTTATATCCTATTCTATTCTATTCCAATCTATTCTATTCCAATCTATTCTATTCTATTCTAGTATAGTATAGTATAGTATAGTATAGTATAGTATAGTATAGTATAGTATAGTATAGTATAGTATAGTATTGTATAGTTTTGTTTGTTATAGTGTAGTTATAAGCTCATTGTTTATAGACTTGTTGCATGTACTCAAAACATGTGTTACAATCATCATACGTACCAAGATTAGGTAATTAATTGTTTGTTTTATGTGTTTGAAAGCTAAAAATGACATATTTTTAAAATTGGAAAATTTCAAATTTATCCCCTAAACGGACAACATATCCCTGGGGATACAAAGAGAAAAATTGAAAAGGAAAAAAAAAATCATTATTTTAGCCTGGATAGAAAATATTTTTCTAAAACATGTATGTGCGCTTGCTCACTTAAGGGTTAAGCATTTTTGTGCCTTACCTGCAGAATCTTCTAAAGCACAAAAAAAAAAAGAGCCAAGCCAATGCACTTCCTGAAGCGACCACTTGAGGCAGCCATTTAAAGAAAGTCAGATCTTACAACACATTCTTGAGGAAAAAAAAGGTTTGATTCTTCTGAAGAATCCACAACCCAAAACAATTCTTGGAGGGTAAATGACTTAACTGCATTCAGCTCTATCATGGCCTTAAGTTTTATGTACAGAGGCACGGGGAATGAGGGATATTAGCTCAGTTCATACACAGAAAGCATGACTAAGGACACCTATCTTATTAAATCACTCTTAAAGATAACAGTTAGCAGAACAGGCTTTGTATAACTAACTAATAAGAATATTCTGTTCATAAGCATTTTTAACTCAACTGAATTTAGAATACGTTAAGTTTTGTTTATTTAGAGCCTTTTATGTACAAGAAGCAGTTCTTTTCAGTACTCACCAGCATCTAAAACAGCCATGATTTTACAGTAGGACATTTTTAATTTTACAAGGACAGATAAAATGGTACAGTCAATAAATGTTTTTGTATTATGTATCGTGTATTTTGTAGGTGGTCACTAAAAATTCAGTGATTTCAAGTTTTGGTGAAATCTGACTGCTAGTTACAGCTAAAAGTTGTATATTTTTTTACACACTGTACTTTTCAGAGATACAGTAGAAATGAATTAAAAAAGCTGTTAAAGTAAGAACACAATGATCCCCCAGCTGATCAATAAATAGTGGTTTATTTTAACAACAGGTATGGCTTATATACAAGTGCATTATGTCAGTTAAAACAAAAACAAAATGAAATCAAACAATCAGAAATTATGAATGGTACAATCCATGTTTTTTTTTTTTTACATTCATTCAAATCTCCCGTCAAGAGATTCTGAGTCGCATGGTTAATAGAAGCGAGACCTGAAATGTGTACACCGGGGACTTCATGTGTCTGAGACTTTATGTAGTAGGATCCAAACTGTTCACCTGTCCTTGTTATTGTGATTTATTGTCCTTCATCTTATTGAAGCTGGGTATCTCCACACACGTTTACTATTTACAAAGGCATACCTTTTACTTTTCTTCTTTTTTTTTTTTTTTTTTTTTTTGCTTTTCCATCCTCCCCTGTCTCCTCGTCTGCCTCATAGCTGGTGCTAACAACACTTTGGATTGCTTTTTACTGATTTTTGATTCGGCTGAATTCAAGGTGTAGTTCAACCAAATGCACTCAGATGTAAAGGCTCCCATCAGCACTCTGAAACAGCTGCACTGGAGTCGTGAAAATGGAAGCAACAGATCCCAGAGAGGACTCTGGATGTTTTGTGCTGTGTTGTGATATTGTCTTGCACACTGAGACACAGAGACCAACACTCACAGGACACAAGGACTCAGAATAATGGGAAGCTACTGACCACTGCAGTTAAACTCCTTTTTAACTGCTGATTCAAAAATAATTCTTATTAAATCTAGTTTCAACTCTTGTTTCACAAGGCTTATTACACGAGAGTCTATTGCAACAACTTGTGTGTAAGTTATTCAGAATTAAACGCATAATCCCACTCCTGTTTCCCTTTTTTTTCACTGTCAATACATCTAGCTCCTCCGAATCTGACATCACATGACTGCAGGGCGTTGTGCTTTGAGGCTTAGCAGCATGGTGTACATTTAATATCAGTGTGAATCATTTACTGAATGGAAATTTGTTAAAATAATGATCTATAAAAAGATCAAACTGATCAAAAAAGAGCTGTCATACTTTGATTCAAGACAGTTTTGAGGAAAAAAAGAAAACATCCAGTTACCTTTGCTCAATCATTCACATACCAAAGGATATGCTGCCTTTGTCAGTGCATATTTACCTTGGATTAAATTAAAGCAAAATTTAAGTGAGTCAAGTACCTGCAAGGTTATCATCATAGTACCACATGATAGAGTAAAGAACAGAAGTTCAGTGATTCCTGAATGACACCTTGATAGATCACACATCACCCCTGCATAAATGTTACACTCAGAGAAAGTTTTATCACATTTGAAATGACAAGACATCATCCAGTTGGCTCTTGTGTTTTACAGTAACATGTAATTATTATTCCTATGTGTCATTTTATTATTGTTGTAAACAGTAGTCTATCCGCAATCATACATCTTATCCCAACTAATAGTTCATCCTCCAATGCATGAAGTGTGTAACCACAGCTGTCCCGTTACACACATGTCAAGTATAACGCCGTCCACAGATGGACGCAGGCTTTGGAAGAGAAAGTACCTCCTCAAGAAAGAGTCCGTCGATTTAATATGAACAGTTTCATCTTGTTATAAATAAGGATTTGACCTGTACTTTAAAGTGTCAATTCGTCAAATATATGAAAGATTGCATTTTTTTAAAGGTAAACTCAGTTGTGCATGTGATGGATGAACATATGTATAACATGTATAAACTCTGTTAATGCCAGAAGATGGTTTTGGAAAACACACCAAGCACTCGCAATGCTTTAAGACTTGGTGATCACACTGAACATTTTGTCATCCATTGATTGCATTTGAAAAATATTTTTGTCTTTTTTTGTTTTAATTAAGGTTTGCTCATTTGTTTAGCTGACACGTCCACAATTATTTTCATGCTTTTTGTCCCAACCCCAAAGAATAAAGTGCCACCACATTGAGGTGACGGAAATACTGAAAGAATGAAGTATAGGTTTTGTACAATAAGGGCACGCCATGGGAGATTATTCAAAATAATACTTTGAATTTTAAAAAAAGACTTAATCAAGCTCGACAACTAATTTTCAATTTACTTACAATATCACATTTACAAATAAGAGCATTTGCATACCATAAATTTCATTGACTGAAACAATTGGAAAAATAAGTTTCTTCAGACCAAGAAAATACAGGTCTTTGTTTTTCTCAGGTGTTGCCGTTCATTCAAGAAGCAACATCCTAATGAGAGCAATTTCGGGATCCCAGCTCCTGGTTCTTACTTTTCATACGACACTGAAGTCTTCTTTGAGATTTCTTATCTTTAGAGTAGAGTGCATCTGATCCACTTTAATCCATTTACAGGCAGAGGCTGTATCAAACAGTATTTTCCCAAACAGGCAAATACTGCAGTTATTCTAATTTTTTTGGCACTATTTCTACGTTTGATTTTGGTCTGAGTTATTTTTGGCTTTGGAAAAATCTCTTCAATTTGGATTGTTTTCCTGTGTAACGGCAAAATACTTTGTAACATTCAGATTTTCTTTTCTTTTTTTTTTTTGTCCACACAAGTAAGGCGATATTTCAACACAAATATGTTCGACAGACATTTCATTTGAGCAAAAGTACCATTGATATGATTTTTTTTTGTTTGTTTTAAGCATCATTGTATTTCTCTCCAGTCCTCTAGGTGATTGTGGGTATAGTCAGAAGTCTCTTTCGAAATGAAAAACAGTGATTTCCCATTCATTTACATCAAAGTAGTTTAAAGGCTGGTGATTTCCAGTGACATTCAAAATAAGAGCAGAAGATGCTGTCACATTGTCACAAAACCAGCCTCTGGCACTCTCTCTTTTGCATGGTCTCATTTATTGGCTTGACGCAGGAGGAGGGGGCATTGAGAAAACCTACAGCAGCTCTTTAAGACACGTCTACTTGTCTCCAGGTCCTGGGCCGTCTTCATCGAGTGCCTGGAGTCTGAGCAGGACAGTTCATGCCCCGTTCTCAGTTAATCATGTTGTGGGCTGCTTCATCCTGCAACCGTAAAGCTTCTTCTCCTGGCTGCATCCAGCACTGGATCAAGACGACGCCATGCCATTGACAGTGTTGTTTTCTGTGCTGGCACTGATGGAAAGGACACCCGAGTCTATGGGGGAGGAGACGGTGCAGTCCAATACAGAGGGTGGAGTTGCCTCTGCAGAGCTTGGATCCATGATGGAGGTTGGAACTGGATCCTGCTCAGGCTGGGCAATGTCTGTCAAAGTGGTGGATTCTGGTGTGGGGGTGGGAACAATGTCTGTGACAGGGAGAATGGTAGGAGTCGATGGAGTGGCATGAACATTATCTAGAGCAGGGGGAGGAGAGGAGTCTGCTGGGGGTATATGGTCTGGGGAAACAGAGTCTGATATTTCATTATCACAGGGTGCAGTAGGGTCTACCTCTGCAGGTTCAGAGTCTACAACAGGAGGTACTTCAGAGTCTTTAGAGGAGGGTGTGGATGTGGACTCATCTACTATTTCTAAATGAATGGGAATGTCAGAGTGTTCACCAGTGGGAGGTGGGGGCTCAGTGGACATGTTGCAGTCTGTCATCAGAGGTGTAGGAGATGCCGGTGAATGGAGGTCTTCCAGAGGCATGTCAGAGTTCTCCTGTAAAGGTGGATCAGATTTCGGAGTGGTACTTTCAATTTCGTTCCCCGGAGGATTAGGGGATTCGAGCATAGAAGAAGGCGTGGGTTCGATGGTGGGTGTTGTGCTGATTAACAAGGAGGCGGGTGTGCTTTGAGTGACAGGGGGAGTGGAAGAGTCCGATGAGGGAGAAGGAGTGGTGGGCAGCTCTTTGATTGGGGAGGGACCGATGTCATTTTCCTCAGGAGCACCAGAAGCTGTCAGCAGCTCGATAGACTGCAGAACGATTGTTGGTGGTTCTTCTGCATTGACTAACAGTGGGTCGGTGATGTGTTGGGCTTTGTGTAAAGGCGTGGAAGACAGCACATGCTCTTTACTTGAATGTATGGTGCCGTCTTTGCCCAGGGATGTGATGGGTGTGGATGAAACTGAGTGACCGTTGGGGCCTTTGGACTCCAGCTTCCCAGGATGTTCCATAAACACAGGAGCTGACACATCCACCACCGATGGAGCGGTTAAATCGACTGCTGAAGAGGCGGTGGAGTCCATCGTGGACACTGCAGTGTTGGCTGCCTCGTGGAGCGGCGTGTCGTGCACCCTGGTGTAGTCCCTGCTGCTCTCAGATTGAGGCAGCAAGTGGCGCTGTTCTCCTGGTTTCTTCGGGGGAAGGAGAGGTTGACGAGTGTAGCTCTCGCCATCCGCTAGGGTCTCTGGGAGGGGCTGGTAGCGTGTCTCGGGCAGCAGAAGGATGCAGATGATGCAGATGAGGGTGCAGCAGGCAAAGATGATGTGGTGGAGGAAATATCCCTTCTGATTGTGGAGCTCCATGATGGGTGCAGTCAGCATGCCAAAACCAGCACTGGCCAGTACCAGGCCTAGACCACCACCCCTATGATAAGAGAAAATATTGTCATAGAATTAAGATGTGGTTTTATTCATATAAACTCTTCAATCCTCACAAGTCTGATAAAACGCCACATTAACAAAAGAGATACATCTCGAGAATGCTTCTGCTGATCAGACAGCAGCAGAGAGACCTGCACGCCTCCCTCTACACTCTCACCCTCTTCTTCTGTACTTGCAGGAGTTGACCAGTAGAGGCCGCCACTTGAGCACTATCAGCAAACCAACACCCCTTACATAACCCAAGATAAAGAACATCCAGGGCAGTGTCATATACTCTCAGAGGGGGATGGCTAATTTGTACAAGCTGTGGATTACATTTTACACTGAACTGTGAAAGTCTGTTGATTCCTGAGGTTCGATGATTCAATACTTTCCATTAACAGAAGGTGGAGCAGATAATCCATTATCAGGAACTTGTCATGCTATGGAGATAAGGACTGTAATAACAGAGTTAGAAGCTAACAGAGTCAGGAGTTTAACAAGCACTTCAATAACTTTCATTAGTTATCAACCCATCTGCAAGGCAATTTTTCAAATGTCTTGTCAGTTTATAGGGATTATTCATGAGAGCACAAAGTATCAAACACTGTGCAGAAATAATCCACATATTCAATCAGGAAAGAGCAAAGAGAAACACACAGCTGTTTTCTTCCTCTGTAGAACTAAGGCACATTTACCATGTTTCATCTTCCCGCTGTTTCCTAACAGTTTTGATGTAACAGTGAGCTTACCTGATCACAGTGGGTGTGATCTCAGCACAGAAGAAGATGCTTAAGTTGCTGACTGCGTGGGAGGAGAACATGCCGATGATGGAGAAGGCAATGGAGAAGTTCTTGTTCAGCTGATCTGAGCTATCTGCAGACAAAGCAGGAAACACACAGTGGGCAATTTGTGCTGAGTAACCAGTGTAATGTGTAAAAGAACAAGAGGGTTTCACATGGGCTGGTTTATAAACTGATACGTAACTCATACGTGCAGCCAACATCAAATACACACTTGAATCTGAGAGACTTTTGTTTAAGTATTCTATTGTTGTTTACTCCAAACAACAATTTAAAGAATCATCGTTGTGAATGGATTAATCTATCTATCTATCTATCTATCTATCTATCTATCTATCTATCTATCTATCTATCTATCTATCTATCTATCTATCTATCTATCTATCTATCTATCTATCTATCTATCTGTTTATTACAATGCACTAAATTTACTTGAAGCTACTTTCACAAGTTTATCTAGATTCTGGCACCTGTGGAAAGGGGAAAATCAGCTTAACTCTCAAAAATGTTTTCCTCTGCATCCTCAGCTAAATGTTTTTCTTTGTGTGTGTTGAAAGTCTATTTCTGATCACAAATCTTCAGAAAATGTAATAACTTCTTACCCAACACCTATCCTGCTTTTGCAGGCTTTAAAGATAACTATGTTGAAAAAAAGAAATATTTTTTAGGGACAGGTACCTTTCACATTTGAAACAATGGGGTACATATGCTCGGTACCTGGTAATAGGTATCAGTACCTAACAGTACCAACTTTCTGTACTTTTGTGTGTTTATGTGGAAATAAATATTAATTTGTTTAACAATAAAATCTCAAAGTTTTTCCGTTTAAAATAATTTTTTCTCAGTTTATAATCTTGCAATGCTGTGTTTAAGTCCCGCATGGAAAATCGCCTTCTCCTCCACACCCTCACAGTCACAAGGATGTGTTTAGGTACCGAAACATGGTACTGTTTGATGTTACATGAATCAGTACTTGAGACTACAAATGGAATTTGGCCAGTACCTGTAAAAGTACCTAATTTGGTACCAGTATATACAACATTTATATATACAAAATTAATTTTTGTATACTACTTAAGGTGAATTTTAAAAATATATATAAATTTAACATCCTAATTGAAACCTCCTGTGGAGACTTTTTAGTTTATTATGAAACAGTCTGAAATTTACACAGGTGCCTCTATATATTTATATATAAACATGGCCAATCATTTCTACTCACTCATTTTAAATGCTTGTTATCACCACACAGTATGAATATCAGACGAAGTGAGTGACAGCACAATGCAGTGACAGCCTTCGTTCAAAGATTCCCAGAAAGGAAGGAACCAAAGTGAATGACCTGCTGAACTGTTAAAAGACATCAAGATATGTTGTTGTTTTGAGTGTTTGTGCATATATTTAGGAGAAAATGAGTTATAAGTGAAGCAGTATTACTCTCTCCACAGGAGGCACCAAATACAAACGTGTTTGTGTTGATTCACAGGAACAGAATGTCACGTTGTGTTCACACCTAATGAAAATACAACCATTTGCACAATTTAATTACGTGTAATGTCAATTTAAAGATGTGAGTAGACTTAAGTTCTTGGTAGTCATTGCAAATGACACCAATTAGGTGGCACAAATTAAGCGTGTCATTCACACTAATGGCACAAATCCAATAGCCATGGATATCCCCTATAGTGACGTAGGACTGAACAGACAAGTGAAAGTTCATTCATCTGTATGAATGCTTCCTGAACTCTTTAACTCCTCATATTTTTTGGGGGAGCAAGATAAAAGGGGGCTTGCTTGGAGAAAAGTAAGTGAGGAGGTCAGATTATCTGATATGCAGTGAAAACCTTTGTCCGTCACTTGAAACCAGCTATCAGTTGTGAAAGCAAGTTAGCCCTGACCCACTCAGTATAACTGGCTTCACCCTGCACCTTGTTTGATGGAAAAGACAGGAAGGAAACCTCTTTGCTGTTGTAGTCAGAAGACTGTGTGAGCTTGTTCAGGTGGGTTTTGATAATATTTCAAAATGTACAACCACAAGTTTGAGTTCAGGTGGTGCAAAAGAATAAATAATTTGACCTTCCAAATCAAAGCTATCATTTATGAATGAGTAAGTTTGAGTTTATGAAGGCAAAAAGAGGATTAGCGGATATTTTGCTGTTATCAGTTTTTTTCTTTCAGCGCTGGTTTTAGTGAGGATATAAGAAGAGCAGAATACAGACATTGATGAACAGAAGAGAAATGAAAAAGGAAGGCTGGTTGTGAGATTCACAGCTCTTTAACAAAGAGACTCACCCTCTCCAACACAAAGAGGATAAATAAGTGAACAGAGAGACATAATTACATCCAGCACTTCATTATGTGTCTCTGCAGGGCCTGGATACTCCAAATGAAATACTGTGAGTTGCCTGGGTGTTGAACATTTCCTTAAACCTCAGAAAAATGGACCATTCAATTTATACTAATGTGAAGCTGAGAGTGATTAAGTGACTGCTTGGGATTGATTGGTTTATCTATCCAATCTAGAAAAATAATAATAATACAACAGTGGAATAGAAATGAGTCATACCGATATTCAGGTGATCGCTGTACTTCCCCAGCACTAGAGGAGAAAGAAAGAGAGAAAGATCAGAAGGGAACACAAACCAGCAAAATCTCAACAATCCCAACAGTGGTAAACATCAGAAACAAAAACAAGAACACGTTAAGCAAATCTTGTCATCACTACATGAGCTGGAAACATGAAACGTAAGCAGAAGCCCTCATATGTTGACCCAGGTTAAACATTAAGTCCCACTCATTTGTCACTGAATAAACTGACGTGTGCGCTGTTTTGATCATCTGGGGAACTTTTTGGTAAACATTGACTAAACAGCAGTTTGTAATCATGTCCGAGTGCTACATTACAACCCAACAAACCAGCACAGGCCTCAGGACATCCACTAACATTTACAGCATGTATGAAGGAGACAGAATCTGGACTGTTGACAGTCAGGACGATTAAAAATTTAGACAGCACGAGCTGCTTCTTGAAACAGCAACATCTATACTGAGGCTCCAGGATTTGGTGTCATTGACTTTATCTGGCTAGTAAATTACTTTGCCTCAAACTTTTGTTCTACATTTGTATTATAACGCCACTTAAAAATGATGTTTTGAAAATACAACTCTGGACAACTCTTCTGGAAAACTTTTAGATGTCTGAATTTAACTACAAATGTTATAGCAAAAGAGTTGGGATGTGGTGTAAAATGTTGATTAAAAAGCATTCACTTCAAGCTCCTCAAGACAGAGGAAGACCTGCCTCTTTCACTGCTCTGCCAATCACGTGGCTGCATGTTTCATACTGGCTCTGTCAGGTTCCCCAGAATAGCTTAATACTAGCATTTTATAAAAGATAAATTTTAAATGTTATGCCAACAACACATTGCTATAAAGTTGGGGCAGAGACAACAAAAAAACGTGTGTAAAGTTAGAAAACACGGAAAGAAACATCTCCCATCTAATTAGGCCAAAAAGCCTAAAGGACAGCATAACTAAATATTTTAGCATTCTTTGTATCATGTTCCTGAGTTTGAAGTGCAAAAAAGGGAGAGGTTACATTGTCTTTAGTACATAATGTCTTTAAAACATGAAGAAATTTCTGGAAAACTGGGACAAAGCTAAAAAAACAGACGCTATGATATTCAACACACGAAGCTCTGCAGTGGAATTCACTACAAGGGCTCAAAATCATTTCTCAAAAAAAAACAGCCTGTTTAGGTTTGTGGACAAAGATGCTCCATGTTATGGAGTTATTTAATGTCTTTTGGGGGGGGATTTTCAAGGGTTTGATATCTATGGAGCCAAATTTGTTTCTTTATTATCCAATCAAAAAGGATAGATTTAAAAAACAAAAACTGAAAACAAATCATAATTTAAAAAATACAAAAAATTATGTTTGCGATTTAAAACGTTATCTTCATAAATTCACAAGTTTAATTTACAAATCAAAATTTTGCTCTCATGAAACACGGAATTCGTTTGCGCTTCCAGAAATTTTGTTTGCACTTCTTCCCAAACTTCATGGGCGGGGCCTCCTCTGAAAACTGTAAGGAGCCTCCTGATTGGCCAGTGTCCCTCGGATAGGGAGGTTTGACAACTTCCGCCCCACATTCTGATGCCGGTACGGAAGAAGCGAGAAGCTGACAGAAGGAGGCAGTCATTGATCATGACAGGTATGTTTTGAGTAACTCTCCTGTTATATTGATGCTTTTAAGGTTGCACTCTTGTCGCTCTTCTTGGGCTGTTTTCCCGAACTAGTAGAGACTGCGTTAGACCACTAGTATGAATTTATGAAGACAAAGTTTTAATCACAGTCATATTTTTTTTGTCTTTTTGATAATATGATTTGTTTGCATTTTTTTGTTTTCAAATCTATCTTTTTTGATTGCATAATAAAGAAACAAATTTGGCTCCATAGATATTTTAAATAAATATATATGGAACAGTGCTGGATTTTTAAATATGCATGTCTTAAAGGTAGAGTCTGCAGGATTTTCCTAAAAAATAAAACGTCAACTTTTACAGGACTAATCCTGCTCAATTTTCACTTTTGGGCCTCTATACATGTGATGTGTTACTGTCTGTGTCTGCCTCGAACCCTCTTCCCAGCCTGTATGTTGATGTTTGATTGTATTGAGATGTTTCTAGAGGTAGAGCAAGCATGGTTACCTCAGCCAATCACAGTGCTTCAAGGGTCCAAGTGTATTTGCATGTTAATTAGCGAGTGGGAGAAGTTATTTTAAGTATTTGTCAAATAGCCCAGTGATTAGCTTGTGCTAACATGCCAAGTCAGATGCACGGCTCTCAAGTCTCTCCCATGTAGAAACGCGATGCTGCAGGTGGTTGCTAGGTTAGTAAATCTGTTCATGTCGTCACACTCTGAGGCTTTTAGTGTGTGCTGCTGCTGGCACTGAGCCAAAAAGGATGAGCCCAGTTAGAATTAGTGTTTACTAACAAGTAATGAAAAATCTTGCAGACCCCACTTTTAACAGGATCAGGAAAACCACAAATTCTGGATTCTTTCCTCTTTTAATTTTTCTCCAACATTAAATCGTGCAGATAAATCAAAACCAACAAATAGGACATTTCTTTCATGTATAATCAGACATGTGTTCTTCATAAAACAGTCCACTCACAGTTGAGCAGTCCCAGCTGCAGCAGAGATGCCAGGGCTGTGATGATCATAAACATGAGAAGTCCGCCTCGCCGGCCCATCAGGCCCACCGCTGGGCACAGCGCCATGCAGGATGCCACTGCGATGCCTGCCATGGTGTAATAGTCTGCATAGAAGTTGTGAAACATGGTGGTCTCAAGGGCCTCGGGGTCCATCATGCTGCGGGCGAAGCAGTGGTGGATCCCGTAGCCTGTTAGCCTGAGTAAATAAAGGGTGATATGATCATGTGCACACGTCATGTCAGAGAATACTGATAGCAAAATAGTCCTTGTGACAAAGAGAATCATGGGTAAATGGTGAAACTGTTGAACACAAATATGAAAATCAAAGAGGAACAAGCAGAAAACAAGGATAAGGAAGAGGAATAAATGGAAAAAGAAATGCACACATGCAAACACTGACTTACTGACACACAGGCACACACCCAAAATGCACACAACAAAAAAGCAGGCAAACACCCACACCCTCTCCCCTGGTTGTCTAATGTTTCATAAGGACACAGCTCATGTAAAATTCATGCTAACTGAGGGAGTCAGGGACACAGAGAAGCAGAGTAAAAGCTGGGTCTGGAGGAGAGAGGAACACAGATCCCTCCTGAGATGAAAACAGAGAGAGTGGGGAAAATATGGAAGGGCAAAATCATTGATGGCTGTTGATCAATGCTGCATCGAGCCAGCAGGTTAACAGTGGCATCTTGACTGTACAAAATGGCGTGTTTGGCTTGACTGGCACTGCCTCACCCTGCACACACATACAAGCACACGCACGCAATTCCCTTTTTCCTCTCCGGGTTAACCGATCCTCCCACACACTGAAACTGACTTTTCACCGTCCAAAGTGATTCTCTGAGACGTAACAGGTCAGACAAACACTTACGAGTTGACACAAAGCACAACGATGTTCTTCCACAGGTTTCTCGTTCCGACCATTTTCACAATGCACGTCTTCTTGGGTTTCTTTTGAAGAGCTTTCTGCAGTTCTGGAAAGAAAGCAAGAAAGAAAGAGTGCATGTTAGATCTGGAAGTTATCTCAAGGTGTTTCATTCCTTTGAGACAAGGGTGTTTGTCTGCACTTGGTGGGTTTTTCTTTTTTTTCAGTCTCTTGCATATAAGTGACATTGATGTCTTTTGTTAAGCTCTTTTGCCTTCAAGTGTTCCCTGCCCTGTTCCTATTTTTCCAGCTTATTTGAATGACCACTAAAAGGTTTTCTCATTGTGTTTTCTTACTTTTCATACACTCTTGGTGCTTCAGGACAACAGCTCTTGAGATACACAACGTAACTGTTAGTGTTGCAGGAGTGTTACCATTTTTGCTTCTCAAGCATACCACAGAGACACTTTGTCATCTGTCGAGGACAATTCAAAATACTTTCACACAGTGTGTTAGTGTGTGCAGAACTAATGCTTTACCATATCAGCCTCAACAATCTGTGATTGTTTCAAATCAGATGATTATTTACTTTCCTGTTTTTTTCTTCCAAAATAAACACTGCGCTGGGAATAATATGCATCCACAAATCCCACATATTTTATGTTATTTTGTTTCATTTTAAAGCTCCCATGAGGAGCTTTTGGCTGTTGGTCAAACAGGATGAAATTGATACTAATGCCTCTACATATACGACTCCAAACACAGTCGATGAGCAACACATTGATTTAAGCGTTACTACAGGGAGAAAGTAAGCAGCAACTTCTGGTCTAAAAATATGAGACAATGCGAAAAATCAGCTGTTTCTTGAGAGTGTCCACTTGTGGCTGGCTACAGAAATACCTGCAGTCACACACATCAAACAAAAAAAATTATATTTTCAACTCACCAGTTTAGAAAATATTAAGATGCTAATTTTGCCCAATCAGAGGCACAGCTCAGCTCACGTTACTGATGGGTGCCCCATAGCTGTTAGGGTGGAGACTCAAAGCCTGCCCCATTTCCAATGAGGCCACGCTAGCTGTTTTGAGTCAAAACTCATGCTGTCTCCCAAATTGCAAACTTCTGCACATACACTCCCTACTTTGTGTGCATAAGTGTGTTCAAAATTAACATTATGAGCACATTGATTCCTCAACTGGTGCACTTAAAACAATTAGAAAATTGAGTGAAGAACGCTGGAAACTTCTCACACTCTATGGTCCCCATGTTGGCTACGCAGAGAAAGGGGTGGGAATGGATCAAACAATGACTGATGAATTTAACCAATGACAAGCAGAAGAACAGCTATAAATGGCTGAGCATGAGTTTCAGGAACAGACAGATGATGTCTACGTCCATTTATTATACAGTCTATTGGAGAAAGTAATAACTAGCATTTTTTGGAAGACTCCTTCTTGACATTTTCCTTCACAAACATTTAAACAAGGGATAGTATTTGGCATTTAAAAGACAGCAGGATCAGTCTTTGTGACTTAAGGAGAGTTGCCCTTGGTTTGAATTCAACCTGCAGCCTCTTTCCTTGCATCACTCTCCACTCTCACCTGTTTCCTGCTCTGTCCACTATCCTGTCTTCTCTAACTTTCATATTTACAGGACAAAACTAGTGTAGATATTAAATTTACCATTTTGTCAACCAGCGGTTCCAAAAATTCATACAAATACCAAAAAACTCCCTGATAGTAGCTTTGACTTGAAACTCCCTTTTTTTTTGTCTACGAATGCTGCAAACTCTGCTGCATGCTTGCTTATAGAGAAGCTATAAAAACAATATTTGCTGAGGAAAAAATTCTTTAGTTTTTCTATGAAATAAAACACTGGCATACATTAAAATATGTCAAATAAATAAAATATATTGTAAGGTTTTTAACCTTATTTTAGCCAGGTTAGTCCTACTGTGGTTTGTGAACTCTTTACAAAGGAGACCTGGCTAGGTATTCTGTAGCATTAAGTTTCTGAATGACAGAACTCACCTGAAACATTTGCATACAAAGAGGATAGATTTCAGATTTTCCACCAAGGATTTCAAAACATTCAGGCCAAATAACTTTGGCACAGAAAATATACACAGATTTCTTCACTGTGACAACATCAGCCTGGTTATAATTTATTGGTTATATCAATATATGTTTGGGTCAAATAAAAGATAAGGAACAATGCTCTTCAGCGAGCCAAGTAAGGACAGCCCTGATTTGTTTCACCCACAGTAAACTCCACGTGTTTCCTTATTGTGCACGTTTCATCCCACGTGACCCTCCCTCAGCTTTGTCTGACAGGTATGACAGCAGGCGAACAGGAACAGTTCCTGCTAGGGCAACACGCCCCTGAGCCAGTGATGATATGTGACATAGCACACTGGGGATGTTTTGATATCAGAGCGCTTGTTGCCACGGAAACACACCTTGGCTTTGTGGTGCTGCATGTTCATGTTGATTCAGGAGATGTTGATTCACACACCAGTGCCTGGAGGTTATCTCCAGCTGTAACGCTGAGGTTTTTCCTCTGACCCTACAAACCTCTGAGTAAGACTGAGATCGGCTGTATGCAAATCACTGTGCTCACTTTCCAAAGACATCCTAATGGGTGGTTACTCATGCGTCTGTCATGTCTGTGTGATCTAAAAGTTCCTCAGCTGTGATGCAACAAGCTATAAGCACATTGTGTGCCCAACATATGATTTAGAGCAGAGCTGTGTGAAGTAGGAAATATTGCTGTACGGGTTGGGGACAGGCGGTTACAATAAAACAAGAAAGGATAATAAATGTCAGTGTTCTTTCCTCAATGCTGCATCAGCACATTTGCAGAGCATTACAAGAGAGCATCTAGTTTCACACTGACTGGTTCCTCTTTGAGCTCTTCCCCAACATTGCCACTGAATGTAAATGTAATAACAGTGAAAACAGACTGAACAAAAATGTCCCCAGGGTCAAAAGGTCAAATGCCTGATCTGCATCCATCGTATAAGATTTTCAAACTGTGTGTGTATAAATTCTGGTCCCTGTATACTTCACTACTACAATCATAAACTGTAACTTTGAACAAAGAGCAAAAGTTGATATAGTGTATACTAGTTTAAATCACCTGCAAAGAACTTTAAATATTGGAAAACTTTGGCGCCACCTGTGGCCATAGTGATACCTTTATCTCTTTGCTAATTTTGATCATTTGCAAGTAATCACAGCAAAGATTATCACACTCATCAAGCAGCTTTGGCAGCATATAGTGATTCACTTCATTTGAAACTAACTCCACAGACTAGGGACGAGTATCAAAAAATGGTTCCTGTTAAGAATTGATAAAAGATGGTTTAACCCATCGACATCATTAGCCTTTATGCTTAATAATTCCCTTGTGTTTTTTTTCTATCACACCAGATTGCTATTTAATGCATTCAACATGTTATACATCTCCTAATGTACCAAAAAAGGATTCGGAAAAATTAGCACTAGCTTGATGCTGACTAACTTCGGAAATTGCAGTGACATGCTAGCGGTTAGCATACGGCAGTATAACATCAATTTTACAAAAGAATTTCAGCTTTTATCACAGAAACATACCACAGTTACTCATTTTAAACCATGCTATCAACTCCAAATGTCAAAATACTAACTGGCAAAAGTTTTCCAAACATGAAGATAGACAAAAAGCTACGTGCAGGTTCATGGCTAACCTCAGCTTCATGACGACATGCTCAATGTTCGAAAAAATCAAAGCAGTGCTATAACCACTTCGAGACACTAGATGGTCTATTTCAGTCAATTACCTTAAAGGGCTGACACGACTTTGCAACATCGCGTGGACATCGGGGGCAGTGCCTCTGGATTGGCAGACCGGGGTGGTGGTCCCTCTTTTTAAGAAGGGGGACCGGAGGGTGTGTTCCAACTACAGGGGGATCACACTCCTCAGCCTCCCTGGTAAGGTCTATTCGGGGGTACTGGAGAGGAGGGTCCGTAGGTTAGTTGAGCCTCGGATTCAGGAGGAGCAATGTGGTTTTCGTCCTGGCCGTGGAACTGTGGACCAGCTCTATACCCTCAGCAGGGTCCTTGAGGGTGCATGGGAGTTTGCCCAACCTGTCCACATGTGTTTTGTGGACTTGGAGAAGGCATTCGACCGTGTCCCTCGGGGAGTCCTGTGGGGGGTTCTCCGGGAGTATGGGGTGTCGGGCTGCTTGTTAAGAGCCGTCCGTTCCCTGTACGACCGGTGCCAGAGCTTGGTCCGCATCGCTGGCAGTAAGTCGGACTCGTTTCCAGTGAGAGTTGGACTCCGCCAGGGCTGCCCTTTGTCACCGATTCTGTTCATAACTTTTATGGACAGAATTTCTAGGCGCAGCCAGGGTGTTGAGGGGGTCCGGTTTGGTGACCTCAGGATTGGATCACTGCTTTTTGCAGATGATGTGGTCCTGTTGGCTCCATCAAGCCGTGACCTCCAACTTTCTCTGGATCAGTTCGCAGCCCAGTGTGAAGCGGCTGGGATGAGAATCAGCACCTCCAAATCCGAGTCCATGGTCCTCAGCCGGAAAAGGGTGGAGTGCCCTCTTCAGGTCGGGGACGAGATCCTGCCCCAAGTGGAGGAGTTTAAGTATCTCGGGGTCTTGTTCGCGAGTGAGGGAAGGATGGAGCGAGAGATCGACAGGCGGATCGGTGCAGCGTCTGCAGTAATGCGGACTCTGCACAGGTCTGTCGTGGTGAAGAGGGAGCTGAGCCGGAAGGCAAAGCTCTCTGTTTACCGGTCAATCTTCGTTCCCACCCTCACCTATGGTCATGAGCTTTGGGTAGTGACCGAAAGAACAAGATCGCGGGTACAAGCGGCCGAAATGAGCTTCCTCCGTAGGGTGGCCGGGCTCTCCCTTAGAGATAGGGTGAGAAGCTCGACTATTCGGGAGGAGCTCGGAGTAGAGCCGCTGCTCCTCCGCGTTGAGAGGAGCCAGATGAGGTGGCTTGGGCATCTGGTACGGATGCCTCCCGGACGCCTCCCTGGTGAGGTGTTCAGGGCACGTCCCACCGGGAGGAGACCCCGGGGCAGACCCAGGACACGCTGGGGAGACTACGTCTCTCGGCTGGCCTGGGAACGTCTTGGGATCCCCCCGGAAGAGCTGGCCGAAGTGGCTAAGGAGAGGGAAGTCTGGGCATCCCTGCTTAGGCTGCTGCCCCCGCGACCCGACCCCGGATAAGCGGAAGAAGATGGATGGATGGATGGACCTTAAAGGGTAACTCCGGTTTTTTGACACCTGGACCTTATTTATAGGTGTGTGCATGCTCATTTACTCACTCAGACAAACATTGTGCAGCTCGGAGTCCTTCAGAAGTTATTTAGATCCAACTGATTTTAGCCGCACTTAGCGGGGGCCACGGCAAGGGAGCTTCAGCGCGGAACATAATCTCTGCAAAATCCCTCATTTCGTCTATATTTTTTCATCCATCGCTATCCATCGTTATCACAAACACACTCCTCTTCTGTTGCCATAGGCGAACACGGTCCACAAACCCACCACCAGTTAGCATTGAGTCGTGGACGTGCTCCTGTTTGTTGTTCTCGAGCCAGCTCTTCGTCTCTCTCCATCTGCATCCTTCTTTCATGGAGCTCCTCGTCCGTGTACTCAGGCCCAAACCGGTAAGGACAACCGTGAAACTCGAAGTCGTAGTCTGAAGACGGTAGACGAGCTGACTTTATGATAACACTGGCGATTGATGGAAGACTATAGCCGAAATTAGTGATTTTGAAGAGATTATGTCCCGCGCTGAAGCTCCCTTGCCGTGGCCCCCGCTAAGTGCGGCTAAAATTGGTTGGATCTAAATAACTTCTGAAAGACTCCGAGCTGCACCATGTTTGTCTGAGTGAGTATATGAGCATGCACACACCTATAAATAAGGTCCAGGTGTCAAAAAAACTGAGTTGCCCTTTAAATAAAGCAGTACGCCAATGTCACGCAACTTTTTACTTCTCTTTATTTATTTACGTCCAGGGATATTGTTGTTGACACACAGAAAACCTGTAGAGCTACTCTTTGATCACAGAAAATTCACAGGGGGAATTGATAAAGGAATCACTTAAGAATCAGATCAATAAGCAGAATCAATAGGGGCACTGGCATAAATATCTTTTTAATACCCAACCCTACCCCAGATATTAAAAAGAACATAAAAGGAACATAACAGGAATTAATCTTCACTCTCATAGTTTTTTTGGGCGTTGTAGGTCAAAAAGATGCACCAGTGTTGATTTCAGTAAGTTTCATGACCGACTTAAAATTCCTCACAGGAGCTTTAAATGACCCTGTGATTGGACAGATTAAAGCCTTTTTAAAACACACAGGAAGAAGATGTCAATTATTGCTTAATTATACAGAAAAGTACTCAGAAAGTAAATTATTCAACTATTCTGATTGAAAATTTATTTCAAGTAGGATGTGCTACATCACTTAATCTGATTCTGAACACTTCAATTCAACACATTTGGATTCAAAACACTTTGAACAAAAGATACAGGAAAACTGATTAGGAGAAGAAACTTTTACATAAATCTTCCACTTAATTCTCATTATCATCCATCTCTAACCAGTCGGTGACAACACCAACAAGCCTTTCTATTCTGTCTATCTGCCACCATGTCAGCTCATGTCCACCAGCCTAGGCTATAATAAAATAAGGAAAGTGGTACACTGTCTTAATGTGGTGTTCAACACCCACTGCTATCTCTGAATGGTCTGTTTCTATGGTAACCAGACAGGAAACTGATATAACCTTGTCAATCTTACCTTTTGTATTTTGGAAAGAATAGCTCTGGAGATACTACAAGACATACGACAGAAAAGATCTGATACAGGCTTTGAAGTGAATGTGTAAAGAAACACTGACTTTATGAATCAAGAATCAATAAAACATCAAAATACAGCTATCATAAATTTAAAAAAAAATGAGTCCTGAGTGTAAATGTTTAAGATACCTGTGAGGATATTGTCAGCATCCAGCTCCATGTTCACGCGGTTTTTCTGTGCAATATGTCCCATGATCCACTTTGAGCGGCCGTACTGCTGGGTGGCCAGCAGCCAGCGCAGTGACTCAGGGAAGATCCTGAGGAAAAGACAGGGGATGTCCTTGTTAATAAGACTATAAATTTTTAAAAAAAACCCTTAGCACTTTTTCAAAGTCGTTTTTCAGGGCTTTTCCATCTTTTATTGGACATGACAACTGAAGAGAGGCAGGAAATACAAGGAGGAGACAGTGAGCAAAGACACTGTAGCATCTGTATGTTGAACACACTTAAATCACTCTGTCAAACCAGCGCTCCGCTCAACACATTATAAACCAAATGCATTAAACCCCTTTTAGTGAATGATAATTAAATCACAAGGTAGACTTTTCAAACGTCTCACAAACATTTAAATGACATTTACAGGGAGCAGGGTCACAAATCAGACTTAACAGATGTATTACAGGGAACAACAAATAAACACACCTGCAAGCCATTTCTGCCCCTGTTTTCATTTCTTTCACTCTATTATCTGATCGTTGTATTGCATGATGTAGCACAGATTCCCCTGAGCGGTAAGGTTTCTCCTTACTGGAATATGTTTATTTAAAAACAGTCAGCAAAAAAATGCACTTCATTTGCCTCAGCTGGTTGGTTTTCTTGGGAACAGATGTGCCTGGGAATTTATGATCTTGCACTGATATGGTTTGGAGCTTTTTCCCAAGAATCAGCAAACTTTAGTCACCAGCAGTGTTGAAATCCTCAGTTCTACCAGGTGTGTTTCCGCATACAGACATTTGCAGCCTGTGCCTGTTATCACAAAAGTCAACATGGCTCCACTCTGGAGGATTTCCCTGAACCCTGTGGTAAAGGTGGATCAGCCAGCTGGTGTGCTAATCCATGTTATGTGTTGTACAGATCTATTTTCCTTCACTTTCATCAGAGCTTTTTTTGCTCCAGTATCACCTACTTCCTAAACACAACCAAAGCAGGAAAGTGTCTACAGCTCCAAGGGCTCTTAACACGCCCTCAGTGTCAGCTTTTGTTGTTGTTGTTGCTGCTGCTGCACTACAGCGCTTTCAAGAGGTGAGACTTCTGACCAACTTTGACAATAACTGTCATTTCCAGTTTTCAATTTCCAGTAGAGGTGGGCAGATCAATCCAAATATGGATAATATCAATACCAGTGTTGGTATTCATATCAAATGATACCATTGTAAAAAGATCAATGCTTTGTTTTTTTTTCTTCTGCATGCACTGACTGCTACGGTTTTAAAAAAGTGGCAGCCTGGCTATGTCTGTAAGTGTGGCTGTGTCACAGCGCTCCCCCTCCTGTGTTCTGATGTTGCACTGTCACATGGCTCAGCTTGTTAACTCTCTACCTCAAAAAAAAGGTTTTTATTTCTTCTCAAGTGAGAACTTTTCCCTTTGTTTAAAAGTGCACCAAAGGAAAAAAAATGTCCCTTATTTTTGTTTTCTTTCAATAAAAAGTTCTACTTGAAAAAAAAGACAGTTTGTTTAAAATTTGTTTTAATATTTGTTCTGGTGTGATAACTTTTTATAATTTATTTATTTTCTTTGTTAAATGAGTGCAATAATGGGAGCACTTTTATTCATTTGTTTGTATTGTAGTCTTCAACTCTGTACTTCAAAACAGATTTTGTTTTGATTTGATAATTTTTTGCACTTTATTTTTTTAAGAGGAGTATCCCACACATAACAGTATTTTGCAGAAAATTTGTTTTTTTACCGATATATTGTTTCTGAACATAAATTATTATCCCGACACTAAAGTATTTCATTATCACCTTTAAACTTTGCACAAATGCTGTCCTAGGTTTAAACAAAAAAAAAACACAAAACACCTAAAGGTCAGCAGTTTGATGACACATCAACCTTAAATATTAAAAAGTATCGGTATCGGTATCGGTATCGGTATCGGTATCGACGATACTGCCCCTCTCTAATTTTCAGGTCTAGAGCTGCTAATCATTGGATGACAAAAATGTTATCGTTTTTTTATATAATTTAATTTCCTTTGTCAGATCAACCAAATAAAACCAACTATAAAGAAAACAGAGGAATTAAAAAAAATTAAGTGGTTATGATAAGAGGAGGCAGAAGTGTCCTGGGACAACTTCCATCGCTCTATAACATTAGCTGCTCGTGAGGTGCACTCTCAGGCCTCGTTAACACATGCCAGGCCTGTAGTTGGCGCTATAACTGTCTTGTCTAGAAGTGGTTTTACGTAGATCTCCACTGAAGTTCCCATGTAAATGAGAGGCTGAAATGCAATATTTATGCATTTCATCCTAAAACCGTTGTTGTGTAAACAGCCCCTCAAACTGAGGCTGTGGATTCTGCTTGTGCTGCAGTTAGTGGAGACAGGCCCTAAAAGTCATTTACTTCACGCTCTCCAGTTCTTAAACCAGCAATACTATTATCACATGGTTATTAGATAACCAACCTTCATTTGCCTTTCTACTTAATTGTAGAGTAATACTCATTATGCTTTACTCATTTGTTGGAGTCATTACACTGGTATGGTATGGTCTCCAGTTCTGACCCTTGCACTACTGCATTATGGGAAGCCCCATCAATCCCCCATCAGTTTTCCTGCCTTGAGTCCCACACTGATTTAAATGCTGTGTATTGATGTTTTGTCAGGATGGTCATTTTTACTGTCTCTCCCATGTTTTAAAGATGCATCGTTAAACAGTATTTGACTTTCTATGAATGAATACTTTGATTTGCTGCTGGTTTTGTTCACATTAGTTGTGCCGTGACATTGTGTGTTAGATGAGGATAAATGGAGGTGAAATCACCAGTATTTATCACCAGGGCTTTAGCAAAATGAACTGCAGTCACAGCAGAGGTCACTGCAAGTGTGTTAATGAAAAGACATTACATCTAACTCAGCTGGGAGTTCATGGCGGGAAAATGTCCTTGGAGCTCAGACATTCTCCACTTCTTTGTTTAAACCGAATAAATCTGCTAAAGCTCTTTTGGTTTCACAAGGTTTCATTTACACTTCATCAACACTAGAAACTAAGAATCTAACACATGCTGAATTTTGGTGCAGATGGTGCCACATATTTATGCAGCACAAGAGTATCATGTTGAATTTTAAGTGGGAAACAACTTTTAAGCAGAGCAGAAGAACAAAAGCGAAAGATGTGTGGGCGCAGAGTGCAGCAGATGCTCGGGTCCTTGTCTTACCAGATGTAGGACAGCATCAGCAGGAGGGGGCAGATGATGACAGCCTGGAGAACCTGCCAGTCTCGACAGAGGTAAGCCACCACAGGCATCAACAGCTGACCGCCTAACACCACAAAATTGGCCACCATGGTCATGGAGAAACGCCATCCTGGCAGGCACAGCTCGATCCCTGGCAGGCAGAAAAGGAAGTGGAGACAAAGAAAGAAAGTTTTGTACGTTTTTGTAAGTTTTATTGAGGTGTCCATAATATCTTTATTTAAAATGAATACTGATTATTAATTCAGAACAAAATGAGTAATATGGAGCTTGTTGGTCATACCTGACACAACAAAAATTAAACAAAAATTTGGATTTGAAACTGGTATTTAAACAAAGTTAATATCTCTGAAACATTGCAGTAAACATATTTTGATAGTTCCTCCATTGAATACACTACATCATCAATCTCTGACCAGAGACAAAATCAACAAGTTTTTGTTTTGAAGTAATAATATGATGTTTTTCCAGCTACAGTACAAGGAGGAGTTTGTGACATTAGATAAAGACAATAAATCTGCATGTAAAGTTGTTGTTGCAGAGACTGTTGACAGGCCAAGACAGTAAGCTGCTGTGAGAGTGAACTAACTAGAAAGAGGTTCCTTGTACTCAATTCTCCTCTATCAGAATGGCACTGATTCATTCAGGCAGCCATTAGCATGCACACCACACTGGCAGCCAGTGACCACAGACAGTCTAGCCCTTTAGTTACTGCAGAGCAGAGCAGGCTCCACATCAACCCCATAGAAAGTGCAGAGTACTGTAATACCTCTATTCTCAAATCACACCAATCTTTTGTCCTGCTTCATTCACCGCTTTTTGTTATACATTGCTTTTCTTCTCTGGTGGGTCTTTTGCTGGCCGGGAATGTGAACAGTCTCCAGATGGGCCTTTCAAGGTGACAAGGCCAGCATAATACAGTGGGTGTCGGCGGCCCCGCTTCATTCCAGTGGAAAAGACCGGAATTTCAATTAGGACTTGCCCCCTTCTGAGGACATGAATAATGCTCTCTGTTCACAGACACTATCGCAGCTGGAATGACAAAGCCAATGAGCTGAGAGCAGGGCGATGGGTGCAAGACCTGCTGAGTTTGAACCAACTAACCTCGGGACCCCTTCTCTGAGCGCCACTGGGAGAAAAGTAACGGTTCACTGCTTATGGACAACATGGGATTTGAATTCTTCGGTTATGTATAATGCGTCATGTGCACTGAACAGGCCACTGGATTGTGACGGGAAAAGTACATCCTGTGGTGAGCTATAGAAAAGTACTCAGAAGCACAACCATTAGACAGTTCAAGCAGTATTACTAATAAACGCTCAGAGAGGAGGAAATATATGAAATAAGGTGTATTCTGTAAACGGAGCTACAGAACAAGGACCAAAATTTTTAGAAAGGAAAGGAGGCCTTGAGCTCCTTACTCTGGCTGACCCTAATCCTCTACAAACCCATTAGATCAGCATTCCCACAATGCTCTGCTGCACTCTCTGTTCTACTGACACAAATAATCTGATGTCACCCACAAGACACTTGCCAAAGATGCTCACAAAAAGTCTCAGGGGTCTCTCAGCCAGGATGCACAACTTCTTAAGAACAATAACAGCCATATCGAAATGCATTAGGATGACAACTGTACACAATGGAAGTGAAAATGACATTATCAATGATCAAGCCAATAGCCAATTAATAGTAATGATAATCCCTAAAGAGGCTTTGGCTGTTGTGCTGACTTTGGCAAAACAAGAATATGAATCACACGCTCTGTTACAGTAGTTCACTAGCCTTCTGTCAAGTACAGCTCAGTCAAGGAGGCCCATTGTTTTACAAGTGAAAGAGATTGGTTGACCACTAAAGGCACTCAGTGCAGCCACTCCCTGTACCCACAGGCTAATGTCATGACCTTTCACTGGTCACATGAGGTCCGTATGGCTCCATGCCATGATTTCACTACCTAACCCTGGCCACGCAATCCTGTAAGATCTCTGTAGCTTTTCTGTACCCTGACAGAAAGATACAGACGCAAGTTTGCTGTGATTTATATTGATCACGTTCTTGTTCTTATGAGCATCTAAAGTTTACTCCAGATGGGAGGGTAAGTAGGGCTGTACCGTTCTGTGGGAGCTGATTCTAACATCTGGCCAGGGACTGCAGATGGAAACAAGCCTTTTGGCCAACTCTGGCATGATTAAAGAAATGTTGATTAATATGCACTGTCTCTGAAGACATAAAGATAGATTAACAAGTATAATAAACTTTAGCATCATCCCTCAGCTGTCATTCATCTTCCCACATCTCTTACCTCTAGTGCTATAAATTCCAAATCCACAGTGTCAATAACTTCTATCTTATTATCTATGTCCTAAACAGAACAGGTCAGTAGTTGTGTTTGTTAGCAGCTGTTTCCCTTTCTGCTGGGAACACAAGTTCAATTAGAGTGAGGGATTACAAAAGGGAAGCTGCCTAGCCAGATCTATAAAAATAAGTGATTTTAAAAAATGCTGAGAAAGTTGTAATGTGAGCGAGACTGACTTAACTATACAGGTCACAGGAACTCTGAAATGAGGTAACTTGCAGTCTCCTCCTATTGCTTTGAAAAGACGAGAAGCTTCTTACGTATCAGTCTACTTCAAAATACAGATGACATGCTTATGATGGAAAGCTCGAAAGCAGTCTGACAATTTGTTTTCAGTTCATTGCCTAATGCTCACCAACTGAATAGATATATGAAAGACATTACTTATAACGTACCAGCTAATGATATAGAAAACGCATTTAACTCACCTTACAGTATGATAATGTTACAAAAAGAAAGAAAATTCACTCAACAATGCTAGCTACTATAAAGCAATAGCTTGCTTACAGGGTTGGCTAAGCTAATGAGCAAGCTAGCCAGTAAGCCAGACGGTCGTGGGACAAAATTAACTGATATTTTTGTTAACTAAAAACATTAAGAAAATCAAACAATTCAATTTAGAATTTGAAGTAGTTGAGTCTTATACTTATCTGTTGGCTAACAGACTTTCAAATGTTTTTTGTTTTGTTTTTTTCAACTGTGAAATGTAACGCAATTCTGAATTATTTTGAGCGAGCTAACCACCGTTAGCCAAGAATTTGAGCCACTTCCTTAATTAGATTAGTAAAACTCGTAACAATGCAGGCCACAGGCCCTGTGATTTGTCCACTCAGTAACATCACACTTCATGCATTTACACTACTTTGTTAACACTGCTTGGATACACTTGTCTGTGCATAGATAATAGATAATTTAGAGGAATTGGGAACTAGCATGATTAGCATAGCATCGAAATTGCACTACCGACTGGCATTTAGGCTGTGTTTTGCAGAGTTATGTGAACACGCTCACACAAGAATGTAGCGCTCATGACAGTGTACACTGATGTGGCAGAGCTTCTGCATAGAGTCAGCACACAAGCAGCCTTAACACTATCAAGCTGTGATGCAAGTCAGACACTGGGTAATGCTAAGCATGAAAAGAGAAGATTCATCCTTAAAGCTGCAACCTGCAGAGCTGAATTATAAGCCAGCATTAAAACATGCAGCTCCTCAGACATCCACCAGAGGCTGGCTGCAAAAGAGCATCAATCCCCACAGAGCCCATTGTTAAAATGTCCAGCATTTAAGCAGGAATTATCTTGTTTAAAGACAAAAAAAAACATAAAATTAACTAACCAGTGAAGCTTTTAATTGTAGAAATGTCTTTGATAGTGCTAGCAAGTATATTATTTTACACAAGTAGCAACCTCTGATTACAAAAAAGAGTATATGCTAAAAACTGCAGTTCCTTGAGTGAGGCTAACACCAGAAGGCATACAGCCCATTAACACCTGTATAAAACAGCAATCTTTAAAGTCAAAAGAAACATGCCTGCAGCCTGGTACAAGTCATCCTACACTGCACAAATTTTTCAAAACAATTTGTTGTGAAAACATTGAGGTTATGAATTTTGCATGATTAGAAGCGCTGCTGATTTGACTTAAAGGAAGGCACATTTCAGCTGTTAGCCAGGAAGCTACGGGCAAGCCTAAAATCAACCTCTATGAATGTTGCTCTGGTCTACTGACCATTATGTTGGGATGATATTTCCAATAAAATGATCATTTGGCCATCATTAGGCTTCAAACCTCCACTTCAGGGTGACGTTACCGAGACTTCATTGATTTTATGTGGTCAAATCAACTTGTGCTCACAAACTCTGCTAGAAATCTGGGTGTCATGATGGATGACCAGCTAACCTTTAAGGTTCATGTGGCCTCAATTGTTATGCCCTCTATAACATCAGGAGGATCAGACCCTACCTGACACAACAGGCCACACAGCTTCTGGTACAGGCCTTTGTGACATCACACATTGACTACTAGAATTTCCTCCAAGCAGTCCTCCCTGCGCATGCATTTAAACCTCAGCAGATGATCCAGAATGCAGCAGCACGTCTGGTCTTTACCCAGCCCAAAACAGCAAGTCACTCAGCTGTCAATCTCGCTTCACTGGCTTCCAGTGGCAGCTTGAATCAAGTTCAAAGCTCTTCTCCTGGCTTACAAAACATTAACAAGAACGGCTCCTGCCTACCTGGGGTCCCTCACCCAGGTCTACACTCCTTCTGGCCCACTGCTCTGCTTGTGAAAGACGCCTGTTGCTCCCAGCCCAGTGCGGCTCCAAATCACTAGCCAGACTCCTCTTCTCTGTTTTGGCCAAATGGTGGAATGAATTACCTAACTCTACACAATCCAGAGTCCTTTTCTACTTTTAAGAGATGTCTGCAAACTCATCTGTTCAGTGAACACTTGTGCACTTAAGCTGACCCCTCTCCTCCTTGCCCTCAGGGGTAGAATGAGTCAGTTGGTCTAAGACTCAGCTCTTGTGATTTTTTAGCACTACTACTGAATGTTGTTGAAGTTTGAAGTATTCTGTTGCAGCAATGAATTGTGGTTTGTTGGCTTGTGATTATTGGACCCCCCCCCCCCCCCCCCCCCCCCCCAAAAAAAAAAAAAAAAAAAAAAAAAAAAAAAAACAAACTTGTACTTAATGGCAGCACCTGCAGCCAAATAACTTGTAGCACTGTTGTCACACTAACTAGGTTTTTCTTCTGTTTAAATTCTCACTTGTGTTGGACAAAAGCGTCTGCTAAATGAAACTGTAAACTGTCTATGGTTTTACCTTGAAATATGGCCACCACGTCACTATACTTACTTCAATTTGGCCATACAAACAAGTTATTGTCATAATGCCCCAACTTCAAAGAAATGCACAGACACAGGAGTCCATGCAATGACCAATCCATACCCTGGCATGTGTGAAGCTGCTGATGAGGTTTTAGGAGTGTGATTCACTGAGTGAAGCCCAGAGCAGCATCGTCAGCAAACAGCACTTTCCTGATAAGAACCCACTGAACCTTGCTCTTTGCCTACAGTAACTGCAGACCAAGTAGGATTTTTCTTGTGAAGGCAAATTGCACCCTCAGTTGAACACAGTGACTACATAGGAGTATAAGTCAAACTGTGTGGGGTGAGGGCACAGCTCTGTTGAACACAGTTAATTGGGAAAGTCTCTGAGAAAGGGCACAGGCTTCTCCAGGTATCCTTTACAGTATTGTGGTACACAATTACCTGAAGGTAACAGGATAAAATGAGTGTGAAGAGATGTAGATCATTGACATTGTTTATAGGTACATACAAACAGGAACAAACTGCAGTTTATTTACAACTGCTCTGGCAAATAACTTCCCAGGAGCGCTCCGAAGGGAAATTCTCTCTCTTGTTTTTGTTGATACATACGCTGATGGCGTTAGCACACAAATATCCTGTGGTATCCTCTCTACTCTTAAGCACAAAAAGCAGGCTATTGACTAAGAATAAGGTCATATTCATTGATTAGAGCCTTATCTGGAGCTGCAAAGAATGCCAACTAGCACCATCTGGCCTCAGGGGCTTTCTTTTGATCCGTGTTTGCTTAACTCTAAACGATCACACCAATCAGACACCAAGAGAGCCTTTGATGATATTTGTGTAAGTGGGTTTGTAAGTCAAAAGTAACTCACCTTCCCTAACCCACACACTGGCAGATCAGAATGTGCTGCTGACTTTCTGGGAGTTATCAAATTGGAGAATCTTCAAAAATCTTACACAAACATAGTTTTAAGGTTCCCTAACAAAATTTTTTTTAGCAGCCCGAGAAAAGAGGAAGTGGCAGTATTAATTACACCAATTAAATGGAAGTGCAAAGGTTAGTCACTGATTTGACCACTTGCTGGACTTCACTCAGGAATTTGAGCTATAAGATAGCTTGAGGTTATGTCATGTGTCTCTCATGCAAAGCAAAGGTTAAATGTGATCTCTGCTTGGTCCAAGTTAAACACTTTAATTAGGTCATCCAGTCTGTTCTTTAACAAGTACAAGGATTTGGAAATAAAAGCTGAGGTAAAAAGCAGACACATTGTGCCTGATGCGTAGAGAAGGAAGTCTACAGAGCAACCGGATTTGCAAACTCTGCAGAAAATTGAACTTTGGTCTTGCTTAGAGGAAAAAAATGAGCCTGCACCTTAACCCACTTATCAGGAGACAGCGGGAACAGAACAAGAGGAAGGATGAGAGCAGGTCAACTTGTGTATCATGGAAATCACTTTTCACTGAGAAGCTCAATCTGACTGTAAAAACATTTTAGAGCATTCACAGCAATCAGGATGAATGTAGTCTATTTGATGGCAGCACAATATCTCTGAAGCAGTGTCAGACAGACCTGGTGGCTGTCTTCAAAGAGGCATAGCCATATGGTTGCAAATTGAAACGCTCCTGTTTTTAGACTCCAGCTCTCCAGCAGGCATTACGCAAGCCAGACCCAGACTGAGCCGTATCTGTCAACGGCGCATATATTTAAACAGTGCGAGAGCAAGACAGGTATGGAAAGGAGGCAGGCTAACAAAGCAAGCTGTCCCTGAGACTGTGACACAAAGGGAGCCATTTACACAGATAAATGCACTCAGAGCTCCCATCTTTCTGTGCTGAAACCTTCTGAGAGATTAATGTGAACGGTTCCAAGAGGGCACCACGCAGAGAGAGGGTGGACCTCATTACAGATGATACAGGGACAGCGGAGAGGGCAAGAGTAGTGTGGCCTGGCCTTGGCTAACCTGAGCAGGAAGCATACACATCAGAGATCCTCCTATATGAATAGAGTGATATTACTCCACTGTCTTGAGGGAGGACGGGGTTGGAGAAAACATGCCCATAAAATCCCTTCCAGGATAAAGGATATGAGAGGATACAAATGTTATAAGAGTTTTATGTTACTTGGTTTTTACTAGCATGCGGTACATTCCTAAGAAAACGTGAAATACTCTGAGGCTTTCTTAGACGTCATTCTAAAGTCATATGATTAATGTACTGAATCTGTGACCTATCTCCGTGTGAAACATAAACAGACGCTCCATGGTGCTCATTCATTCTGTGTACGTGATTTTTCTGATTCTTTACCACTGAATGTCTTTAAATGAACCGCTATCAAACTCAGTGATCTCCTGTGTTAGCATGTAGATTTCTATGAGTTTTATTTGTTGTTGTCTCATCAATCTTGAGTACATCAGGCTGTGCTGAAAGGATGTAACGCTCAGGGAACGACTTATCAAGCTTGATCAGGTTAGCTCTCAATCATCCCATGAGCAACCAATTTGCCGGATAAGAGGCTTTAGTGCAGTATTACTGAGTGGAAACATCTGTAGAGTGTGTCCTCATTGGATTTGGTTATAAATTTTGGGTTTTCATCAACTGTCAGCTATAATCATCATGAACAAAAGAAGAGTTCAAAATGCACCTGTCCACTACCAGTACTCTTTTAGTTTATGTACAAAAGGAGGAACAGTCAACACTACACAGACAGTCAATACTCTCTCAGTGTCCGGGAGTGACTAAAACAATTTAACCGTACGGATATGATGCAGGACTAGCTGTTCTACCCTCTCTGATATTTAACCTGTAAAAGTAAGGCCACACAACAACCACAGACAAGGCTCATAAGTCAAACATTTAACAGTCACCCATTGTCTGACTCACCAATGTCCACTGGTGTCAATTTGACTCTTGTCTTCTTTTAATTTTCATATTTAGTCGTGGCGAAGAGGTATTGATAAGCTTTGACAAAGTGCATTTAGCCAAGATTTTAAAACGTAACAGACTATCCAAACATTAAATCATGACAAATAAGGTGATTTTGGCTCAGGGATTGTTCAGTTATTTGATGTGATGGCACAAAGCAACACAAAATATTTTTCATTTGTATTTTTTTACATAATATAACCAGCAAAGTACATAACCTGTTAAACCTGGATTGTTAAGTTTTCCACGCAGGTGTTTTTTTAGTTTATGACTAGACCACTTTGTTTCAGCCTACAATCCAGCACAATAAAGTTACCAACCCTGGAACTACTTGGACATACTGTCGACTTTAGCCCTGTTGGCTATGGCTGCCTTTTGCAGCAGCTCTCTCTTCTTTGTCCGTTTCTTGTAATTTTTTCATCTCTTTTTTCGTAATCTTTGTATTTGGAGTGGATCATGACTTTGTACGGTTCATTTGTTGGTCATGGTCACCAAACTTTTTGTGGCTTCAGCGATATTTTTACTTCTTTTTCTCCTGTGTTTGTCTGGAGATCCTACATGTAACGATGGCTGCATTGTTTACATGGGACTTCAGCTGTTAGCAGCCTGTAGCATGTCAATGCTAACTGGTGTAAGGCCTGATGTCTTCCCACAAGGTGAGGAGAAGGAGGTGAGGACCACAAGCTGGTTCTCAGGTGTGAGCTAAGAAGTGACGACATGGACCTGTCCTTCTATCCATCGTTATTGGAACGTAAGATCAATCTCCAATAAGATGGACAAGCTAGCCATGCTAACCCAGCAACAGAGGGAATACCAGAGGGCAGAGTAGCATCATGCTATTCACAGACATGGCTAACTGAGCTAACATCAGACACCAACGCCACATTGGAAGAGCTTCACCTGCTGTGAGCAGACGGGATACAGGAGACAGAGATGGAGCATGACTGAAGAAGCTCAGTCCTGGACCCTGTGGAGGTGGAGGCTGGCTGAACTGGAGAATGATGGACAAACTGTCATCATCTATTTTCTTATGGACCTTTTTGGACTTTCTATACACTTTCTTTTGTTTTCTTGATTGCTGGTGTGACTTCAATTTCGTTGTACTTCATTCATCTTGGTGATTGTTAAGGTGTTAATATCAAGGTAGAGGAAATTACATAGCAAAAAAAGAAGAAAAGAAAAACAAATGAAAAAGTAACTAAAAGCTATTCACTTGAGTTTGTCCAGAAAACTCTATTACATTTGACGCCCTACTTTTATCACCACACAAAGACAAGTCCTGATCAAGTGTGTCAAAGGTTACTCACAGCATAGTGCTGGAGCTGTTTATGATTCATGACCTGAGACGATGACAAACTCATGTGATGTGTCTGTTCGGCTCACTCTCTGTCTGTTCCTTTCTTTATGTCTCCAGAATCTGTTTTCAGAGGCCTCACTCTCACACACACACACACACACCCATGACGTGTACAGGCTTGCCACCTCTGATCCCGACATGGAAAGTGAGCTCCACTTAAGATGAGTAGAAACATTTGTACTTTGCTGTGAGGCAGCCTAATTATACAGACTTTTCAGGGTAACCCTTCTGTTTCTTTGCAGCACTTCATGGAGACTTTCAGAAACTTAATGTTGCAAACTAAAAACAGAGTGATTACAAAACACACACATGCAAACTTATCTAGAAAAGTGACTATTTTGTGAAAAGGAAACATCACATGTTTAGTGTGCTTTCTCCCTGTAACAACACATCTGAAATCATATTTGCACTAAGAAAAAGAAAGAAAAAGAAGCCACAAATCCATGACAATAAAACTGAATTTCAGTCCAATTTGTTTGTGTGTATGCATGATAGAAAGCCGTGTAAACAAAGAAAGAGAGTTTTGGCCCACTGCCCCAGAACACAATCTCCTCGCCTCAAGCTGATCACAAATTCTCAAACAACCCCCCAACGCAGCCAGTTAGCATGACTCAGCAAGCTGCTGTGTTGTGTGTTTGTATGTGAGAAGGGTAGGAGGGGGGTAGAGGGATGGGGAAATGGAGTGTTTACTGTAGAACTGCAAAAGTGAGCAGCCCAGTGATGCTGAGCTTTAAGAACTATGAGCCTTGCCTGTGCTGCCAGGTGCAGTGGTGCTAACAAGGCTAGTTCATAGTGATGTGAGAGCTGGGGTATAAATAGCAAAGCTGCATCAGATGACTTTCTATAGATATGGGCTCTGCTTTACTGCTAGCGTTGATACAGTGTGGATACATGTGGTAGAAAGGTGCATTAGCCTGGATATAACATGAAAAAGTCTCATGCTAACATGACACACACTTGTGGTAGTGCTGTAACTGTACCACACATGCACTCAAATATTTTTTCTTCCTCCCATTTCCTTTAAAATCAGTCCATATGCTGTCTTTTTTTCCTTTCTTTTTCATTTCCAGGTCCTGTTTATTGTATTCACACAGCCACCTTTTCTCTTAGATGCATCATAACCATTGTGCGGAGCTAAAATGTTGTAATGCTGTATTGTTGCAATTTCAAGCTTTCTGAATAATCTTTAACAAACCTTATCCCTTGACTAATTCCCAATTTTTAATAGAAACTTAAATGCTAGCACCCATCCAGCTCCTAGCTAGCATTGCTACTAACTTGTGTATTGTCGTTGTCTGTGGCTACTAGCTAACATGTTAGCTGTGTCTGGCTAAACTACAAGAGTAAGCCTTATGTAGGCGATGCATTTATGCCACTTATACCTAGATGTGTTTAATAACTGAATAATATCATCTTAAGCACCTACTAGCTAGCACCAATACAATCTTACATGAATGCTAATGTTAGCTGTTTTTTGGCTAGAGCTAAGAAGTTTCTAAATATGATCCTGAAATTACCCCTGTGAGTTTGAACTGTTCCTTGTTTTTGCTACAGCTAATCCATCAAAACGTAATGAAAAATAGGATTTGTCACACACACACTCTAAGTGACTCAATCCAGAAACCCATTGGCACAACATGACAGCCTGATGAAAGAGGATATTAGTCGCTGTGTGATTATAGTTAATTATCTATCTCTGGAAATATCTATCAGCTGTTTTTTCTCCTTTATTTTCTGGCTCCGGCAGTTAGTATACACATGCCACATCATTCAACATGTCTGCCTTCAGAGGGGCCCTGATTTTAACCGGTCACTCTATTGGTGCACACACACATGTGCAAATAGCTCCATTTTTTAACTATTGAGGCCTGCCTGTATCCTGAAAATGTGATCCACTTCCTCATTGATACCTCCAGTAATGTGAAAACAAACATTTGGTCAGGAAGGTGGTGTCTCCGAATTACTGCAGATCCGTATTTTCAAGGATGTATGAAATTATCTGTTTAATTAAACAGTAAGAGTGTAGTGAGCACATTTTTGTTTTCCATTTAAAAAATTCTGACAATGCTAACAATGTTCACCCTGCAAGATCTATGAAATAAGACTTAATTGCACATGGGTTGATGGGAAAGGAGGGATTAGTGTAATGTCTCCAGTGCAAACACAGCCGAAAGCGGGGATTTGGCTCCGACTTTTCTTTGTAAGCACAGTCAAACAAAGCATGCCACAAAGGAGGGTCATGTGGTTTGTAATGTAACATGTTGAAATGTCATATGACTTACAATGTCAGGGCTGAATACAAGCTTTGGCTGAACTTTTAGCATATAGTCACCTTCCAAATACATTAAGCACCCTAAACAGAACGCCTTGAACTAAAACGATTGATTCTCTTTAGTAATGCGTTATTGAACGATTGAGTTCCCCTTCTTGGAGCAGCTCTGGTGGAGTTTTGTCAATACAGAGTGGCTGCAGGGTAAATATCATGTGACAGAGGCCACACATAATCAGAAATAAGGGCAGCAGTATGGCAAAACAAAATCTATACAAATATGCAAAGATTGAGCAATCACAAGTCAAGCAAAGGTTAAGACATGTACTTTACAGCAAGCTGTTCCTGTAAAGAAGCACAGTTGTAACAATAAAAATGCTTATGTGAGGGAAATACTGCTTTTTTGATAGGGAACTGGTTGTTTGGATCAAAATTACCCATTTCACCACAAAGGAAGGGGAATTCCATACACTTGCAATTGCTGTTGATGCAAATGGTTTAACATAAGTTTATCAGATCAGACAAAACAATCCTACCTGGTGTGAAATGTTGGGCTTTCCACAATCAGGGTTGATACATGTTCTGAATTTACCTGGAAATCTTCAAACTAATAGTTCAGAAATTCTCAGAGATTTGTAGGCTTGTATCTCACTATTTAACAACAGGACTAAATATGATTGCTGAGAGGGATGTTTGCATTCACAGTTCATTTGGTGACAAATAAAAGAAAGGAATTCCTGTGAGATTGCAACAGATTGTTCTTGAACTTTTGGTTCAATAAGTTGGGCAAAGAATGCTTCAGGGAAAAGAGGGTAGAGGGTTCATGGCAGGCTAAGTACATAGACTGAGGAGGTAAACAGGATATAGAAAGTTGAACTATAGCAACAGGACTGAAAGAAAACAAGGGAGGAGATATGGAGGGGAATAATTTAGAGCTTTATCTAGAATCACTATAATTATACACTCTGGACACATATGTAGTTTTTAAGACATACCACCCTGATAAGGAATTTCTCTTGTGCTGAATAAACCATCATATATTCTTTGCCTTTTTTTCTTTTCAGATGTGAATGATGAAATACCACTTAGTAGCTCCGGCATTCAGCCGCTAATGAGGCATGTGATTTATGTTTTCAAATGCCTGTTTAATCCCACAGTAACATCATAGCCAGTCAGATTGTTGATTGCACCGAGCTGCTGCAGAGATCACAGATTGATCTCATCTTACAGCGGCTCACACATTAAAATGACACGTGGTGGGATGGCAACTGAGGCCCCGGCAAACCTTTTTGTTCTATTTGACAGAAAACAAAACAGAGCGTTTATATGTGCTAGCACTGAGGAAACATAAATGTGTTCTGGTTCTACAAACAAAACTCTGAGTTGAGAACTACTAATTTATTGAACCATAAACTGCCAGGCTAATGTGACAACAATAGAAAGATGTCAAGCTCATTTAAATTTGATAAGACGCCATATAGTACAACTTGACTCCACCCTTTCGCCCCCTCTTTGTCCCGCCTTTGTCCCTGAGGCAGACTTAACGCTCCTTCTATTTCGGGAGCACGGCAAAGCTTTTCAAGGTAAACAGTGTGGAGTAAATTAGGATGACAAGGACACTAAGGGCCCCTTCCTTCATCATCTCGCCCTTTGCTCCCTTCCTCTCATCTTCTATTTACTCTGCACTGGTCAATTACTGCAGCCAGAGAAGCGTTTAGAGGATCCATCACTGAGAGCAGAATCCTCAGATGCACAGCCAATTATTAAAACACTGTAATAAAAACCCCATTCTCTCCTATTTTTCAGGCTAAATTCCCCCAGAACTAATTATTCAAACCTTTTATCATGAAGAGAGAAGGTCACATTAGCAGATAATATAACCGTCTCCATGCACTCTCCTTGCAGTGATTGGTAAAACTGCAGTGATGTCGCGGGTTACCTAACTACTTCTAACCCCCTTCCCCTGGTATCAGGTTATTGATTAGTAGTGATGTAGATTAAAAATCTCAGGTAAAAACAGTGCTGCTACACTGAAATGAAACACAAAGAATTCATTTCAGGGGATAGAAGTTGTTGCTTTAATGAGATTTCAAAGCGACACCATTAGGTTTAGTAAATGTGAACAGGACAAAGAAATGCAATTATGGATACTCCTCTTTTTCTGAATGCTTCCCTGAGCTAAAGAGAACAATCAAAGTAGATAGGTGTTTGATTGGGTGTGAGTGGAAAAATGAGAAAAGCATTTGGTGGGAAAAGCGTATAGAAAACATTATGAAAATGCCTGTGTGTTTTCATACCTTTTCATCTTGTTTGTTTTAATACTAAGAGAGCATCTTTATTTTCAAGAAAATATAAGTTTAAGGTTGTCAGATTGATTGTTGTGCTTGATTATGATTCAGATCCAATATATCTTTCCAAGTGGATACCATGTGTTAGAAATGAGACAAAATAATGTTAAAATATGTAACTCAGACTGAACACCAATAACACACAGTGCTCCACCTGACAACCTGCACTGCAGCGAGGGCTGCTGCTACTTCCTGAACATGAAAGAAACCAACCCCTAGCCAAACCAGTCTGACTGCCATGTAAATCCTCAAACTTCCATCAAACAGAGCAGAATGTTTCTGCAGCTGAATCCAAATGCAAAGACTGTCTACAAACCTGAAGCAAAGAAGCAGTTAGCATCCAGAGGCTTCAAGTACAGGCTAAAAGGCCTCAAGCTAAATATTTCTGATTCTTGAAGGGCAACATTTAGCACAAGAGACAATTCAAGCACAAGTATTCAGATACAAAGTAAACACAAAGAGTATTTCTTTGTCCGAACTCCTCCCAACAAGAACTGATTGCTCATACTAGCTCACAACTTTAGCAGAGCTCACTTTCTGAACATGCTAAAGCAACGTGCATGAGACTCAAGTTACAACTGCTTCTGTTTTTTTCTTTCTTTCTTTCTTTCTTTATTCATTAGCTTGGAGGATTATGACTACTTTGTGTCAAGTTTGCTGCAAAAGTTAGCATAAAAAGCAGACATAAATGCTAGGCTATACATTGTGGAGCTTCACTCACAAAATAAAAATGCTGAAAAAAAAAACATAATAAACCCACATTTATTACCAACATCTCTTATAACAACCCAGACACTAAATAGAGATATGCGAGAGGTCATTTTTCCTCTTAATCACTTTGGAAAATTTCATACTGTTATTACTCAAGCTAGCTAGCAAGCTATTTAAAAAGATGCTGCAGTTGCCTGTTGAATCATAACACTAGCCTAGCATTTAAAGTACCCCCTGACCTTTTGTCTGGGACTTTCTAAGTTTCTCTAGAACATAAGAGAAATTTAAGGGGGCAATTTTTTTTATATTATTGCTAAATTATTCACTTGGTCATTTCAACTAAGAGGTCAGTAGGATAAAGATCTTATTTTGATAGCATTATCTGGCTAGACAGCATCATGTCTGTAAGAGAGGAAAGTCAAGCATCTTAGATCCATGCTCGTCTGTTAGAAAGCTAAATCTTCTTTAATGTACCTCCGTGAAAGATCTAAGCCTGTTTTCTTGGTAGCATGAATATCAAAAGGCGAAAAGGGATTAGCAAAAGGTTAATTGACCTAATGTAGCACGGTTGTACCTGTGTGATTAAGACTTACTGAGGACGTAGAGAGAGAGGGTGATCCCTGCCAGGCAGAAGCCCTCAAAGAAGCGCAAAGTGCTGAACATGGGGACGTTGACAGAAAAGGCCACAGTCAGACCAAACACCAGCATAAACAGCACTGATATGATCAGCACTGGGTGACGGCCAAACCTATGGGGTAATAGGGAAAGATACTTTTTAAAAAAAAGGCATTTTGATACTCAACAAGCATGCAGGGATTTTATTTTTCAAACTCTTACCAGTCTGCCAGGATCCCAAACACCAAGTATCCAAAGATTGATCCCACCAACAGAGAAAACTTTGCAATGTGAACTTTCCATGCTGAGTCACACACCAGACTCCACTGCAGAGACAAATAAACACAGGTATTAGTTTCAAGAAATGTGTACTGCACAAGATTGGCTCGATGTGAATCTTTTAATCTGTTGAGTAACACTTGGTACCACCAAGTCTGTCAGATGTAGGAGTCATTATTTCCACTCCAAGTACATAATAACAAAATGTGATATCTCAAAGAGAAGAGCTTCCTGGTATTAAGCCTAGAATGAACATCAAAAAGAAAATAACCTGAAAAATTTCATACATACATTATTTATGTCATGTACATACATTATAATTAGTTCGTGCTACTGTTACTAGATCAACCTCTGTTTCTTTTGTTTTGTTACTGAAATTCTCAGCAGCAAAGGAATTCCAAGATTTCAAACAATGCAATGTACAGAGAGCCCACTTTAGAGTAAATCAAGTTTACCTTGATTTTTTTTTCACTTCACAGTAAACACAAGCCAAGATAAATAGACTCTGTAAACAGAACAACAAGAGCAGAGAGACAAAAGGAAGACGTAAACTGTATGGCAGATGACTTCTACCAGGAGCTGCAACTTTTACTATCACTCCCATTAATATTTGATGATAATAACAGTGGAGTAGTTTGCCCCCAGGGGGGAAAGACGCTAATTTTTGGGATGGGGGTGGATGCAAGGGCCACTTTTGGCACCATATGCCTCCCAGCTGTCTGAGCAGACACAAGCAGCAGGAAAGAGGAGAGTTGGGCGTGGCGCTAAAAGCAGGTGCCGAGTGAATGCGAGGCTAATCGACAAAGAGCTAAAGGATGCTTCATGTGTGCGCCAGATTTTAAAAAATACAGTTTACAGATACACATACAGAGAGCATTGCCAAGACACATCCAGTATTAACCTTTGTTGATGGCCTAAAATGTATTATTGGGAATAAGTTAGAACACCAATTTTTCTCGAGATCTGGCGCCATAATTTACTACAAACCCGAAACAAATATCAGTTTTGGTGAAATTACATTGTGACAGTCGAAAGGACAACAATAAAGAGCTAGAAGGTAGTGTAGTCGTCAAGAATAGTATGATGGTAAGGAATCTAAGCTAAGTCTAAGCATCAGTATGGCAAAGAGAAATTGGTGACAGAGCATCCCTAAAATTAGCACTGAAAATGGTGTTTTCAATTGTGCTGCCACAAAGATTATAAGGAAACATAAATTGAAATTTCACTGACTGTGTTTATTCTTCCTCTTTCCTGAGGGGCTCTAACCTCTTATAACCTCTGTCATAGTGACCTGCTCAGAATGGAACGCTCCAGGATTACCCAGAGCCGCCCAGCCATCACATGATCCAGGCATGCCACTCATTCACGGTTTCAGTATCGATGTCAGCAGAGAAAGAGACAGAGGCGGGCTAACAAGTTCCTGTTGCACAATCACTGCAAGACCAAGGGTGTTTAAAAAACTGAAGCTGACATCCTCTGTGAGGCTGGGACACACTCACGCTGCACTACACAGCTGGATGACAGTGTGTTGACTGTGCAGAAACAGACATCTGTGGTTGACCATGGACAGATGACCAGGGGTGTTAAATAGCAACGTATGAGCATGCTCAAGTCACGTGCTAGAGAGGGTTAAGTGCTGCTGAAATGTGAAGCCAAAGGGGAAATGCATGGATGTGGATTATCATGTGTCTGCAAGTCCACATGTAATATTAATGAGGTTTCTTTCCAGGCTGACACACTGACCGAGCTCAAACACAGTTATTAATGGACATCCACATTAGCACAAGTGGGGAAAATATGGAAAGATTTTCAGCCATGACAGGGCAAAGAAGTCCCATGGAGCATGAGTCAAATTCACATAGCTTATCTAGTTTGCCCACTATTATTTTTGTCACTTGGTCCCACTTGCTATTGTTTCCCTCTAATGAATATAAGTCAGTGTGAGGAGCTGGGCTGTGTGCATGCTAATCTGTTGGCAGACAGAAAACGTGGAACAATGAGGGGCCAAAAGAAAATCAGTTAGAAACCCAGGGGGGACTGTCGACCTCTCTCAAATGACCACAAATGATCAGTCCTCTCAAGCAAGTCTCATTAGCTGGGATGAAGACGCTCTCGACCACAGCTGCACATTTCTGCACTCGCTGAACTACAGAGTGGTGGGTGGGAGGTGGGAGAAGGGGATGGGGGAACAAGAGGCAAGGAGGAGAGAGGAATGCCAGATTAAACAATGAAGAAAGAGCATTAGAAGAGATGTAGGCAAAAAAAAGCAGAGAATTAAAAGCACGGTAAATTACAGCAGGTTAGAGTGAGCAAGGATGAGAGATGCTTAAAATTGTTTTAAAGAGAAGGCAAAAAACACACACATGGAGAGGCTGCTGCATAGTTACTGCCTAGCAACAGACTTGTGCTGCTTCCAAGTGCAAGTTTTAACATCACTGCCTCGCCAAGTGATGGAAACCCTAAAATATGAAGAGGGTGATGAAGAGAAATGTATGAATCTATACTTTAAAATAGTTCATTTCTGCAGGATAAAACAACACACAGATAAGTGACTCTTGGGTTTTAGCCTCTGGGGCTAACTGAAGAAGGCTTACACCTGTGTGAGCATACTTTGAATAACTGCCATACTAGTGTAGCATATGCACTACACAACCCAGAGACTAACATGTTTGACGAGTTGGCTGATGCAAGTGGTGAGTAAGTTTAGGATGATGAAAGAACAAACCTTTGTCCATCAATCTGTTATTCTTTCTATGTTTTCATTGACATTTCATACACATAACCAATAAGAATTAAAATGTGTTGACAGTAGTACACCGCTCTTCTGACTTGAATTCTATGACTCAGTCGTAAAAACAAACTGAAAACCGCACTTGAGGGTCAGGGACCCCACCATGTCGGACCCCTCCCTGTTACAAAACAGCACTTATCAGAGACTAAGCCAGCAGCATACACACACATATAGCGCCTGGATAGTTTTATCTTTGGATCACACAGCCTCTTTCCTCCCAGCTGACACTGTGAGTGGCAGTCATTGTGTGCTGACTGGGTATCTGCAGTGGGGGTCATCGCCCCACAAACCGACAGCTGAGACCGTTTGAAAGTGTCCCACGCTGATCCGGGGTCTGTGGAAGGAGCTAGCCAGCTGGGTAAACAGAATGAAGGGACATTGAGTGAAGAGGCCTCGCATGTTCAGCTACAGTATCATCTTTCACATCTATGGGTGTGCAGCCTCCAGCTCAGAGATACTGAAGCTGGGTGTATCCTCCAATGTGCTTCTTGGACAAGTCTTTCTTATCACTTTCACACAATGCTCTGCTCTGACATACTATACTGTTTAACTGTACAATACTCACACTGAAGTAATACTCAAAATGTTCAATCATCTCATTAACATGGGGGGGAATTGTGACTATTACCATTACTAATGCACCTTTAAGCTGATCTATGCTTTAGAGCTGAAACGATTCCTCGAATGATTCGAGGTACTCGATGACAAAAATTACTCGAGTAATTTTCTCCGCCTCGAGGAATCGTTTAATTTAAAAAAAGATCAAAGAGTGGTATTTCAAATAGAGCTGAGGCCATATTAAGAGAGTTTTCAGACCCCTCAAGCTACCTCTTATACAAAATAGCAACTAGCAACAAATCTAGCTTCTTTTCTGGAGTTTGGAGACTAATGGGTCATTCTACGAAACGGGTGCCATTTGGGGCCGCAACATTTGATGAGATGTGCAAGGCACAAAAAATGTGTCAAAGTGTGTTTACAAATTTTGGAGCTACCAAAGCAAGTGCTCTTACTGACATGCTGTATCAGAAAATTATATTTCTTACAGAGAAAAATTTTAGTTTGAAAAATAACTGCTCTTTAACTAAACAAAAATGTATTTTATCCGATTACTCGATGAATCGATGGGATTTTCAGTAGAATACTCGGATACTAAAATATTCGATAGCTGCAGCCCTACTATGCTTGTTTTGCATTGGTTAATGGATCCATGCGTTTTAAGAATCCTAAACACCATCTTTCTATCTGACCGGCGCTCAAAATTACAAACGTACTGAGTTTTTGACATTTACAATTAAAAATGAATTTGATTTTTGATCCAGTCCAAAACAATGTGACTTCTTTCAGTCAACCAGCTTATCAAACAATCAACCAGGACTTTAAACTTTTCTGAAAGTTAATCAAAGAAGAGCTATCATCATGCCAAAATAATAAAATAAACTCTGATTTAGCCCTAAGTGTTATTGCTCTTCTTTGATGGAGTACAAAAAAGTCAATCCCAGATCGAGATTGTAAAATGATCATCAGGCTCTAAGAGGCAAATGTCTCTAATTAATGTACAAATGTAGAGGTTAATCATTGCCTTGCAGAGGCTCTCTGGCCACGTGTGCTGCTGACCCTGGTCTGAATGGGATCTGAGTCGGGTGAGGCAGCAGTGGGAGACTCTACGTGTCTCTGAGTAATGATACATTCTCATTTCTCAGGCTCAGGCCAATTAAGATGAACCCTGAGGAGAGCTAAGACTCAATTAGGAAGGCTCTCCTCATTAACCACTTCAGATCCATCACCACTGTAACCTCCATGAAATCTTTCTCTGTGACACCCGCAGGAAAATCGTTGAAATGTAATCCTGTGCATTCCCCCACCATGGGAACACACCCCCATGCATTTACAAGCTTTCCCTACCAACAGAAAACTATGGGGTCAGAATGTGTTGGCACGTCCTGACAGAGACACTACCACGTTTCATCAGCGTTGGCACTCTGCTCTGCTTTTTAGTGATCGAATGTCACAGATAGCTGAGCCTGGTCATGTGCAGTTATGCCTATGCAATCCAAACACAGGGAGAAATGCCAAGTCATCACATCCTGCTGTAGTGTCACATCCTGGTTACTGTGCTTTGAAGTGGTACGGTGTGGCGTCAGGGGGTCAGAGGGCCCTTGGAAGAGTAGGGGAAGAGGTTTTCAAAAAGTCACAAGTTTTAGGGGTCGATTTGGCCTGAATTTTTGGCTCCACTTTGGGGTTTGCGTGCCAAAATCTGATTGAATTTCTCTTTGTCGGTGACCTTGTGAGAATGTGGAGCAGGCAGGTCAGGGAAGACGAGCAACAGCAAAAGACACTCGCACCAACTGCTCGGGCCTGTCACTGATCTGCAGTGGTAGTAGTGTCAACATGACATTCTCAGTGTGTGCACAAACCACACAAATATTAGAATCTACAGGTTATGGCGCCAGCATATGAAGACAGGGGAAGGAGAGGAGGGTCAGCAGGGTTCAGGATAAAACTCCTCTTACAAGAAACAAACTCTTCATTCTGGGAAATCCTCACATGTTTGAATTGTTTGTAATATGGATCCACCCAATCGATTTTCCCTGCTTATGACCTCATCCTTAGCGTCAGATTTGGAGCAATTTGAATTCCTAAATCCATAAAAAACAGTCTATCAGCTTGGCTTTAATTCCTGCATCCCCACCCCACTCAACTACTCTGTGGATGGTAAATTAAATCAGGACTTTAACTGTCCCTCTGCATCATTGCTGAATTAAAATGGGGATATTATCAGTGATTAGCAGATGGGCTGTTGGCATCACAGTGGACTCAAGCTTGGGATGCCATAGCCCCCCTCTCTCCCCTCCCTTCCCCTCCCCTCCCACCCTATCCACTCTCCTACAGCACAGAGAAGCTTCAAAGCTCGGAGTCAGATCTAACTCTTCCTGATAAGCCTTTTGATTATTGCATGGCTGCCAGACTCTTCAGAAAGAGAAGATGCAGCTGATTAAAATTCTATTTTTTGTGCTCTGTGAGGGTGTGTGGTTATCAAGAGGGTTTATGGGCATTTTAAAAACCAAACATTTTACATTTATTTATATTGTTGCCTTCAGTTTCTAAAGCTGTGCTTGCTTCCTATGAAGAGAATGGGTCAGTCTGGGGATGATTCAATCACATTAAATGTTTAACAGACAATTAGAGCACCATGTGGATCAAAGTTTCTAGCCTCTTCTTCTCACGGAATAATAAAATCTGATATGTTGATAATAGCATACAGCATCAATAATAGAGGAGCTCATAATGAGGTATAAAGCTTGTCTTCCTCCTGATAGCTGAGTGCAGGCCTTTATTGTCTCCTCAGCCTAGCCTGTGCATGCATACAGGAATATCCTAACAATAAAGTGACGTGATAGGAGGTAAATTCATCACAGACACACTTTAAGTCCCCAGATTGAAAGCAATAAGAGCATCCCCCTTGTGTTTGTTCAGGGTGGGTGGTGTTTGGTCAGTGATAGGGTTGCATTATTCTAGAGAGTGCACTAATGACCTTTGCTCCAAATCAAAAGCCCTCCGTGTTTATTATGTATATTACGACAACCGGTAGATTCCACCAGCCCTCTCAGTTTGTGTCCACAGTGTGCCAATGGTGTTTTCTCTCTGCCATAGGTCACACTGTGTCAGCTGCTGTGATGAGTCACTGTCAGCAGCGTGATGCATGCTCTCACCTGTGCAATCCTGCTACTTTTAAGACCAATTCAGGGAGCTCTGCTGAATCTAAATGACTCAGACTCTCTGTGGAGAAATGCACGAATGTGATAATGGAGGCAGGGCTGTCAAATAGGCTACCACACTGTTTTATTTTAACATGAGTGTGTTTCAGTTTGAAAGTGATCTGTTTTAACAGTAGGGCTTGTGTTGATAAGTGCTAGAACCCCCCTCTCTTATAAATCGATCCTAATGGGATTACAGCAGATAGGGTTTCAGTGATGCATAGCACAATATGATGGAAAAGGATGCCCATCCTTACCTTGGTCACTACATTCTGCACAAGCCCCGTGTGCAGCTCAAACGTCCACTCACTGCACCGACACTGCATGTTGGTCGTGTCATTGTGGGTGCCGTAACTTCCATTGGACGGTCCGCTGTGCTTCGGAACGTCCAAAGATGAGGTATTACCCACGGTGTGGTTAGTCAGGTTGGCCAAAGGCTGCACACATGTGTTGTTGGGCTGCGCGAGGAGGAAATTATCAGAGTACTGGCTGAATCCAATGAATAACGCCGGGATCCATGTCAGCACGATCAGCTGTTTCTGGTACTTCCCAAATCCCCCGAGAAACGGCAGAACCGCGCAGTCGATGCGTGTCAGCAACCCCGCGGACGTGGTTTCGGGGGACACGAAGCCGTTCTCCGGTTGGTGGTCCTCCGTGTCGAGCTGCACCACGGCCATCGCGGTTCCGCCGAGAGATGCCTCCGTAGTGAAGCGAAGCCGGGGTTTGCAGTGCTACTACCCCCTGTCGACTCCACAATGCGTCAGTGCCCCCAGCTCCGGCGGTGGAAGCCGTGCGCAGTCAATCACTGGAATGGAAATAAGACGCACCTCTTTATTATCAGGAAGCACTTCCCCCCCGTCTGCCACCACTGAAGAAAAAACTGAGCCACAGAAACACATGCGGATCTGACTGCCGGCTCCAGCTTACTCTACAAAAGCGGATTGCGGTGAATTAGCCTCTGACGAGAAATGGTAACAGGGGATCTTTTTCGTCGTGTGATTCATCGGTCTCTCTGTCTGTCAGCCGCGGCAGCAGCATAGCCACAGGAAGTGCTTCCTGAGGGAGCCACAGGTAACACACCTGCCCACAAAGGCCGAGTGCTGATCACCTTTACCTAACATGGCCACCTGTAACCACTGGTTACCACTTTGAATGGAAAGCTCATTCTACGTTAAGAAGTAAAGAGTCAACAACTTTTCTACAGTCTTCAATACAAAGACAGCTGTATTTTGTTTGTTTATTTTATTTCATTAAAACATATTGTCTTCTTACAGAACATATAAACTGGCTATTTTATGGTTATACAATATTTATTACCACGATACATTGAAACGAACCACAGAAATAACTATGGCAACCGTTTACAATTTGTTCCAAACATTTTTTAATTAAAATCACAAACTCTGATTGGATATTTTGGGGTTCATTGAAGGTCTGTTCATTGTTGTTTTTAATGATTTAAGCTCATAAAACACGATAATTGAATAAATGAGTTAAAATTACACTACATATGTTCTGTCTACAGGGGGGAGGAGGAGCGTCACCGCCTCTTTTAGTACACAACAGCACCGTCTGTTTCACTTTGTAGCCTATACCATGCTATAGGTCAATAAAAACGTTAGTGTTATGGAAACTAAATAAATGAAAAATAAATGCAGAATGTAAAAATCTTATGTCCAAAACAAGTGATTCAAAAGTAGATGAAGTGGCCATGTCTTAGGTGTGTCAAAGCTTATTCTAGTAGAAACACAGTTTAAACTGGGCTGTTAGAGCTCCTCTAAGGAGTTTTGAGCTGGTTATGATGCAGATTGAAATTAAAATTGATACAACAAAATCAACATAGAAAAGAACTAAACCACTGGCAGGGGAATAGGTGTCAGATTATCTGATGAGATTTGAAATTGTTGAGAGTCCCTTTTTTCACTCTGTCTTTCTGTTGTCGTTGTCCAAAAACACTACTGTCACATTAGAGAAAATCCCTCACAGAAACTTTAAGATAACAGTCTGTTGAATTAATCGGTTGGATGACAAACACTAGCAATTGTGATAATTTCATAAACTGTCCTTTTGAATGCTGATTTGATAATCATTTAACTCTCATGTACACAGCTGTTTAAAGCCTTATCACTGTGATGTTTATCAGTCTTAATCTGTTTTTCACCACTGTGATGAGATTAGCATCAGATAAGATGGTTCATTATTGTAACATTTTACAATCTCTTGCTGTCATTGGACAGAAATGGCATAATTTGGAACATATTAAAACCAATGTCCTAGAACTAATTCTTAACCTGAACATGGCATTCATTCTTATACAAATTATTTATAAGTAAGATATAATATGAGCATAATTGTGTCAGATTATAATCCAGCTAAAATGTGGTATATTTATGGCACAGTATTAATTAATAAAAAGAGTTTAACATTTTTCAGCTCTGATTTGCACCCTCTGAATATTATCTTACCACGTGACAGTAGACCACTGCCTTATGTTCAGAGCACATACTTAGCAATGCTTCACCCTTCTGGCCATTATGTGCTAATACAAAGTGTTTTATTGGCACATGGTTTTAAATCACACACTTTTTGAGTTTCTTGCATTTCTACATTATTTTATTTTATTTTATTTATTTATTTTTATTTTATTTATTTTATTTTTTTCATTTTTTTTTCTTCATTTCGCGAGAGAGAATAGAGACATACGTTAGTGCTATGTATTTTTTGACTCTCTTTTTTGTTAATCACAATTTTTTTTATCAAAGTCCAAATTTGTTATAAACATGATCAGGCCAGGCCTTTATTTGAACACAGCTACACAGAACATCTAACATTATTTTAACACAGAAAAATAACACCACTCTCAGAGCTCTCAAAACAGTATGCAAAGCAAGAAACAAACTCAGCTGACAGAATGTAAATGGCCTGGCTGTATCTTCTTCTGTTTCCTTACACACTGATGCTCCCTGCAGGCAGTGTGATGCAACTGCACTTCTTGCTCATCAACACTCCTGCAAAATAAACTACTTAGCATTCCTTTTATGTTCTCAAATATTGAAGTTGCTTTGATCGCAGTAAGTGTTTCTTTGTGTGGATTAAAAACTCTTGAGTGACACAGATAAAGAACCAGGATATACATCATTTTGTGTGACATAAAGCTGTTGAATGCAATTAGTGCTTTTAAATATTCTGTGCAGCATCAAATGAATGAATGATCTTTTGTGAAATAAAAATATCAAACCATTTTTTTTTTTATTTGTGTGCTGCTCTGTTGTCTGAGAAGAAGCAATAAAAATGACCGGATCTTTTTGTCTGAACACCTCACACACCTGCCAAGCACACAAAGCTGTCTACTGCAGTGTGTGCAGAATACATCCCGTGGCAAAGCGCCAACAGAAACCAGTCGACCGTTGTACCGTCACACTATCTCACTGCGCTGTTTGTTATCATTCAAAGCTGCTTATTACCCACCCTAGCAACTAATACAGGTGTGTCAGGGACCCGCCCTGACGCAATGTTGTGAGTCACCTGTGATGTGGATGTGAATGTGCTGTTCTATCTCTGCATCTGTGTGTCATAAACTGGCTGGTTACACATGAGGTGTAAACTTAAAAAAAAAAAAAAGTGTGCCAGAGCATTAGAGCTCTCACCCAGCTAAGAGAAATTTAGTATCCTTTTTCACAATGATATAACAGTGTGTCATTTTTATCACTGCTTAACTGAATTTCAGAGTCGGCAGCATTTTAAGGTATTGTGATAAAAAAAAGTACTTCATCGTACCACAAGAGAACAATGTAATCTCACATTAATAAACTTTTAGTGCTCTTCTCGTTTCAAAGTCCAAAAGATATCTCAACAATGTGTGGTTTATAACTTAAGGGTTTAAGTCAACTAAGATAGATAGTGAGAAGAAGAAACATGAGTAGTGTACACAGTGTAACCACACCAAGATACACACTAATACTCGCACACACTGTAAAAAGCCTTCAGTAAATCTACCTGCAGATAAGCAAATATTAAAGAAGAAAACGCGGTGACAACAAAGGTTTCTCAAGTGTAAAATCACTGCGTAAAGGCCTCTGATGTTGAGGGTTTTATTTTCCCATGAGAGCTGAGGTCATGTCCTGTGCGATGCTCTGGGGAGTTTTGGACGGTTTAATGACCGGAGGAGTTTTCACATTCCAGGATTACACGGAAATTCCTCTGAAAGCAGGACATTTTAAGGCTAAAACCTGATAACTGTTTTGCTTCAGTGTGTGCCTGGAAAACATAAACCAGTTCATCAAAATGGGATGAGTGGTCTGGTACACTTATCTAGAAGGATTCAAAGGAATATTTACTTAGAATTAATTAAAAACCAGAATTCAATGAGGATGAAAAGAGTTGGAAGACTGGGGGTTTCTTGGCTCATCAACTCCAATTAGGTATAAAAATCTTGGCTGCTTTTCTGCACTAACACACACACAGTTCATGTGAGGACTTTGGATTTTACATGTGTACAGGAAACAATGGAAAAATGTTTTTTAATAAAGTCTGAGGAAGCGTCTGTATGACATCAAGCTGCAGTGTGAACTCAGATCAGGACACCAGGTTAATGAGTGAGACGTGTCTGTTGTCTGTGCAGTTTTCAAACCAGCTGTCAGTCTTTAATTTCTCACTGTTTACTCAGTGAATGATGTCAGAGTTAATGTCTGGAAATGATAGCACACGCACGTCTACCAGCAGGTCTCACGGTCATTATTAATCATCAGACTTAATTTGTGCCACTTAACCTGGTGTTGCCCTTTCACTAGTTTTGATTCATCATATTTCACTCCTATGAGGTCACACATCTCTGTGTCTGTTTGTATATCACAGATGTCTCTTTGGGTTCACACATGTCTGACAAAAAGAGATCTCTTGTTCACAGCACAGGCATGAAGCCGAGGCTAAAACGTACAGCAAGCAAACATTGAGTTAAACATTTACTCTGAAATGGAAGAGAAAGCCAACAAAGGCTTTACTTTCACCAGGAGATGATCAAAACACACAGAGAGTATAGCTAAAGTGAGGCATAAGCCATGCAGGAAGATAAGCCAAAGGGTGGGACAGTGAATGACAGACCAGTATCACAAAATCTGACTGTAGATCCCTGCAGTGCTCGCCACGCCTTACTGTGATTGCTGTGACACTTTGATCTCCCACAAAGACTCTTATCTTGTGACACAAAAAGAATCAAATACAAAATGCAAATGAATAAAACCTGCAGAACAATCTCATTATGGGTTTGAGGTATCCTTACATCAAGGCTAAACCCTCTCTGCTTGATACCTTGTTCCAATCAACCTGGACTATGAAGTACACAGGATCATAATCTTTGGTTATTTTGGCATGAGGGCTAAGATGAAGTCAGTTCGTGGTACTGTGTTCATGTTCAAGCTTGCAGCAGGAACAAACAACCTACAGGAAATTATTTTGACCCAGTAAGAAAGACATGTAAGGTGTGTCTAGGTGTGTGTGATCAGCGTATGAGGCTGGTCTTTCTGGAATTTCTCTAGAATGGATGGGGCTGTCATCATAGCTTTGAAAGATACTCTGAAATGTTTAGATTAGACAAGTCAAGCCAAGTTGTGTGGTTGTTTGCTTTACATGCAGTCAGAGAGTTTGATTGTTCAGTATAGTGTATAGCAAAGTCATGCTTAAATAGGCTGAAAATTCCAGTTCAGGGTGTTGGTTTTTTAAAGTTGTCTGTTGAGTTGTTACCCATGGGCACGCCTCCGCCTCCACTCCTGTCTCTCTGTGTGCCTCTGCCCTCACACTTCTATGAGACAGTGTAGCAGTTGTGTGTTTTTCAGTTGTTATAGCTTGTGCTTGAACACAATAAGGCACAAGATAGATGTAAGAAGAGGAAACAAAGATTTAACAATGAGTTGTATAATATAACCATGTCTTAGAATATATAATGTTTTTTCTATCATTTAAATCTTTTAATCTTTTCTAATTTAGCCAATCTGTACTTATAATCTGTGTTAATTGTTTTCTCTACAGACATTTTACACGCTTTACCCCACCCATATTCTTCAGAATCTGTCTCTCGGTATGCATGACTCGCCCTCCTCTGTGTCCCCGTCCCTTTCACTTTTCAAAACCCAGGCACGCCCACCTGTGATGTGACCTGTCAGCCGAGGAATGAAAAGCTAGGACAGAGGCAAAACAAGCACAAAGGAGGTGATGAGGGATGAGAGAGAAACAAACTGGGAAAATAAAGTGTCCGTTTGGTGAACTTGGTGAGACGTGGTTTTCTGCTTCATTCAACACCAAGACCTCAAGTGGACTCCTCTTGACCTCAGGAATGTTAAACTTTGGTTGACAAACTCTTTGCACAATCACTCTCTTACACTCACTCACTCTGAGATAAAAATGTGTGGGCTGCTGTTATTCCTGTCAAATGGATATGACAAAATCCCTTACCAAAGTGTGGATGACCCCACATTTGTCTTTAAGCTGTAAAAAAGGGGAACATTTTGCAGTGGCAGCAAATACTGCCATACTGATATCTAAGAAGTCATCCTAGAGATGCTGGGTGCACATTTAGGGTCATTGAAGGGAGACGTTTTAAGGATTTAACCTCAGTTTACATAGGCTTTGTGTTTATCACACTGATGCAGAGATCCACACCACTGGGAGTGTTTTTAAGAGGCAATTTCTAGACTTTGGTCAAACAGCCAAACATTAATCAGAGTAAACTAGAAAAAAAGGAAAAATAATGCAGTCAAAGCAGGAAAAGGCGTAGCCTGATTTTTTTTTTTTTTCCAGTAGGGGCCTACTTGCTAAATTGTGCACGTCCACAGACAGCTGCTTTGTTATTGTAGGCATATGTTAATCCGTGACTTCCAATTAATAGATCACTCAGTAAAATTTAAGCCTGAACATATTAGGGAACTACCATTAATTTAGACCATAATAATACAGACAGATTTGAATCACTTAGACTTGATAGGATATCTTCTTAAATGTGGTACAATGCTTTGAAATGTAAAATAACCTAGCCAGTGAGTTACTCATGAGCTCTACGTCATGCTATTACTACTTCATCTAACATATGTTGAGTTTTATCTTGAAATAAGTGAGAATCCAAGTTTTGATTGCAACACAACACAACTCCTCCGTAGATCTTTTAGTGTGAATCGACTGCACTAATCTTCCCACACAGGCCAAGTACGCACAGGAGCGTTCCATAAACACAGCAAGGTGTGGTTTCTCTCCAAAAGAGCCCAGCTTCCGTCTATTCACAGCAGAGCCTCATTATCTGCGCAACAGGAGACGGGGAGGGGAGAGGCGCGCGCTCTGTCCTCCGTCTGGTCAGCAGAGCTGCCGACCAAAACTAACTTCAACTTAACAATTACAGCTTAAAAACAACTTCGCGAACATGAGTATGTACGGCTCCAGCCAGAAGCTGGCTCAGATGGGCCCAAGAAGTAATTCCCGGCCGGATTTGTCGAGTCAAAGCTTCAGAAACGACGTGTTTGTCGGTGGAAACGGCTTTCATGGAGACTACCAAGGAGGGGAAGGCGGATACACCTATACCACCTACTCCAGGTCCTCCATGCACGGCGGTGGGCTCGGTGGACAGAAGGTGCAAATGAGTATGGCAGGAGGCGGTGGTGGTGTAATAAGGTAAGAAAACCACCTGTTACTTTGAATGACTCTTTACAAATCCTCCAATCACCAATAAATGAACGTATCCCTTGTGACGTAAATACGTAAAATTGAAAGTAGGTTGAGAATCCTAAAAAATATATAAACCAACTTAAAAAAAAATGTGTTTCTCTTGGAGATGTGTACGTGAGAGGAAACAAAAAGATACTTGCAGGAATGCAGGTTATTATTTCAACCCCATTCAGAGGCACAATGTCGTCGAGCTAGTTCAAATAAAACCACCGAGAGCTCACCTGCTGAGTTTTAAAAATGTAGAGCTATATTCAAGAACGTCAACGTTTTTCAAACCCCGAGTCTCTCTTGACATCATTTCTTTTGTTTTCACATTTGTTTTTGGCAGTATGTATTTCATAGTAATGCTAGTTGTATCACTCCTGACCTGTTGCCCAATGAACTGAATTACATAGAAGAAGTATGTGCACACACACCCCTGAGTGTCCTCCCACAGCTATCATTCACTATGATGTCAGTGTCTTATGTTTGAGCAGTGATGTCTGTGTTATTGCAAGAGCTTCCCAAACTGTTTCCTGTTTTAAAATTCCATGTGTTAATGCTTAACTCATGTTAAACTACAGAAAAGAAAAGTAAAAGTGTGATCTGTGTGGGGGGAATTTTAAGCACATTTAAAACCTTGTTTTGTGTTGACTCTTGGGTCACCAAGATAGATTCTCTTGGGTGACCCAATTCCCCAAATAACTTAACGTCAGAGGGAAACAATAACAAAGACATTTATTCTTCATCAGAAACTACATTTACTGGTTTCCACGTTGTTGTTATGCCGAATTGTCCTTTAGAGGCAGTTTACTTTTTTTCACTCCCAGTGAAATTCAGTAATCATTGATACGCGTTTTACAGTGTAGTAACCTATAAACTGACAGTCGCAGTTTCTTAAAGGAAGCCAAAAAAAAATATTTGCATGTTAAACCTTTTCCTTTGATGGAATACTTTACTAAGAAGTTGCATTTCGTATTAAGCTATGAACAGTGATGTTATTAAAAGCTGTTACAGACTGATTTTGTTCCTTTCTCTTTTACAGTGTGCAGGCTATTCAGCAAAAGGCATTATTCCTGACAGGACAATGCCAGGACTACCTACAGCGGGCAAAGATGATTCTCCAGGGGGTAAGTTTATCACAGAATCATTACTGTTTGTAAATTAAGATATGAGAACACTTCAGTCAGATAGAAGGGAAGGATGCAATTTTTAGGCAACTAAGGGTTTGTTCTGTGTGGGTTTTATAGGGGGGTCCAGCCGCAGAGGCAGAAAAGCTGTTGATCATGGCTGCAGAAACCATGGACCAGATGAGAGTCTGCGGCAGAGAGCTGCAGCAGATGCGCATACCCAACGATGTCCTCAGAAAGTAAGCAAAGAGACAGTGTGTGTAAGAAAGTGTGTGTGTTGTCTTTGCACAGCTATATTGGAACACACATGCCTCTGGTTAAACACGGGTAGATTAGTTAAACATGCGTGTGTTTCAGCAACGTCTGAGTTTCATATGATAGCTGTTCTAAACTTTTTATGGACGTGGAATTTCAGAATTGATACCGCTTTGAAAAATGTCTCTCTTCCAGCTGTCTTTGCCCTGCTGAGCTCTTTGAAGTTGAGCGATGATGAAAACTCGACTTGAAAGATTCACAGAGAATTTTCCTTTTTTGTACAACTCTGCAGCCTCGAGCAGTTTCAGCACATGCACGGTGCCATCCAGCAGCAGCTGGTCGGTGGGGTGACCATCAGACGCAACAGAGGCAGTGTGGGCTCCCTTGACGGGGGCAGGATCTTCAACGATGCCATGGCATGGATTTCTCAGCAGAAGGTGAATTATTTTATACTTCAGGAACAAACAAAAGAAAACTGTATGAACGTTTTAACCGTCTGGACAAAGCTTTCACATGTGTAATTATCAATTTACATGTCAATCATACAGTAGTGCTTTTCTATTACTCTATCTGCATACCCGTCTGACTTGTTCCATGACAGCATCATCTTGTGTCTGGGTAAAACTTCGACAGTGCCAAACAGTTTCAACTTGTTAGAGCAGTGTGAATAGTTGCACCTGCATGTGTGTGCATGCCTGTGTGGTGCATTAAAGCGCTCTTTTTCTATGTGAAGGGAAAGAGAAAGGGAGGGAGGAGAGAGAGGGTAGCACTTACGCTATCACGTATTGTGACCTCCTGTAAATGATACCATCTGGACACACTGACAAAACCTGATCCATGAGTGAAAAGAGGCCACGAGAGGTGAAGAGGGATTGAAACAAAGCTGAGGAAAGAGCTCGGCCATATGAGAAAGAGGCAGAGAGAGGAAAAGAAATTGAGTGAGGTAGATAAAGACTCTGTGGAAGCGGAAAGAAAAGTAGAAGTAAAGCAGTGTGAAATCTGACACTTTCTACTGACTCATTTGTTATGGGACAGTGCCGCTCAGCAGATCTCTAACATGCTCATGGGAAAACGCCCTTCAGCAGTCTACCTCACCAACCCTCCCACCCAACCAAAAAAATGCACACCCTGACAGTCTGTCAACACTTCAAGCCTCACCCTCCTGATTCCGTCATCTGTTCTCCCCCTGACACACAATACACAAACATTTCCCCACATAGCTTTGTGTATCAGTCTCTGTTCTTAAACTTTTTTTATTCTTAAGCTCAAAAACCAGGAACATACCACCTTAAAACCTGCCTTTACCCCCTGCTTTTCTTTTGTCTGGCTGACCTCACTGTCAGCCATTGAACCTCCAGTCCTACTTAACTTTACATAACTTTGTTGACCTTTCTCCCCCGTGGACAATAACTGCACCGCCAACAGTCTACTCACAGCTTTGTTGTGTGTAACGTCTGCCAAGTAACTATGGAGGGAAAGGGAGTGGTGAGAGAGCAAAAGTCTTAAGAAACAAAGCAGAAGAAAGAGAGAAAAAAATTACAAGTGAAGGCCGGAGACTTGACTTACTGGCAAAGTGCTTATCAAAGCTGAGGGCTGCAGACAAGGGGGGAATAGTTGGGATAGTTTCCTGCCTGGCGGTGAACTTATGGTTATCTGCTGACACCTAGAGGACTATGAGGGGAAAGACAGAATTCAAGTCTTGAGAATAAATGAGAGGAAAAGTGTGTATGACTAGCCAAAGCTATCAGGAACAGAAAAAATGAGCAGGATAAAAAGTAATACTATAACACAGCAAACATGAGCAGCATAGTTTGAGTCAATTCTACACATACATTCAAACTCCTATACATTACTAAAGGGTGAAAATAATCCCTATCAAATGCAAAGTTTATCTTTAAAAGAGAGAATGCTACTTCTTAGGTATTAGAGGACTTTGAAAAGTGATTTACTTTAGGTTGGAAAAATACAAACCGTGAATTAAAACAAAAATATTCTGTTTACGACTCCTTAAAGTTTTAAAATAAGTAGGGATGCACGATATTGGATTTTTGCCGATATCTGATATGCCGATATATCGAAACCCCTTTTGGCCGATACCGATACCGATAATCACAAGTTTGTTTGTTTTTTTCACTGTAAAGAAAGCTAAGTCTATCCTGTACTGGAATTTATATGTTACTCTTATTGTGACGGTCTTATTTGTTTAAGAAACACACATAAAACAAGACAAAAAACATTTGATTTTAACATAAATAAGAAATGTATTATTTTTTCAAACTCAAGACATTCAGTATTGAAACACAGAAAAATAATTTCTTTAGATCACATGAACTTTAAATGTACAATGCATTTTTAAACATGACCAAGTTGCATTTGATTATTTTAGAGCTACTGTAACAACCTGGCGACAGACACAGAGCTCTGCAGTGCAAATAAATGAAGTGCTACATTTTATTTAAGGAGCTTATTTTTCAGATGGAAAATAATAATAATCCTCACTGAATAGCACCTTATCGGCTGTGCTTATCGGCAGAAATTCTCATATCTGCCGATACCAATAAACATGTTTTTAAGCTTTAATCAGCCGATACCGATATTGTGCCGATAATATGGTGCATCCATAAAAATAAGCCATTAAATCTTCTGTACTCTTGTTTATGAGCACATTATTTGCTTTCCCAAATGTATAAAATGTGACCCTGCACCTTTGCAGCGCATGATTGAGACGGCTCCATTTGGTGACGACTCTGAAGCCATTGAGAAGCAAATCATGAACCACAACAAAACCCACAGCTCCATCCAGAGAAGCCAGGAAGTAGACCGAGCCCGGGATGACCTGGTAAATTATCTGTTTTCCTTTCTTTATTACTCACTTTTGCTACTTTTGACTGTTTTAGTCACATAGCGTGAGTGAGGAGTGTCATATTTTTTTTAATCTATGCACTGTGAGATTGTTTAAACTTAATCCATTCAAAAACTCTTTTTAGCATTCAAGGGGTGACAAGTACAACGCCTCCATCCTGGAACAAGAATGGGAGAGCCTACAGGTAGAGTAGTACTAGTTTATTAAAAAACCAGCAATCTGCTAGTGCTTTTTCTCTTACTCATGAATGCGCTTGGTGTCTACCTCAGAAAATGTCAAACAACCGCGTCAGGCAGCTGCGTGACCTTCAGAGCATCATCGAGGACATCTCCCGAGCAATCATGTGGGTTAATGAGAAGGAGGAGGAAGAGCTTATGTTTGACTGGGGAGACAAAAACATCGATCAGTACATCCCCAAGAAGCAAGAGAGCTACTCAGTAAGTGTCCCTGTCATGTGTTTTTATTCATTTCATCAAAAAATCTGCAGTGTATTGTAGAGAATCCCTCACCTTGTTCTCCTTGCAGGGTCTAATGAGGGACCTGGAGGAGAAAGAAAAGGAGCTCAACAAGCTGAAGCTGAAATCTGATGGACTCCTGAATAACAACCACCCTGCCTCAGATAAGATTGAAGTAAGACCTTAAGCTCTTCTTGGGTATTTATGTTTGCAAAATATTCAGTGTTGTGCTGATGACTAAATGCGCCCACAGGCTTACATGGACACCCTGCAGACCCAGTGGAGCTGGCTCCTCCAGATCACCAAGTGTATTCATGTGCACTTAAAGGAGAATGCTGCCTACAGCCAAGTAAGCGCTCAGATCTTTTCTCACTCTAATTAAAATCAAACCACAAAGGTTTTCTTGTGAACTCTGATCCAAGCTTTTTATTGCTGTCTACAGTTTTTCAAAGACGCCAACGAGACCTATGCAAAGCTTCAGAAAGAGCATGAGAGCATCAGAACCAAGTTTACCTGTGACAAGAACACTCCCCTGGAAAACCTCATTGATCTCCTGAAGAACCTTGAGGTATTATCACACTCTGTTATGTGACGCTGTAAAACCCAAATATGCTAAAACAGTTTGCTCTGTCCAGTGACCTGGATGCAAACAATTTGTATCTGCTCGGCTGGTTCAACCAGTTCTTCTAAGAGGCTAAATGCCTCAGTGATCTTCTTTGATGTTGTAGAGTTAAAGACTTTATTAACACTTTTGTTTTTTTGTTTTTTTATGTTCACAGAAAGAGAAGGAGCGAATCATCGAGCACAAGAGGCAGGTTCAGAGTCTGGTTAACAAATCAAAGACCATTGTTAGGCTGAAACCTCGCAACCCTGAAGAGAAGAGCAGCAGCCCTGTGATGGTCCAGGCTTTATGTGACTTTAAACAAGACCAGGTGGGAAATGCCCTCTAGTCCTGCCACAGAAACACAAACAAATACACAAACATACACACTAGAGCCCGACCGATATGGGATTTTTGGGGCCGATGCCGATACCGGGGGCAAAAAAAAGCCGATATCCAATTTATCGGCTGACTTATTTCATTTCATTTCATTCATTGATATACACAGGATATATACTGTATTTAATTAAACATCATTATAATACCCATATGATTCAAGACAGAGACCGAACACTATTAAATTAAAACAAGAAACTTTGATTATAAAATTGTCAACAAAAGAACTGTGGTGTAAACCAATGATAAATAAGAACAAGCTGTAAACACAATAATAAGTAAAGAAGTCAAACTGTAAACACAGTAAGTATAAGAAAAATAAAAAATGTAAACACAATGAGCAACTTACACGTCATTAAAACGCCGTATTACAGTCTTACATTAGATAATGGTGGACGTGTGAATTAACAGTGGCAATTATCTCTGTTTATCTCACAAAAAGCAACTAACACAATGTCAAAACGTCGTTCTATAGTCTTACATTAGATAATGGTGGACTGAGGGGGCAGGCACTTGGGCAGTGTGCAGCTCAACACACAGACACACAGGAGCAGGAGTGACAGAGTCTCAGTCCTGTGTGAAAGTTGTGACAGAATCTGTGACAGAAACTCCGCGGAGGAAAATTTTTTATAATCAGCTACATGTTGGCCGATGTTGATTAATCGGTGACAGGCATAATTGGCCCGACCGATTAATACGATCGGGCTCTAATACACACAGCATATCAAGCTTTGAATATGAAGTAAAAGTATGTTTTTCACATTTTGTGTTTCAGAAAGGAATTTTTAAAGGCAATGAGGGCATCCTGAAGGACAACTCACAGCGCAGTAAGTGGCTTGTAACAGGACCCGGAGGTCTGGACATGATAATTCCCTCTGTGTGTCTGCTGATCCCCCCACCAAACCCACTCAGCATCGGCCTCGCCTCTAAGTAAGAAACACTAAGTCACACAGCTCCTGTTCAGATTGGACATGTTCGAATTAAGTGATCTAAAGCAGATACTTTTTTTCACAACATGCTGCGTTTTATTGTGCATTCACATAGTTTTGTGGGTTCGCACTCTGAGTGTGATAAATGGCTTGTACTGTTTCCCAGGAATGAGCAGTATTATGAAGCCATCATGAGCATCTGGAGTCAGCTCTACATCAACATTAAGAGCCTCATCTCATGGCAGTACTGTGTCAAAGACATCAATTACATCAACTCCCTCACACTCAGCATGGTAAGTAAAGACGATGAATTAAATTACGACTATATTGTGCTGTTTTGTAAGCCATGAAAACTAGAACTAGATTTGATTATCTTGTGTCTCTCCCCTCCCCTACTGTTGTGCAGCTGTCTAAGATGCGTCCTGAGGAGTACCGCAGTATCATCAAAAGACTGGAGACTCGATACCAAGAGTTCCAGCGTAACAGCCAAGGCTCTGAACTGTTTGGGGAGGAGGACAAGAGAACCATCCAGGGTCACATTGATCAAGCCCAGAGCCACTATGACACACTGATTATCCAGCTGCCTACATACAGTGAGTTCATTCATATCTATTTTTCTACGTGATCTCTAAGCTGTTTAAGAGCAATCCCACCACTGTTTTTCACTGTGAATAAAACTATCTAAACCACCCACAAACCATTGCAGAGGATGAAGGAGTGAAGCCTGAACCACCCAAGCCATCAACCATTGAAGTCACCAAGACAACTGAGGTCACCGTCAGCTCTGAGCCTCCACCACCACCAACTCCACCACCACCACCCCCATCGACCCTCAGCCTCAGCCTGCTCAGCAGTCTGCAAGAAATCCGGCGCAGGCTGGAGCTGGCTGAGTCTGGTCTCACCAGTCATCTTCACGTTCCCCTGGGCGAGAACAGTGTGCATGAGTGCACTGTGTACATCGAAAACCTGCAGGTATGAAACATTACAACTTTGGATTAATGTGAGGTTTTTATACCAAGGTTTTTACACTGCAAAAACTGAAATCTTATCAAGTGTTGTTGTCTTATTTTCAGTAGAAAATTCCTTTTTAGACTCATTATGAGCCAAATTCACATGACCAATCCAGAAAAATGTCTTGTTTAAAGTTATTTAAGGATAAAATTATGTCTGAATTACTCCTAACCGGTAAAAAAATCTGCCAATGGGACGAGAGAAAAGTTTCTTGTATTGAGACATTGTTCTAGTCTCAAGGAAATTTTCAAGCAATTTTTACTTGTTCCATTGGCAGCTTTTTTACTGGTTACAAGCGATTCAAACCTCATTTTTGTACTCTGATAACTTGAAACAAGACATTTTTCTGGATTGATAAGTTGAAAGTGGCTCATATCAAGTGTAATAGACAAATTTTACTTCAAAAAAGACAAAAACACTTGATAAGATTTCAGTTTTTTGCAGTGTATACCATGTTTACACCAAAAACTGTGTTTTGTCAAAACAGTGAACACACATCTGATCATTTTGAATTTAGCTTTTTTATCCCATTATGTTAACAAGGCAGTGCATCAGGACCTGGACTCCATTTACGATGAATACCTGCGCCTAAGAGAAAAGATCATAAAGCAGCTTGAAGGTATACCTGCAGACTCTGAGCAAGCCAAGTTCCTCCGTTCTGAGCTGGAGATCATCAACCAAAAACTTGGGGGTCTGCAGGGTCTCTACGCAGCTTACATTCAAAGGTAATTCACCTTACTTTGTAATCCCCCCAGGGAAGACTGACAGAAACAAAAAAGCAGGTATATTAAAGGTACTGGTACATTGTGTCTCTATCAGGCTGGCAGCTCTGAAGAGCTTGCTCCAGAGCCTTCTCCAGGCTGAAGACATCATAAAAGTCCACGAGGCTCGACTGACAGAGAAAGAGACCTCCTCCCTGGACCTACGAGAGGTGGAGAACTATCGGAGCATTCTAAAGGTTTGACACACTTTTATCTAAAATGTACATTTGAGTTATTTTCAAACTACAGCGGTAAAAAGAAACTCACTTATGAAAACATATGGAGTATAATACTTTTTGGGAGGATTTTTATCCATAATGTATTTTGGTTGTTCAACTTTTATTTAAAACTTAACCTACCCTGTTTATTGTGCATCACTGTCAGGGCCATGTTACGTATGTATCACCTCTACAGCACCTGTTGACAGAGCTAAACTTTCTTTAATAGGATGTTTTTCAGTATCTAGTTTAAAATGTAATTTTGTTTTGTGATTCTCTACTAAAGCAAATGAAGAATGAGCTGGATCAAAAACGAGACCTGCTGACAGCCGTAGAGTCGAACCTGAGCAAAGCTGTGCACAGCAATAGTCAAATCTCTGGGTCCTTCCACAAGTGTGATGTCGATTTGTCCAAGTACTCAGATCTGGTGGGTCAGTTATCTGAGCGTTGGCGCCGCATCCAAACCCAAATTGATAGCAGGTAGGGTATTCTGTTCTGCACGTACACACATTTCTTACAATACCTGTAAATATTTTCCATTTCCCCCATGCACCATTCCCGAAAACAATGTGGAAAAAACATCCTTTCATCCCTTCCTCTGCCTCCCACTCTTTCCTCCTCTAGAGTGTGGGACCTGGAGAAGCAGGAGACACAGCTGAAACATTATCAGCAAAGCAGCACTTCCCTGGAGCAGTGGATAGACAATGCCAGGAAGCGCCAGGACAGCCTGCAGATGGTCAAGCTCAATGATGTCCAGACTCTGATGGACCACCTCAACCAGCAGAAGGCATGCTTACAACAACATATTCTCATCATATGTGACCTGACCTGTCTCTAAATCTAAAGTATCTAAATATTAACGTTTCAGCTAAGATACGTTTCTTTGATTATTTATGATGTTGGACCATGTGTCCTGGGCGAAAAGGACTCTACAGTCACAGACCACGTTCCTCTCAGATTTGACCAAGTCTAAGAATACGAGACAATGCGGAAGTGCTAAAATCTGTTAGTGTTCGCTTGAGGCTGGCTCCGGAAGTACTGGAAGTCACATACACACCAAGCCAAAAAAAAGTTACTTTCAAAGCAGAAATTAACCTATCTACAGCCTGGTTCAAAAAACGTCTCCTGTCTGAGTCGCTAATTTTACTACCGGCACCCACTGTATGGGGGGTGAATTTTTTTCGAACGCGGCCATTCAGAGGATATTAAGATCGCGAGCTCCCCCAATAAGAGGCACAGCTGAGGGTCACGTGACCGACAGGCGCTCTATGGCTGTAGGCAAAGCCCTTGCCACTACCAATATGGCCGCTATAGCCGATGTGCTTCATTTTCCGTTTTTAGAAACAGACTGGTGACGTCGGCAAGACTACGTCCATGTTTTATACAGTCTATGGAATTGACTAATGTAACAATCCTCCACTGTGTTCTATGGCATTTTTTTATAATTCAGGACAATGAGGAGGGAGGATTGTGAGACAACAAGCAGTTTTCAAGGACTGTGATTCAGTATCTAGTATGTATCCAGAGTCAAAAACAACACAGCAGAGTAGGTTGATAGGGAAATATAGTTACTGTGTAATGCAGACCCAACTGTCTGTCAATGAGACCACTCAGTCACCTGAGCTCAGCTTGCCCCTCTTTCACTTGGGAGTCTGTATTATTGTTTTTTTTTTCATCTTTTGTTTTTTTTTTAAAGTCCTAAGCTAAACAAGAATGTGTTTTTTTGCATATGAGACAGCCAAGTGACATCCAATCACAAGTGATCAACAAATTTGGAAATGCATGATCTACGGGTGTGAATAGCTGAGAAATCAGCCAGACCACTTTGCCATACCAGTTGTCTCAGTGACCTTTAAAATCACGGCAGTTGTTAAAAAGTTAATAGTTGAGTAAAATATGACAGTATAATGTCATTGGTATTCAGTCTGATGACGGATCTCTTTGAACAAACAGAGATCTGACAGTTTGAGGTCACATTAAACCAGACGATTTGATGTCCCTGCTTTGCTTGCCACACAGGCACTTCACACAGAAATCAAAGGCAAGAAGGAGAAAGTGGAGGATGTGCAGAAAAATGCAGACACCTGTGCTGCCTCCATAAAGGTAGGTATCCAATTTATGTTCGTTGTTTTTATATCCACACATATTACTAAGTTTAAGAGCACAAGCAAATACTGCAAAAAAACTAAAAGCTGTACTTTTACCATGTATTTTTAGGATTATGAGCTGCAGCTGGCTTCCTACAGCTCAGGTCTGGAAACTCTGCTCAACATTCCTATCAAGAGAACCATGCTTCAGTCACCAGCCTCTGTAGTCAGACAGGAAGTATGTGTGCTGTTCATCCATTTAGTTCAATGTATTTTCTGTTTCCTTAATATTAGTCAAACAATGGTTTAAAAGATCACACTGGTGTTTAATCATTACATTTACATTTTAAATCAGTACTAACTCAGTAAGCTTGTGTCCATCAGGCAGCTGACCTCCAGTCCAACTACATTGAGCTGCTAACCCGCTCCAGTGACTACTACAAGTTTCTTGGAGAGCTACTGAAGAACATGGAGGAGCTGAAGGTAGGTGGAAGAAGTGAACGCTGGCTAAATTTGGGAATATCAAACCCTTTTTTTATTAAATATAAATAACATGATGACAATGAGATTCAAACTAGTTGACTCAAGCTCTTTCTGTTTTTGACTTTGCTTTTTCCAGATCAGAAACACTAAGATTGAGTTGCTGGAAGAGGAGCTGAGGCGACTGAAGGAGGACATCCGAGATCGTAACCAGAAAAATAAAGATCTGGAGGATGCTTTGGGGCGCCTGAAGCTGGAGCTCACTGATTCAAAAGAAGAGTTCATCTCTTTGGGGGGAGAAAAGAGAACCATAATGATGCAGCTTAGCACTACCAAGGAGAGCCTGGATGGCTTGAAAAACCAGACGACAGATCTGAATGACCAGCTGACACGCATTACATACCAGCTTGATGAGGAAAAAAGAAAGAGAATGTTAGCAGAAGAACGCTACGCAAGTCAGCAAGAAGAGTATGAGGGGGCCGTTCGTCGCAGACAGAAAGAGCTGGAGGAGCTCAACTGGATCAAAATTGACTTGGAAAAGTCTGTGAAGGACAAAGAACGCGAACTGGAGAGGATGAAGATACTAATGGAGGAGGAAGCAGCACGTCGCAGAACCGCTGAATCAGAAATGTCAAAGGTAAGAGCACAATGCACCCAGGAGGTAAATCAACTTAAGCAGACATATGAAAAAGAGATCCACGTTACCAAGACCACCATCCTAAAAACTTCACAACAGAAGGAGGATGATGCTGCACAGTTGAGACTGCAAATTGACAGACTAGCCGCTGACAAGAGAGACCTAGAGCAGGAGCTGTTGAGAATGAGGCAGTCCATTGCTCACACAGAAGAGCAGAGGAGCCGAGCAGAGCTGGAGGCCAACCAGCAGAGGGCCTCAGTGACACAGGAGACAAGGATCCGCAGCGAGTTGGAAGTTCAAGTGAGAGCACTCATGAATCAGAAAGAAGACGATGAGCAAAAACTAAAGGAAGTCAACAAAAGCAATCAGGAAAAGTCCAGGCAGATCAGTGTGCTAACATTCAATCTGGAAGAAGAGGGGAAGAAGAGGAGAGCTCTGGAATTAGAAATCAACCGCCTGAAGCAGGCCGAGGCAGAGCTGAGGGCAAAGAATGCATCATATCAGGACGAAATCAACACGCTGAAAGTGTCGGAGCAGGAGATCCGCATCACTCGAGTAGAGCTACAGAAGCAGACCAGTGAGAAAAACAAGGCTGAACAAAGCTCTGCCAGGATGCAGAACCGCATCCGGGATCTTCAGGGATCTCTGGACAGTCTAGAGGCCGAGTTGGAAAAACAGAAGAAGTCAGCCCAGGATGAGCTAACACGTAGAAAGAGAATTGAGGCAGAGTTGGAGAGGATGACACATACTTGCAGAGAGTACACCACAACAATCAGTAGCCTGAAATCTATCCAGATAGAAGCAACCAACACTGGGAGGAAGTACGAGCAGGACCTCAGCGCCCTGCAGGCCGCTCTGGACAAAAGCCTGAGGGATCATAAAATCACCAAGGATGAACTCGCAGCCGCCACAGCCGAGCTGAGGGCGCTTAGACAGAAACTCCAGCAGGAAGAGGCTCGGATTCGCGAGCTCAACCAGCGCAATGAGAGCCTTTATAAGACCATCGAGGAGAAGAGCCGCCAACTGAATGACTACACCACAGAGATTGAGAAGCTTAAGACTCTGACGCAGAACCTGACGAAGGAGAGGTTGAGGCTGGAGGAGGAGGTGAGAGCAGTTAGGCAGGAGAGAGATGAGATGAAGTTTCACAAAGATGCTGTGGATGGACAGAGTGCGGCACAGATCTCTGCCTTGCAAGTCCAGCTGCAGAGTAGCACCATGAGGACGACGGAGCTCCAGACTCTCATCAATGACCTGACCAGAGAGAGAGAAAAGCTTAAAAAGGAATTTGACAAAATCCAAAAGCAATCTATCGAGGTACTTTTGGTTGCATTGAAGGATCATCATCGCTTCATTCCAATAATTTGCTTCAGCATGAAACGCTTGAGATGCATATAGACTGAATCTGATAGTAGCTCTGCTATATCAGTGACACATGACTTTCTGACAGAGTTTGCATGAAATTCACTAACTTACGAATACTTTCATGAGATATGCATGTTTGTCTCTCACCATACACACGATGTGATTTAACCCATATTAATTAGTCACTTAATACTAATCACAGAATAATATATGATGTACACATCTATCAACTTGTGTTCATTATCAATTTGCTCAAATATAACTAACAACTAACTATTTTAACTGAATGGCATTCAATTGGCTTGTGTCATCATAAATCAAATACATGTTCACTAAAAAACTTCACCACAAAGATAACACAGGCATGCTCCTCAGAATGAACACCTGTCACTTGTTGCTTTGCGCATCCTGTTTTAACAAATCTGCTAAGACAAAGTGCTGATGTTTCTTTTCTTTGCCTTCTCCAGACATCCATGATGGTGCACACATCCCAAAGCCAGTACACTGAGCTGCAGCTGGAGAGAGACAGTTTGCTGTCCAAGCTGAAACTCCTGGAGCAGGACAAGACCCGTATGCAGCGCCTGGAAGAGGAGCTCAACCGCATCAAGATCTCACTGGAAACTGAGCTCCGCAACAAACAGCGGCTGCAGGACGAAAAGAACGCCATCCTCAAAGATTTCAACTACATGAAGAGTCAGTTTGAGCTCAGGGATGGCCAGATAAGGCAGTGTGAGACAGACAGAGACAAGCTGGATCGAGAGAGGCTCTCCTTGAAGAGTGAAATCGAGAGGCTCATGAGGGAGCTGAAGACTGTTGAGGAGAGATACAAGAGTCGACTGTTCAACTCTGAAAAGGAGGCAAAGGAGCTCGCCATGAAGAGGGACGCCCTGGAGAAAGAGATTCTGAGGCTGCAGCAGAGACCAAGCTCCATGAGCAGGCAGACCCAGACTGACGAGAAGGTACCAACAGTCGATCCCTCCAAGCTTGTGTTTGATGGAGTGCGCCGCAAAGTCACGGCCCACCAACTGTGCGACTGTGGCATCATAAGTAAAACCACTTTAGAGCAGCTCCTGAAAGGAAAAAAGACAGTTGATGAGGTAGCTGTGGATATCCAGCCCAGCCTTAAAGGTACAGGCGTCATTGCTGGTATGACAACAAACAATCAAGGAAAAATGCCCTTCACTGAAGCCAAAAACAAAAAGCTCCTCTCTCCAGAGAGCGCCCTCATGCTCTTAGAAGCTCAAGCAGCAACAGGTTACATCATTGACCCTGCGTTTAATGAGAAGATGCCTGTGGATACTGCCTGTTCAAGAGGAATAGTAGAAACAGAAGACAGAGACACCCTGGCAAGAGCTGAAGCAGCTAGCACAGGCTTCAAAGATCCATACACTGGCAAAGTGTTATCTGTGGGCCAGGCTTGCAAACAGGGCCACATAGACAAAGACACAACTGTCCGCTTGCTCCAGGCTCAAGAGTGTGTTGGAGGTATAATTGACCCTGTTCTGAGTGTGTACCTTCCCAAAGATCTGGCTCTGGATCGGAATCTTATTGATGAGGATCTTTACAGAGCTTTGAACAAAAAACCCACCTGCTACCTGGACCCTGCAACAGGAGAGAAGAAGAGTTATAATGAGCTGAGGAAGATGTGCACAGCTGAACCGGTTTCTGGTTTGCTCCTACTCCGTGGTCCAGAAAAGCCCATGACAGTGAAGGGTCTTCGTGGTGAAGTCTCTGTTACAGATCTCATCAACTCTGAGCTGCTGGATGAAACTGATATAGCAAAAATCAACCAGGGCAAACTCACCAGCAAAGATATTGAAAACAAACTTAAGACATACCTCTACGGCTCCACCTGCATCGCAGGGATCTATGATGAGGCCAATGACAGGATTATGCCTTTCTATCAGGCAATGAAGGAAGGTCTGCTCATGAGAGGAACCACCCTGGAGCTTCTTGAAGCCCAAGCTGCGTCTGGTTTCATTGTTGATCCAGTCAACAATGTATTCTTGACAGTAGAGGAGGCCACAAAGAGGGGACTGGTCGGAAACGAGTTTAAGAACAAGCTGTTGTCTGCAGAGAAGGCAGTAACTGGATACAGAGACCCATCCACGGGAAAGACAATCTCCCTCTTCCAGGCTATTGACAAAGATCTTATTGAGAAAGGTCATGGAATCCGTCTTCTTGAGGCCCAAATTGCCAGTGGTGGGATTATTGACCCCAAAGAGAGCCACCGTATTGATGTCGCAGTTGCCTATAAGAGAGGATACTTTGATGAGGAGATGAATGAGATTCTGACTTATGAAGGAGATGACACCAAGGGGTTCTTTGACCCTAACACTAAGGAGAACCTGACTTATCTTCAGCTAAAGGAAAGATGCATCACAGATAGCAAAACAGAGTTAATTCTCCTGCCACTCAGAGACAAGAAGAAAGCCCAAAAATCAGAAGAAACCCGCACCAACGTTCTTCGCAAGAGGCGAGTCGTTATTGTTGATCCAGACACTGGGCTTGAGATGTCCGTGAGGGAGGCCTATCATCGGGAGCTCATCGACTACGACACCTTCCTGGACCTGTCGGAGCAAGAGTGTGAGTGGGAGGAAATAACCATCAAAGGTTCTGATGGCTCTGCACGTTTAGTGATAGTAGACAGGAAAACGGGAACCCAGTATGACATCCAGGACTGCTTGGACCGCGGTATCATCGACCAGCAGTCATTTGATAAGTATCGTGCTGGGACACTAACCCTGACCCAGTTTGCTGATGAAATAACAAGCAGATCCAGCGCCACAGAGATGTCTATCTCTGCCAGCAATGTTGATGACGTGGTCACCTGCAGCAGTCCCACTCAAGCCGCACCATCATCCCCCACTGTCCGCAGACGCTTCAACAGTATTTCCATCACTGTGTCTCCCCCTGAGATGTTCGACGACCACTGCCCTGTGGGGGCCATATTTGACACAGAGACCTTGGAGAAAATCACTATCCCAGAAGCAGTCCGAAGAGGCATAGTTGATACTCTTACAGCACAGAGGCTCCTGGAGGCCCAGGCATGCACAGGTGGTATTATCAACCCTGCCACTGGTGAGAGACTGTCTCTGCAGGATGCAGTGCATCAGTGCGTCATTGATGAAAGCATGGCCACAAAGCTTAAACCTGCACACAAAGCCTATATTGGCTTTGAGGATGTGAAGACCAAAAGAAGGATGTCAGCAGCAGAGGCCGTAAAGGAGACATGGTTGCCTTATGAAGCTGGCCAGAGGTTTTTGGAGTTTCAGTACCTGACAGGAGGCCTGATAGAGCCAGGCACTGGGCGTCGCATCACCATTGAAGAGGCCATCAGCAAAGGCTGGTTGGATGGAAAAGGTGCCCAAAAGCTTCAAGATACAAGGAACCACCAGAAGAATCTGACCTGCCCTAAGACCAAACTGAAGATCTCCTACAAGGAAGCCATGGATAGCTGTATGGTGGAGGAGAGTAACGGGATGAAGATGCTGCAAGCCTCATCAATTTCTTCAAAGGGAATCAGTAGTCCTTACAACGTCTCTAACCCATCATCTCGCTCCGGGTCCAGGGCTGGCTCCCGAACCGGCTCCAGGAGTGGATCTCGTAGGGGCAGTGTGGACTACACCTCTTCTTACAGCTTAACCTTCTCCTCTAGCAGTACTTCTTATAGCTCCAACAGCCAGTTTTAATAAACAGACGAAGAATTAATTAAACTAGACAAGCAGCTTTTATCAGTACCTTGCAGATTGCTTTTTTTAATGTTTAACCTGTGAGATTTTGGGAGTTTTGTTTAAAACCTGACACTGATTCTTTTACGTATTTTGATTTTATCTTTTGTTGCAGTTAGTGGTGATTTGGTGTTTCAATATCATGTAAACTACAAAGTAATACAAATAATGCTTTCTTCTTGTAACACATAGATGGTTGAAAATATTTGTCATAGCTCGTTTGAAAAAAAAAAGATATTTTGTTGAGAATTTATAATGTTATTACAAAATATGGTTCTTAGCCTCAGCCTTGGCATCAAGGCAACATTAATTTTGATTTTCTCTTTGTGTTTTTTCTGCTTGCGTAAAATATGTTTTATTTTTTAAAAAAAGAAAAACACTTCTTTTTCATTTGCATATTTGAGTTTTACCTTGCAACACATACTGTAGTCTGTTAATCATGATCACCCAAGAGTTTTATTTGCAACTGAAATGTTTTCCCAAGTGATTGAAAATAAAATTTTCATGACAAGCTTTGGTCAATTATTAATTTGGTCATTAATTTAACAACAGGTTATCTGCAGTGTTTTTACAGTTAAAACAGTTTATTATTAAGAGAGGAGGCTGGTGTAGATTCTGTGTACAAAAACGGTTTCTGTTGTTACCTATGGATGGCGCTAATTGTCATGTAAACAGTAATTGCAGCTGGTTATACCTCTTCATCAGATTTCATCAGATATTTGGAGAAAAGCTAATTTGTTGATAGTTCATGAGTAGCAAGGTGTTGTAAATATTGCAGAGCTGAAGGGGGATTCGTTGTGTGAACAAGCTTTTTTTTGCAACTTTCAAATCAACCAAACTGTTAAGACAATTGAAATAGTTATATAAAAAATTATTTTGTTTACTAAAGTAAAATTAAGGATAATGTCATTCCTCATCAGTGTATGGGGTATGAGTATGCCAACTTTAATGGCGCACTATTATACTACTTATTTGAAGTGAACACCTTTGCTGGAGTTATGAGCTAAAACATTCTGCGCATGTTTAAGCTAACGTATTTAGCTACACAAATTAAGCTAAATTGACACACCATATTACATAAATGAAGATGTCTTGGTGCTCTATCCTGTTTCTGTCAATATTTATACTCCTGAATTACACTTCAGCTAAACCATAATGTTTTAATGTCATTACTTTCACTCAAAAATAGACTATATACACACAAAATGCTAATTCTGCTGCTACCTGAATGACTCCTCGGAGGTGAGACTTTCAGGGGTGGTCTACAGGGGGTGGCTGGAGGAAGTCCGTCTGCTTGTGAGGGTTGAGAGGGTGAGAACAAATGGAAAGAGGCAAAGGGAGGAGGAGGAGGAGGCCAGAGAGAGGGGAGGTAAAGTGAAAAGGGGGAGGGAGCAAGGGGAGACAGCCCTAACGGCGCAGTGGGAGGACTATCCCTTGCCAGGACTTGTGGCGGCTGCAGCGGCAGCCCCGGACTGGAGGAAGTGGACCGTGCTGGGGGGCTGAGCAGCAACAGAAGCAGCAGCAGAAAGTTGAAGAACCGGGCAAAGACGTGCATTATTTCAAAAACCAGAACCGCAGAACAGGGCAAAGAAAGGAACGAAAAGTGAACTCCCAGAAGCTGCTGAGTGTGACCGAGCTGAGAGCAGATTCCAGCAGGGGAAAATGAGCCTCTCAGCCTGCATTAAGCCTGTATGACGGGCTCTTTGATCAGGACTGCTTCTCTTTCAGCTGCTGTCTGACAAAGAGGAAACACGGGAATTAAGAAAAGAAGGATAAAACACTCTCTTTAGTCTAAAAGGTAAGGTCTCTTAACTTTTAAATGGTCAATCATTGACAGAGGGAGTTTTGAAGCTGGGGTGGTCATTACTTGAAGCAGGATTAGACCTCCACACAAACTTTATACCCCCTGTTCCCTCTTCTCTTTAGCCCTCTGCTAAGTCACATTTCATTGGGTTTGCTCATTTATTCAAAGTGCAAAACAGGCCACTGCTGTCTGTATTTACTTTGGCTCTGGGTGTGTGTGTATGTTTGTGTGTGTTGGTGCCCCAGCGCTCTGTAGACAGAGGAGTCATTCAATCTGACTAAGCACTGATCTGGAGATTTTTTTCTCTCTCGTTTTAATGTGAAAGAGTATCATTTACAGCCCTTAATTAAATCTCACTGAAGCTTATATTGAGCTTATTGAGCCTGCTGTAGCTAGAAATGTCTTCCTCAATGAATTGTCTTCTGCAGTGGCTATAATTTGGGGTTCCTTGCATTTGTGGGCATGGTGTACTGAGACCTCTATAATGTGAAACATATGGGGCCATTTGGAAGAGTTGTACCTTGTAGTCAAAAGAGCTTGAAATGAAAGTATTTTTTGTTCAGTGACTCCTCTGTTAATGGATAAGTAAGAGAAAATCTCAGAATGAAAGACTTTAACTGTTTTCCTTTTGAGCTATAGCTGCTGGGTGGTATTTTGAGCCTTAGGGCTATGCTTTTAAGGCAGCCATTGTTGATGACATGTTCAAGTGTCCTTACATCACAGCAGCTCCTCACCTGAATATCACTCTGTCCCTTTCCCTGTTTGGAAATGAGACACACACCTTTATTTGCACCCTCCTGCGCAACTTCCTTTCAAGCAACATAAACATTGCAGGTTGCTCTGAACATTTTACAGGCTCAACTCTTTCAAGATTAACTTTAATTACAGACCCCTGTGAGAAAGGAAAAAACATCTTTGAAGTGGTGATTACATCCCTTTTGTTAGCTCTATTTTGGGGTCAGAGTTGTATGAACCATATGCAAACTCAACAGAAGAAGCACCTTTGAGATAAAAACACACCCTGGAGTGACTCAAGCAGACTGAATATAAGAAGCAAACATTAACAGGACTACATCAACAAAGAGAAGAGGAAAACTTGAATATTGGTTAAAAGATCACTAAAATGAAATTAAAACCTAAAAGTCAAAATACAGAGAGCTGTCCCTTTTACATATGAACATAAAAGAAGTGAGCATCAGAGACCCCAAAATGTCTTGTTTTTCTCTCTTATTGATATTAATAAGCAGCAATTAGAAGTGATGAAGAGAGATCCTGATCGTGCGGTTTGGACAGGTGGGTCGGGCTTGTGTACTGTAAGCAGAACACTGTGATCTAACAGCATGAGACGGAGCACTGGGGCACTTTTTACTTTGTCACAGCAGTGCCACAGCCACTTGGATGACATGTGTAAGCCATTAAACAAGGAGAAGGAGACGGACGGAGACTGGGTGCAATAAAGGGGAAAGAATGGCAAAAAAAAAAGAGGGGAAAGAAAAAGAGAGAAAGAGGGAGTGAGAGTGGGAACGTAATCCATTTTGGAACGCATTCCTCTATGACCTTGGGATAGAAAACGGTAATTAGGGAGTACTTTAGGAGCCTTAAGGGTGCGCAGATTTGCTCCAAGTGCAGGGCTGTCATTTTTATTCCCTTCAAAATGTCTCATGAAACTGTGAGACAAATACATGTTAGAGTTCCAGGGTTAGTAAATAAACCTGCTAAAAATATTCATCCTCTTCTTCCTGTGGCTCTTTTCCCCAGTAGTTCTCATGGTTTTTGTTTATTTCAGTTCTCCAGCAGTGAATGGGTGTCAGAGCCCCTGGCAGGAAAAGGCCAGAACAAACTGTGGTCTGGTCCCTCTCTGGTCTGTTTTGTCACTGTGGACATGTCACCCTGCTCATGCCAAGCAGGCATGGACCAAGCAGGACTAAAGGGTGGTTTGGAGCAGTGAGGCTGATGGTATCAAAGTTATTAGGGGGCTTTTAGCTGTGAATGCTAAATGCTAATGGGGTATTGCAGCCAGAGGAAAGGGCATGAAACACATTTGTTCTGGCTGTGCAGCTCCTGTAATCTGATGGAGCAGGTCTGAATAAGTATTTTTATGTACCAGATAAAGGCAGAAACAAAGCCAAAAGGGAAAATGGAGTTAAAAGTACAATTACAACCATTCTCTACTGAGCATTCCCCCCACAGGCAGCCAGACGTCATGAAGCATTTATGGCACTTCAAGTGTTAAAGCAGACAAACAGCTCAGGAGATCATTAATCCATCCAATGTCTAGTATGTGTAGCTGCTTTTGTTGAGCTTCATCGTCCCTTGAAATCCAGCTCTGCAGTCTGTGCCAGATAAAGTTTGCATCAAGGTGTAACACAGCGTTGTTTTTTTTCTCTCTCAAGTAGTGATGTATATCTGCACGCCTATGTTTTTATTTCACCCACGTAATTCCAGTTTAATGGACCTACAAAAATATTTAAGCTGTCTCAAAATAGAGGCTGTTGCCACAACGCGTCAGTCAGACGTAGAGCTTTGGCCTACAGAAGCCATTGAGCATAAATGTGATTGCTTTCATATGTGAAGGCAAAATCCTTTCATTCACTTCAATTGATGGAAATATTCATTTTATTGGTTTGTTTATGGAAATGATTAATTTAAGTCACTGAGGCAATAAACGTGAAAGTTTTGAATTTATTTAGTGTGTATTGGCTTGCTGAATTAATCTGATGGTAAATATGTTTTTTATTTCCCTCATGCAACCAAGACTCGTCACCACCTGTGTTTTTCTTGTACAAATATGTAAGAGTAATCTGCATGATGAGGCCACTAATGGAAAATACAGCCAGAAAGCTTGAAGGCATGTAGCAACCAGCCTAATCACATACAAACAAACTCTTCCGTAAATGGATTCGGTTGCTGAAGCTGAACTCGAGGCTTGCCTGTCTCATTATTTGCGACAGACAGACAGGCATGCAGAGCTTTTGCCAACTGTTGTCACCATAACAGACTCACAAATGAAAACAACCATGAGGTCACTTTTCACATGATTAGGCCGTAGTTTACCCCTTACGGTCTTGCTAACTGGGAGGTTTTGAGACGGTTTCTTTGTTTTTAAGGCCGTATTACATGATGCTGTCTTCTTTCATCTTGTGGTGTACCTGCTCATACAAAATGGAAGATTGCGTACACTGTGTGCCAGGTGAAGGGTGTGGCTCCTGAAATAGAAACGCGCTTCATCCCAGCCTTCCCACTTTGTCTCCCTGCATCTTTTGACTCATAAATGGAATGTCTGATTTATTTATTTTCAGTGTTGTTCTGGGTTATTGAATGATAGGCATTTGGAGCTGGTCCCAAGTGATGGTCATGCAAGTGTGAACGTGGCTGACAGCACCCACGCAGCCAAGTCATTCAAGCTCTTACCTGCAGGGGTTGGAGCTGGGGGAGCCAGACACACCCTAATCCCCCAACATCCTGACCTTAGTAAACCTGTTGCAGCTTGTTCACAGGAGGACTGGCAACCCAGTTTCTCCCATCTCTCTGCATGCTACCCCACTCCTCTACCAGCCGGGCTCTCACAGTGCCATGGGTGGGCTTGGGATTTGAGTTCCTTGGCACTGCTTATTCTGCCTTTGTGAGCTAATGCTGTGCCTCAAACCAGGAACAAAAGCAGTCAGTGCAAATTAAAGACCAATTATCTTTAGTGCGTGCTGGGGCAAGTTGCTCCTGTTAGCTTGAATGATGAGTTGGATAAGTGAGTAGGAAAAGGATGTTGTTGCTGCAGGGTTGCGCATGAATGGTTTATGTGAAATGAACTTGGTCAAATGACGGGAAACTTCATTGTTTTGAATTTTATTTACTTTGTATGGTACATGTGCTACTTTTGTGTATCTTTACAGTTTCATGTGAATTGACTGTAACCTCACTTGTCCTTTTTAAGTTAGCATTGAAGCTAGGTTGGCGAATTGATAAAATGATTGATAGTTACTTTAAATTCTCAAGAACAGGCTGTATTTTATACTGACCAAGATCTATATCTTGTTAAGTTAAGTCCCTTGTTAAGTTATGAAGCTCTACTGGCAGCTTGTCGGCTTGTTATAAAAAAACAGCAACAACTGAAACAGGGGAAACTGCTTGCCTGGCTCTAATTTCATACATTAGCCTTCTAGCATAGTGGCATGTAAAGACACAAACATTTTTATGTCAGTTGCAGCATGTCTTGGAGAAAGTAATTCAGAAGTAACCCATTAGTAGAGGGTCATGTATTTTAAATATATAACTAAATAAAAGGTTTAACAGTAAACGAAGATAAGTGGCTAATGGCTAATCTGCCAATGATAGTAGGGTTAGCTTGATTATATACTATACAGACATAAGAGATCTTTCCATTTACCTTTCTTCAAAAACTTCAGATGTTTCACTGCAACTACTTTCCTTGTCCTTTGGAGGTAAATTTAAACTCATATTAACCATGAAATCTAATTTAAAGTAACATTCAAAAAAACAAAAAACAACCATTAGTACAATTTATTAATACTGCCAAAAAAAGTATCACAGAGTCTGGGAATTCTAACACAACTTATATGAAACACTATATAAAGTTTTTACAACCCAAATTCCAAAAAAGTGGATGATGCAATCTATAATTTTAATGAAAATTGGATTTGATGGTTTGTATGTCCATAAAGTCCTATGTTTGATTGAAAAGAGTATCTAGATGCCTCTTTATGGGTCCTGATTTTAATAACTTGTGTGTAATGATGCAGCAACAGCTCAACTTTTTTCAGGTCTTCCCTGAAAAAAGTTAGTCTGGATGGCAGCTTATGTTGCTCTAAAACATGCTGATTATGTTTGACATTAATGTTGTCTTCCTGCCTGTGTGAGCTACCCATATATTATCATGTATGTAGATGGATTTTGAACCCATGCTGTGGTATCCACTTCAGAGACCTTTACATTTTAAAAGCATGAAGGTTGCGACCATGCAGTTTTGGTTTTTGGCCTTGGTCCTTTTGTACAAAGATCTCTCTGGATTCTCTAAAATGTTTGAATTTATTACTTCCTGTAGTTCATGAAAAGAGCCATGGCTTGTAGCTGGAGGCTGCACCACAGCATAGAAATAGCATAAGATGGGCATTTGGGCCCACCACCCACTAGAAATTCTGTGGATCATTAAAAAGATGACGACATTTAATCATTTGGTCAAAGCACATGTGCTCATTATTTTGTCAATCTCCCTAGGTCACATGGAGGTTAAGTATAGGTTAGACACTCTCACATCTCTAGTTAGAGCAGTACTTTGACACTTCTAAAACATTTCTGAGCCTTCTTCCTGTGCCTCTACCCTGCAGATATTCAGAGCCTCTAAGTACTGGTTGACCTGTTCATTAATTTCCCATTAGTCAACAGTTTTTGTCAGAGTCTCAGGGGGAATAGACTAACCCGCCGCTAGTTCCAACAATCCCAAAGGACCTCTGATCCCACCACCTCTACTAACACACACATACACACACTCTCACAGAACAGGCAGTCCTGTTTCCCCGAGTGATGACCTCTTCACACACATGGCCTCTTTCATTCCACTCAGAGGGTTGGTTTAAGCTGTGGCCACGCTGTCCCTGCTTTATGACTTCTCTCTGGCCCTCTTCAAAGTGTTGGGCTGTAGCTTGCAGTGACTGGAGTTTAATTGATGGACACATTATCCACTGTGGATTGTTTTTAATCAAAACAAACAATTAGAGTCATTGAAGAAGGATGGGGATATCTTTGGCAGCTTAGGAATGTGTTTCTGTTGGTGACTGTGTGGACATGGGTCTCACTGAAATCTGAAGCATTTACCTCAGTTATTTCATTAAGTCATCAGCATACAGCCTAATTCTGGATCATTTAAAACTGGTTAGTGACATAATTTAAACGTATTTGCTATAAATACTTTTTTTTCTGGAATAGCACCACGGCTAAAACAACAAGCTGATTAACATATTGATAGTACAGAATGGAATTTATGTAATATAGAATTTCAGTCACGTTTGACTGTGTTAAGTAGAAATTGACACAACTGTTTCAGCTTGTTGGGAACCAAGTATCTTGAACTTGTGGATTGTTAATCTAAAAATGAAAACCCTCTGAGACTTTTTGCTCGTGAACCTTGCATTAATAGACATACAAGCCATGTAAACATAGTAAGTAATTGGTTAACAGGAGAATAACCTACAGATAATCTGTAATTGCAGAGCTAGAAATTACTGTAGAAGACATCATTTCTGAGTGATTGTATACCTTGATCAAGATGCCACATTAGCTCCCTGACTTAGTCACAGAAATAAATTTGCTGTTTTTTACTTTTCAGATCCAATTACTGAAAGAAGTGTTTGCTTCTTTGACCTTTTCTGTATTCCAAAAAGCATGAAGTACATAGTTTTAGTATTTGCACTATTATGAGTGATTCTGTAAAATAAAGTTCAACTTCTATGCTGATGATGCATGACTTCTTCTGTGTCCTTAAAATCTCATGAATTCACCTATGAAGTGAGGGATTTAAAACATGAAATGTTCATGCTCACTTGAGAAAAAAAAATGACTTATTGATGCAAGGTGATGCATCATGTTATATCCGACACTCTGCCTTTCTGGGGCTGTAAACCAGTGCAGAACACACAGAGATGACTAGATAAGAGATTGAGGGATGTGTCTGTGGCTTTGGCGAGAGCAGCTCTCCTGACCACTGCTGCAGGAAGTGTATTGCCGTGAGGTCACAGGGACACGCCATCAGTCAGGGATTTACAGCAACTGGTTTCAACCAGTGTTCTTTGAAAGTTTGTCTTTGTCATTGTTGCTCTGACCGATGGACTGACAGTGGCTTTTAGTTTGTTGGTGTTCAATCTTCTGAAACCACTACTCTGTATCTCTTTTCGCAGTAAAGATAAGTGTTTGTACAGTATTTGTGACACAAAGAAGCGCAAACAAGACACCCTCTGTCCTACAATCTGCGATTGAGGTCACCCTCCAGAGATATCTGCGGGAAACTTGGTCACAATGACTAAAGCTCAGGACTTTGAACATCAAATATTGACACGGACAAAGTCACCTGCTCTGAGCGACAGCAGTGTGAGGTAACTGAAAGAAAGAAAGACCTCTGACTGTGCTTCTTTATGTTTCCACAGCAGATCCCTTGATTTAAAATGGAGGAGGGATACGAGCTGGACCTGACGTACATCACAGAGCGCATCATCGCTGTGTCCTTCCCCCGGGGTTGCTCAGAGGAGATCTACTCCCACAACCTAAAGGATGTCACCCGAATGCTCAAGTCCAAGCATGCGGATAATTACCTGGTCAGTGCTAACTGTGGCACTGTCGCCACCTCAAAATGAGTCAAGTGTCAAGAGTGCAAACAGTATTGATGTCAGGGCTGCCAGGCTTTCAGAAGATTTTGACACAGGAATATTGATCTCAGGGTGCACAGTTCACGTTTCATTCAGAATAAAGCAAGAAGCAGTGTTAAAGAGGGATTGAGTCAAATCAGAACAACAGTTTGCTTATTTCTTCTTTAGATCATCAACCTGTCCGAGAAAAGACATGACCTGTCTAAAATGAACCCAAAGGTAAGTTTAAGTGACACTGTGCTGCCTCTTTGCATCATAGTATTGATTGTTAAGGCAAAGGGAGTTATAAAGACTGCAACTGTGCTTGTTAATAGTGATTAATGTGTTTTTTTGTAGACACTGGACACAGGCTGGCCGGACATGCATGCTCCACCTCTTGATAAGATCTGCACCATCTGTAAAGCCATGGAGAGCTGGCTCAATGCTGACCCTCTACATGTGGCGGTTATACACTGCAGGGTGAGCGTTGGGGAAAGATTTGATTTTACGGCTGTGTCAGCTCGCTTTTCTGAAACTTGACTTTAAAGTCATCCTTATCAAGATCTGAATGACATTAATAGCAGATAGTTGTGGCTTTATAGGTTGAGAGAAATACATTAAAGTCTTACCTTTGACATCTGAAAATTCCAGTTTGCTCATATTTACTGCTAGGGATGGGTACCGAATTAGGTGCTTTTTTAGGTACCGACTGAATTCTGTCAAATACCGGGTAACGATTCATGTAAAATCAAAAGGTACCATGTTTAGGTACCTAAACGTATCCTTGTGACTGTGAAGGAGTGGAAGAGTAGGCGATGTTCCATGCTGGACATGAACACAGCATTTCAAGGTTATATATAGAAGAATATATTTGTTAAATTGTAAAAAATATATATTCTATTATTGAACAAATTGATATTTTTTAACACATAAACACAAAAAAGTACCAAAAATTGGTATTGGTGTTGAGTACCGATACCGATTGCCAGGTACCGGGCATCGGTACCGTATCGTTTCAAGTGTGAAAGGTACCCATCCCTATCTACTGCATTGGTGTCAATTGATTGGCAGTTACCAGTGCAGCTACAGTTGTAATACTCCTGATCAGTGCATGTAAACAAAGCCTTTTTTTCCATGTGCAGAAATCATTTTTTCTACAAACTGTCTGAAGCCCTTACCAAGAATTTTTCAAAGTTACTTCATAACTGATGTTCATCAAAGCTTAAAGTTTTTCCAGGGAATTTTCTTCAATATTTCCAGCTGCTACATCAGCTCACCCAGATTTCTTGTAGAAATTTTTATTAAGGAGCTGTCAGGAAAAAGTCTGAGAGAATTCAGGGTGAAAATAACAGCTATTTGCAGACCACACAAAAAATTCAGTGAAAAATGAAACTGAAAGTGTTTTTTGCAATGATTTATCTCCTGTCTTCTGTGTCTGCAGGGTGGCAAGGGTCGCATTGGTGTTATAATTTCATCCTTTGTGCATTTCACCGACGTATCAGCCAGGTAACCAATACCACATTTTCTTTATGTCGTGTTACTGTAAATGTCTGCTCTGAAGTCAGGATTTATCAGAACTCACTCTTGACAGCAACCACCCACGGCATTTTAGAAAAACATCACGTCCACCACAAGCAATGTCAGCCCCTAACCACGGTTGAGTTATTTCCCCCTCTTTAAATTAGGGTCAAGGTGATTCAGAGAGTGAGTCAAAAGGCCAGCTCTTTGAAATTCAAAGAAAACCGCACGGTTTAAGCAATGAATCATCCTGTATTGAGTTGCATGAATCAACTTGGAAACATGTTGGTTACTGTAATCGCTTCTGGCCACAGTGTCAGATTCATGAAATGTATTCATCATCATGAAAACTGATCCCAATTTCGTAACTATCGTCAGGCATTTAATTTGAGTGAGGGCGGTGCCTGGCTTAGTCAAGAAATGCAGCAAACATCAGGAGAATCCATCATGGTGTTATGCCAATTAGAAGGTTTTCCATAACACTGATCGAAAGCCTCAGTAACATGTCTTTGGTTTCATTTCCTGCTGAGGTAGACTGAGTCTGTAAGGCGAATGTTAAAAGACAGATAGGAAAGGAAGAGATAGGAAACAATGAGACAGATTTACAATGGAGCAGATTCAGTGGGGGGAGCGTAGGGAGCTGTGGTGAAAAGGCTGCAGCCCCTGTTGGTTTAAGATCTGTCTGAATAGCAGAGCTGTGCACACACTCTGGCCTCTCTCTGTCCTCCTCTCCCCCTCCTTGTTTACTTAAGGCTGGCATTCTCTTCCTCTTTGCTGGAATCCCCTGTCTCTCTGCTTACTTTCACTCTTGTCCATTATGCATTAGAGTGTGTGCATGTGTGTGCATGTGTTGTCCTCATTCAAGTTAGGGTTAACACCGTTCAATTATAGAGCTGTGTAGTGAAAAATCTCTCTTCTGAGTCATAATTACATAAAGCATTTAATGTGCCTCTCTGTCTCCCTCAAAGTGCTGATCAGGCGTTGGACCGCTTTGCCATGAGGAAATACTATGATGATAAGGTCTCAGCTCTGATGACACCTTCACAGAAACGGTAAGACCCAAAACCAAAGCACGCCCTTCTGTCTAGCAGCACGCGTCTGTCCATGTGCTGCCTGTGTTGACCAACATTTAAACACAACCATGTTCCCAGACAGCTCCCTGACTCACCAAAACTCTGCATTTCCTGTTATTGTTTTTCTCTGGAAAGCTCCCCAATGTGGATGTTTGTAATGTGAATGGGACCCCCATGGGGATGTGGTTAAATCCTTGCTCTCTGTGAATCAACATTGCTCACTCTGATGACTCCTCAGATTCGTTTTGTGATATTTTCTTGAAGCTGTTTTGTCCTTAATTTTCAGAACAGATATTTTGAGCTATAGCTCAGGGAGAGTAGAAAGACAGGGGAACAAAGCTTGTGCAACAAAATCAACTGATGAACAATTCTGGAGCTCATATGTTTTCGTTGATTTACTGAGGTGTCCCCAAATCATGTCAAATCTGTGAAGTTTTCAGGCACATAAACCCTGTAAAGCCCCAAATACTGTTTCCTACTCTTCTTTAATCCTGTACAAATTAAACAGATAACTTGTGAAGGCTTAACATCTGACCCTGAGTTGTTCCTAAAGTACTGTTTGTTCTGTTTGATTGAGCCAGACCAGCTGGTTTCCCCATTATGAGTGTTTAATTGGCAACTAACCCGTTTTAACTTTTTGTTTTCAATTTCAGTTTGGTTTTAATTTGTTCTTAAAACAGGTTTTGCTAGTTTTGTTTTGATTTCTTTTCTTATTATTTTTTTTAAGTTCTGTTGTAGTTAACTTTTATTAGTTTCAGTATTAGTTTTAGTCTTTTTGTAATATGGAGTGGCTGTTGGAGGGTGATTCAACATTTTCAGATAAACTATTACATAATAACTCTAAACGTCATAACATTTTCAACAATGTACTCACTTTGGACAGATGAACAGCCATACACATATATCAATAAGATGTGTCACTCTGTTATTTTGTCATCAAAAAAAGGTCACAACCACAACAAAGCCAAAAAATATACATGATATTGTAAACAGTCTACACAAAAAGCTGAGTCGGTGTCTAAGATACACCGACAAAGACAAAAAAAAAAGAAACTTTCTTTATTATATTAGTTTGTTTTGTAAGCTGATAATGAGGGATGTCCCGATATTACATTTTCACTTCCGATACGATACTGATACTGCGGCATTGAGTATTGGCGGATACCGATATTAATCTGATACGATATCAGCATTAAACATGCATACGTTTATTACTTATTTTGTAGTAAGTCTGTCACGTTAGAAAAGGCTTGATTAAGTGATATTATTCAAACAAAGAACAGTAGTCAGCAACAGTAGGTATGAGGAAAAACTGACCCATTTATTATTGACCAATGGGTGACAGAAGTTTTAACATTAAACATAAAAGATACTAGTAATTGAATAAAATAAAGAAAAAATAAGGAGACCCAGAAAATACACCTAAATAAATCAAATAAAAACAGCAGGAGCGGAGTCCGGAATGGACTGCTTATATCGAAGCGCTTATATCGGAGATTTTAGATGCATTCCGATACGATACCGATATTTGTTTTTTTGCTGATATGGGACCGATATCCGATATTAATATCGGACTGGGACACCTCTACTGATAATACAGCTTTAGTTAGTTACCATTTTTGTAAAGTCTCAGTTTTATTTCTATTTTAGTTCACTAAAACATTTTCTAAATTCTTATTTTTGTTGTTTTTATTAGTTAAATAATGATAACCTTGGTCCCAATTCAGTATTATGAGCCTTCAAAGTATCCTCAGTAGCCTGTTAGGACCACTCAGGTCACTCTAAAAGAAGACAATCTTGGCTACAAAGGATTTCCTGTTTTTTTATTGATTTTTTAATTATTATTTTTATCAACAGCTGTTCTTGCAGCCCTGTCAGTGTCACCCAGCAAAACAAAAGCTACCTACTTAGCTATGTCATAAACAAGCTCTGATATTGTATTGCTTATTACATGGCCAACATGTGTGAATTGACAGGGAAAGAATCAAGGGATATTCTAGGCCAAAAAGATACACCCAATGCATCCTTTGCAGCCTGGAAAAATAGTTTGATCCCTTTGTCAGCTGAATTAAAAAAAGAGCCCATGATGACTTCTGTGACACAATGAGCCATCAAAGGATGCATTCCTTAAAGTGGGGCCTAGCTTTGGCTAGAGAGCGCATTGCAGAAATATTTCATCACTTTGTCTCACTGACAGCAGAGGATCTAGTGTTCAAGGGGCTGTAAAATCTTTACATGCCCAGGCTGTGTTCATTACATTTCCAAATCTTTGGACTACCCCTTTAACAGTGGCTTCTGTCAATACAGTTCTGTCAATACAGTTCATAATTTGTAAATTGATTCATGTTTGTAGACTCACAGTCCTGCATAAATTTGACTTTCTCTTACGTGCTTTCTGTCAGGTATGTTTGGATACTAAACAGTCTCCTAAGCGGATCCATGAAGATCAACGCCTCACCCTTGTTCCTGCACTGCATCATCCTTCACGGGATACCGAACTTCGACGTGGCTGGAGGTTCAACTCATACTGTTTACCACCACACACACAGCTGTGACTGCACAATAAAACTGCAGTTGCTGCAACCAAAACAGTATAAAAGAATCCAGACACAACCACATCAAAGCCAGAGCAGAAAACAAGACGGAGACTTATCAGTGCTTTATATCGTTCTCTTTTTCCGACACTAAAGCGTGCTTGGGCAAACAGAGGCTCTTACAGAAACAGAGTTGCAGGAAAGATGGTTTAAACTGAATCTATAGAAATTCACACTCACTTGTTTACATGCCAAAAGCTAATTTCTCTAAAACAGTTTCGATTTTTATCACTTCATGGTGCTGAAATCTCTCATAAACAACTTATCACATGTGAGGAAACAATCTTACTCATGAATTTATTAACTAAAAAGACACTGAAGATTACTAAATCAATGCATTTTCAGCTTTTTATTTATTGAAGTATTTTTTTTCTTCATAGTATGTCGTCCATATATCAAGGTCTATCAGGGAATGCAAGCAGTGTATTCTTCTGGTATCTAGTAAGTAGCTTACACATGCGTCACTGTTATTTCATTCATTTAGAGCTGTAGTAAGATATTTGTGCTTGTGTTTACTGACTTTGTGTCCTTTTATTTTAGTCACATCGGCCCAAACCACAGAGATCGTGTATGCATCACCCTGGAGCCTGCCCAGCTTCTAAAAGGAGACATCATGGTAAGATAATCAAAAGCAAGAAGATGCCTTTGGGAAGTTCCTTTAAATCAGCATTGAATGTAGTAATCACAATATTTGTGTATTTTTTCTTCATAGATTAAATGCTATCATAAGAGTGACATCTCTTCAGAGCGTGAAGTCATTTTCCGGCTGCAGTTCCACACGGGAGCAGTGCAGGGCTACAACCTCATGTTTGAAAAGGAGGACATGGAGACTGCCAACAAAGGTAGACCTGAAAAAAACGAGAGAACAGGTCTCGACGTGCTGCTGTTAGTGCACTCCTCTGCTCCACGCAGCATCTGCAGGGCTCTGTCTGCACTTAATTTAGACTTGGCACTTTTAGACTGATCATTTTGTTTTCCAAAACATGTTACGTGTACAAAGAGAATGCCAGTCACAGACGACACCATTCATCTTTTTCTTTTCTGAATGGACACACTGATGAGATTCCCATCTGCTCTCATTCTAGACTCCAGATTCCCAGATTATGGTAAGGTGGAGTTGGTGTTTTCCGAGGGACCGGAGAGGATCCCAGGTGAGTTTCCTAACTTTTCGTGTTGTTGCTACAAGGAGAGGTGGTAGAGAAAGCAGACACAGAGCTTTCTTCAGTTTTCCCTTCGTGCTCTGTCGTGCTCTCTTTTCCTCCCCCTCTACCCCCTGGTGAGAGGGGATGTGGAATGCTGCAGAGGGGAAATGTAGTGTGAAGTGTGTGCTGACAGAGAGGTAAAGAAGCACAGCATGTGCTGCCCCAGAATGAAACCAGGGTCTTTCTGTCTGCACGTTTGTCAGGTGAACTTTTTGTTGATGATACTTGGCCTGAAATATACTGAAGCACTGAGCTCAAATCCTGGAGCACAATAAAAATATTGACTGTAATCTAACCAGAATGTTATGCTTTGCAGCGTGAAAGTGGAACCATGAATAAAACTTATTCTCACAACTTTGAAGAGTTACAAGCTATTATGTGCTGAGACTATTTGAAAATATTCTTGAAACTTTCTTGAATATCAAAATAAAAGCTGGACTTAATTCATATGGGTCTGGGGAAGCATGAAACGAGAACGGAAGGGTGTTAGCATAACTTAGCTAAAAGCTTAAAGCAGCTAACTTCTTTAGTAAGCCAAAAACAAAACACTGGTGGTCACCACTTACCATCTGGTTTGTTGTATACAGTTGTTTACAGTAACCACTTATAAGCAGGTTAATCTTTTATTTGTACTTTTTTACCTCTAGTCACAAGCTAGGTGTTAGCTCTCTTTAATAGCCTAGCTAACAGATTGGGGAATGCTCAACCAAAGAGAAGTACAATTAGAAGACCATAAAACTTAATGTTTTTTTTTCTTGTTTGAGTTAGATTTGTCGATATATATTATTTATCTTTAGTTCATGGTGAAGCAAATGGTAATATTTTTGTAATACAATACTCCTTATAGAATGAAAATAGAGATGAAACTATAAAATGTTCCAGATCTAAAATATGTAAACAAAATTCCTCGCTAAACCCATTCCTTCTTTCTCCTCCCTTGAGCCAAGAAAGACATTACAATAACAAAATATCAACTTGTGTTTTGTTCTGCTCCCTGTGCTGCTCAGTACGAAAACACAGAGATTCACTATCTGTTATTTTTGGTTCTAGGTGCTGACAGGTGGCAAAATGGGGCGGATGTCATTGTGGACTACAACACAGCAGATCCTCTAATCCGCTGGGACTCCTACCAGAACATCTGCGATGGTGAAGGTAGTGTGAACGCTGCCATGACTCAGTAGACTTTGTTTCTACAATTTCAAGATCTGCCTAATCTGTCCGAGCAGATGCATCAGTAGCTGTTTAATGAATAGTAGAAGTGTGTGTGGAGTGTGATCTGTTCATTTCAGGGAAGTTTCCTCTACTTTTACATAAAAACATGTTTTTCTCTCAGGGTCTTAACAAAGCATGAAAGGTCCTTTGCTCTGTTATTGAGGGAATGCAGCGTGATTGCATTAACATGCACACACAGTTACCACTAGCTTGGTTTATGTTTTAGTCTTTGCTAACGGAAGTTATTACTCATGAGTGGGACTTAGAATCCAGGCACACAGGCCCTTGGGAAACAAGACTTCTATTTTGGTGAGGAAAGGAAATGAAAGCTTAAATTTACTCTAAGGTTGCAGTATGTTGGGAATGACAAATAGAGTTTTTTTTTCAGTGTGGAGGAAAGGGAGGAGGTTTGTGTGTGAGAAGGGAATGCTGGGTTCAGGGGAAGAGCAGTTAGTTCTCAAGAGATTTCTATTTTGTTGTTTCATCAAATGAAAAGGCATGATTTAACCAACCCACACAAACACACACTCCTCACTCACTCCTGCCTGCACAAACACACACACAGATACACACATACACACAGGCTCACACTCAGAGCCACCCTGTCGGGGCGTCCCGTCCTAGCTGCGGTTGTTTCTCTGCACTCAACCACAGAATTCACAACAACCTCCCAGAATAGAGCGACGTGGTGGTAGCATTAAAACACAGATCCACCCTTTCCCAGTATTCATTCAGTGTTTTTATAAGCAAAGTTCAGCTTGTTGAAAATGAGCTGTGTTCATTTTTTCATTCTCAATTAAAACACCCCAAACATGTCCATAGAGAGCTTTTATGAACACTCTTGGGAGTTAAATGAAAGAGCCCAACACTCAAATTGAAGAATCCATCAAAGCAATGCAAAGGGAACAACAAAGGAGCATTTTTTTCTCCTACTGACTTGATTGCAGAGCATTCATGTGGGATATTTACAGCTTTGTCTTCTCATGTAAACACTACATCTGAGAGGGAAGACTCAGAGCTGTGTTGGAATTCTACATCTACTTACCAGCAGTCATCTGTCGGGCCTGGTTAGCGTGCAGAGAGTTTATCAGTCAGAGGATGGGCAAGAGGAGGAAGTCTGAAAAGTGTTTGCCACAGTGGTGCTAAAGCTGTGAAAAGAAAACCTAATTTACTTCAATGGCCTTTCTGCAATCACCTATTAAGAGTGTGTGTTTATCCCAGTGTGTTAATGAGGACTTGGATTTTAAAAGATTGTTTTTCCAGAAAGGTTGTTTATTTAAGTTTACTGTCAAAGTAAGAAGTCTCAGTATAGCCCAGCCTACTGCTTAACGAAAAGATGAATGTACAAATTAAAATGAGAATTGTTGACTAGTCAAACTCAGTTTTGCACTTCTGTGGCAAAACATTATAGTTTTGTAAAACTTTGCGGCTTTTTGATTTTCCTTTTACCTAATAAAAAAAAAACCTTGAATAATCCAATAATAATCTAACAGTGACCAGGATGGGTTTAACATTTGAAACAAAACGGTACTGATACCTGCTACCTGGTAATTGGTATCAGTACTCAACTGTACCAACTTTCGGTACTTTTATGTGTGTTTATGTGGTAATTGATATTAGTTTGTTTAATGATAAAATTGCAAGTTTTTTCAACTTTACATATTTATTTCTCAATATATGAACTTTCAATGCAGTGTTCATGTCCAGCTTGGAAGATCGCCACTTCCCCATTGTCGAAAGGATGTTTTTAGGTACCTGATTCAGTAACCATCCTTAACAGTGACAAAAAAATCTCCTGGAAAAACTGTTCCTTATACTCTTGATAAATGGGACCATGCAGTCAACTGTTACATTTGATTTAGTAAGAACTAACAGTGCGTTGTATTATCTCTTGTTTATAATAATGCTTGAAGACAACAAATTCATTAGTCAATCCAGATTAGGAAATCCACACAGAGAATAGCATGAAGCATTGAGAAATATGCATGGGAAGATTTTTGTGGCTATTTTTTAGAATAAAAACTGCTTTAGCCCCTGTCAAAAGGTACAAATCAGTTTTAAAAAAGTCTGTAGAATCAGGAGAGCATCTGAGCTGCATTTTTGTTACAGTCAAGTTAAGGAGCAGTGTTCATTGTCTTGTAAATAAAAAAGTTGCAGTCATATTGTGTGTGTAGTTAAGTACCACAATGGGCTTAAATGATTCCTCTTTGCACCTTTGTTTTTAACATCACACAGAGATTCATCACACATCGCTCATGTAGAAGTTTGGGCGGAAGAAAATAAGGATGATGATCATCATCATGCTTTCGACTCACGGTTTTGGCATCCAGGAAGGTTGGGCTTGTATAACTGAGATGGAATGGAAAGGTTGGGTAATTGCAGAGCTGAACACATCCAGACCTCCTCCTGCGATGTGAGTGCAGATTGAGGAACAGTTCTGGTTTCTCTGCACTGTAATTGGTGGATTATTCAGGGACTGACCATACCACGACAACCAACTAATATAAAAGTTTTCACTGACTTTCTTATACAGAGCAACATACTTGGTTAACCACGCATGGGTTTGTTAATGTCATTGTAATCCCAATAGGTGAAACAGTTTTAAAAACAATGGTTGAACCCCATAATTGAGCGAATGGCACATCTGTTTTTTGACAATTCTGCACCAAGCAATTTCATGACACGTAAGAGTGAGAGAAAAACAACTCGGCTGCTGCATTTTTATGGAGATTGCCCAGAGCTCCAAGTAGAAGGCAAGGATAGCTTTAATTAAAAAGTGTCTTTTTACAGAGTGAAGAAGTCTGGAGCTGCAGGAATGTTGTTTTCATTCTCTGATCCTCTCTTTGCCGCCCTCTCTTTCTTTCTTTCTTCCTTTCTTCTTTTCTTTTTCCCCCCTTTCTCTCCCCGGTGGGGTAGTCCCCTAACACAGGGCAAGAGGTCGGGTTACTTTTCCTCCTCCGGCTCCTCCTCCACCCTCAAGCCCCGCCTCACTTGTTTACATTCCTCTGCCCTTATTTGGAGATCTCAAGGTCCCCCCTTGTGTGGAGTGCAAACACTCTCACCTTCTCAGCAGAGGAAGAAAGCAGGTCCAACTTATTCCAACTCTTGATTTGACCCCGAGAATTATCTGCTGCTCAGAAAACCATGTGGACCCATGTGCTTTTTTGTCACCTCTTCTCCTCTTTCAATTTTCTTTTACCTGCTCGATCCTTTTCGAGTGCTCACCTGGCAGTGACGCTGAAGGTAAGAGATTTTTCCCTCTTGAGACAGATGTGTAGCCAGGAGGGGGAGGGAAGAGTAAAGAGAGGCAGGACCGTGACAGGGATGACAGAGGAAGATGGCCAGTGTCGAGGGAGAGGAGAAACATCTGTCTTGAAAACCTGGTTGCACCTTGCTTGAAGGAACGCTACAGGAGGGATTTATTGGGAAAAGTCCCACTGGATGTGACTCTGAGCTACGGCTGCTCAGGGCTGGTTGAACACGCTGCTTCAGCTGGTGTGTTTGTGTGAGCAGGAGGGGGAGACAGCTATACATACAGGAGCTTTGGAGGAGGAGGGGGAGCTTTTATCATGCGTGTCTGGTATTCAGATCCTCCAGTCATGGTTTGACTGAAAGGCAAGCACTTAAGGCGGTACACTGAGGGAGACGTGTAGGGGTCATGTTCCAGCTCTCTTTTGTTGAAGGACAGTGAGAAAGAGAGATTTTCTTCATGTGCTTCCTCCATTCTTACTTTCTTGTGTAAGTCTACCAACTTTTAAAGTTTGCTCATGTCAGGGATGCAACTCCACCTAACCAAATGACTGACCTCTGTGGTTTTTCCTTTTCACTTCTGAGGATTAAGGAGGTTGTTTGGACATATGCTGGGGGTCAAGGGGCAGGCGAGAGGGAGTAGGGAGGCTTAATCACGACAGGGTGAGGAATGCAGGGGTCAGACTTTGCAGATTCACGGCTGTCTGACTCCTGTAGCGACTTACAGAAAACTTAATGTGTCTTAAATAACCTGAATAGCACATGTACAGTATTACTGTAGTAGGGCACAGAATATCTTCTGCATGTGATTAGATGATAATTCTCTCATTATTCCCTGTTTCTGTTTGTATGTCCTGGTTCTCTGTGTTGTCTTTGTCTGATCATGTGTGGTTGGAAGTGTTGATTTGATCCTGAAAGATTTAGTATTTGGGATAACATGACTGTTCATGTTGAGAGATGTGTTCTGTCTGTGGTTTTTGTCCCTGCTTCCTGTTTGTGCGTCTGTGTGTGTGTGTGTGTGTGTGTGTGTGTGTGTATGTGTGTACGTGTGCCCATACCAGCTGACTGTATGAAGCGCTGCATCTCTTCTATTTTACAGCGCCACGCTCTCAAGGCCTAACCCAGGACAAAGCGCCCAACAAGAGGAGCCCCAGCAGAGGGGGAGGAGGAGGAGGAGGAGGAGGAGAGGCCACGCTGGGTCGAGGGGCTCGCACCACCTCTGCCACCTCCAGCCCTGACCACAGCGACCACGCCCTCTCTATCAGCAGCGACTCGGGCCTGTCCAGCACTTCTTTGTGGGCGGATAAACCCACACCTATCACCACCACCACCACCACCATCATCAAGCCTAAGGAGGGCCCCAGCCCGCAGGAGAAAGTCCAGCTGAAGCGCCTTTTGAGTGGATTTGGCCTTGAGGACCCCTCCCTGGAGGGGATGGAGGATCAGGGCTCCAGAGTGGGAATCCAGCAGGTGGTCCCAGCTCAGGTGCACATTAACGGGGACGCCCGACCCCGAGAGAGGGAAACAGACATCCTGGATGATGAGGTCATTACAGGTCATGATCTGCACAGCGTGGACAGCTTGGGGACATTATCATCCTCCTGCCACAAGAGCAGCCAGAACTCCCTGCTGTCAGATGGTTTTGGGAGTCCAGGAGGAGAGGAGCAGCAAAGTCAAAGCCAGAACCACATCCACCAGCCTGCACCTCCTTCCATGGAGGAGTATGAGAGAGCTTATGCTGAGGCCAAAAGAGGCTGTCTGAGCTCTAGGAGCAACTCTGTTGCCTCCGCTAATCCCAGTAGTGCTTCAATACCCAAGAAGCATGTGTACAGACAAGGGAGCTACTCCACACAGTCCTGGGTTCGCCAGCAGCAGATGGTTGCTGCAGAGCAGTTTGTCTACATGCCTGAAGAGGGAAACGGTACAGAAAGATACCCAGGGAACAAGCAAGGGAGCAGCCCACCAAAACCAGGTCTGCCTACTGAACCACAAGGCCCTGCAAAAGACAGTCCGCTGAACTCTCAGAGAAACACAGTGCACTTCAAAGAGCAGGCCACCATAAACAATAACAACAACAACAAACGAGACGAGGAGTTCAAGTCCCTAACCATGGATATAGACAACTCCATAGACCAGCTCAACCAGCTGATTATGGACCTGGATCCCTCGTTTGTGCCGGTAAAGAGTCGAAGCAGCTCCATGAAGAAGAACAGTGGAACGCAAGTGAACGGATCTGTCCCCAAATGCTCGAACGGCATCGATGTCAGGTTCAGCGATAATAACGCAGCAGCGGTGAAAAACACACAGCAGACAGGTAAGAGAGCCAGAGCGTCTGGATGAGGTGGTGGTGGTGGAGTGGAAGTGTGGTCATGGAGGAAATGTTTGACAGTCACTGTGATCCCAATAAGACTTATTTTATTACAACTAGAATTTATTACTACTTTTATACGTATGAGATGTTTAAAGAGCTCAAACAATCAGCTGATCAATGTGTCATCAGCAAAAATATAAGTCAGAGATTTTTGTTATTGGTTTACAGTTTCGATACATTTTAAGCAGAAATATCAATCAGTCACTGGTTCCGTCTTCATAAATGTAAGGATATATGTCTTTGCTTCGTCATATACGATCATAAATGAGGAGTCCTTAGATTTTTGATGTTTGTTGGACAGAAGCAGGAATTTGCAGACAGATTCTTGGCGGATAAACTGAAAAAGCAGTTATTTAATGATCCATCAGTCATTCTTTGTTGCCCTTGTTTTAGAGCTGAGTTGTTTCCCTCCAACAGCCTCAGCTTTTCTCCTCCTCCTCCTCCTCCTCCTCCACTACAGAGTTAACTCAACAAAGTACGCCGCCCCTCCCTCTCTCACCTGGCGTGTTTTAGTGGCAGAAATAGCAGGGTTGCTGCCAGCTTTTCAGATGTTTTTGGTATGTTTCTGAACAAAGAGTGCCGTCCAGACTTGTCTGATGAGCTATCTGACTCGAGGATCAGTACGTTACATGAGGAGACGGAGAGCAGCTGTCATCGTCTTTTCTGAACATCGCCGTCTCTCAGTGTTTGATGATAGAGATTGAAATAAAGGAAATCAAAGCCTTTGGAGTTCTGCTTTGCTAAGACTGACTGCTCATGATGAGCCCTTACTTAAAAAAAACCCACTATACATGTGTTTTCATCCCATATAGGTTGTCTAGCCTACTTCTATATATTGCTAGTCTGCTCCTTTGATGTTCTGTTAATAGTATGTTGCTCATACTTTGGAAATTATTATTCTTTTATGAACTGGAGTGACTATTTTAGTTATTTTAATGGATTTACAGAATGTGTAATTTCCTGTACTTTTTAAGAATTGTACATTACTTGATTGAAAACTTGTAGGTGTTGTGATGTTTATGAAGTTATCTCAAAGAATACTTGGTCTTGGTCACAAAAATCAGACATTTTGGCTTGTCGGATTTCAGAGTATTTCATAGAACCAAAATAAGTCATAACTCTCTGTAGCTGAAATCCAGTGAGACGAAGAAAATGCAGAAAGCTCTCTTGTTGCTAACAGAGCCTGAATCACACTTCAGCACACACGTGTGGCTTTAAGAGGGGTACATGATGGGGGAGGCCTGAGGAATTTCCAAGAGAGGAACAAGCGAGCCCGGAGGCCAAGTTTTTTCCCCCGTTTGATTCCAAAAGCTTACCTGTTGGTGCATATCAACTACAAGGAAGCGTCATTCCGAGAAACATGAGCTACAGGCTGTAGAGGTTTGCTTTAAAGTAACCTGTTGTAAGAAAAAAGCTGCATGTGTTTAAATTCACATCCAGAAACTGGACCAGTCATATGTTCTACATTATATCGAAGCACCAAACAAATGTTGCTTCATTTTGACTTTCTTTGGCTGCTTTGTTCACTTCACTACTCTCAGCTGTTTTGGAAAGATGAATCAAAAGTAACGAAGGACAGGAGTGATTGAGGTTACTCTGTCAGGATAACTGGGTCTGTGGCATTGGGACTTGATCAGCTGAGAATAAACTGAAGCATGGGGCATAAATAAAGTCAATCTAAGATTTAGCAAAAATTTAAATCTTAATAAGATGCTTTGAAACTCTTATAACCATACTATTTCACTGCATCAGTGCAATAAACATTACAGCACATGATTCTTATACCTTTGTAACATGCCCATGCACATACCGCCCTTGATTGTTAATTTATAATAAAAGTCCCAGTATTATATTCTCTTTGGGTTGAACTTGGACTTTTTTTTTTTTTGCAGAAAAAGACATCACTTGTGAAGGGCACAGGCATTTTTTGTGTAAGAGTGTTCAGGGTAAATTCATAGAATTGAATACCTGACACACTACAAGGAGCTGAATCACTTTGAATAAAATCCTGCAAAGAAATTATTGCTTTGAACTACACTGCATTATGGTTTGCAACAGCCTGATACTAGCAGAGCAGGGATAACTCTGTATTAAAACTAGAATATCAAACTCTCCATCCTTACTCTTGAGATTACATCCAGGATAATGTATGGTGAGTAGGTGAGTATGCACAATAGAATCCCATCAGGGTGAAACTGAACATCTCTTTCACCCATACTCATTTCCTCCTCTTGTCCACTTTTGTGCCTAGAATAAACTTCATGTTGAGCCCGATGCATCAGTTTTGCCACATTGTCAACAGAGAGAAGTGTAATCGTAAACTTTCTAAACCTCTTTTCTGTACGTTGAATTTAAATGAAGATTGGGATTTGTCAAACATTCCGTCTTTGCTCTATGATTGAACATAAATCATTCTGTCCAGGGATTTTGTCCAACCCAAATCAAGTACTTGACCATAGACTGTATCAGGGGTGGGCAAACTTTTTGATTCGTGGGCCACAATGGGTTCTAACATTTGACAAAGGGGCCGGACCAGGAGCAGATGGATGGAGTGCTTTGGTAACTATCAGGGTATCATTTGTTCATTCCATATCTGTTTTAGAATCCCAAATCGGAAAACACAAAACGACTTGTTATTCAATTTTTCGTTTTCAAATCAAAAATCAGAAAACAAGTAACGGTCTATTTTTTGCTGTTTTGATTTTGTTTTGAAATTAAAATCAGAATATGAGAGAATGGAATTATAATGGGATTTTTAATTTGTGTATGGTTTGTTCTTTCGTTTTTCTGTTTCAAAACAAAATCTAAAAAACTGACTTTTTTTTTTTTTTTTCTGTTTTAAAACCAAAACGGAAAAACGCAATTACAGAAAAACACGTTTTTTCTGTCCTGGTTTTAAAAATTAAAAATAATAATAATAATAATAAAAGAGTGTGCCAAAAATGTTTGCGTGATATAAATAAAACATTAACAAGGTTTATTCATTTAATTATTTCAAGTTTGGCGGGCCAGATTAAAACGTTTAATGGGCCGCATGTGGCCCCCGGGCCGTAGTTTGCCCATGCCTGGACTGTATAAAACATGGACATAGTCTCCCTGGCATCATCCGTCTGTTTCTGAAACGGAAAATGAAGCACATCGGCTATAGCAGCCATATTGGTAGTGGCAAGGGCTTCGCATGCAGCTATAGGTTGCCTGTCGGTCATGTGACCCTGAGCTGTGCCTCTGATTAGGCAAGCTCGCGATCTCAATATCCTCTGAACGGCCGAGGTAGAAGAATAACTCACCCCCCAAGCAGTGGGTGTGGATAGTAAAATCAGTGACTCAGACAGGAGACGTTTTTTTAACTAGGCTGTACTTCCAGAGCCAGCCTCGAGCAGACACTCGAGAAAAAGCAGATTTTAGCATTTCAGCATTGTCTCATATACTTAGACCGGAGGTTGTCGCTTGTATTCGCCAGGTGATAAGTAAGAGAGAAGCTGTGTCAGAAATGAATGGTAGTGCGAGGATCATTGTGCAAAAAAAAGTTTTCTACATTGAGTATTCAGTTTTCTTTTCAGTCTTTATAAATGCATCCAATACCCCAAAACAAATCCTTGTATCCCCGTGAAACATGCATGGACGAACATCTGTCTGTGTCATCTATACTCGCTCCAGACGGGATGAATAATGATCCAGGGGCATTAGCACTTCTGCACCATTAGCATTCTTCAGGGCTGAGAGGTCAGAGCTCGCTGGGAGGGCTCAAATTAACACCCTGGTGCTGAGTGGCAGCACTCATCAGTGTAGTCACAACATTGACCCCCCACATACATACACACCCACACACATGCCCCACCCTCAGCCAGACCCCTGGCATTCCTCAGCTGTCTTCTCTAAATAGGAGCTGTGGGCTGTGCCCTGTGTGGTGCTGACACTTCATGGACCCCAAATCAATATTGAAGTTATAGAAATCTTTGACACAAGCTTAAATCTTAATCGTTGGCTTGCAAGACCCTGTGATTAACCACAAGCATGATCATTATACACAAATTAATGCTGTCTGTAACTGTATCCCCACACCTATTTATTTTACTGGATTTCGAGAGTAGATGTTTTTGGATTCTGGGTTTTTAAAATGCTTTTTCCAATCCCCATCAGTCTATGTATATGAAATGATCTGCCTTCTTCTCTCTACCTGTGTGTATCCAGCTGACCAGTCCAACGAGGTTCATATGGGTGTCACACGGGTTCTAAGTCGCCAGGGCAACAATGCCACAGATCATCCCGGCTTCTGTAACTCAGGCTGGGCTGTGACAGAGGAGTACAGGGGCCAGCGGACGTACTCCCCCTGTGTGCCACAGACTCAGGTATGTCAGCTTTCTGCTTGTGTGGGTTTTTTTGTGAGTTGTACGTTTATTCTGTGCTGTTGGTCACGTGTATGTGTGTTGTTGTTTGTTGCAGCATCACCTGCTGTACAGGAGTGACAGTGCAGACTACAGGGCTCAGGGGACAGACATAGACAGTGGAGTGGAGGCTGGGAGTGACATGGCTCCACCCACTCCAGCCTTCCCTATTTCTCCTCCAACACCTTATGGTATGCTCTGCATGTTTCCTGCCTCGAAGGTTTCTTCATCTCATTTAATTTGACAAGAAGTTGTGGTTTAAAATTTATTTAATCTTGATTTTCTTGTGTTTCAGTGAAAAATATGTCAGAATTCACTCAGCTCAGGCAGATACCATCACCGAGCATGCAGTCATACGGAGGCTACAGAACAGATCACGGTAGGTTTTAGTATCTGATTTGTACAAACAGAATTCATCAGAGAAGGTTAAGACAGAAACATCCAGCTGGAAGAAATATTTTTTTGAGTCTAACAGAAAAAAACTGCTTCTTCTATTAATCCAAGAGCTCTAGTTACAGGTTGTTTCACACGTTCCATGCTCTGCGCTCCACAGAATCAGAAGTTTTCTACATCAGATCGATTTGCACAGGCCAGATTGTGCAAAATAAGACTGAAACATCATTAAAACACCTGTTTCATTCTAAGCACCCGACTACCACAACATACTATCCCATCCTCGAGACATCACAAAAACAGGTCTCGGCTGTTTTAGAGGCTGTTGATGACATCATTAGGAGCAGCTCATCATAGAAATAGAAAACTGATGATTTTGTAACGATCATGGGAAATCCTGGGTGTCGTGGCTCCGGGAGTCTGGCAGTCTGGCAGTGCTGCACCCTGTAAATACAGCCAGTCAGTTTTTACAAACAAGAGAACCACACAGCTTGGAAGCTGTGAACCTAGAAGTCTAGTGTAAGAGTATGTAAATAATCAAAGGTTGTGTTTTGATTTGAAAACACAGAAATGTAAAATGGTAATGAGCTACATATAATATAAGATAATTTCTTCCTCTTTTCTTTGCTTTTTTGAGACACATTACTTCAGAGAGTTAAAACCCACACAAAGTTTTTTTTCCAAGATGCCAGACTATGTAAATTCTCAGTATTTCCCTAATAATATAATTAACTAACACATTTTTCCACTCACTTAACTAAAGTGACATTCATTGTACAGATGGTAATGATAGGGGAATTCTTTCATGTCTGCCCTGTGACAGGCGCTTCGGGTCCACTATCTCAAAAGAACAGAGCAACTTTATGTCTCCCTAGCTTTACCTGATAATAGTGACATTGTTCTTTAGTTCATTTTAGTGGCTTTCAGAGAGACAAAAAACAAAGATGTCTCATAAAAGTTGAAGCAGGGAGATTCCTAACCAGTCTCTGCCCTTCATGCTTGGTTTTTGGAGAATGTCTTTGTGGTCACAGCCCGAGGAGACAACTTATTTTAGACGTCACAGTGTTGGTCTTTAGATTAAAACTGGGCTCCTTTTGTTCCTTTTTGTACAGTGTTTTTTTTCCCGTGGTGTTTATCCAAGAGGGGAAAACACCCATATTGTAAGATTCTTAGAAGGAAAAGGAGATGTATTTACAGCACTTTCAAGCCTGAGTCTCTGTAGACATGTTTGCATGCTTGAATAACAGAATGCTGTTCAATAATTCCACTAAATTTTAAAAAGTTAGAAACCAACCTTACTTCAAAGTATAAGAGAGAATGAGGAAGTGAAGATATCGATCTAAAGTCACTGTAAAAACTGAGCCAGAGCCTAAGCATCAAAGTCTGTGTAGTTTTTAGTTCAAGTAGGTTCCTGGTTCAGTCTCTAACACATAATGCTTAAAGCAAATAGGAAATATCAGGCTCACCATGGACTGACAACTCACAGTTAAAATGTATTTCAAAGTGGCATTAAGCACTGCAAAAAACAGATTTAAGAAAGTGTCTGTTTTATTTTTAGTAAAAATTGTGTAACTAGCCACACTATGAGCTACTTCACCTTACCAATCCAGAAAAAAATTCTTATGTCAAGGTGTTTAAAGGTAGGGCCAGCAGACATTTTCATTACTTGTTAGTAAAAGTAAATTCAAACTGGGCTCCTCCTCCTTGGCTCAGTGCCAGCTGCAGCGCACACCCACAGCCTCTGACCGAGACAATGTGGACATATTCACTAGCCCAGCGACCACCTGTAGCATCACGTTTCTACATGGTAGAGACTTGAGAGCTGTGCCCCTGATTTAGCATGTTAGCACAAGCTAATCACGGGTATTTGACACATACCTGCTCAGCAGAAAGCCCCCTCACATCGCTCTTCGTCCTGAACTGCTCTCCAAGTCTCTGAAAGTGAGTGAAAGTCGAGCCAAGCTTCACCCTAGTTTAGGAAAAAGCTTTATTTTATGTTTGGTGTTTCGTTTCACTTTGGTTGTGTTTTTCTTGCTCCGCGCGACGTCCACTATTGTAGTCGCTTGGGATAGCTTCTTCCACTCGCCAGTCAACATGGAAAGTCACTTGCGCACTGGGCAGGCTGTGATTGGCTGATAAAACCACACTTACTCTCTACCCAGAAATGCCCAGATACAACCAAAACTTCAACATAAAGGCTGAAGGGGGTTTGAGGCAAACAAAGATACTGACGCACATGTAAAGAGGCCCGTAGGAGACTATTGGGCAAGATTATTCCTGTAAAAGTTGGCTGTTTTTTCTTTTCTTTTCTTTTTTTTTTTTTGAGGCCTGAACTGCTTGTAGAGTAAAAAATGCCATTTTTTCCCTTCAGAAACCATTCAGACATTATTTTTGTCTTTTAATATCTTGAAATAAGATCTTTTCCTGCACTTGTCTGGTGAATGTAGCTCATAATAAGTTTATCATGACTTTTTATTGACTTAAAATAAGACACAAACATTTAGAGTAAAATCAAAATTGTGGGTTTCCAAAGTATCCAGTGCCAGAATACAACTATATTTGCACACATCAAATACATGAAATTTCAAAACCAAAATTTAAAAAGTGTCATTAATATTGCAGAATGAAGTTGACCTGCCTTTATTTGACATGTTGTCACAGACAAGCAGAGCTGTACATGCAAGAAACCAGCCACTAATGTTCGATTTCTAACCTCACCTTTTCATTTTCATTCTGCTGTGACCTCTAATAGACTTGTTACCATAGTGAACAATAGTGAGCAGTATCTTAAAATGTTTTCAGCCAGGGAGCAGATTTACCATCCTACTGTGCCTCTTGCTGCCTCAGACTCTCCTTCAAGAATCAGTGCGTTCGATGCCACCACATCTCCATGGTGACTGTGGGTCAGGAGGCAAGACACAAAACAACTTTTCTTCCCCTGTGAAAGTGTCTCTGTTTACACAGAGGGGAAATAGGGACAAGGAGAAACCATGCAGCAACTCTTTCAGCTGTTTACTGTCTAGTCCTGTAAAAGTAACCAAGAGGAAACTGAGCTGTGGAGCCTGAGTGGGAACGTGAGCATCAGACTCCGGGGCTGTTTCAGACTCACTGAGATGAATCATGTCAGAAAGCTTTTCATTTCCACATATTAGAGTCTGATTTGTTGACTCCATGGGTCGTGGCAGGGGGAAATGTTGATTGATGGCTTCAGTTAAGGCCATGTGGATGGATTTCATTTGATTTACACCCCAGTATCGATTACTTGTTTGTGGAAACCCACAGCACTTCCCAGAGGGATGTTTTCCAAATCACACATTTCAGCTTTGATACTTTTGCTTATTTTAGCTGTGTTAGCTCTGTACTTGTTATCTCTCCATTCCTGTTGTAATTTTTGTCAAACTCAAATCAACATCTGGAACAATAACAGGATACTGATACAGATGTAATAAACAAACGTGCTTGAGATGTTTTGTTTTCTTGCTCTCTAACAGAACCTCGGGGATATCCAGAGACGGTTAGTCATGTGGGGGTTGACGGTCTGTCAGACTCCTCCATCAATTGTCACAGGATGCTCAGTGCTACACACTCTACCTCTATCAGTGGGACTCTTCAGCGGACAGACAGGTAAAGATATTCACAAATACTTGAACAGACAAAGCTTTGCTAAAGAATAAAGTCACTCTGCTTGTAAATTATGATTTTAAGTATATTTTGTAACTTTTCTTTTTTAATTTTGACTTAAGTTCAACCGTGAACCCGTCCTGGCCAGATCATCCCATCCTGAGCCGCCACTCCTCCCTCAGCAGCTACTCCTCTGCCAGACAACCAATACAGCACTCAATGTCACTGGACTATGCCCACCACTCCCCTCCTCTGCACCACCCCCACATCCACCCAGCCCCCAACGCTCACAGCTCCCCTCGCAGCAGCCAGAGAAGCTGCATGGCCCGCTACGCCCTCAGCCGCAGCCCCGCTCAGAGCTTTGACGAGCAGGATGACTCAGGCCTCGGCTATGGCACCGACTGTCCAAACTCAACCTCCTCCCTGTTGGGAAACAGAGGCATGGACAGGGAACTCTTGCCCCAGCTGCAGCCGCCACTTCTGCCAGAGAAGAAGAGGGTGTCAGACGGGGAGCATTCGCTTGGTACAGCATCTCCGGCCCTCAGTGGGTTCTCCAGTCCTCACAGTGGGAGCTCCCTGAGTATTCCCTTCCCCAATGTTTTGCCAGACCTCTCAGCTCAGATACAGGGCACTGCCTCACCTCTGCCAGGTAGACACGAGTTCCTCTGTAAAGCTAAAACAGACGATGAATCCTGCTCTTTATTTGGCTGATATTTATTTATTTTCCAGATGTACTGACCAGCAAGCAGGTCACCGTAAAGTTTGTGCAGGACACATCCAAATTCTGGTATAAGCCAGACATCTCAAGGGATCAAGGTGGGTTTCCAGAGCCACTTAAGTCTACTTTGATCAAAGAAAATGCTTGATCCGCTGTTCCTGTTGCCACCTCCTCATTTTATTTTTTCTATTTTTTAACAGCCATTTCAGTCTTGAAGGACAAGGAGCCTGGCTGCTTCATTGTACGAGACAGTCATTCCTTCAGAGGGGCCTATGGACTGGCAATGAAGGTGGCTACCCCTCCACCCTCAGTTATCCAGCAGACCAAGAAAGGTACCAGAAATGTGGATGTCTAATGATTTGTTATAGGGATTTAACACTTAAACACACTATCATGTGAGCATAGTGCCTTTGGGGCTAATGTAAAAAGCCACTCCTCATATTGTGAGCTTTAAAAATAGAGAAGATGCAAAGAAAAAAAAGTAGCCAAATCATCAACATTTCATATTAGAAAAGTTGTTGTCATAACAGTTTATCTAAGGTATCACAGAAGATGTAGTATTTGCAAATCTTGAAAAGCAGTAAAAGCTCCTCTAGGGCTTTGATTCACCTTTGTCGCTCCTTGCTAACAAAAAAAATATTTGCTAAATGCGTCCTTGACACTTCAGAGTAAGTTTATCTTTACTTTAAACACAACCTGCTGTGTAAAAACAAAGGCTAAATGGCCAATGCTTTGTCTTCTGACAGCTACCACACCATAGCTATTCAGATAAATGACAAATAACTATAGAAACAAGGAAGACTTATTTTAATCATTGTTTTTGCTTTTGTAGGTCAAAAATCAGCACCTACGTTTATTTTATTTACAGTTTACAAATTTTACTTAAAAAATAAATTAAAAATTAGCATTTGGTGGTTTAGAGAAAACAGTCATGGTTTTATGTAAAAAAAATGTGAGTGTGAGATGGTGCATACATGTCAATTAACATAAAAAGTTGTTTTAAAAAATGAAATGTTTTGACAGTCAGCTGAACTTGTTTTTGCTGTTATCTGATGCTAAACTGTACAAAAACCTGCAAACCCCAGAGCCCATCACCAGACATGGGAAGAATATCAACCTCCTGTTCTTAGTACAGAAAAGAAAGAGAATAAGTGTATTTTGATATCAGTGATCAGTCCAGTAGTACAGACACTCATACATCACACATTCACACACAAAGCCGTCTACAGTTACAGCCCACTGTACTCACCTTTACACTGGAACCTGAGCGTCCCTCCTTCTGTTTGTGTGTGTGAGAGCTCCTCACTCTGTTTCTCTCCTGGGCATCACCACGATGAAGCCAAACAGACCCCATTTGCCTGATAGTCTTAGATGTACAGCTAATGTTTCACCCCCTAACAAAGGATGTGCCGGGTCCTTAAGCCTACTCTGATCCCAGGGCCTTTTCACTGGAGGCTCTCTGCCCCACATAACACTGTCTGATGTAGATGTAATCTCCAGGGATCAGGGTCAAAACAGGTTGCCAAAGTAAGTGATTTTTTCCCAGCCCACAGTTGTTTGGTGTTTTTAGAAATTTTGGAAATTAAATGGAATTGCTGCAGGAATCTGGACAAACATCCCCTGGCTGATTGAGCTTTGATAGAGATTCGCACAAGAGATCACTTTCAGCTCTTATTCAAAAAGAGCCACAGGACAATTAATCCCATTTAGTAAATATTAGACAAAAATAAGGCTATATATAAGGTGCGTTTTCTGTCAACACATGAAAGCACAAAGGATGCCCTTCTGCCCTTCCTGAAGCAAACCCACCACAGCGTTCAACCCTTTATTTTATCTCCCACTCACACCTGTCCCTTTGTTTGCCTTCACGCATTTGCGGTCTAACGGCACCTGTAGTGACATCATGACACGGTCCTTCCCCACATTTCCAGCTTAGGGCATTGTAGCTCCTTATGTGTGTGTAACCAAACCCACTTTAAGGAGCAGGCCTTTCTCAAGGTCTTTGTGTCAAGACATTCCTCACATAGGACTCCCCCTGCCCCCTTTAGAGGCGCTTCAGTTGAATCATAATCCCATTAATCTCAGTGAGGTGATTCAATATGTTTTATGTAACTATTCCTGGCTGGGACAATCATATGTGGACTAAAATAATGTTAGGGGCTGTTATTCAGCTCAGACTAAATCAGTAGAGGATCAGACATGCTGCCTTCTCTCTTCTCTGTAACTGTGTCTAATTTCTGTTGTTTATTTTCATTTTATCAAAACAGGAGGTGATATGTCCAATGAGCTGGTTCGCCACTTCCTGATTGAGTGTACACAGAAGGGAGTTAGGTTGAAGGGTTGCCCAAATGAGCCCTACTTTGGTAAGTGCTCTCTTTTTTGTATTGGCAACAGTGACACCTCCTGGCAGTCTGATGACATTGCACTTAAGTACATGCCTTATTTACAATACTGCCCTCTTTTGGTCAGATTTCCCTGTGCCACTGGTTTTAGTTTGATAATAAGCCTTGTGTATAAATTATATATTTTTACCTGTCATTTAAAAGTACCAAAAAATGAACTGAATTGTGTTTTTGGATGTCTTATTTTTTTAAGTTTTTATACTTAGTTGCTTGTTTCCTGTATGTTTCCAATAAAATAAACTAGAATTAGACTTTTCAGTAATCTTTTGTGGCTTTCTGATTATACAGGTACCCAAACTCAAATTTCTTATTTGGCTTTTTTTTTTTTCTCAGATGTACTTTTTTAAATTTAAGGCTTAGAATGACTTAGGTGAAGACTTCAGATATTGTGGTCTTAAAATATCACTGTAATAATAATTTGATGTCTTATTGTTTTTCAGGTAGCTTAACTGCGCTGGTCTGTCAACATTCAATCACCCCCCTGGCCCTGCCCTGCAAACTTATTATACCTGACAGAGGTATAATAACTTGAGACATACAGTCACAGAGCTAATTTTATGTAGAAGATTATGTTTGGAATAGAAAATACACATTTTTCAGCTTATGTGGCTACCCACATTTGCCTGCCTGTCTGCGTGGCTGTCTGGTCATTCAGTCATTGTAGTTGTTGATGTAACTGTTGTGGATGATCTCTCTAACCTTGTTTCTTTTCTTGATCATAGATCCTCTGGAAGATGTTGTGGAGACTACCTCACAGTCAGTCACCAACTCTGCTGCTGAGTTGTTAAAACAGGGTGCAGGTAATCATCAGAGATCATTGTCTTTAAATGGACATTGTTACAAAGCAATGATGCCCCAGTGCATAAACACTTACATAATCTTTGAGTGCAATTCCGTGACGATTTTTGGAAGTTAGAGCATCTACAATTATCCACTCATTTTTCTTTGCCCTGTCATTAAGGACTGAGTCACTAAATACACTTGCCCTATTTGCACAGATGTGATCACAGTGTAATTTGAATGTGTGTGTGTGTGTGTGTGTGTGTGTGTGTGTGTTCCTGCAGCCTGCAATGTGTGGTACCTGTGCTCTGTCGACATGGAGTCACTAACAGGCATCCAGGCAGTGCAGAAAGCCACCAGCATGACTCTGGACTCCAACCCTCCACCAACCTCGACTGTAGTTCATTTTAAGGTGTCATCCCAGGGAATCACCCTCACTGACAACCAGAGGAAGTGAGTTGATATCCCACAGGCACACTCACGTTGTACATGCAAGCAACACTTTCTGTGTGACAACAACCCTTTTTTTCTTGTTCCAGGCTTTTCTTCAGGAGGCATTACAATGTTAACACCGTCATATTTTGTGCATTAGACCCTCAAGACAGAAAGTGAGTACCAGTGATTGAATTTCAAACAGATTATGGCTGTTGTGTGGCAAGTTGAATATTTTTCAACATAGGGAAAAATTCTTGGAAAATTATTACAAAATAACAGAAATTACATCTTAAAGGGGCTGTGAGGACTTTCTAAGTGATCTTGAAAGTCACTTCTAGATACATGCCTTATCATAATCCACCACTTAAAATGAGATTATCAGCAAAAAATAGGTTATTTTGAAATGTTAATCCTTAGCTTCCCAGTCGAGTTGGACAGGAGCAGATTGATTTATGGCACGCCCAAGTCTCTTTGACAACTTCATGTCGGCTGATAAAGTTTATTGTGTGAAGAGAGTTTTGTGTTTTTCTCTGCTGAAAGCGATTACTTGGAACAAATTTGTTGTAATGGTGGACACAGGAGCCTAACTGTCAGACAGAAAAAGGACAGAAGAGCAGAAGAAAGCTAAACGGAAGAGTGATTGCGCACGGGCTAAAGGCTAAAACACAGCTTAAGCTGTTTGTGATAATGTTTGTGACAGCACACATGTAGCAGTTATTCTGCAGTGGTCTGTTCAAACTGTAGAGTCTGAATAAGGATTCACTAACGTTACACATTATGGACTGAAAACACCAGGCTGTTATTAGCACTAAATATAACTGGCTACTAAACTATGGTACAAAATTGTAAAGTTAGCTTGTTGTCACTTTTCAAACAACAGCGTTACGAAACTTTAAAAAAAAATATTACCTCAGTCTCTTGTATCCGGTAAAAAGTTGTCTTGAACTAAAAAAGAAGGGGTTTAAAATAGGAACTGAGCTTCATTTATGTTCAAACAAACACACCTTATTTAGGGCGTATTCACTTCAAATAGATTTTCCTCACAGTCTCTTTAAGAAAGGCTCAATATATACAACAGTGTCACAGTTAAATTAAATGCTATAATCAGAATCAGAACTAGTGTTAATTGCCAGGTTGGTTCATGCACATAAGAATTTTGTCTCATTGAAGGACATAAAAGGAATTAAGTAAACAGTTCTACTACGACTGTGGAGATCCATGAATAAACCCAAACATGCAACAAAGATGTATAATAGCATGATGGAAAATCATCAAACATTTCATGTATGAAAATGGAAATGAAGTTTCCTGTATACATATGACAAAGTACCGAGCCAAAACCTCTGTATATTCTTTTCTGTTCACAGGTGGAAAAAAGATGGCTACCCTTCTGCAAAGTAAGCAAATTGTTTGTTTTTTTTGTTGTTGTTTTTTGTTTTAAGTTATTATACCCAGAATAGCATTAAAGCAGTTATTTCTAAAGTGGTCACTTGGAGGCAGATTACAGCTCCACCACTAAATACTTTGTTGCATCCCTGCAGGATCTTTGGCTTTGTGGCGAGAAAAACTGGCACTTCCATGGACAATGTATGTCACCTGTTTGCAGAGCACGACCCCGAGCAACCAGCAAGTGCAATCGTCAACTTTGTTTCCAAGGTGATGATTGGCTCACACAAGAGTAAGTAGGATTGCCTGCTCAGCTGGATGAACTTTTTCCAAGAGAGGAGCCTGAAAGACTGAACAAAGGACAATAATGTCAAGGACTGAAGATGGGGCTGTGGTCATGACTGGATGCTATGTAAATATTAGACTCTGACCTGGATTAAGACATTTATAACAGAGACACTCAAGTTCCCTTCTACTTGGTCTACTTGGTTACTGTTGTTTTTTTGTAAAATGAGCAGTGTAGTCAGAATATATCTTAATATGTTACTGTTTTACATTTGTAATGTCTTATACGAAAAGATATATACTTTGCGATTTATTGTAAGAACATAACACATAAAACAAAAGCTGCTTTTGTCATACATGCATATTTATGGAAAGTTAAGAAAAAATCCTACCTTGTTCAAAGCCGTATTTTTCAAATATTTAACCAAAGCCAAGTTTGCTCAAGCTAAATACAGTCTGTAAATTGTGGTTGATGTAGAAGCTGCTCCATGCTGTATCATCAGGAATGCAGTCTTATGTAGTCTTATTTCTTTTGAGTCAGCAAAGTGTTGGAAAGTAGTGTGGAGGATATGCACAGTTTTGCCTTTGGGACAGGCTCCATCACATACAGGATTGTTTTATTTTATCTATGCAATGTAAATGTTCTATTTTTTAAACCACAACTTTCTGTACATTTGCAGCATGTGTGCAGCCTCAGAAACTTTTAAATAACTTTTATTTACAAGATGTCTGTGATTAATCTGACCACTTTTTAAGCTGTAAGCGACATTAAAATGAAAGTGTGCAGGTATGCTTGAATATATGTGTTAGTATGAGAGGAAGCATAAAAAATATAATGAAACCCTAATATATATATTGATTTGACACAAGTTAGTCAAAAACACAACCCTACTTTGGGTAAAGTGGGTACAAATTCGTTAAGGCTGCTGAAGGTTTATTTCATTTCCCTTTCTTTTGAAGGGACTATTACTAAGAACAAGTGTGCAGTGTTTCAGTACCAAATTGCCTTTCAAGCATTCAATTTATTCAATTTTCTTGAAAAAGTAACAGGCTGCTTGAAAAGAACAAACACTGTTGTATTAAAAAAGTAAAGGGGTCATTTCCCAGCGATATAGCTGTCACAGGCCTTTCTACTTTAGTGTTGGGTGTCCTTTTTATCCAGTGAGGTTTCCTTTCACTTTGTATGACCTATATTCTGTACCTCATATGTATCTCATCCAATACTGTGCCTCTGTTTATAAGTGTTACATGGGAACAGTTGATTTGTGTATTGATATAGCATTGTGTGATTTGTTTTGTAAATAAACAAAGTGAAACATGTATTATGTTGAAATGCTGATTCAGCATTTCAACATATTGTTCTTCTACTTTATTATTATTCTTCCACTTATTCTTCCATGCTTTTTCTGGCAGTTTTCACAGCCTTCAGAGTTTCCCCAATTCAAATTTAAAACAATTCAGCATGTTCAGGAGAAGTGTGCTAGTACTTTTCATATTTCTAACACTTAGACTTTTAAAAATATTAAGCATTTTCCCCATTTTTGTTCCAATGAAATGAATGGAAGATTCCTGTAGTTCTGCCTAAAACAGCTTCAGCTTTGAGATTCTGCATACTTTCATCTACAGACCTCTTTCTGGGGTTTGACTCGCTGTACAATTTAAAGAAACAACATATTTTAACTAGGGATGGGTACTGAATTAGGTACTTTTATAGGTACCGACCAAATTCTGTCAAAACTACCGGGTATCGATTAATGTAAAACCAAAAGGTACCATGTTTAGGTACCTAAATGCATCCTGTGAGAGAGTGGAAGAGTAGGTGATTTTCCATACTGGACATGAACACAGCATTGCAAGGTTATATAATGAACTATAATTTGTTAAATTGAATTTTATTTATATATCATTATTAAACAAATTGATATTTTTTACCACATAAACACAAAAAAGAACCGAAACTTGGTACCATTGAGTACCGATACCGATTGCCAGGTACCGGGCTTCGGTACCGTATCGTTTGAAAATGTGAAAGGTACCCATCCCTAATTTTAACATAACTAAACTGACCAGATGCTAAATTTCTAAAGTATAAAAAGTGATATGAATGTATTGTCACTTAAAGAATCAATAGTATGGGCAAAATAACAAAAAAAAATACATTTTTACATCATCAGATTAAGAACTTAATGGGCCAAAAATACAAATAAATAAAAATGTGTCCTCAATCTTTTCACCTGCAGGTCAAACAGTACACCCCTCTGCCCTTCCACTATCCATAGCAACAAACGCTAATGCTAACGTTGGTTTAGTGAACTTTTCGTGATTTTTAACGGGTGACTATTTAATTTTATTAATTATTAATATTATTAAATAATTAATTATTTTATAAAAAATACTTAACCAATCCTAAAAGACATACCATGCATTTCACAACACATGAAAGGAGTGTATGTGGGATTTCGTAGCTCCTCACCCCGCTATTGAGCTCCCCAGCTCGTCATCGATGAGCTCAACATGTTTGCGCTTTTAGTGCTGGATTATTGCAGTCGTCCTACCGTACCGAGGACATTTCTGTCAGTTAACACTCTGTTTGCTTTTCCTCGGCATTAAACACTTCCAAACTCTGGGATTTTTTTCTCCTGTTCTGCCATTATTCGTGTGTTTACTCGTTTACCTCACCTGCCGGCTCGGCTTCTCCTCCACCACGCTGATAGCCCCACAGCCCAGGTAACCTACACCCCAGTCAAGCAGGTGGCAGTAATGCACCTGCAGCTAGTTGCCAACCGCTAATCAATCCGACAAAAATGAAGAAGACAAATTAAACTGGAGGAAAAAGAATACAGCAATGACGCGGCACAGTACATTGATTATGGAAAAACGTCGACGCTTTTACAAATCAATTTTATCGATTCGTCGTTTCAGCTTTAAAGAAGATCACAAGTCTGCCCAGAGTCACAGAGCACATGACTGACAGGTCTGGTACCCTGTAGCTGTTAAGTGTAGAGGCTCAAAGCCCACCTCTTGAGTCAGCAATTTCTACATGGCCCCTGCCGATGGCTGCTTTCACTACTCTGTTCAGTAACAGACAGGTTACATCATAGAGATATGTCATTTTTTAGTACAGTCTATGGATGGAAGATGTTTCTTGACTTATCCTGCTGGATTGGTGAAGCAGCACTGACTTGGTGGTAGTGCAGTTAGTGCTGGTACGGTAAAAGGGTTCCCACTTTGGTTCCAGGCAGGTGTTTTCATGGTGTTGTATTTGCATGCATGTTGGGGCCCAGTAGCATTGGTTTTCCTCAATCCAGTAGCTTCAGTTTGTAACTTCATTTTGTAGCTTTCAGTAAAACAAAGTTTGTGTTTAACTCAGTGAGTGGTAAGTGTCCATGCCTCACGGCCAGAAGGTTCCTGCTTTGATTCCAGGCAGGTGTGCCTTAGAAGAAACACACACTTTGGTGTTTGCATGCACGTTGTCCTGAGCATGTGTGTGTCCCCTTAACCCAAATTGTGAAGGTTACCTGACGTATCTGCTGCAGGTTGCACCTAAAGGGAGATTTGAAGATACCTTAAAAGTATTAAAACCTTCAGTTCAATCAGCGGCCAGCAGAGGACACTAGCAGCACAACACTTTTAAACTTGTAGCTGACTTTATTTTTTCTTTTTGTGATTAGGCTTCAATCTACAGTGAGACTTAACTGATTTCATGTTATCATCTCTTTCTAAAGTAAGAAACAGTTAGGTTTACACACTTTAATGGATCTCCACTTGATCTTTTAATAACCCTGAGACACAGCTTGGTACAGTGCATCTGTGCTCTGCCTCCTGAAGTGCTGTAAAAGAGGACTTTACCTGCACACAAGCCTGGACAGGTTGTTCTAATGGTGCTGAGAAGGAATAAAATTGCAGAGAGGGAGGAAACATGTAATAGGGTCGACCCTCCCTCCTCCTTTCTCACTACTGTCCCTCTGCAGGTGGTGAAAGTGAAGAATTCCCGGGGAGGGCAGGAAGGAAGGGAAGACCCAGGTGTGGTGACTGCAGAGAGCCCTGAGCCCGTCTTCCTCTGTTATTTAGTGCAGAGTGGCCGCAAAATAAAAGAAGCCGGGAAAGTCCAGAAAACCACACAACATTAGTAGACTACAGAGGAGCTTGTCAGGTGAGACTGTATTTCACACAATAATAACAGTGTGTGAGTTTAAGCGAGCTCTGCAGGCCCAGCTCGATCCCGAAATAATCGCCCGTCAAACTCGATTTATGTCTTTCTGTTTGCTATTTAAGAAAAGATTTATGATGACAGAAAATGCAAGAAAGCTTACCTGGAGACTTATTTGCCAACTCATTACCTACACATGCACGCAAACCATGGTATTATCACAGATATTGTGAATATATTCTTGGCCACAGAAAGGACCCAAAACAGACACTGGTTATGCCTGTCACACACATAGTGCCTGTCTCTTGAAATACTAGCTAACCAATAAAGTTCACAGATTTACACACAGTCTCTCCTAGCAGACTGAGGCCAGTTGAGTCTCACTTGGCAGATAACGCAGAGGTCAGAGGCCCTGCTTATTTGGCTGGCAGCTCTCATTCTCATTCCTTCATCACCCAGCTCTGCAGGGCTTTTTTACGGCCACTTGATTAGAGGGACAAGGCCAAATCTCTTTCCTCTGGGGCAGAATAAAAGGTTGGGGAGTTAAAAATAGAAAGTGCATTCTGGGATTGTTGCACAATTTGGGGCCTCTGTTTTTCTAGTTCAGACAGGGAAACCGCAAATGAATTGGGAAAATATTTTTGGCTTTCATATCAGGTCTAAGAATAGGTTGTGTGAGGTCCTTATGAACCCATCACCATTAAAGGACCATTAGTCTGGACAGGATATTGTTATTTGTCAGGATCTTTTTAAAATACCTGTTTAATGTTAAAGCTGAGGGCTACTGAAAACAGTACCTGCCTGTGTCATGCAAGGTTGTTATAGTTAACTAAAACAAAACTAAAAATGAAAACTAAAATTTAAAATACATTGCAGTTAACCCAAACTAATAAAAACTAGAAAAGAAAACAAAAACGATAAGTAAACTAAAACTGTATTTTGTGTTCACAAAACTAACTGAAATTAACTAAAATTATAGACAAAACTCCCTTAGTTATAGTTTTTGACAATACTAATAGCCTTTAGGATTTAAATTAATCCGACACATTTTCCCAACCAATTTACGACAGTTTTAGGCAGTTGTCAGTGCCGCACAGCACCATAATAGTGACGTACTGGGACGTGCTTGTTTACTGCACTGACTGGCTGTGCGCTGTGCTGCGACGAAACCTAGTGGAGCAATGAATCAGAGCATCTGTGATAGTTCAATTGTTACAGAGTCCAAGTTTTTATTTATTGAAGCTCATATTATATTGTTATTTTTATAATTTATGTTAATATTATTTTTATGTAATTTATGTCAACATTATTATTGATAATAAATAAATAAATAATAATTTATGCTTATAGTTTTTATACTAAGTTTATATTATTTTCATGTGTTCAAGGCAGCAGACAACATTTCAGTATCAGCATTGACTGAGCAGTGAGCACTATGTTGGACTTGAAAATAAACAGTATGACAAAATATTTACTCTGACCTTTTTGAATCCTGCACCTGGTTAATAAGGTATGAAAAGACCAAAACTAAATTAAATCTAAACTAAAACTAAGCCTTGTTGCAAAAATCAAAACTAAATAAAAACTAGAATGCCTGCTCTAAAACTAATTAAAACTAAACTGTAATGGAAAATTAAATGTCAAAACTAACTTAAACTAAACTATAATGACAAATCCAAAACTATTATAACCTTGGTGTCATGTGAGTCTTTTTAAATTGGGTAAGATCAAAGACTGTTGACCTGTGACAAGTTGATGTGTGCCTGCAGCCGACCTCAGGTTTTTCTTGATCAATAGCATCCATGGTGCTTTATATCTTATCAAACAGTTTTTGGATGTAATCCATCCAAAGTGTGATTGGATGGGTGTACTGGTAAGATGTAATGAAGCACTTTTAATGATCTTAAAGTTGACATGAGTGCAAACTGGTATTATATCATTAATTAAAATTTCAAAAAAGATTAGTTTATGTGATAAAACATTTAAACCCTTGGTAGTTAGAAAAATGACTTGTCAGTTTAATCTGTTTTTAATATTTTTGTTATTCTAGGTCCATAATGCTGGTCAGCCGCGGTGCAGCCTTCTGACATTACCCAGAGCTGTTTTTGTTAATAGCTACTGCCATAAGGCAATAAAACTGTTGTTTACTGTTTTTACTTCTTGATTTTTAAATTCTAATTTCTGCTTCTGGTTCAATTCACATACAAGCACTCACATGGTACAATGCACAACCACTGATATGTGGATGCAAAGCTGAATATGTGACAAGCTGAAAAGCAATGAAGAAATTGAAGTTGTTTTTTTCCCTTTTTTTTAAGACATTGATAGGTTTTTTTTTTGGTTGTAGGTCTTGGTGGGATAGAAATGTAGAAAAAAATAGATTTCAGAATTGCTACAAAGTCATTTATATTTCTTTGAAATTGTTGTGTGATAGAAATTGACAGTGAAAATGCCAAGCGTGTTTGTGTCTGCTTTCTAATTTCTGTTTGACCAGCTGAGGAGTCTGTGGCTTAAGAGCGTCTCCATTCAGGACAACATGGTTGTGTTCCTTTTCCTGAGGTAAGTTATTGTGAATTTTGAGTACATGGCTTTGGACATGCACTTTTAGATCTGATCTCAGTTCACACTAATATTAGTAACCTCTAAACCACAGGTCGCTGAAAGGTGTGTTCTACACTAATCTTGTAAAGGTTTTTTCTACTTCTTGAAAATAGGGAACAACAGCAACATAAAATCCTACGCCATTCACCCTAACTTTTATATAGTTTCTTTCACCATTTACCCCAAATGTTTCCTTTTTATAAACCTGACAGAGACAGCAATTACTTTTAAACCTGACTATCATAAGTCTCTGTCTTTTCTCTTCTTTTTAGCATCAAACCACATCTTGCCACCGCAAGCCACCATCACTTATAAAATAAATGGAGCATTGTAGGTCCTGCATCTGCTAGGGATATTCCCTCCTCCACCAACTATAATTTTGTCTTTGTTTACGATGAGTAATGGTGTGTTGGTGTCAGTGAGAAAAATGATACATGGCTGTGGGGGAATAAATTACATGTAGTTGTCCATTTCATTTGTATTTTAAATCATTTGATTGAAGGTCACAAACACTCCAAAAGGAAGAATAAATCATGTATGGAGATTTTTTTTGCTTGATATGAAACAGTTTTTAATCCATGCACACAATGTCAAAAATTACCTTTCATAGTTTATATACAATTGGCTCAGTGGCTGAGTGACTGAAAGAGACTGAGAAGGAGAAAAATGGGACCGATATGTTTTGCACATGTGTGGAAAAGTAAATACATGTGTAAAAGTACAAAGTCCTAAAGTTGCTGTATGAGACAGAGAAACACAGACATAGGAAGTGATACTGTCTGGAAGTAGGGGGGATTCAGGGCCCAAAGTGAGCGGCGCCACTCTCAGCCCACTTCCGAGCACTTTGCAATCTGTCAGACTGAGTGCTGAGAGTTCCTCTCTTTCCGTCCTCCACTTCGCTCAGGCCTAATTACAGCCTTGTACTGCCTCGGGGGCCAAGCCTCCAGAAATGGGGACCACGACAGCTCCATGAACAGACCGCTCCAAAAAAATAATTAACCAACCCTGGAATTAGATGAAAGGTGGCCTTTGCCCTCTTGGCTCTTTATTTTGCTCACCATACAAACCACATCTTAAAATCGGATAATTGTTGAACCCCTGTATGGGTGCCAGCCTGTGCAAAATCAAAGGGGAAAGAAGATCGTATTAATCATAATAGAGACATTTGCTTCCAATTCATCTGTGATGAGAGTCTGCCTGAAAAGCCTTCAGACAGGGGGCAATTATATGACAGACAGTCATGAGACTGTGGGGGATAAAAGAATAACAGTGACCGTACCAGACTTGTCATGTGATCTGTGGCAGTCTCATTCCTGAACAGCCCCCCGAGCTCCAGCACACTTACATACCATTATGTTGACACATGCTGTCCCTCCACACACAGAAAGCTGGACCCCCACTGGCAGCCTATTCCAGGTGAGGTTAATGTTTGAAAGTTGGGTTTACACACATGCATAGAAACAACCAGACAGCTTATCTAGACATGTTCTTCAGACCAGTATGTAAAACTATACACTTCTCTAACATCTTTGCAGTAACACTGTCCTCTCCAGAGACATTTCTCCCACCCCTACTAAACTCATAGTTTGATTTCTGAAGCAGATCAGTCTACACTTTATCTTAGTTTGGAGATCATCAGTAAGTGTTTGAACGGCTTATTCCGCACTTGGCCTTTAACAAAAATGATACCTCACAATAATGTTACTGTGTAACTCATGAGAGGACATATGCCCAACTTAAGTAGCCACAAAAAACAAATACCTTTTTAAGAGGTCCCCACTTCAGCTGTAGAGCCCCCCAGATGCTTAATGACTCCTCTGTCCAGAAGCAGGCATTCAATATATACTTAGCTGACAGTTTAAGTTCAATAAGCAACAAAAAGCTGCTGGAGCAAGTGCAGACCACTCCCTGAGCTTCAAGCGAGTGTATCCCATTTGTCCAAATCATCTTAAAACAGTGGAAAATTGCTCTGGATTAGGATTTGACAAGCAGTTGCGGTTGGCCAGCACAGCCTTTGACAGCAGTTTATGTTAAACACATGTACAGTAATATCCTGTGTGTACTAAAACAAATTCCTCACACCCCCCTTTATTGAGTGGCTGCTCTGTGGGACCACATTCCTTCTGTACATTACTCCCTATGCCCTCCGCACTCCTCTGCTATGCTGAATATGCACAGGTGGCTGAGACCCCCTTCCTTGGAATTCTGAGCAGAGGAGAGGGAGGAGAATCAGCAGGCTTTTTTCAGTTTATGAAACAAATGTTTGCCATTCCTCTGAGCACTGCTCTGCTGTAGACCTGTCTGTTAACAGGCGGCAGGATGCCAGGGCTTGTTAGCCGCTGATTTGACATTGGCTTCCAAGAAATTTCAAAAGTACAGAGGAACTATACACCTTGCTTCCCCTGCTGTTATTCTTTTCAGATGGTTTGGGCATAATTTGCTGGTGTTTACTTTGGCTCGTCTGTAACCAATTAATAGTGAAACTAAAAACACTTCAGATATAATTACACAGGAATTTTCTCACTTACATGTGTGGTATGTGTCCTTATTCTAAGGTCTGCTTTGTAGCACTGAAGAACAGGCCAAACTATGTCACACGTCCTAATAACAAGTTCAGAGGCCATTGCATTACTGTGCATGAGGGAAACAGGTACATGACCATCTTTTTTCTTTTCTTTTTTTACACAAGTCCAAAACAGTCAATTCTATTTGAGCAAGTCCCTATAGCTATGTTCTCCTCACTTGGATTATCTTTGTCCCATTTGGATACCAGTTCTGGGCACAGTTGATGCTTTTTATTTGCCATATTAATATTTCATCCTTGATGAACCCTAATCACCAATTTTTTTTTCAACCAAACATATTGTGTTGGTGATGTCCCCAAATTCTCAACCTTTAATTCCCTCATTTATCGGTAATATTTGAACAACTGAGTTTTGTTTGCAAGTGATGTGGAAGTAAAGGTCACGGATAGATTAATGGCAAGGCTAAACTTGGTTTTCAGCACTGGGCTGTCCAAAAAAAAGACTTAAACGAAATAAAATGCTACATTTAATGGTACAATACAGTATAACCCTTTAGAATGCAGTATGGTACGGAACGGAACGATACAGAATGGTACGGTACGGTACGGTACGGTACGGTACGGTACGGTGCAGTACGGTATGTAGGTAAAATACGGTACGTTAAGAAAGGGTACACTATGGTATGATACAATACAATACATAAAGATACTATACAAAAAGATTAGATACAAAAAGATATAAGATATGATGCAATATGAAATGATAAAAAACTAAATGAAATGTCACCATATGATACAATACAACAGGATTCGATAGGACAGAATGAGATACGAATGATATGATACAATACAATATAATACAAAATGAGATCAAATGATATTTAACCGTAAGAAAATATATGGTATGATGCAATAAAATTTAAAAAGAAATTATGATATAAGATAGGATATAATATTACATGTTACATTACGATAGTTATGGATACATTGTGAAAGGATAAGTAGAAACAAAATAATAGTATAGGATGCAAGATAAAATACAATATGATACAACCTCACCCTTGAAAAAATACACTGACTTGCCAAAAAAAAGTCACCACCAAAAAGAGAAAAGGTTACACACTCTAATATTTTGTTGGACCACCTTTAGCTTTGATTATGGCACGCATTTGCTGTGCTATTGTTTCAATAAGCTTCAGCAATGTCACAAGATTTAATTCCGTCCAGTGTTGCATTAATTTTTCACCAAGATCTTTCATTGATGGTAGAGTCTGACTGCTGCACAAAGCCATCTCCAGCACATCCCAAAGATTCTCAATGGGGTTAAGGTCTGGACTCTGTGGGGGCCAATCCATGTGTGAAAATGATGTTTCATATTCCCAATTTGAGCTCGATGAATCCTGGTGTTGTCATCTTGGAATATGGCCGTGCCATCAGGGAAGAAAAAATCCATTGATGGAATAACCTGGTCATTCAGTGTATTCAGGTAGTCAGCTGACCTCATTCTTTGAGCACAGACTGTTGCTGAACCTAGACCTGAACAACTGCATTAACCCCAGATCATAGCACTGCCCCCACAGGCTTGGACAGTATGCACTTTGCATGATGGGTGTATCACTTCATCTGCCTCTCTTCTTACCCTGATGACCCATCACTCTGGAAAAGGGTCAATCTGGACTCATCAGACCACATGACCTTCTTCCATTGCTCCAGAGTCCAATCTTTATGCTCCCTAGCAGATTGAAGCTTTTTTTTTTCAGGATAGCCTCGCTGATTGTAGACTGACAGCTGTTAGACTCTACCATCATCACTGATATAAATGTGTGCCGTAATCAAAGCTAAAGGCAGACCAACAAAATATTAGAGGGTGTGACCTTTTTTTCTTTTTTTGTTGGCAACTTTTTTTTGGCCAGGCAGTGTACAATACAATATGATATTGTTTGACATAATGTGATAAAACACAGTATTACAACATATTGCAAAATGATACCAAACAAAATAACACATTTCACTGTCCTCATAGAGAAATTCCTTTTGAATTCAAGTGCTGCACAAGTAATCATCCATTTGATATGCTGTTTTTTGTTTTTTGTTTTTTATGTTTTTTTGGTTGATACTATTTCAAGGCTTGTAATAATCATCTTTAATCATGTGTATTTATCAAAGTCTATGCGCCTAAAATATCTGCAAGAAAGCAGGACCACGTTCAGCAGCTTCTTGAGCAACAGATCAATTGAGAATTACACACACGCACAAAGACATGTGATTCATGAGTTGTTAATTTCTCCACAATAGACTATACAGTTGACAGGAACGTTAAATTGTTAAGGGATATCAAAAGAAAATTGAGCTGCACCTGAACTGAGAAAATATAAAATCCTACGAATGCACACACATAGTACAGTAGGGGTGCCCCCTATGGTTGAATCCGCGCATTGTTGATGATAAACTGCACTGTGCGGGCTCAGCAAGCTCAGAGCTGATCCACACTAACATGTTTATTTGTTTTGATCATGGCATGAATAAATCAGTGTAAAAGGGGGAAAATATTTTTAAAATATATTCACAATTTTAAAATCTTACCAGGTGTCGAACCAACATTAGGAAAAAGTTGTTTTATTTGATTTTTTTTTTTAATACTTTTTTGACCCATATTAGTTTTTAAAGCACATGTTATTTAGCTCATTAAATTCCCTGCGTTATGTTCTCATGATTTATTGAAAAAACGGAGTCGAGGCATTTCATCTGAAAACCACAAGCTATGCGGGGGTGTGACTACAGTCACTGGGGTCTATATATTGAGATGTTTTGTCCGGTGGCTTTATGAGAATGAGAGAGAAGCTGCCCCAGTGAAAAGTCACCACAGCAGGACAGTGCGCTTCCACACTTTGACACGCTATCATGGACTCCTGCCTTCGCGCGCTTTGCATGACTTTTTTCCTCGCATCGTTCCCCCGGAGGTCAGGTGCAATCGGACCGGTTATCAAATGCGAGCCATGTGACGCTGGGGCGCGTCTTTTGTGCAAACCTCTACCTAAGGACTGTGCTGAGAGAGTCCGTGAACCGGGCTGCGGCTGCTGCATGACTTGCGCGCTGAGCTTCGGCCAGCCGTGCGGCGTGTACACCGGGAGATGTGGCTCCGGACTGACGTGTAAGCATCAGCCTGGCGAGACGAAACCTCTGCAGGCCCTGCTGGAGGGACGCGGGATTTGTGCAAACGCTACTAACAAACGACCTGGCTCAAGACCAATTCCTCCAGTCAATGAACTTCCAGGTAATTTTGCAGAATGCACCTTTTTCTGTGCGTGACTTCTGCACGATTGTTACTTCTCATTTGTCCACGGCTGCATACATATGCTCATGTGTAATAAGAGAGGTCTCTTCTACTTTTCCCCTCCAGTTTGAAGAAGTTAGATTGTTAATGATAAGCTAAGCAGCACTTTGATAAGAACTAGTCAGTAATAGCAATGCGATGAAGCTTAAAGCCACAATCATTCGTTCATTCATTTCATTAGAAATGTTTATTTCTGTGAGGAGAAAGTGGAGGATGAGAAAAATTAAAATTAAAGAAAATCTGAAAAACCTGAACCTCTGAATGCACTAGCAGACATTGATGTTTGATATTTTAGGCTATCTGTTGCATTTGCTCTTTATTCCTTACCCAAGCAATTTTAACAACTTTTACTCTGAAATTTAAAGAGCCATGTGTTTGAGGCTGAAGAAAGTAGCTTATAAACACAGAACAGGCAGTTATGTTGCAGAAGCTGACTGCATTCAAAAGTAATGATCATATTAATTGAATATTTTCACTATGTAATCAAAAACATGTTTTTTAAACTTCATCAGAGACTGTTGAGACTCAAGATGAGGACAGGAATTTCACCAGATCAGGCCCTCAACCTGCATACAGCACTCACAGACCAATGGGACCCTTAAGACCTCCACTGCACCCCCTTTTCCCCTCTGCCAAATCAGAGGTCCTCCGACGGGAGCACCAGAAGAGAACTCAAAGCTTTAAGATAGAAGAGCTCCCAGGACCACTCATCACAGACCAACAAAACTTTTCTCTGGAGACCAAACAGGAGCCCGAGTATGTAAGTGCTGCAACCAATATTTTGTACTCTTCAGAGCAAACTGGAGGAATGTTTTTCTCCTCTTCCTCTGTGTTTTGGTGTTTTTCTCCCCCCCTGTGGGTGATGAAATGTTTTGGGTAGCAGCGCTGACGTTTGGCAGGCATCGTGAGCAGTAGAATGGCATGGCAGTGAGAGGGTACGATGGCCCTGCGGCTGACCTGGGTCAGGCGATTGTTTGGCCACAAGGCGTCCGCGTGCCGGGTGCACTGGGAGCCAACGAATGATAGATTGGCCTGTGTGAGTGCCTGTTAGGAAGCCCTGCTGCTATTTTTGATCTTCTTTTTGGCCAGAGAAGTGAGCACACACTAGTAATGGGCTTTGACTGGCTGCTTTGATTAGTGACTGGAATACTTGGACTTAAAGACAAGCCTTTTGGCTCTTTCTTGGAGCTCTTTGAAAGAGCTCTAAGCAGCTTTGGAAAACAGTTAAATTATTGCAAGCTGGTTAAATTAATTATTTTCTCATCTGACACCTCTTTTATATTGGAACAGCCATTGTTCAGGTATTAAGTGGAGAAATGCCTGATGCAGAGCGAGTCAGCTTTTTAAATGTCCAGAAACACTAACACCTCTAAACGACTTTGTGCTTTCGGCAGCAGAGGATGCAGCATTGCATGTAGACTTATAGAAACATTTACTAACAGTTGATACGCTTTTTTTTCTGCAGGGCCCCTGTCGCAGAGAGATCGAGAGCATCCTTAGCAGCCTGAAGATTACAGACATTCTCAACCCCAGAGGTTTCCGGATACCAAACTGTGACAAGAAGGGTTTCTATAAGAAAAAACAGGTAACGGACAAACATTCAAGCACTATTTTGATAGATATTCATTCATCTATTTTATGGGAAAGGCTGTTATGAAAACTTCTTGGTGAAACTTTCTTATATCATTGAAAGGCTGTAAAAAGGAAACCCACATTTCCCTTTTCACATGCTGCATTAATAAGGATTCAATGTTGTAGCCTAGTGACTCAACTTTAGGTCTCCTGCAGCCCAATTACAGATTTGTAGCTGTCCTCCTGTACTCATTGGTAGTTATTAGAGCCTCATCATTGCACCACCACACCAATGAGGTAGACCCTAGCCACTGGCGCTGGAGACAGGAACCGCAGGGGCCAAACCCCAGCGGGGTTGACGGCTGGGACGATGGCCGTTTAACGGGAACCCTCCCAGGGAGACAGACGTCAAGGTGGCCACCAGCACCCGATGCGCTCCCCCCATAATTGCTGGACTTTTGAGAAGCATGCACAGAAATAGAGCTGCAGCCATCCCCACGCTCACATGGTTCACCCACGATCTGGGTTGCACTAAATGAGTGGTTCTGACGCATTCATATGGAGGCACTTAGGGCACCCGCGCCACTGCATCACCGAAGAAGCTTTTCTTATAACACAGCAGTCTCTCCTGCTTAATGGAGTGTTCTCCTTGACCTGCAATCATCCCATAGCCAGTCTCAATGCCAGGCTCATTGTCTTTGTTTTTATGGAGTCGACTGAGTGTCCTCACTGAGCTCTGAAGGGCTGTAGTAACAGGCTTTTTGCAGTTTTATTCAAACATTTGCATGATTTTGTAGAAATAGTCCTTTATTGAAACTCTTAAGGACAGAATATGCCTCATTGTTTTGAAAACGTACCGAGTGAAGATTGAATAATGATGCAGCTTAAAACTTTTTCTATTGAAACTTTGTAGTTTTAGTTTTGACCCTTCAAAAATACATTTTTGCCTACATAAATGTATACTTTATAATGTAATATTGAGCAGGATTTTCTTCCCTCTAACTTTACATGCAGTGTAGGCTTTTTCCAGCCCAGGTCAGCCTCTAACTCAGGCCCTCCTCAAATATTGGGTTGAATAAGGATGACTTCTTTTCTGATCAGCTCTGACTCTTCTGTGCAGCAGCAGCAGCAGCACAGTTGCTTTAGCCTTTGAAATGAATGGCTGCATGTTTTACTAGAGTGGAGGTTGACCTTTAGTAAAATTGGCAGTAAAATAACAGCCCTTGGGTAGCTCCACAGGCTCTGTAAGTCATTTGTAGTACCCATAATTTGGAGCTGTGGGGTATAATCAGCAACAGATGATTCGTACTGGCCACCAGCTTCTGAAAATAGATTTTGGTTCTCAGTTGTTCACAAACGGGACTAAGCAAATATTTTACCAGGTTTCTGTTTACCTTAAAGGTCTGTATATGTGTGTGTGTGTAACAGGAGGTAGACCATTAAAGCAGCTCAAAATACCACAGTGTGCTGGATAACCAAGGCTGCGTCGACTCAGCACAATCTAACCATTAATGCCCGTTAAAACCGTTGCCGTTCTACTTTGCCGTGTAAAGTGCCTCATTACCCTTAATGCTGCATATTCAAATAGATTTGCACTCTCAATCCCCTTCACCTTGTCCCTTCTTCTCCTCCCAGTGCCGTCCATCCAAAGGCAGAAAGCGAGGCTTCTGTTGGTGTGTGGACAAATACGGGCAGCCCTTGCCAGGTTTTGATGGGAAGGAGCGAGGGGACGCCCAGTACTACAACTCTGAGAGCCAATAGGAGCAGAGCAGAATGGAGGGAGGGAGGGTGGGAGTGAGAGTAAGAAGATTTGTAAACAAATGGAGACACTGAGGATATTGGGAGAGAGGTCAAGAGATGGCTCAACCGATATGGATGTTTTGCTATTTCTATCCGTTGCCTGTGGGACCTTTTTCTGAGGCTGAGCAGGGGGGAACAGAGGAAGAGTACCAGGAGGGAAGAGCCTCTGTGTCACAGAGTCAGTCTCTGCTTTAACTTTCATGGATGGAGTCTTCATAAGCTGTTTGTCTCTGACCAACTCAAGATATCGTCTGAGTATTCAGAGGGGATACTCTGAATAAAAGACATTTGAGAACTTTTGCTATTTATGTACGCACAACTAAATGGCATTGCACATGTGTACATGCTTGTGATGTGCAATCAAATTATGTATGCTTGATATTTTTTCATAAGACATTGTGTTTTGTTATGACAAACATGAAATGTATGTAATATATGTGGTTCAGGGTAAGCATGCAGTGCCTTACTAAGAATTCCTGTCACTATGAATTCCAATTTCGTCTGGTTTCTTCCTGCTCCTCGGGGAGTTGGACGAGGCTGTGCAGCTACAGTGCGTCTTAAATGTTTTTTTTTTTTCTTTATGCTGGATCTCGTGCCAAGAAAAGAGACATTTTCTTGAACCTGTGCTGTGGTTATAACTGTTTTCTTGTCATTTTGTATAAGCTGATTTTTAAAGGGGGGATAAAAGTCGCGATTTTTTATCTCTGAATTCTGGGTAGCCAGGGATAACTTTCATCACATGCTCATGTTAGAGTAATTATGCTGTTTGCATGTAACAATGCAACCCTCAGAGGACTATTTTTACTTAATAAAGGCAGCATAAAACTACCAAGGGATTGCATTTCTCTTGTTTTTCATTCTTTCCATCTTTACTTCTTTTGCTTTCACTATGTGTGAAACATTTTTGTGGCAGTGGTAAAAAAATTTAAACATGACCTTTTTTCTAATAACATTTAATTTGGTGCTTAGTCACAGAATAACAAGAGTATGTACATTGCTTCAACAATAAAGATAACGGAAAGCAGCATTCCTCACAAATATTTACAAACACTTTTGTCATCTGCACAAGCTCAGCAGCAAACAGCATAAATAGACAAGAAAGTTATAATAAATACTTGAAAATGATGGAATATGTCAATAGAGTCCCTAATGTGAGAAAGATGTAGCCGAGGAGAGCCCTGAGCAATCCTTTGCTAAACCTGTGGACCTGTAGAGGTAGACAAATGCAGAAAAACCCGACCCAAACCTCACAGTGGCCTGGATGAGTCTTGATATGTTTGTGCTTGGTCACCGTCTGCATACTTGTGGCACTTTAAGTATTTCCCCCAATACCCATTGAGGAAACGCCAATGGAGATACATTCAGACAATGTCAACATGTTGTATGAATGAGCGGCTGTGTTGTTTTTCATGCTGCGAGAAGCTCCGGTTTTGAATGAATCAAGAAAAAACGGATCCTGAAGACTCTGAAATGGGCTTGGCAGAGCTGCGGACTTGTGGTTTTTGAGCAATGGAGTTATTCAGAAACACCAACGTATACAGTGTTGCCCTATTTACAATAAAAAAAATAAGCAAACATATAAAATATCTAAAAACGACAAATGGTTAGTAAGAATATACAAGCGCTGAATAAATAAGTCTTGATACATACATGTAAATAAAATGAGAGGAAATTTCCTCCTCTGAAATAGGATATTAGAGAGTTTTTTGTAGAAGGAAGTGTACTCAGCAGGCTGCTGGGAGTAGACTAACCCTTCTACCTGATCTCAAGTTATGAAACATGTTTGTTTTTGTATTGACATGTTTGTGTCTGTGTCTTTTTTGAAGAGACAACAAAGTCCATCCTTTAGTGAGTCACTTCTTGATGACAGTCTGAGTCACCAAGCAAGTCACTGGATCCCGGGATCTTCTTCCCATTCCAGGAAGAGACACACCAGCAGCGAGCCGGCGGTCCAACCAGAGATGACTCACACTGAAAGAGAAACAGTGATGGTTAACCGCAGGAATAAATCACCCAGTAGTTTAGGCTGTATCTCTTTAAACAGGTGGAGTGAATTTTATTTCATGAAATCCTTAAATACTCACCTGCTTGGCCTTGTAGAAGCCGTACTTGTCGCAGTTTGGGAGGTAGAAAGTTGTAAACTTCTCTCCTAGTTCCTGCTGGGAGCTGGTTATCTTGTCAAGGGCTGAGTGCAGTTCAATGTGACAGGGACCCTGTGTGAAGACAGGCACAGTGTGAACTACTCAGACCTATAAATAAATACTCAAACATCATTAATCATGGGCTGTAATTCTAAAAAAATCTAATGTTACTTAAAAACAAGTGCTCCCTCTAGTGGAAGGAAGGTGAATTACTTCACATCCCGGCTCTGCTTTCTCCTCACCTCTTGTACCAGTTTGCTGCGGATGGCGTTGATCTTTGCTTTGATACTCTCTTGGCCCTCAGGTGTGTCTTGGTGCTCCATGGGGAGATTGAGACCCAGCAGGTAGTGCAGGGAGCCTTGATCAGGCGCTACATCAACTTCCTCTGTGGTTTCAGAAAGAAGTTTGAATTTCACACAGAAAATCATTCTTATTTTCTAACCTTGATTTCTTTTAGGCTTTATTTGGACATTTTAAGGTTGTAAGAGTGGCAGAAATCAAGAGAGAAAAAACTTAAGACTACCTTGGCCCAGCTCTTCAGTGCACACACCCTGTCCTCTGGTGAGAGCATGGAGCGGTCTGGCCTCCCCAGGCCTGGGAGTGCAGCGAAGACCCTCCTCACAGTGTGCTGTGTGAACCCCACAGGATGCTCCCTTCTCCAGGGCGCAGGCCATGCAGCAGCCACAGCCAGGCTCTCTCAGCACCTGCTTGCAATCGACTGGGACTGCAGGACAGTCGTTTAGTTTCTCCTGAGAACAAACAGCACAGCGGATAGGCTCCGGTGTCAACACTGGGGATGACCTCACCACAGCCATGAAAGCCAGAAACACCACTTCTACCAATCTCCGTTTGTCAGATAATCCAGGCATCTCTAATCTTCAGTTTTTTTCTTTTTTGGACTGCTCAGTATGACTCCACGTTTCCTTCTAAGTGGATTTCTCTGAACCAGTAGCACTTATATAGAGAGGTGTTAATCATTGACACACTGACCACGACTACAAAACGCCTTTGACAAAGCCGCTGTTAACGTTGGATGACCCTGCATGACGTGCGTAGATCCAAGTTCATGAGGTCTACAGTCAATATTGACTCTAGAACATTAGGTGATTTTACATCAAAACAACCCTGTTTTTGGATGACTGAATTACCAGTCTAACTTCATCTTTTGAAGTAAGAGAAATAATCACATGGATTCTAGTTTTGGAAAAATTGTGTCAAGGAGGAGATAATAAATAACATCCACAATAAGTGATAATCCATGGTGTCATGAGCTGAAATTGCACATTGCAGGTTTATTTTTGTTGTAAATTAACACTTAACATCCCCTGGCAATGGCTGTAAAATAAGTCAGTCATTGGTTTTATGTTATTCAACCAAAAAAGACACACATTTAGAGGACAAAGTGGATTTTTTTCTGGTTTAGCAGTTTGAAAAGCTTTTTTTCCCCCCCAACATCGAGTCATATGACGTAGCAAAGGGGACTCGCGCTTTGAGCCAATCTAAATAACAGGGTGTCATGAGTGAGATTGGACATTTAAGGTCGTGTTTATTGCGTTTCTTCCAAAGTACTATTTAATTTGAGCATTCATTAAAATGTTTAAGATACGTTTGGATGGATGGATGCAAAAATACTAGCTTAACAGGACATCGAGTCCACTTTTTTTAGACTTGATTGAGCTTTAGTGCTCTGATTTGTTCCGTGCAGGAGTCAGACGAAGTTGCACACTGCACCACTCAAATATGAGGGAAGAAAACGCAGTGAACAGGCCATTGCTTATTGACATCATTGAGTATATGCCATTTTTGTTAACCTTGACTGTTGGGGAGGTTGCCAGAAAATAAAAATAAAGGTGGTTGATTCAATAAGCACATGTAATTGCAAGTCATTAACAAAATCTGAAAGAAGTCTGTTTTGTGGAGAGGATAAAATGTTCACACAGAAAATGACTTTGACCACATGAGCTACGGTTGGTGGCCATGTACGGAGACTGGCCCTTTAAGAGGAGCATCCTCAGGCTGTGAGTGTTTACAGTCGATGCTCTATGTCTATGCTTCCAATGGGCTTTCCACTGGAGAGGGTGCATTTCACGCGGGGGGTGCAGAATATGGCACAACACTAGCTCCATTCTCCACTGGTGTCCCTCACACCACAGCTCCACTGCTCGCCTACGGCTGTTATTCCTCCTAATCCTACCCTGTTCTTGGTCTCCATCTTGGGGAGGATCATCATATGCAAAGGAATTGGGATTTCCTTCCTCTTCTTTGATAGGAGCCGTGTTAATCAATGTTGAACGGACAAAACCAAAGGACTCCCTCATGTGACCTCACGTTCAAATGACGTCTTTTTTTAACACGGAAGTAAAAATAAACATTCTAAGAATGTCTTCAGGAGAGCCCGTGGTTTATCAATTATTTTCATGTTTCCTATCCATTTCCTATCAATTTCTTAAGAGTTGTCTTTAACCTGCAATAGAGCGTTTGCACTGACGTCACAATTTGGGTAGTTACCCGGCAGCCATATTGGAGGTACATGAGTGTAAATATTAAAGAAAGAGAAGTGCTTGGTTAATAAATATTTTTTAAGACATCTTATCCACCAACAAATGTGGAAAAACACACAGAGCACACTAAAACCCTATGTAAAGGACTCAGTTAGAAAGGAAAAGAGAGATTTTTTGGAAGAATTACGCTTAATAGGCGAGTGAGACACATACAAGGAGCTAGCATCTTGTAACATAGATGTTACAACTATATTTTTAATGGAGGAGGATGTCCATGGAATAAATAACGTCTTTTAAAGAGAGGCTCACTTTTTGGTACTTTAAAAAAGCGACTTGAAAGACACTGAGTTTTATTTATGTACTGTGTATTGTCGTGAATTACCTCCTAACCAAAGTTGTACTATATCAAAACATATTTACTTTACCTAAAGTGGTTTTAAGATGCTATGAACAGAGAACATGACCTACCTGGCAGGAAATGCTATGAACAGACTCGAATGTTGCGATTAATGACAGATTATTACCTGATGGAGTTTAGCTGGCCACAAAACTGTTCTCCACTCTTCAGACAACTGTTTGCACCTCTCACTTCGATCTGCGATAGTTTTTGGTAGTAAAAAGCATATGAAATGTTTCTTCCTTGTCGGACCAATTAGTGCAGCAAAAAATGCGGCTGTATTTTACCATTTTGTGCAAAAATAATATACATGCAAGCTCACTTCCGTTCTGTTGTGAGAGCGCCCCCAATATGGTCAGGCTGGAGTTCATTGCATCATGTGAAAACACTCTATATGCCCTTTAAAGATAACGACGGGTGATTAGGGAAAACTTTGATTGTTGTTTTGTGAAGTAGTGTTGACAGATTGTTTTTAGAGTAAAGCCCTGTTTGGCCCTTCAGTGTTTTTGCTGAAGGTTCCTCTTATCAGGCAGACAGATAAACAAGATCATTCCCCTTTAGCATTGCATAACCCTTAACCCTCACATTATGGATCACCTCTATCATAACATGTTTGTCTGAAGAAAGACAGTAGTAACTGGTTGTTTCCTTGGTGTAGTATTATGTAGTATAACTATATGTATGCCAAATGCCAGATACCTCTACTTAGTCCATAATATACACAATTACGCTGTTCATGCATTGAACTCTACACGACCTGGAGCTTTTTATTTTGTAATTTTTGTTTGTTTTATAAAGCACAAAATAATTATTTAATTATTACTGCTGTACAAAAATGTCTTTGTACTTTATGCTTCAACCAGAAAAGTAAAAAGACAACAGAAATATTCACCATCATATTTCATTGTGACAGAAAATGTTATCACACAGTCCAGAATGATTTTAGAAGTAACACTGGAAAATATGAGATACATGTGTGCAGTGACCTAACACACATTTTTAGTTAGTATGCCAGATTCTGGGATTATTTCACTTTAGGATATGTTAAACTGTTAACTATAAGTAGCCATGTGTGTTTTACATTGACAATGTCACACTGGCTGGTCAGTTAATGATGTTATGAACATTTTTATTGTTGAAGGCCTGAAATGTTGCTCACATGTTGTGTGTAAGCTGTAGCACAGCCTTCCAAAGCAATACGGGGCTGTTGTCCTGATAAATGGCTGCTGCTGCTGCAGAGACACAGTTTGGCCATTTTTAATTCTAGAGACCGATAAAGGTGTTGGCAAACTGGAGCAGTGCATCACCAGCATGCTACAGGGAGGATCAAAGTTTAGTGATGCTCGCTCTGCTGATGGAAGCCACACTCTGCAAACCAAATTCAGTCTTTTTACAACACACTCTGAGAAACAACATTTAATATTTTCACTGAAATTTGTATGAAAACTTTTCAAGATACATTTATTCTAATTCAAAAGTCTGGCCTGGTGTTGTTGCTGGAGGACAGGTCAACTCAAAGATACATATTATCAATAAACAATAAACAAAGTGTCCTATACAAAAACTTGGTCAACAATTTTACCCCCCCCCCCCCCCCCCCCCCCCCTTAGTATGTATCTAACCAGTATTTGAATTTCTGTTTAGATGACAAGAAAATAATTTACACATCACTAAATATTGGTTACACATGATTTGACAGCTTGCTTTGTAACTTCACTCACACAAAGCAAATACCCCACTTAACCACAGTACATGTAAAAATGATAATGATGATAAAATAATAATAATAATAATAATAATAATAATAATAATAATAATAATAATAATAATAATAATAATAATAATGATAATAATAATAATAATAATAATTTGGGGGATCAGATCTGATCTGAAAATTGGGGATCCAGTTTCAGCTGTGTTATTCAGCCTGTACATGTGTAACATATTTCAACATCAAAGTAAAAAGTTTATTTCACCGTAGGAATAAAAAAAAAAGTTTGTGTTCTTCTTCTTTGAGTCCCACAATATAATATAACTGTCATAGCTTATGCAGCCCAATGTTCAAACATATACCTTTGTATATAAACGGTAGAAAGTAAAACCACACCAAACTGTTAAACAACAAACTAAACACAGCCTGTTACCTATTGCTATCATAGAGTTCAAAGATCTGTGTATGAGTGGGCAGTGTGACACTGTTTAAACATTTTACACTGACATTCAAATCTAAGAGCACTGACCTGAAGAAAGGTTAAAGTGTGAGAGCTCGAGTATTTGGAGGGATATGATAGTAAAACTATAGTATAAATATAGTATTGCTACTGATATAACAATTTACACATAAGTTGAAAGTCTACAAAGTAGACACAAACGTTACACATTAAACCAGACTGCCTTGTTTTTGTACTTTTTCTGATCATTACTACTTTGTTTATACAGAGATAACATAAAAAAAAGAAGGGAACAAAATATTGGGTGTCACGTCATACATGAACTTTAATCCCTTGTATTGCTAAACACAGTAATTGATGGCGTGTGTTCTACGTTCAGTATTCCAGACTAAGGTCATTTGTTACCAATCCTGACACTTTACTTTGTGAGGAGTTGTTTTTCTTTTTTAAAGTTATTAATTGGGCTTTTCATGCCTTTTATCAGATGGGAGCAGGAAACAGGACATCCATGGTAAGGTCTACTCAATCACAAGTTGGTGCGTTTTTGCTTCTTCGATGTTGACCATCACGTCCATTAGCCACTGAGGAAAAAGCTCCAGTTCTGAGATGTTTTTCTGATGAAGACAGTGACAAATATGGCACTATAGTATAAACATATATATACATTCAAATGCTGTAGTATCTATGCATCTGTATGTAGGTAAAACCTTTTTAGTGTAAAATTAACACTCACATTTCGGAATGACTTCTTTGTCCTTTTGCGGCCTCCTTTCCATTGCATTGGTGGTTTTTGCACGATAAAAACTGGAGAATTGTATTTTTCCCATCTGTCTTTGGAGACCTTGAATCAAAAAGCATCATCTCCTATTAATCCCAGTTGTCTACTGATTGATATTTAACATTACAAGAGACAAAGTGCCTACCTTCACTCTCAGCTTTCTACTAACTGACATTTTCTTTGCTGCTCCAGAAGTGGCAGCAACACTGCTCAGGCCCACTGAACTGAAAGGATCTGACTCAGAGAAACTCTCTGTTTCCTCCTGGCAATGGCTGCTAGACGGCGTTTCAGAGAAACTCTCTGTCAGCCTGAGAGACTGAGGCTGTCTCCTTGGTCTCATCACCCGCAGCAGATGTGCATCTTCTTCATCTTCACTCTCTTCTTCTGCCATTGCTTCCTGTGGCTCCACAACTCCTTCAGTTTGCACATCTTCGTCTTCTTCTTCTTCTGTTTCTCCTTCTTCTGCTTCTCCTGTTTCCCTTTTCTGGGTTTCTTCCTCTGGCTCTGTCTCTTCCAGCATGGTCTCCAGATGCCACCTCTGTTTTGTCATGATCTTTTTACATACAGAGCACAATTTAAAGATGTCACCGTGTTAAACTGATGTCCTTAAAATTAGTAAAGATCAAACTTACTCTTTGCCTTTGAATGTCCATGTCTCTTGCTGTTAACCTAGCTTCCTGACTTGTAAACACTCTGCAGCTTCAGCTTTAATTGGTTGATAACTGAAAACAGGTGTGCTTAAAATCACAGCCAACAGATAGAAGTGAGAGCTTTATTTGACTTGTATCGTACAAAATAAGCTATGTAACCTGAGTAAAAGGTTCTATAAACACAAACCATGTGCATAATGTGCTTTGACCTTGTTTGTCTGTATATACAATATATATTTAAAAGCATGGTTGTGCTACGGGACACCACTTTTACAAGTTTAGTTTACTCATCATGAGGTGTAGCTCTCAGCCAGTGACCACAGTATTATGTAAGCTTAAAGAAAACCCTGTTGCCGTCATTCTTGGTATTATTTTAGCTTGACCCACAGTATTCTGAAACAAAAAGGTCAGGATATTCTGGTCTCTGACTTAATCTGCTGGTATTTTTAAAGCATTTTATAATTTGCCTGAAATAACACAGCTATGTAATGCAGTCCCTCTTTCAGACTGTTTTTAGTCACAAGTGTAGGACGACTATTTCTGATTCATTGTTCTACCAACAGACAGCTGCCTGTCAGTTTATCTTATAACACATGGGCGAATAATCACCTATATGTTACAGATTGTCCACAGACGACCCTCTGTGAAACATCCTTAAAGGGGACATATCATGCTTGTTTCTCCTTTTCACTATGCCAGACTAGGATGCCTGTAAAGCATTTCTGCCCTCAGTACAAGTCATTTAGTTTCTTCATTGCCCCACAATAGCGTTCTCAATATCCTCCATTTAGGCCATTCTGAAGATCTCGTTGAAACGCTCCGTTTCAAGAATGACCTCCAGTAACCTCGCAGCGTCACAGCCCTTTGTGCTCTGATTGGTCAGTTCTATCAGAGGGGCGGAGGGGGTAGAGCCAGGGGGCGGTTTTTGCAGCATGGCAGTATTTACAAAATCGCCACATTGAATGGAGCAGACCGAGCGAGTTTGCTGTTTGCCAAAACTTCACCGTAAGGCATTGATAGCACTAATAAAAAGGCAGAGTGTAGGATACGTGCTTTTGTATTGGACCCCGAGTCAGACCCGGACGGTTCTGCAGCTCAGGAGGAAGAAAATCCACCTCGACACAGATCATCTCAGGATGCTTCAGTGTGGTGAGTCAAACCGGTACTGTAACATGTATAGTTTATACGTGGAAATATAGGCAGACTTCACCGATAAACTATTTCTATAACAGGGCTCCATCCTGCTCCTTCACTTTTCTCTGTCTGTTCTATCCATCATGCTGAAAGTGTAGCTTAAAGATCGTCTCGCAGTTCGTCACTATGTTAGCACTTAGTCAAGTTAGCCAGAGCTAGTAGGGAGCTGTATCTATACTCGGCTCTTGGTGGGTGTATCCCTCGGTGGCGGTTGTGTGACAAACTGACTTCACAGAGGAGGAGCTGCTTTATCAGATTACTCCAATAAAAAGAAAGGATCCTCGTGTCGTCATGAAGGTTGAAATCTCCAAGCCAAATGTCAATGACTTATTTTCAGAGGCATCAAACTAGGATATCAGAAAAAATACAATATCTAATTTTTTGAAAATGCAGGGGGTGAAAGGTCTTGTTTTCAACTTTATTATTTTATATGAAAGTATTAAATTACGGATCAGCATGATATGTCCCCTTTAAGAGAGTAGATGGCATCTTTTTGGAAATTTCGGTGTACTTTTCAATGACTTTACTATACAGGGTCAATATCTGCAAAGAAAATGTCATGATTGTTGGTTTATTACAGCCAAAAGGTAGTGTATGTTCATCTGTTTCTGGATGTTTTAGTGTGCCCGGTGAGCAAGTGACTTTGCAACCAAAGTGAAATAAAACACCAAACAGATAAAGCTTTTTACTGAATGGGGGTGAAGCTTGGCTCGACTTTCACTCAACCTTCGGGCACTTGGAGAGCAGCTTGGGACAAAGAGCAACGTGAGTTGGCTTTCTACTGAGCAGGTATGTGTCAGATAACCCAGTGATTAGCTTGTGCTGACATGCCAAGTCAGATGCACGGCTCTCAAGTCTCTCCCATGTAGAAATGCGATGCTGCAGGTGGTTGCTGGGCTAGTGGTGAATGTGTTCATGTAGTTACGGTCGGAGGTTGTTGGTGTGCGCTGCCGCTGGCACTGAGCCAAGGACGAGGAGCCCAGTTTGAATTTGTGTTTACTCACAAGTAAAAAAAAATCCTGCCTTTAACAAATCCAATGAAACAAACAGAGTATCAGAAAATTGTCTATGGTATCTTTAAAACTGCTTTTTTATATGATACGTGACTTGGTGATTGAAGTCAGACCTTAAGACGGTAAACATTCACTAATTTCACAACCTAGTTTCCGTATTATGATTCTTTGTAGCCTTCATCTCCAACCTTTGATTTCCTTTGTTGCTTAATGTTAACTTTAGTCTATTGTCAATAATAATAACTTGACTACAAATCCAGATTACTCATCATCACACAGTTCTTAAAGAAACATGCTCCTAAATAGTAGTAGACTCTGCTTTACTGTAAAACGGTGAAGCAAGCCTGGTGTTTGTTGACCTAACTGTTACACTGAGTGAGCCTCAGACCAAATCTACATCAATGCTGGGAAAACAAATCCAGCCCCCACTCTGTGTTTGGACACAGTGACATTTATCTGGCTGTGGGAGTAGGTAGAGGAGCAGAATAAACCATTTTTCATAACATTTGTACATTTCTACTGACAGTCAGAGACATACTCATTTGTTGTTTTTATACACCAATATTGTCTTTATTACAAAATATTTAAATAACCCAACTTTACACTGTACAAGATACAACAGTTTGCAGCTTTTGGCTATTTACAAAAAGGTATGATCTGCATATCAAAGTGAATATATCTAAAAAGGCAGGTTGCAATCACTGTAAGCTTATTTAGTAAGGCAAAACATGATCGATTTACACTTCAGCAGATAAAGTGAAAGTTCTACAATGATAAAGATATAGGCTATAATAAAGATATCTGGTTTGCCCCACATTTCTGAGACTGTATTTGAGGAAAGAGACGTGCCAAGCTCACATTGTTGGAGGGTATCTCCAAGTGTAGCTTCAAGTTAGCAAAAAAAAAAAAAAAACTCTGAAGACAAGCAATGGATGCCTGAAAGATCACAGTAGCCAAGACAATGCACCAAAGCTTTTGTTGCCTCCAAATGTGTCAGAGTGTGGAGCATTTAAAAAGGCGTTGGCTAAAGGACTGCGTCGTGCATTTTGAAGAAGTTGTGTGCTTATTGTCCTGTATGTGCTTTCCTCTGTGTTGTTGTTGTTTATCTTCCTGGTTGTTCTTGTGTGTGTAGATTTGTGTGTGTGTGTGTACTTCAGAGTGTTTGGTCCTTCATATGGTGTTGATCATTCTTTGTCACTTGTCCAGTTTTGGCATTAACTACATAGTTCCATAGCAGCACTGCTGCTTGGTAGAATTACACTTTAGGTCACAACACCTTCCTCTGCTTCTTCTACCAACTTCATCCCCAACTCAGCATCAAAACCACCACTGTTTGTGATCTGAGGGTTTCATTACACTTGATTTTTTGAATAATGGGCACCAAGGAAACCCTGCTCAGTCTTTGTGGTCTTGTCAATCTGCAACATCAAACTTAACGAATGTTTCAACAAACTCCTCATGTCTCTGTTGCTGGGTGAGGCAATAAAAAGCTGTCAAACTAAAGATCTATGGAAAGCTCAATACTTTGGTTTTCTTTCAACAGGAGTATCATTATTATGGCTGTCAACTCTTAAAAAGTCATGCACTATTAACTGTAGTTATGTCTAAAAAAAAAAAAAAAAGCGTGTTTTTATCCTGTGAGCTCCAAGTATTAAAAAAAAAACAACAACAAAAAGAAAAATGTATTTGTGCTGTTTCGTTACATTTCAGAAATAACCACACATGCATACACGCACTCACAAATACACGCATGCATGCTTACACACACCAAAAAAAATAAAAACAACACCATTTTTACTGTAAATAATGCAATGTATCCTTGGCATAATTCAGAAAGACAGTGCAAAAGCAATAGCAAGATCAGTCTTTTTCTGTATAATAATACACATATTCCTCGTACATGGAATATGTACTTTATATTTATAAAACAAAGATGCACGTTACTGTAGACCTGGATCTGAGGGACCCCATGGGACACAACAAACCTTATCGTCTTGAATAGGGTTGTTTAAGATGAGCTTCTTTCTTCTTCATAGTTAAATATTCCTTAACGCAAGTATGATTGTCTGCATCATCAGGTTACTCGTCAGGATGTTAGTATCCTGACTGAGCATTTTCTGGATTGTACCAGTGGCGAAGGGTTGAAAGTAAATACCTGGACAGCCCTGTCTTCTTTCCACCTTGGACCAGGGGTTTCTTTAGGACAAAGTTCCTGTCCTTCTTCCTACACTGAAACATCTGCCACAGCCGCCACCGCCTCAATCTGAATCCCCGTCACCTCTACGTCCTCTTCCTCATCCTCCTCACCCACTGGGGGCACGCAGGGTGAAGTCAGGCATGTTGCTTGGCTGTTGCTGCTGTTGGCAGTGTTCATCTGCATGTTGCTGCTCATGCTGGCATAAGCAGCCAGGCTGGCGGCCGAGGAGACGCTCCCCAGTTTGGTCGGGACGCTTGTTTTGCCACAAGAGTGAATCCGCCGTGCCAGGCTGGCTGAACGCATCACAGAGGAAGTGGTTACGGATCCCACGCACTGGACCTTCCCCTCCAGGAAGTAGGTTAGCATCTCACCTTTACCCTTCACGCTGACTTTGCCTCGGCACACCAGGTCGTAGTTGGTATTCAGAAGGCGATAAACCTCTTCGGTCACCTGTGTCAGAAAAAAAGGACATTGATTTACCTAATCCATTTTTTTACTGCCTCATAGTTCGTAACACACTTCTTTTTACTGCTCATATGAACATCGATGCATTCCTCTGACTTTAAATTTCAGGTGTTGTGTGTTTACCTGTATCTTCCCTGGTACCCCAGTGCTGTCCATCCTGCTCGCCACATTTACCGTATTCCCCCAGATGTCATACTGAGGTCGCCGTGCCCCAATCACCCCTGCAACCACTGGACCCACATTGATGCCTACATACACACAGGAAAATGTTAAACAAACACAAAACAACATCACATTGAGGTTTCCCGTTATGTTGGGACCAAATTTGTGGTTGTGTTCATGGTTTAATTACAAGGGTTTACTCACCCACTCTCAAAACAAACTCATTGTATGACTGATAGTTGATTTCATCCAACACGTCAAACATCTCGATGGCGTAGTCGGCTATCGTGCTCAGATGGTCGTAAACAGATTTTTTGGCCTGAGGGGAGATCATCCTTCTTATTGTCTTTGTTTGAATCCACTAAATGTGTTAATAAATGTGCAGACAGGAAGGAAAGTGTTTCTCACCTTGGTGCCAATGGTAGGGACGAGGCCTACAGCTGCCATGTATGTGCTGCCAATGGTTTTGATCTTCTCTATGTCTCTGTAGCACTCTTTATCCATAAGCTGCAAAAATATGCATCAAACACATGAGTTTTTGCACAAATTGTAAAGATTTTTTTTTTAAATTCTGAATCCCACCTCATCAAAGTCAGCAATGATCTCATTCAGAAGCCTCAGACACTCCACTCCCATGTTGTTGCCATCCAGCTCAATGTAGAAATCGTTGAAATTGGGGATCGAGGCAAACAGGACACCAACCTGCGCGTATGACTGATAGTATAGATCCTAATGGCAAAAAAAGAAAGAAAACAAAAAAAAAGTTTCGAACAGGTCTTGGTGCATCTGTTGGTTGTAGACATTAGAGTTTTTCTGTCTCTTTATCTACCTGTTTGACTGTCTGTCTGTCTGCCTGTCTATTAGCGAGGCTCACCATGTTCCTGGGGTTTGACAACAGGAAGTGCTGAGCCACGTGTGCAGGCAGAAGATTAAAAAGAATCCTCCGGTTGTCCAGCTTGACTTTCTCCATGCCGTCTCGTTCTTCTTCGGCCTGTCAGTGAACACACCACACAGTCAGACAATTCACACTTTCACCACTTGGGGGCAGTAAATAACCTCAAAAACCAAACGACATGGACGGTGAGCTGTGTACAGTATTTGGATGATTGTGCTGTTTGCTAAAAAGCTCAACTGTCAGAGATTGCGTCAGTTGTACTTTTTAATACTTTGGCAGCAAAAAAAAAAATCCCAATAAAGCCTTGTACCATCATTTTGCCAAAGAACAGACAGGTTATTTCCTAATAATAAAAATCTTTCAAGCATAATCTGTTTACTGATACTAAAGAATTAAATGTTTTTTCACATTCTCTGACACACTGATACACACACTTCCTGACCTGCACAGCCCAAAGGAAGTCCAGGCGTAGTTTGAGGTCAAGTTGCCTGGAGTGGAGGGCCAGGGCACTGACAAAGAGCAACAGAGACAGGATGGGCTCGTAGCCCCAGATGTGGAAGGACCCCCCACTGTGGAAGAGACCAACACACACGTCAGCAGTGGAATGGACCACACAGAAAACTACACATGAAGGTTTAAATGGACCCCCCACAGTGCCAAAAAAAAAAAATCATGGGTAAAGCTTGCAGAGAGAATAATGAAAATGTACTTTTTTAAAGGCACATTGACACAAAATGCATTAACAAAAAAGGATTCACAATTTGATTCAATACCACTGACTGAAGCATAACTGCATCTGAACAAAATTTGCTTTCATAATCGTTCTTTATCTGACTTGCTTTGTCAAATTCAACAGAATCACTTTAAGGATAAATTTTATGATCCAAGTTCAAATGAAATTGGCCAGGCTCCTTGGTACGGGGTAGACAAAGCTAGCCCATTCCCATCATCCAGCCCACCGTGTCCTTTCAGGCTTCTGATTTGGAACTAATGGGCACATGTGCTGCCTCAAAAGGGTGGAAAATGAAAGAGCATGTGGGCTGTAGACAAGCAATGACTCCTCCACTCACATATATCTCAGCACATGTACAGTAAATGTTCTTCCAAACTCCTGGTTATCTCTCTCTCTCTAAAACAAACATAGAAACCTTCACTCGACATTCACAGCCAATCTTCGCCTCTGCAGCTCAAATGACGTACAAACATAACTAGATCAGGGGGCTTTCACTTTAAGCTCTGATCAAATGTTTATGTTGTTGTTGTTGTGCAATTTCAGGAAAGGACAGACACAAAACACACTGAAGAGTGTCGCGCGAGTGTTGCCGCGGTCATGTTGTGCCGTGAACCTCACCCTGCAGTCTTGCGAAAGCCGCTGAGTTCCAACACGGTGATGTACAGCACCCCCAGAAGCAGCATTAGCGCCATCTTTGGCAGCCAGGAGACCCGCAGGAAAAGCGCCAGGGTGAGCGTGCCCACCACACAGGACAGAAAGGCGTATCGGGCACCATCACAAGGCAGCTCTGCCATGGTTTGGTTGGCACTGCCGTCCACATCAATGATGATGATGGAACTGTTGGTGTTGGCTCGACCCCACAGCCAGGGCATACAGCCCACCTGACAGAGGGAGGGAAAACAAGAAGATAAATGGGCATGAAAATCAGATACTTGGAGTAGAGAAACCTTTAAGTGGTGATTTCACAACATGCTCTGTCTTCACTTTTCCTAAAAATAACAAAGAGTCGCACAGGACTGTATTTACTCTGCAAAAACACAGTTTCTGTTGTGCCAGACAAAATAAAAGAAATTCAGTCTTAAGATTAATCAAAACAGTTTTTAAAGGTAAGGGGAAAACTTTTTGCTGACATGTTCACAAGTCTCTTGTTTCATCTCGTTTTTCAGAGGAAAAAGTTTGTGCAGAGTTTTCACGTGATAACAGATGGTAAACAAGTTTGGCATTATTTTTCTTGGCTTCATCAACGTGAACTACTTTTAATTTCTTACAAAAATACGCTAAGGAAAATTTGACTGTCAATAAATAAAAAGAATTATATTCGTCTATTTTGGGGCTTTTTTTGTTGTAATATTTGTTTTTGTCTCAAGAAGTTCTGCTGAAAACATCCATCTGTTACATTCAAATTACATGTTTAGATCCAGTGCTGAACATGTCTATCTACCCTAATCTATCAGGTCTCACTTACCACACAGGCCTGGGCCACAGCGTAGATTAAGAGCACTATGAGAATGCAGAGAGCAGTGCGAATCTGAATAGTCAGGCACCCTGGAAAACACTATGAGAAAAGAGGAAAACAAAAAAACTCATATGAATCAGTTTAACAGGAGAACATCACATGTATCTATTACTTATAAATGGAAAGGGCTGCTACATATGAAGATTGAAACAGGACATTGGGTATCAGCAGCTGTTTAAATAATGTGTGTGTGAACAATGATGAAAGATGTGCGGAAAAAAAGAAAGAAGATGTAAGGCAGGGGTGGCCAACGAGTCAGGGACCAAGAGCCACAAAAACTACTGTGGTATTACATAGAGCCACCAAAAAAAAAAAACATGATCTTAAAAACACACAACGTCTATCGATCTATCTATCTATCTATCTATCTATCTATCTATCTATCTATCTATCTATCTATCTATCGATCTATCTATCTATCGATCTATCTATCTATCAATCTGTCTATCTATCTATCTATCTATCTATCTATCTATCTATCTATCTCTAGCAACTGAGAGGAGCACATGAAGAGAAAAGAAACTGAAACTTAAGTATCAATTACATGTCAATCTCATCACCCAAGTATTAATCAATACTGATCCCAACGTTGGCATCAATATATCAGTTTTATTGAAGAGCCGCACACCGAAAGGCAAAGTGCCACATACGGCTTACAAGCCACAGGTTGGCCACCCCTGATGTAAGGTTTATAGTTCAAGTTTGAGTAACCAGGAACTTTGTTAGAGACCATGAACCTCAACAGAAGCAGAAATGAAAAGATAGGCTGTCTGAGATTTAAGGGCCTGTGTCCACTGACATTGTTTTATGAACTGACAGTGCCCCATTTCTGAACTAAAAAACATAAAAATAGCATCAGTGTTTTCAGTCCCTCATGTCCCAACGTATAAAAAACAGTTCTTTATTTTGCTGTGTTCTCAGCACTCAATCTTTTGAAACACCGTAATTTTCTCTTCCAAAGAAAATCAAGAAAGATTTAGACCTCTGATCATGGAGGAACTAACCAGACTTGTGTTTTTGAGGTTACAGCTTAGAAGTCAAGAGCTGGTGCTAATGCTTTAACATTATTTCTACCAGTTGTTTTTAGATAATATTTTGAAGAAATTCAATCAACATTTACCTAAAATTTACAGCTAAGAAATTACGCTGCCCTTGCAGCTCATGATCTTATGCGTAGCCAGACAGCTGATAGAAATTCAATTCACTCCAAGGCAGAAGCATGTCACAAAAACATTAATAACAACATTATTTTGGCTTCGTTTATGCTAAACATGACACACATGAACTAAAAAAAAAAGAGATGAAACGTCAGATAGGCTGGCAGAGCCTATAGTGATGACAGCATTCACTCTTTTGCTACTTCTGAAGACCAAACAAGAATACAGACACTGTTTTTAAAACTTAACTGACATAATTTATTAATTTGTAACCTTTTAATCCTCTTTAAAATAACTTGTTTAACTCATCCACTATCTGAATTAAACAGCACAGACCTGCAAAGGTCAATAACGTTTGTCAAGCAGGTCAGTGCTCATAGGCCTTTATGCTACAGAGAGACTTAAGATGTAATTTTGCATCCAATATGCACAAGACTTAAAATAATACATGAAAAAAAACAATAAATAAAAAAGGTTTAATTGGAAGCTCTGCTGGGAACTAGATCACACATAGATCTGCTTAAAGCTATCAGGTGATACGTAAAAGTGAGAGGGAAGAGAGTTGCCGTATTTACCTGTACTCTAGTTATATGCAGGTACATAATACAAGCTACAAGGAAACAGATGCAGAAGACGAGAAGAACTAGCACCACTGTGCCCCTGAGAGAGAAAAACAGAGAGAGGGAAATGTAGATAGTTTGTTAAAGAGACAGAAACTGAAAATGGAGGAAATAATGGAAAAGAGAGCAACAAGATGACTTGTTGAACATACTGTGGTATTATGAGTAGATAAACAAGGCCGAACAAGGCAGCTAGGATCAGAGAGAGGACCACCGCACTGGTGAAGTACTCATCAGGAACCTGGTGGTACTGTGTGATAACATGAGAGGAGACAGGAGTGAGTGGCAGATCACAGCAGAACATCTCTCTGTACATGTACTGGAAGTGCGCCTCACCCTCTGCTCGCGCTCAGAGCACTTATACATGAGTGTGAGGAAGTTGAGGTCTGCCGTGTCCGACTCTGTCTGCCGGGCTTCGATCAGCCGGCCGATGTAGCGGTTCACGCGGGTTCTGGGGCTGCTCTGGATCATGTTGGCCTGGTTTGCGTTGGTACGGTTCCTCAGCTTCTGTGGAGCTGTTCTCATGGCTCTCCTCTGGAGGAAGACAATAGTGTAATAAATTGGCTTAAATGCATCGTGCTGTATTCTCCGTACCACTGGAGTATTATCATATTAAAGACAGGGTTGGATAACAGTGAACAATAAACTCTGGCGGCTTATTATACTTTCAAATGAGGACATTGCCTTCACACTTAACTTCATTACTGGATGCACCCCGCTGAGTCTGAGTGTCTACTGAAGCCAAAGTGAGCAGCTATGCAAAACATTGGCCACTGGAGCAAGGCCAGAGACTGAACATGGCAGAGTAGATGTTTGTGTGTGCGTGGATGTGTGTACATATAAGAGAGCATGCTGTATGAATTGCGTAGCCCAGTGCCACATTAGGGGAGGAGAGGATGAGGGAGAGTGTTCAAGAGTCCATTACATCACAGAAATGTGTGCAGCTCACTGATTTGACCCCTTTCTTTGTTTTTGTCTGTCTTCTTTCCTGCTCATCTTCGACATTTGTTTACATCTCCTGTTTTCTCTTCATTCCTATTTCTGTGACTCTCAATTTGTTCCTTTATGTTATGCTTCCTTACATTCACTCTTGCTTGCTTTAAGTCTTTCCTATAGATATTTTTTCCTCACATATTTTTGTATTTTGTTCTTTTTAATTCATTTCAGTCTTTACACTGGGCTTTCTGACATCCTTTCCTCATTTCTTTACTACTTCAGTCTGACCCTCTCCTGTATTCCTGTTACCATCTATCCATCCTCCTTTCCTCCTCCTATAACCCACCTTATCTCCATATCTTTCTGCTTCCTTCTATGTTCCCTCTCCTTCCCTCCTTCATCTCCACATGTTCCAACATCTCTACACTTATCAACTTCTTTCCTGTTTCTGTTCATTCATCCTTACTGTCTACCTCTTCATCCATTATTCCCTACTCCCTACAGTGTTTATCTATCCTTCTTCTTTTGCTTTCCCTCCCTCATACTCTTGTTTTATTTATTCATGAAGCAGCAACATTTTGACCTGCAGAAATCTTGTGTTCCATATTGTGCCCGACACAGCACAGGACACAGCGTGCAGCCATGTCTGCAGCACTAAAAAACCTTTTCATTCAAGCCTGGTCCTTCTTATTACTCCCCCCCGTGCCTTGAATGGATATATCATTTCATGCAACTCAAGTGTGTGTGGTCTGAATGTGAAATAACCCTTCAGTGGAAGGTGTATGTATCACTTAAGCTGTCCCCGCTTTTCTGTTTTTCTATTTCGCACTAAGCTGACTTCTGTCGACAGAGGGAGTGTGCTGTTAAAGGTTATATAGATTCAAGGGCAGATACTATCGTGTAGTAGGGAAAGATCTGAGGACGTAGCAGACATAACTGTGGTCAAGCCTTCAATCAAAATGTTTAAAAACACACAAGAAAACAATGAAATATATTAAATATACATGTGACAGTATATGTTCTGTTTGAAACTGGCTGTAGGGAAGCTTCTATGTGTGTTAGCTTGTTGTCATGACTTAAAGTAACACCCTGGGTTCTTGGCCTGACCTCAACTTTAAAGCTCTACATCTCAACTCAACCCTTATCTCAGCTTTACCCTCCATCAACATAAGCATTACAACAATCAAGTGGAAGTTCAGCAAGAAAACATCATCGTTACAACATGACAGTGCATTTAGATCTTTGTCTCTGCATGAAGAAAAATACGAAGAACACATAGACACACACACACTGAGAGAAACACACACATAGACATAGGCACGCACACAAACAAACACACACACACCTGACAATCTGGATTAAAACAGCTGGTGCAAGAGTTGTAGGGCTGCCAGGCCACAGGGTTTTTCTTCAGACACACAAGGTTAAACTGGCTCTTTGGCATTTAGCCAGGCTGCTGTGTAGCTGACAGTACAGTTCACATGTGAGGGGGATACAGTGTTTGAAACAACACCAAACTGAGATTACTACCGTAGTTCTAATGTAGCTTCAATGTTTTTTTTCTTATATGTCTTCATATTTATTACTTAACTACTTGGTTATATTGCCATTTGTCAGACTTTTATGTATCTTTGCCTTTTAATCCTTTACTCTTGTCTGGTAATTAGCCATATTTGGTAACTTCTGCAATAACACTTAGGAGTCAAAATTGTGAATTTCAAAATATCTCAATGAGCACTCTATAAAGGGCTTGACGCTTTATCTTACTTTAAACTTTTGAACTTTAATCCTTCAATTAAAATATTTATTGCTGTCAATGTGCATTAGTCTCTATGTTTAAATTCATGTTTTATACAGAGGGATTATCAGTCAACGTCATCAGAAAGATGCGCGCGCATTTTGACTGCAGAAGCAGCATTCATTCAGATGAGTTAGCATTCTTTTAAACACTTCAAACTGTAAGCAGCATCGAAGTGTCTAGTTGTTCTGGAGTCAGATGTCAGAAACAAAACTATACAACGGGTCTATCAGGTTTTGACTGCCACAGAGGAGAGGAACCAGTGTTTTGGAGTTAAAAGATACCATGCTAACTGGTGACTCTTAGCCAAACACATCAGTGATTAATAGCAGAGAGTCACCAGTTAACAGGGTCACACTTGACAGTGAAACACCAGCGACATCTGCGGCTGTGTTTTTAAATGTGTCTTCTTTATGACCAAACGTGAACTCAATTTGGCGAGTAAATAACAAGTGAACATAAGTTATGATTCACAGAAACAGATTTTCTGATAAAAGTTAAATTACAGTGTGTTATCAAACTATTAACCAGTCTTATTAGTAACCCTGAAATACACAACTATCAATACTCTGATAGATTTGTTGCAGTTCTCTGTACTGGTTCCTTTATTATGAAGCGGGTCTCATGCCCAGCTGTGTTCTCTTTTTGGTTTAGGAGGGTTTTTGGTTTATTGACACATTTTTACATCCTGGTATTTCACAGTCTGGTAAGTTTCCACAGATAATGATAATGAAGTCCACTCACTGCTTTTTCTTTCACAAAGCCAAGAGCCATTTACCATCCGTCAAAGTGATGATATTAAGTCAAAAATTGGTGGTTGACTCACGCAAGTTGCTTGACAAACAATACTCAGCAGTTCTTCTACAGTCAAAATGCGAACACATCCGCCATTGTTGATAAACAAATAATCCCTCTATATGTACCATGCTTCGACATTAATTTACAGTATTCTGTTTGTTTTTTGTTTTTTACGTAAAGAACTTTGTACCACATTGTAGTTGTGTAATAGGTGCTATATACAGTGCACAATTTAGTAGCCCACCAGTATGAGGTTTTTGTCGCAGCTACAGTGAATTATACTTTATATAATATACATTTTATAGACGTGCTTTTACTGGAGATTTTACCTGAGCATGTTTTAATTGTCAAAATGCTGCTTTTATTTAATTTTTATTTTATTGATAACAGTATCATGGGCAGTATTTTAAATCCTTTTAGATTTTTTATCCTTTGTTGTTTTAATATTTTTAATCCTTAATGTTTTTATTTTTACAGATGTTTTCTTTTCTTTTATTTGTGGTGGTTCTTAGTCTTTTATATATTTTTATATTTTTCCTCACATCTCTCTTTTACATCTCTCTCACTTCTTCTCTTTGATTTCTTTTTACTGGTTGCTTTTATGATGTAAAGCATTTTGTAACTTAGTTTTGAAAATTGCTATATAAATTAAGTTTATTATTATTATTATTATTATTATTATTATTATTATTATTATTTAGTATTATAGTTTACATTTTACTGTATATTTACGACTTAATTTCTGACTTCTCAGAGAGTTGAAGTGTGCTGGCTCAAAGTCTGGGTGTAAAAACACCTGTTTAGTTTGAAACTCCTGATTTCAGTACAAAAATGTGAGGCAGAGCAAGAAAGAGTTCAAATTAAAGTACTTTGTGATGGTGGATGGTTGACTTGTTTCAAACAATTTGAGTAAAGAGTGATCAATAATTGACCAATTGATTTATTCTACATTATTGTCAACAACTACCTTGCTTCAACAATATACACATGTAAAGGTTGTACATCTCTATAGTGAATAAATCCTTGGGTCCTGATTCAAACTACTCAGTGATGGTTGACTGACTCACCCAACTTACAGGACACCCTACACTACTTTCTTTAGCAAAAACAGATTTCAAACACACTAAGTGTAAACTTAATGGGGGGATTTATGCGGGGATTAATTGGTGTCCTGATTTCCAGTTTGTGTGGCGCAAGAGTACATTATGTATTGTTTAACGGGGGGACAAAAAACATTTGTGTTGAAATATTGTGTAAGGAAGCATCTCTTATGAGGGGTAATATCTACTGCCCACGAGTTCACATCAGGAAGGCCACAGAAAAGAAATTCATGAGCGCACTCTGTTACTCCATTTAAGCAGAAATCACAGCACGAACAAACACAGAAACGTCAACACAGACACTGAGAGTTGATACCTTATCACCGTCCTCGCAGTTCATGACATTGGAGAAGGGAATCTCAGCCTTGAACATCTTCCTGCAGTGCATAAGCTGCACTAGTAAGTAGCACACAGTTTTGAACTTCATCTTTTTGGCGGGCTTTATATCCGAAAGAATCAATCCTGGGAATATCTGTCACCAGATAAGAAACGGGAACAAGGATTTAGTCATGATAGCCCACACAGTGATATGTCTTATGTAAGGTAAATCATGCACAGGCTGTAGACAGTATGTATGTGCACACATGTTCATGCACAGACACGCACACACGCATGCAACCATTATCTTCAGGCTGCGGAGTTTAACTAGAAAGAGGCTGAAATAAGGTAGGTCAATCCCTCAGGTGGTTTGGACACTTTTGGCACCTTGTTGCCCTGATTTCTCTTCAAGCTTTTCTAAAGAAAGGAGTAAAAAAATTAGCATGTTTAAAGGTTTATGGAGGAGCTGTTTCTAGAAGGAGTGTTTGTTTTGTCTGATGCACAAAGTTATCAGTGTGTCCCTAAGCCGGAGTAGTTAAAGCCATAAAAGCAGTGAGCAGAAGCCTATCTAAAACAGCTTAGTGCGGGAGCATCTATCTGTGAGTCTTTGATGAAGTTTAACCATCAGCTCTGTTAAGAGGATTACCAAAGTCTCCTGCATATCAAAGGGAAAAACACGCAACTGGGGTGTTACAGGTTTGCATATGGACCCATGTAACCTATGCACAAGCTTCTTCTTGCATAACATGAAACCTGCTGCAAAAGGAAGGAGGGGAGGAAAGAAGAGGAGGGGAGGAAAGGAGAGCAAAGACAAGACTGAAATTCCCTCTCCAGCTGCAACATCTGTTGGAGATGTGCGTGTTTTATGTGCAATCATTGACACACACACGTCTAGCTCTGTAAGTTTGTTGAACTGTGCAGAATTGAGATGATAGATGCCTTGGGCTGTTGAGTTTTTATATTTCTCAGTCTCTCTAGCTGCAGCTCAATCCATTACAGGCTGTAAGAGAGATCAGCCCAACAACAATGTGTCGTGTGTGGCTCAAGACATATTTTTTCTTCGAGGGAGTCTTTTAGCATAAATCTAAATCCAACAAAGGCTGTTGTTTCTTAAAACCTAACCCCCTCTGAATCACCATAAACAGTGGTTTATATTAATATGGATTAGCATGCAGCCTGCAGAAGCTCTGCTCTTGTGTTAAGTACACTAGCTGGGAGATAAAAAAAAAATCAAATGAGGCCAATTTATGACAAAAAGTGTAATCTGAGGATAAAACTGCTGCTGACATCTGGGTCATTTTCCTCTGTTAAGAGCTCACAGAAACTTAAAGCTGACTGCAGAAAAACAGAATCACAACATGGTACCTTCCGTCGGTGAGATGGCACTATAAAGAAGGTTTCAATTTCATGTTTCTGGAGGAAGGCGTTCCTTTCATGGCCGTTCCCAGGCTCCACCTCATAATCTCCGTTTAGGCACTCCAGCGTGGATCTGGTGATGTGAACTTTCCTGCAGAGCACAGGAAAGAGAGACGTGAGATTTAACAGCAGCAGTAACATGACAGTTCAGACACTCTCTCCTATGATCTTTGTGTGGGAGACAGGGTCTGAGAGGGGCATCTGGGTAAAACTGGAACAGTAAGCAGGGAAATTATGGTCAAATCAGAGGTGTGAAAAAAATAATGGTACAGCATCATGTCACAATACTTGACCTCCAATACAACATTGATATTTCAACTCTAAATATAAATATTTTTGTAAAAATAAATATTTACATTTTAGTCGAGTTGGAAGTAAAATACGGCTTTCTCACCTCCACTGCTGTAGATGGCGCTGAAGAGCTACTCCTGTGTGTTGCCCATAGGCTGTATATCAAATTTAATCTCAAAGTTTATTTAAAACATCTTATTACTTAACTTGATGATATGGGTTTTGATGCTGTAGACATATTTTTTTTTCTCTCTTTTTTGGGGTCAGTTGGTTTCAAATCATTTTAAGTTTAATTTAACAGTGTAGTAGACTGATAGAATCATAATCAAAGTAACTTTTTATGCAATATCAGATTTTTATGAGAAACATTGGTTACACCAACTAACCATGTCTTCCACCCTGTAATTTTTGCAACATTATTCTAAGTGACAAACTTGATGCACTACATATTTTAAACCTAAGTGTATGTATGTATTTGAATTTCAGCACTTCAAAAACAATAAAATATAATTTTGTTATTTCAATCAAATAATTTTGACTTAATTTGTCCTTTCAATTTTGAATAATATGAAATTTTCATAAACATCGTCTCTATTTTTTTCTTAGTTATCTGTGTAGCATATCTCAATATATCACAATACAATATTATGATAATATCCTGATAATGTCATATCTTGACCCAAGTATCATGATGCGTATCGTATCGTGAGGTTCTTGCCATTACTCACCTCTAGGTCAGATGTCTGAAAATTCAACCCTTAGGTTCAGGTTAGTTAGTTAGTTAGTGCACTTTTTTGTGAATTGCATTTAAACCTCAGACAACTTAACATGTAACACAAAATAACACTTTGAATGAAGATTTAGAATGAGAAGTTATATAGTAGAAAGAGATTTCAAAATCAGATTACAAGTTCATAAACACTTCAAAGAGCTCCACAACATAAACAGATCAAGGCAGCGTGTGTTCATCTCTGCAGAGGCTGTGATTCATGTAAATACCAGCACTGACCCTGGGAGTCCTCCAGCCTCCATCACATTGGCTAAGGTCACATCATTGGACCACACATCATACTGCCATTTCCTGAGGCCCAGCACTCCACACAGCACCCGGCCGGTGTGTAAGCCCACGCGCATGTTCAGGTTGACTTCTGTGGCCTCGGCTACTGACCTGCAGGGGCACAACGCGTGGAGTGTTGGAGTGAGGTCATGAGATCACATCAAATCTATATCTACAGTGAATCTATAATGAGGCTGAGAAGGCAGCACAGGAAAATACGTACAGCATGATAAAACATAAACAACAATGTATGACAACATGAATTTCATATGAGGTGTGTACAGTTATAAAATTACACAAACAGAGGTGATAAATACGTCTGTGGCAGCAGACACACCTATTATAAGTTTCATATGGTGAAATTTAAAATGAGAAATCAATCATTTTTAAGCAGTTGAAATCCAATCATAATTTTATTATTCTGTGTTTTAAAGCCACTGGAGATCCAACTCAAAATATCAAAAAATACATGTTGGAAATGAATGTTCACAGTCTTGTTCAGCTTAAAAAAATCTAAATGAAAATAGCTTTAGGAAAACTAAATACCAGGTTTCAAAAACAGTTCAAGCTCCTGTGAAGAATTCTCAGATAGTGTTGATTTTGGCGCCTCCTGTTGGCAGGCCTTTACAGAAAAACTGTTCTTCATCTGCTGACTTTGTCTTGTATATTTGAAAGTTAATCATTATTTTTTTGTTTTTGTTTTTAATATATTTGGGTTTTGTTTTGTTTTGATTAAATGTTTTTAAAGGAAGACTCAGTGAAAAGCTTTACAACAAAAACTTAAAAGTAATGCTGTTTTTGCCGTAGAAGTTAACCACTGTATCTAACCCCTGCCAGCTGTTCTTCAGGCACTAAAAGTAACTGTAGCCTGGTTTATGCTGGTAATTTGATTTTATTTTAAAACTCATATTTTTAGGCCAGGCTGAACAAATTTAATAAATATTTTTGAAATAAAAACCAGAGCCTTACTATGTCCAGCTTGAACTCAATATGACAGTGGTGTGCACAGACTTTTTGAAGGGCAGGGGCAAAAAGAAAAGGCCACACACGGTGTGATCTTGCATCTGAAGAAGGCACTGGGTTCCAAATGACACTTTAGCGCAGTTTGCCTCCCAAGAGTGCACTTAAGCACTTTTTGGCTCCATAAAAGGCCCTTTATCATGTTTTAACCTGCCAGGGGGCAGTTAAATGAGTTTTGCCAGCCTAGCGGGCACTTCATGATGTGTATTGGCTCACAAAAGGACACTGTGTCATGAGTTTAGCTCCCAAAAGTGCATTATAGTGCACATTTTGGCTCCAAATAGGGCACTTTAGCGTGTGCTTTTCAACAACTGGGCCACAAGAGGGTGCAACTGCCCCCTTGCCCCCCCTCAGTACACACCACTGCAATATTATGAATTTTGTTTTTGTTTGATACCAGTTTCTAATAGATACAAAACCCAACTTTTTGAATTTCATCCCTTTTATGTTTTCATTAAGAGTTGGGACAATGAATAGTGTAGGAAACCTGGAAGAGGGATTCGTGAATAACAAGTGGCAAAGGTCTGCGGGTTGGACCAAAGCCCAGGCCACTCTTAGCCTCTGTAAGGTTTGGCTTAGCGATTAAATCACTAAGCTGAACAGGCACCCCCCTTTGGATGCTGATTTGCAGTGCATAATGACTTTAAAGGCCAATTGTGGATTTTGGTTTCAAATTTTTATTCTACAATTAATGAGTTCATGTAGAAGACTCCACATTCTTAATTAAGAATATTATAACATTACAAAAAGAATACAGTGATCTGTCATAAAACAAAGATTTTTCTCTAGCACACCATTATGGACCAAAAAAGACTCCTTGGTTGAGGAATTCTATTCAGTCAGTCTTAAAAGGAAACACTGTGGTTAATTAACAGACTTTTAGTCAAGCCATGGAAGTATCTGATTTAATCTGCTTCCTGTCTCTTGCCTTTCTTTGGTGCTTTTCTTTCTGCCCTCCAAACCATGCAGACAATGTGAGGGAAAACAGGCTCTCTCAAGCTCAATAGAATTGTTTATTTCTCTCCCCTCAATAAAGCCTTTCCTCTCAGCCAACTGCAGCTCTGCTCGCTAAAATGTTCAGTGTTAGAATTCGCTCACAGCACACATGGCTAATAAAGCTGTAGTTTGTCCAACTCGAGCAAGATCACTACACTACTCAGTTAAATAGACTGTTTAGAAGGATTACAAAGATTTCTTCAGCTTATAGTAAGATGATGTAATTCACGATGACAACTTACTTAAATTTCACTTTGATAAAACGCTGCTGAAATCTTCCACACAGAAACCAAACCAAACACTCACGTTATGGTGTCAATCATGTCCAGACCCATCTCTACGCAGCAGTGGGCATGGTCAGTCTTGGGTTGGGTCAGTCCAGATACACAGTAGTAACAGTCTCCCAAGATCTTTATCCTGCGACAGTGATTCTCCTGCACATGGAAAAAGAGAAGAAAAACTGTGTATGGGTAACAAAATCGACTGAACACTAATTTCTGCTGCAGCATGAATCAACAATCAACAGATGGAATTTGAGAAACCATTATAACAGAGTACCAAAGGCATCAATATTTAGTGTAATTAAGGTTTCACTTGAGGTGACTGAGAGAAGTTGTGTTGGAGTTAAATGTGCTGACATGTAATTATCGTTTATCCATTAAACTCATTATTACACTCTGACCTTCATATCCATCAGTGTAATTTGTTAGCATAGCTTCAAGCTATCCATTGATACAACTTCTACAGTGAATGGATTTTTTGATACAGAGCTTATAAGATTATTTTTCTTGTAAAGTTTGAAGGTAAGCCATAATTTATTTAGCAGGACACAACAATGTTTATAATTTGTTGAAAGATTTTGTTACTCGAATTGCACACAATGGCGGACGGTGTATCTTTCCTGATAGACAACAATAACAACATCAAAAGCATACATATTACATAAAGGTACAAAAGCAGGTATCATATCTGGGTGTTTCATGACACGGAAATGCTTTTGTGTGTATTTGCTTGGGTGAATACATATTTGCGTGTGTGTTTGGTGGTGTTGTGTTGTGAATTTAGGGTGCATTTTCTTGTGCCCCTGGAAGATCCTTTCTCTTGAGAGGACTGAACCCTTGTGTACAACTTATAACAAGGACAGCAGGGTAACACTAGCGCTTTTTCTGACAAGCCACCACTGATCACATCAACAAGTTATTGGGTGAATATGCTGTTAAAGAAAAAAAGAAAGAAAAAACAAAACAGGGCACTATCAGGTTTTAGGGCTTGACAGTGGTGCATATGTTTAATGTGACTGTATCTGAGTATCATTTTTATAACTCATTAAGGTATTTATTAGGGGTGGGAGAAAAAATGATTCACACAAGTATCAGGATATTCAGTCTTAAGATTTTTAAATGGGGATTCTTCATTAAAAATATTTTTTGATTTTTTTTAATTAATTAATTAATTAATTAATTAATTTAAATCCTTTATTTTAGTACCGCTTTTCTCCAACAGGGGGCAAAATGTTTTTTTTTTCTGATTTACATGACGTACAATTTTGGGGAAAATATGGCACCTGATAAAGTCTGTAGATGTCATTATCATCATACAATTATTTCACATAGTCTGGTGTTAAAATAAAATGAACGAAAAATTGGAACAAAAATTACAAATATCAGAGAACCACATTTTACATCAAATTGGCACCCCAACAATCATAAAAGACTCTAATCAGGAGAAAAACAGCCCTAGTATTTATGCAACAAGCCCAGAGGTTCTTCCAGACTTGGAAGTGTACGACAACAAAATGATGAGATAAAGTGAGTTTAATTGAGAATATGAGGGAGTCATGAAGACAAAAACCCCGCACCATATCAAGCTACAGGCAAACTAACTTGGTAAACTACTCTAGTCATCACAACTGGCCCAGTTTTGAACATGATAATAATTCCCTACAAAGACTGATACTACTTTCCAGTCAACACAATGAGGCTAAACTGTTAGCTTAGCTTTACAGTAACCCAACAGAGCCAAATGGCTAACCGGGCTAACCTGGCTAATATCAATGTAAAACAAATCTACTCCACAGAAACTCTAGAGCTCATTAAAGTGAGGTATGTCTTAGTTGTTAAGTCAGAGAACAAAAATAGTTGTTTTGCTTTGATGCTAAGTTTAGCTAACTAGCTAGCAGTGGGGGCTTCAGCTTTTTACCTTGTGTACAATCATTGGAGCTGCTCTTTTCAGCTAATTTCAGAAGCATCAGTGCTGGTGAAACTAATCACTTCACTTTGAAAATCAGCAAGACTGAGGCAGTGATGGAAGATTGATAAAACAAGTGTGATAAGATGCTAACAGTTAACATAACACTGCTGTGGATCCTAGCATACACATAGCATGTTTATTATCCTGTGCAAGCTCTTGAAATTGAAATCACACACCAACACTGCTATGGTTCCCACAATGCAGTGCTACATCACAGGATCAGCCTCACTTTCGGGAATAAGGTGAGTCACTCTATCTCTCTTTGGGGACAATAAGCAGAGGCATGAAAAGGCTGCTTACAAATATAACACATTATTAGAGGATATGAGCACCAGACATTCATTTTACCAGGGAGACCAGGTTACCGTGGATGCCTTCTCATAACCCTTTATTGTTTCCATGGAGGTAATGGGATCACCAGCCATGTATGTGAAGAGCACAAGACTCTTAATTATGCACGTTGGTGGGAAACAGATAAGAATGATACTTTATTTTTAACTTAGACCCCATGAGAGTTTCAGAAAAGAAGGACAGATGGGGCTAATTATAGCAACAATTTGTCATTTCGTAACATTCTGAGGTCAAGTTCTTGGAGCACTCAGTAGCATAGACGCACATGTGCTGGTCATGTTCAGTTTATTTAAAACACTACAGGACAAAAGGAAACACAAAGCATCAGTGAAAGAGGCCATGGGGAGCAAAGTATAAACTTTAAAGTAGCTCTGAAACATTCATAAACTTAAACAATTTAACACTTTATCATGATAAATTGGCATCATGCCAGTAATGATATATGAAAATTTTCAAAATGTAAAATAAATTTCATAATTCAGAAAGAATAAAAAGTGTCTCAATACTGTCATGGACCTGAGATGTCATGAAATGGCGATGGCAGACACCGGTGTAAGTGGCAAGGGGAAACAGAAAGGCGATTTTGAAATTCTGGCTGCTTCAGTTGTTTTTATATCTAACATGTGGAAGTAATTTGGTTTCCCTTTCCAAGAAATAAGAAAGGAGTAAAAATAATCAAACCCAAAACAATAAGCAGACACCACTAAACTGCTGTGACTAACGTGTTGGGAGGACACAAAAATATGAGAAGCAACATGGCAAATCATCAGCAATACCAAACACATTTGAGAGGTTAGCAGAACCCTTTGCTGTGTGTCATTTCTTTTTCTCTACTTCCTTTGGCCATCCTGTCATATAAAGGTAAAAAAAAAAAAAAAAATCCTAAAATAAACTTAAAGCTCCTTTGAGTATTTTTTAACTGGTTATGAAGTGAAGTAAAATTGACAGCAATGCCTCCCAGAAACCTACAAAATAGAACTTTATCATAAGAAAATATGTTGACAGTTTCTATTTTCAGTTTTCAATAGCTGAGACTAACACAAAGGGGGTGGGTGTCAGTCTCAGCTATTCACTCTGGTGCAATAAATCATAAAAACTTAAACAGAAACTTGAATTTTTGATTGACCAGGTGAGGTGTTTCCAGGTTAACTGAGGTCATGTGAGCAGTAACAGATGGGGCTGAGGAGAGACATGGCAGAAGATAGGAAGCAGGGAAAGCCCTGGTGCTGAGTCTCCTACTCTGTACTTTTCCTGTGCTAATCTGCACTGTGACGGCTTAGGAGCTGATTCAGTCACAAGCTGGATTACTGCTGTCATGTGACTAAAGCATTGTGGGATATCTGGATAGACATCAGCAGAGACAAAAGATAAGTTCACTGATACCTTTTCATATGTGTAATTAGGCGAGATGCATAGACAGGAACAGAAGTTTAGTTTTGACAAATCTGTGACAATGCTGCTTGTGCTTTCAGTGAGGCCAAAACAAAGATGGTGGATGGTGATAAACTACTGCAAAAAATATGGTGTTTTATCATTTTTACCAGGTAAAATACATACAGTAAATCTGTATGCCAGCAGAGTTGCAAAGGAACCAACACTTGAATGCATGCAAACAAAAACAAGAAGATGAAAAGGACACAAAGACAGGCAGGGGAGGCATTACAAAAATAATTATGAAGGAAATGATGAGGCAGCTGAGAGCAGCAGCAGTTCATTTCCCACAAGTCCCAAAAGGAAAAAGAAGCACACACAGTTCGCCGCCTTTCTGACAAAGAGAGATCAGTGCTGTGTGTATCTTTCTGATGGGTCTTAAGTTCAGGGGTTCTACTTTTGTAGCTTTGACCAGTTGTGTGTATCTCTATTTTAACTCTCCAAGATGTTCAACTGACAAACACTGAATGCTTTTTTAAGTTCAGGGAAAGCATGAAGGAACAGATGCAATACTGAGTTATTTCACATCATTTCATCAGTAAAGACCCACAATGATTTATTAGCAGGACGCTCTGTAGGGCTGAAAATCTTTAAAAGTGTTACAAAAGTTTCCCTACTTTCCGCTGCTTCATCTGGATAATTTTTCTCACCCTTTAGCCAACAGCTCTTTCATTGATTTTGTTTCATTTATAATGATTAATGTGCAGCAAGAAATGAATAATGTATCGGCATTTCCTCCTCCCTGCACGGTTGGGTGGGTTGGGTGTGTGGGTGTCAGAGATCTGTGAAGTAAACCCAGTAAATGAAGATATAAATAACTGATTTGAGGATCAAGATGAGTGTTCACAGTTTGAAGCGAAGTTATTTACAAAGATGGGAGTCCTTCCATCTTACTGACAACTTAATGCATGACAGCCTGACTCTCAATCCTGAATTTAACCTTTATAGTGTCAGTATTTTTCTCTAATACAACAGTAAAAAAGTGTCTATAGCACTTGTGATTGTGAACATTGTGGTTTCATTTTTGCACATGCAGCCTTTCCATGAAATCAACATCAAACAGAGAGATAGATTTACTCCTGATTAAAAAAGTAGAAAAAAACAAAAAATGAATAAACATTGAATAAATGCAAGGCACACAAAAGTAGATGGAAAAAGGTTGTCAGATTGTTCACTCCGCTCTCGTCCTCCATCTGAATTACTCAGACTAATTTATGAAGGGGAGAGGAATTATCTGAACAAAAGCTGTGTTTCCACCAAGTGATCCACTTCGTTATAATACGGGACACAATTATGAGCACTATCCAAACTTTGTGGACACAATGTTCATCTACTGCCTCACATATCCCACTTACTGACAGTTGTCATAATAAAGAGACAACCAGTGTTATTCACTTCACCTATCACTGGTCATAGTCTGTGTACACAGGGTAGGAGAAGCAGTTGCATGGAAGTGTGATGACGTCAAAAAGTACATGTAAATCTCCCTCTTAACCCATAAAAAACATGTACTACACGTGCAAATATATACTATAGTACAGGTACCAATTAAATTAATAATTCTAATTTGAACAGCCTGACACTGTACTTTGCTTCCTGTGGCATTAATGGGTTGTTCTTCAACCATATTAGGTGTTTTTGAGCCACAGGAACTTTTTCAAAGTTCTAGGGACTGCGGAAACCCTACTCTGGTTTTATTGATTTGCACTGCATTAACTTCAAATTATTTCAGTTTCTTTATCCTGGTTAGAGGAATCTTTTTAGCTCCTGTTTTAAATTACAGGTTGCTGTTAAAGTATTAACAGTATCATTACCGTAGCTTCACTTACTATAGGGATGGGTAGCTTTCACATTTGAAACGATACGGTACCAATGAATGGTACCTGGCAATCAGTACTGGTACTCAACAGTACCAATTTTCGGTACTTTTTAGATGTTAATGTGGTAAAAAAAAATCAATTTGTTTAATAATAAAATATAATTTTTTAGATTTAACATTTTTATTCCTCAGTATGTAACCTTGCAATGCTGTGTTCATGTCCAGTATGGAAAATCACCTACTCTTTCACTCCCTCACAGTCACAAAGATGCATTTAGGTACCTTAACATGGTACCTTTTCATTTTACATGAATCGGTACCCGGTACTTCTGACAGAATTTGGTCGGTACCTTTAAAAGTACTTAATTCGGTACCCATCCCTTTATATCACTACTGTATTTTCCATATATTCCTTTGCTGTTGACAGTTTCCCTGTAAGCTCCTGCAGATATTACGGTAAAATAATGTGAAGATTACAAAAAATAAGAGAACAGTTACAGTGAAGATAGTTTTCACACCGTAAGGGGACTCAGTGACACAAGTCCATGGGTTCATATACAAGTGTGCTGAATCGGTCAAGCTAATTCAGTGCCACCAACTGTAATTGTTAGCAAAATAACTGCTCATAAAGGCTTCTCAAAATCCTTAGAAATTAAGAAAAACACTGACACATTTCCTGATAATAAATTCCAGGCTTTCTTGAAATATAAAGTTCTGCACATTGGACTCAGCAAAGCATCTTTGAAAGTATTTCCTCCCAGCTTGCTACCCTGGGTATCCAGCACACACAGAACAACAGCACCATGAGAAGATCAAGAAATTCAAAGAAGGCTACAGAAAAACAAAAACACCACCACAACCAAAGCCAATCTGACATCAGAACAGGTAGATTGTTACCCTGGGTGCTATCCTTGGCAGCACACCGACACATGGTGATACTTGTGGCTCGAAGGATCCAGCAGTCAGGTTTTTAGAGGCTACCGTAAACAAGAGTTGCAGTGAAAGCCCTTGCTAAACACCTTTCCACCAGTGCTTGTTTGGTGCTGTTGCTAATGCTAGTCAATAGGTGGTTCTGATTACGTTCTTCCTAAAAAACAGTTTGGTTTTTCACTAGCATAGAGCCAAGTTTGAGCCACGTCATTGTGTCACCATTAAACATCAATACATCTCTCCATACGCAGCCATTTCTGGGGGAAACACCAGTTTTGAGCAGCTTTGTATGTGGAAACAGAAAGAGCCAGTGCTAAGTCGAGTACTGGCCTTGAACTAGCACTAGCACCAGTTCGGTTGAAAAGGGGGTAGCAGAGGGTAAGAAGGTGGCTTCTAGTGCAGTTACTTTTACAACAGCGGTAAAAAAGTTTCATAAAGTTACTTATTTGAAAAATGTTGACCCATTCACATGAATCAAACGTACATATCTGCTTTGGCTATGGCGATGCAAATGCAGACAGAAAAAAAGGCCCTATGGTGTGTAACTCCCTTGTGCATTGTTAGAAAGTCAGGAGTTGTAAGTTTTTCCAAACATCATTTGCTGCAGGGTCCAATTAAACAACACTAAAACGCTCCGTTATGAGTTTAATCATATTAACCCTGGCAAGAGAAAACATATATGGCTCACATACTGCTTCATTTTGATCACCCATTGCATATCTGTGACAGCTCTTTGCAAATTAACATCATTAAATTTGAGTGAATATTTTTTGTTTTCAGCTCATCTGTAACCATCGCGGTTTATTTTTATTTCAACAACAACACTCTTCCTCTTTTTTTTCCCTCCTTCAAGACCTCAAGCTGTCGTATTTGGTTTGGGTTTTGCTTCAGTCCACAGTTTTCAGCTTTCACAGGCGTCTGAGGGGGAACTGCAGGACTCGACAGTGATCCCTGCACCTGCTTGTGGAACAAACCCAAACAGGGTTATTTGAGATGTGTTTATACCAGGAGCTTTAGCTTTCAGCAGGCAGCTGTCACAGTGTGGGCAGTTAACGCTCTTGGTGCTTTGTTTAAAAATTATGTTTTATTAGCATCTGAACAAGTTGTGTTTGTTCTGTGTTTCTTGGCTTTAAATATTGTGATCAAACAAACCCGCAGATGAATAAATGATGACCTTCACAATCACTTGGACCAGGTTTTTCAAAGTTAACTTTGAAGTGTTACACAGTCCTTACTTTTGGGGAATGCTTCAAAACAAATTTTCCAAAGGTTAAGAAAATGTACAAATCCTTTTGGATATAATTTCTATATTTTTGAGAAATTGTGTTTTTTTCTCTCAATTGATCCTGTTGATTAAGTCTTAAGGCAACAAATCTATACAGGAACTATTAGTCCCCTGGTTGAACAGACGTTTTTCTAAGTGAAAATATCCAGGATATAAATTTGTGAATGAACTTCTCAATGCATTCACATTCACTGGCTGCTCTGTCTGCTTCCAAAACCGTAAAATGAATGAAATGGGAACTCTGTGTTGTTGAGGAAGTAAGAGGCAGCGCATAGATACAGTACATCATTGAGCCACTCTAAAAATGGAAACATGAGAGAGGAAGAGAGCGCAGAGAACCACAGGGCATAAAAGACACAGTTGAGGGAAGTAGGCTGCTGCATGTCAATCAAAAAAAGCTGCGAAACAAGAAGCGGAGGAGTCTGCGAGCTGTGATGCAGGGAGGTGTCGAAAGAGGAGAGAAAAGAGACACAAGAATGAAAAGCTTTGTGAAACTGCCATGGTAACAGCACCGTGCACATACGTATAAATGTGGACAGATCTATTAATGCTCTATAGAGCATCACAACAAGCATAAATTAATCACAGAGTTCCTCTTGCAACAGAAGCTGTTGTTTCCCGGGACAGACTGTTGGAAACTCAGCCAGCAGGAGGAAGCGTTCATGGAGTGAGGGGGCCTCAAGCCGACCAGTTGGTGTGTGAATTTTTATCCTCTTTAAATAAATCTTCTATAACCTACAAACGCTGCCAAGTCTTCAACATCACTCATTACCTTTAACCAAAAATAATCCAAGTTTTCTACAACAACTCTGCTGCTTCAGACACTCACAGATTAATCACTGTATCTGCGTCATGTGTCAGTCTGATGTTACATTTGCACCCATGCAGCACAACTTTATGAAGTGATAATGTTTCTGTGCTTTTCTGAGATGTTTGCGCCCCTTGTCTTCACTCTCAGCAGGAGTCTTCAGATTCTCAGCCTGCTGGTGAACAGTTATAATTACTCCCAGCTTGTGTTCATGTGGGTGGTGGAAATCAAACAGCAAATACTGATCAGTGTGAGTGGGTTTCCTGTAAACTTCAATTTTCAAGCTGGCCCCCTTCTTAATACGGCACAGAGCAGGAGGGGAGGACTATTTTTTATGTCTCTTACTGTAAACATCATACTGTGGTCCACATGGGATTGACATATGTACCACATATCAGTATTTGGTACGGTAATAGCGTTCCAACTCTGCTTTTCATTCTTCCAGTTTCATCATTTGAAACAAAAGGAGGCCAAAGGAAAATATTCTGTGAGTCAAGTTTTTCTCAGTGGGAAGTATTAGCACATTAATATTCATGTAGCTGTAAAAGGTGATGGAGCAAATGGTTTTGAGGGTATAAACTGGATCAAAGCTCCATCAGTAAATCTCTTGCTGTCATGAATGAATCCAAAATCCAAACCTGACCTCTGAATCTTTCATTTATTCTATCAGCAATTTACTTTTAAGGCTGCCAGATTCATGAAACACATTGGTTATGGTATATTTTTCTCTGGGTGCCACATGTTTATTTGCAGAGCATTAAAGAGTGAAAGCAAAGTCAGAAAGAAGAAGAGTTTCTTAACTAAAAAAAAATACTACAGATTAACTAACACCTTAAAGGGCAACTCTGGTTTTTTGACACTTGGACCTTATTTATAGGTGTGTGTATGCTCATATACTCACTCAGACAAACATCATGCAGCTCAGAGTCCTTCAGAAGTTATTTAGATCCAACTGATTTTAGCCGCACTTAGCGGCGAAGGAGCTTCAGCGCGGGACATAATCTCTGCAAAATCGCTCATTTCAGCTATATTTTTTCATCCATCGCCAGTGTTATCATAAAGTCAGCTCCTCTTCTCTTGTCTTAGGCGAACACTGTCCACCACCAGTTCACATTGAGTCGTGGACATGCTCCTGTTTGTTGTGCTCGAGCCAGCTCTTCGTCTCATCCTTCTTTCATGGAGCTCCTCGTCCGTGTACTCGGGCTCAAACCGGTAAGGACAACCGTCAAACGTTTGTTTACCAGGTCAGCTCTGGGTCAGCTGACCCACCTGAAGACGGTAGACGAGCTGATTTTATGATAACACTGGCGATGGATGAAAAAATATAGCAGAAATGAGCGATTTTGCAGAGATTATGTCCCGCGCTGAAGCTCCCTTGCCGTGGCCCCCGCTAAGTGCGGCTACAATCGGTTGGATCTAAATAACTTCTGAAGGACTCCGAGCTGCACGATGTTTGTCTGAGTGAGTATATGAGCATGCACACACCTATAAATAAGGTCCAGGTGTCAAAAAAATGGAGTTGCCCTTTAAGGCCCCGTTTACACAACAACATTTCATCTGAAAACACTAAAATGCAGAGGAAAAAAATCTGCGTTTATATCAAAACGGCCTGTAGCTGAACTATAACTGTCTAGGCCTGAAGCCACTTTTGGTAGATCTCCCCTAGAAAATAGAGTTGAGCCTGGTGTGCTGGTGAATACGAAGTGTAGAAGTGGTGCAACAAATGCAGATTTTGTTGAAAGACAGTCAGCATATTCAGCAGATTTAGCAGATTTAGCAACACAAGCACAACATGGTAGTCCACAAAGATCGTAAGAACTGTACTGTTGTACTGTTGTATGCGATTGGCAAAGTGGAGTGTGACATCGGTGTTTCCACTGAAAACGCGGGCTTACTGTTTACACGGCAATGGTGTCGGCAGCATTTCAGGAAAATACCACTCTGGAGGCCATTTTCAAAAGTTTAACGTTTTCAAAAGTTCAAACAAAAACGCAACAATACTTTTGCATTTCACCCCTAAAACTGTTGTTGTGTAAAAGACCCCTTGCAGAGGTGCACCCACAGTGTGGCGCAATATTGATTTAAAGCAATTGATTGTTGTTCTTGGTATCTCATGGTCAGGGGTGTGCAGAAACTTTTTAAAGGGACGGGGCGAAAAGAAAAAACAAAGGACGTTTTAGCATGTGTTTTTGCCTCCCAAGTGGACAGTTGATCAAGATTTAACCTGCTAAGAGGGTAGTTCAGAGTACCAACCAGGACAGCACTTCAGTGCACGCTTTGGCTCCTAAGTGGAAACTTTTTTCAACAGTTGGGCAACGACAAGTTGTGCATACACTGTATGGTGTCTGTGGCTGCTGTTTAATTCTAAAAACAGCACAAGTGACTACTATGAAAAAGCTGATCACATGCATCATATCAAAAAAATATATGTTAACAAGTCCGAAGACTCCACCTCTTTTTCTCAGCTCTTGCTCACCTTGTCAGGATTGCATAACCATATGTTAACTACACATAACTCCCCACACAATTGTTAGTATTTTTGAGTATGTATGTCAGTAGATGGCTTGGGTTTTTACAGATCTGTTGATAAGTTTATGAATAGTTAACTGTGTTTATATTTCATTCTCATAAGTCTTTGAGCTGATGCAGGGTAACCCTTGAAAACAGATTTGGTCTCAGAGGTTCATCCCTGCCACAGTTATTCTGAGCCTGATTAGCTCAGCTGATAAGCCATTTTTTGTTTGTTTGTTTTTGTTTTTTTCTCAAGGATTAAGGTGGGATTTGTGAAAGTTTAGGCTTTAATTCACATCAGTTTTTTTTTCATTCTTTTGAACAAATTGCACAGTTTTGGTACATGTGTGCAAAATAATTCAATTATCACAATCCCTCAGACATACTGTATGTGTATGTATGCAGTGCAATTTCAGCTTCAACAATGTTAACACTGATAGACATGTTAACCCCTGGTAAATTATGTAAAACTCACCAGTTTTTTGGTTTTGTTTTGTTTTAATAGTGTTTTTAGGTCGGGTTGTCTGATGATAGCTCAGAAACTACTATAACTGTGTTTGCCAAGACTAGTTTTTCAAACTTGTTGAACGAAAGTCTGGGCAAAGTTTCTTTCATATGTTCTGTCTCATGTTAATTTACTTAAAATACTGAGGAGAGAAGAGAAGAGAAGAGAAGAGAAGAGAAGAGAAGAGAAGAGAAGAGAAGAGAAGAGAAGAGAAGAGAAGAGAAGAGAAGAGAAGAGAAGAGAAGAGAAGAGAAGAGAAGAGAAGAGAAGAGAAGAGACTTGGTCTACTACATCAACAGCACTTGAGGAGAACACTGCGTTCCTGGCCCACTTCCCGTGCTGCTTGACAAGTCCAAAGAGTGGACAGGTGGTGTGGGGATGGTGCTGGAAACGTATCATGAGATGATGCCCAGTGGCCATGTGGCATCGCCCGCTCTTCGTATGGAACGAGAAGAGTCTGCGTGCCCACAGTGACCACAGCTATGAGTCACTGGCACTGCCACTTCCTGCCAAAGTGGATCAGAGTGAGTGGGGCTTTTGGTCAGGGTGGGGCAAAGGGAGAGCGTTGGATGACAACTTTGATGGCTAGGGAAAGCCTTTGAGTGTAACACAAGAGTTTCACCAAACAGCCAAGCTGAGATCAGAGTAATTTAATAATTCAGTTGTAAGACACAGCTCAGATTCACAACAGATACAGAAAGGATGAAACATTTTTTTTTGCCAAACTGCTCTGAGAGTGAGAAACGTTTCATCATTTTCTGACTTTGCATGTGTGACTCTCTGTTTATAATGCATGGAATATTGTTGATCTGGCAAATCAAAAAACTTGGGGTAGGAGTGCTCAGAACTGCAGTTCCTTGAGCAACCACTTGAGGCTGGCTCCAAAGATGAGTCAATCCCTATTGGCCTCCACATTCAAACGACTTAGCAACAGAAACAAAGATCAACACAGCCTGGTATACAAATAGTTTGTGTCATGCAAGGGGGTTTAATATTTACCCACCAACAAGCTTAGTTTGCTGATAGAATAGGGACAGGGTTGCTTTGGGCAAAAGACAAGGGTGTCACCTCAGCTAATTCAATCACTGAAAAATTTTCAATAAGTATGAGACAAATAATGTGGCTTACTGTAAATATTTTTGTGCTACAGCACCACCTTTGCAGTCTGAGCTCATAATGTCTTGGTGAGTAGCAGTCTCTGTGTTATGCTTCATATGTGTTAGCTCTTTCATTGTCTTGCATATATCAATTCATTGGTAGTCCCTAAACATACAAAGTCAAGATTCTGGCTTTCTACCCGCAGCTGAGAAAAAGCAGGCCTTAGCATTAAGGGCCTTTGATATCTAGAGCTAACTGCTACATGTGTTTAAACTCACAAGGAACTCTCCTGGCAAATGTGTTTCCTGCCATATCATTCTAGTTCTAGAAGCTTCTAGAAGCCTATGGAACTAAAATTACCTGCCACAAAAATACTCAGAGCTTATCTGCAAGAAACAAAATGGTTAGCTAGCATTTTAGCCGACTAATGAATTAGCTAAGAGCACAGTTTGTTAAGCTCTGAAACTTAGTATTTGCCATTTCTCCTGTCTAGCTTTAGATTTCTCCTTTTTAGCTTCACATAGGAACTTTTGGCTCAAAAGTGGATACTTGTATGTCGTTACCTGTGGCTTCACTCGGCAGAATATGACTCAATGGGTAATGTCACTGTTTCTGTTCCTCCTCACCCGTACCCGTTCCCGTGAACACATAACTCCCATTCTTCAAGATCTCCACTGGCTTCCCGTCCGTTACCGTATCCAGTTTATAATCCTCCTTCTTACCCACAAAGCACTTCATAACCAGGCCCCTCCATACCTTACTGACATGCTCCACCCCTACACCCCTTCCTGCACCCTCCGTTCCTCAGTTGCAAACCTCCTCACCGTCCCTAGGACCAAGCGCCGAACCTGGGGGGTTAGAGCCTTCTCTGTTGCTGCCCCCTCCCTTTGGAACTCACTCCCACAACACCTCTGTGATACTGCTGACCCCACTGCCTTCAAAACAGAACTCAAAACTCACCTATTTCGCATAGCTTTTAACTTAAACTAACAAACCCCGGTACTGAACTTGCTTTTTCTCTGCACCTTTGAACTGTTCTTGTCTTCTCGTCTTCTGTTTTTTTTTACTGTTACTTCATTATTTGTATGTGTTTTTAAACTTGCTTTTTATACTGCTTTTACCTTGTAAAGTGTCTTTGAGTTTCTGAAAAGCGTTATATAAATAATATGCATTATTATAATAATAATAATAATTATTATTATTATTATTATTATTATTATTATTATTATTACTATTATCATTTTTATTATTACTCTGGGCACTCTTCCCCCTTACCGTTCGTCTACCCCTTCCCCTCTGTTTTAAGGGCCAAGAGGGTGAAAACACATCTCTTAGAAACAAGACACCACTAGCTTCCTGTTCGGTCATCACCCCTAGAAGCTCGCTGGCTGTGTTGTAGGCAGAACAACTGTTTATTAATTTTTAAACTTAACTCATATTTACAAAGTGATGATAAACCGATGTCAGATTAGGGTGAGAAATTCACAGCAAACAGACTTCACTACGATGTGCTGTGTTATATGAGTGAAGCTTCATATATATTTAGCTTTTGAATACCCTAACGTTTGCTTATCATTGCTTATGTAGCGAATGCAGCTCTTGAATGCAGCTTAGCTGTCTAATATTTATGAAATGCAGTTCATTGTAGTGAAGTCTGTTTGCTGTGAATATGTCTCCTGGTCTGTCATTGATGTAGCTATTATTAACTGTAGTTATAGCTGTTGCAATAGCAGCATTAGGCAGATCATCATTACTAGTAGTTTCAAAATACAACCAACAAATCAAAACACAATCAATATTTAAGAGGAGTAGCAAAGGATTTGATATCTGATAGAATAAATATCGATATGAAAAATTTGTCATACCCCTTAGTTTCAAGTGCGGTCCTAGTTTGGCTCTGTTTCAAGGGCTGTGTAGCCCTTCCCCTTGATCTTACGGAGAATTGGGACACCTCTCTGCTAGATGTGCACGCGCAACATCAAGGGCTTAAGGGTAAAACAAGGGCCAAGGGGTATAATTGGGATTCGCCCTGAATCCATTCTCTGTACAGTCTATGGTTATGGCTCGAAGCATATCAGAGTAAAATGCAACTTTCTGAAGGTAAGACCGAGCAGTTGAACAAAACAGAATACAGCAACTGATTTTAATTAATTTTAAAAAAGCTCTTTTTAGTTATCTCACAAATACAGTTCAAATAAGAGGCACTCTCTTTAGTCAGTTCTAATTTTGGCTTGTAAACAAAAGTTATAAATAGAAGCTGTCAACACGGCCAAGTAATACCTTCTATGAAAGCAAAAAAGGGTTTGTTGTAATCCTGTGGATTAATGGATTTGACAAGGGCATGTGCCTGGTGTAAGTAATAGAGGCCAGATTACATGTAGATAAGGCTGCTGGGGGGTGATCTACAGGGGCTCAACCTTCTCTACGACAGAAATACCGTATGTGTCAGCAGAAATCACGCTGTCAGACAAGTACTGACATCACATTTTCCCTGGAGAACTTCTGGATTAACTCAAAGAAAGAGCTCATTCTGTCACCTTTTGTGCTGTGACACATCAACGTTAGCCTCACGTTTCAAAGCGACAAGATTAACAACTACGATCAAATTCACTGCAAAAAAATTGAGCGGATTTTCAGCACTGAAATCACAGAGTGAAATATTGACAGATGGGAGAGCTGAAATCTTTTCCACATGCAAACCCAGAGAGATTGGTACGAGTACAACTCAGCACTCCTTTCATGTAGTTCATTTAAGCAGCCAGGAAAGGTTTTGCTCTGGGTAAATCTGGCCTAGATTAAAGAGGTCTCCCAACTCTTCCTCGAGTGAAGCACCAGATAATCATATTAAGCATCATATGGGACTCTAGTATGCACTGTGACATCAGTCTAAACTGGTACAATAGACGCATGTACCAGCAGACTGTGGCCAAAGCAGTACACACACACACAGCCACACGCATAAACACACACATAAGACTGGACAAAGAGTACAGAGAGAGGGACAGGGAGCAGCTTTTTATGCCAGCAGTGACTGTAATTGAAGCATATGTGTGCAGTCAAGTAAAACAGACTCACCGTGGCAAGCTCATCAAATTTTCCAAACAGCTCATTTAGCAGTTTAACCAGCTCCTGTGCTGTGCACTGTGAGGCCAGGCTGGTGAATCCCACTATGTCTGCAAACAGGATACTGTAACAGAAAGAGAAAAAAACACATGTGAGATTCATCTCAAGGAAACAAAATCACTGGAGGTCAACATTTAAGAAGCCTTAGCTAAAGTGAATATGTTAATTATCTATCCAAAACATTCACAGTTTATTAATTACACATCCAAAATAATCACTTCCAGCAGCAGATGAAATAAAAACTAAAAAAAAAAAAAAAAAAAAAGTCAGAGAATAACGTGTTCTTGAAGTGACTGGCAGCGCATTCATGCAGAGGAACTTAAAATAGCAGCAGGAGCATCCTCCTGGGGATGAAGGTGGAGACATGTCCTGTTAGGTGATGGTCAGGAACTGCTCTCTGCTAATGCGACAATCACGGTGCTGTCACCATCACCAGGTGAACTTAAAGGTTGGTACGTGGGACTTAATGTTCCTAGAATATGAAGTTTTTTTATCTTTAAGAGAGCATCCCAGTGATCTTGAGTGTTTTTTTTTTGAGTTGGTACTGATTTGGTGACATAAATTAACACACGTTATTTAGTGATAGGTAAAACCATGACTTCACTGATACAGTTCACAAAACACTAAATTTTGGCTCATTTAAGATTAACATAACAGCTGATTCATATTATCACAAACCAGTCGCAGTGATCTTGGTTTTATATGTTATTAATGCCCTTGAATTAGTCTCATAATATTTAAACAGTATCATGGAAACCAGATGCATCTGCCAACAAATATTAGGGATAGATCGGCCGGGCCGATTAGCGGGCCAATATTTGGCATTTTGGGGCGTATCGGCATCAGCCTTTTTTTTTTTTTTTTAATCCGACGGCTGATATGAAATCCATTCAAAACTGTGTTGTTTTGGCTCTGGTGCTTTTCTGCACAGAATTTCTCCCAGTCTACCCTATGGAAGCCCTTGATGGTCATTTAAAAATCAGTCATGTAAAACCAAACAGAAAATTAATTGAACTGCATTACATGCCTGTAAAAGTACAGCACAAACTCAATTATGTCCTGTTTTATTGCAGTTACATAGAATTTTTTTTGAAAACTTTATTTACGGTAGGAAGCTTAAGCTTTTTTTTTTAAGTTTTCAGTTGACTTTATAAAACATGCTGCTGAGCCTGGGAGCTGTTTAAGAAACATTTGCCTGAAGGCATTTGAAAGCAGTTAGGTGTTTGAGTTTGTATTGATCAAAATTTTTTACGCCGGTATTTTCACTTTGACTGCAAATGAATATTGGCTTCAAGTATTGGTTATCGGCCTCCTTGCCTACTAATAATCACTATCGGTATCGGACTCAAAAAATCCATATCGGTCTATCTCCACCAGATATACCCATCAGCTTTAACTTATTTCTGATCAACACTGAGTTGGCATAGCTTACAAGCTCTTGCATCACTATAAGGGAAGCATTCCCCCTTAAGTCTTTTGTTAAACACTTTAAGAAAACAGAGTCTGTATATTTCTACAAATCTCTCTTTTTGTTGTTGTATACTTCTGAGAGCTATTAGACAGTTGGTGCACTGTGATACCCCATATAAAGGGAGGATGTAGGATTTAGTTTCAGGTTGGAAAAGATTGCTTTGTTTTTTTTTTCCATATGTGATTAGTGATAATTCATTAAGTGTCCCCTGACTGAACAGCAGCTAACGTGTTGCCAGCTGTTGTGTCTTAATGCAGACCTTCTGCCCCTCGCAGACACATTAACAAGCTGCAGGAACTTTTCCCATGAAGGATTTGCCCCGAGTGCTGGCTGTGAAAGGGATTAGTCATTAAACTCTGACTGTCCAGGACAACTTGCTTGTCTTTGGCTCTCATGTGGGTTGGACTTTTCACAGTGTGACAGAGCGCTGGATCTTGAAAGGAAAGCTGCTAAATGTCAATTTGCTGTCTGGCAGATGCTGACATTATGAGTGGGAATTGAAGCTTGTTCTTATGTGTTACATGTTGTTTTAGGTATTTTTTGCAGCTGAAAAATGTTTTAACTGTGAAATCCTTTTGTTGTCAGTAAACAAGTTTAATTTTCCAGCATTTTAGAAACAACAGAGAGGATCCAATAAAGTCTTAATAAAAAAAGATAAAACAAAACAGCTTACAGCACATGGATTCAGACAAGTATCTTTGTACCAACTTTGAACATATACCAGTCCCTCAGACTAACATTAATATTCTGTTTTAGTCCTGATCCAGACTGAACCTCAGTAATATCTTCTAATCTGTTCTAAATGAGTCACCATTAAGGTTTGACTGTGCTCACTTGAAAGTTTCAGCCCCTGACCGGATCCATTTAAAGACCAAAATGTTAACTTAGATGAGCTAATTGTGTCATGAATTTCAACATCTCGCTTGTTGTCATCATTTAAAGCCAGCTGGCAATGTGTATATGGGTTAAATAGAAGATTAGTGAAATAAAAATAGAAGTACTAAACTGTCTGGTCATTGTTTTCTCCTTCTTGTCTGTCTCTGTGTGGGTGTGTCTGTGCGTCCTGTGGGAGTAGCTACGTGATCTGATCTGAAACCTGGCTCGGCTCTGCTCCTGTCTGCAGTCTACACATGAACTTAAAACTCAAGAGCTCTGGCCCTCTATCTGGTAGAACAGACAAATTCTCAACAAAAACATATTTTTTTCTGTATTCTATTGTTTTACAGGAAACTTTTTTATTTAAAAAATAAAAACTTTAACATGCTCATGATGACTGCTTGACAGAAATTGAGTTACTCTTACATTCCAAACAGTCTGATTGGTCAGAATTGCCTGCATACAAGAGACTGTCAAATTTTCTTCTGATTGTTTGTTTGTGTTTTCTTCACCGACCCACGGAAACAGTCAGCTTTGCATCATATTTGGACGGTGCGTCCTTTTCTTTTGCCAGCAGTAATTTAAACATGCAGATTTGAATCTGATGCTAACGTGAAGAAGCTGTTATATCCCTCACTGAGTCATTACTGGCAACTGAGAGAGACTGAGACATTAATAAACTCAACAGAACAGGATCAGATTGTTAGAAAAGACTGGACTATAAATCTCATCACTTACAGAATGTTTTTACCGAGCGGCAACCTCCGGTCTAAGAATATGAGGCAATGCTGAAGTGCTAAAATCTGCTGTTTCTTGAGTGTTCGCTCGAGGCTGGCTCCGGGAGTACCGGAAGTCACATACACACCAAGCCAAAAAAAACTTTTCCAAAGCAGAAATTAACCTATTTACAGCCTGGTTCAAAAAACATCCCCAGTCTGAGTCGCTAATTTTACTATCGGCACTCACTGTACAGGGGTGATTTTTTTTTTTCAAACTCGGCCGTTCAGAGGATATTAAGATCGCGAGCTCCCCCAATAAGAGGCACAGCTGAGGGTCACGTGACCGACAGGTGCCCGATGGCTTGCCACTACCAACATGGCTGCTATAGCCAAAATTTCCGTTTCAGAAACAGACGTCAGTGAGACTACGCCCATGTTTTATACAGTCTATGGTTTTTACCTGTTTAAGTCAGCTGGTAGGAGACAATATCACATTTGACATAGATAAGAATCAGCTTAACAAAATGGTACCAACACTAAATAGATGAGCCCGTCTTAATGACTTCAAAATAAGAGCTTACTAAAAAAATACCAAAAATATTAGACATATTAGTCACAGGAACAAGGAAATTAACAAAAAGTATTGAATACAAGAAAAAATAAGTACAACCTGTTAAAAGTGAAAATAAGACTTTTAAAGAATTTTTTTAGTCCTTAAATTCTGTAAACCTAATCTGACACTTTTAAATACTTCTCAGTGAGACTTCAAACTGTATTTCTTCCTGTGAAGAAGCAAAACTAAAACTAAAGTGATTCCCATGTGACTGCAAAATGCTTCTGAAAAACAGCCAGGACATTCTGTAGAGAGCAGCCCACTGTGCATACACTCTGCTGTCCCATGACTTCACGTGAACTTCAGCACCCTCAGTTATTTTTGCTCAGTGTTTGCCTCATGTAAGCCACATGCACAGCATTGTCTCCAACCTCATGTGAAGCATGCACGGAGCTCCAGCCCCGTGGGGAGTTTCAGTATTGTACCTATGGAGAATAGTCTTGCTGGAAAAATAATGCAGAGAAGAGACTAGAAATTAGGGCTCTCTGAAAAAACTTGAACAAAATCTCCCAAAGCCTGGTTTCTAAAAAGATACAGATGTCGAGTTGTAATGGGGGCATCTCCTGTTAACAAAGGGCAGCAGCGGTGAACAGTTTTGCTCAGCATGTTGTATGGGTCAAAGACGCAAAACGTCTACGTGCTGATCTGCATCTTTAGCACAAAAAAATATTAATGATTAAGAAACTTGCCAACATGAGCAGCTTGCTACGCTACTCAGAAATAAATATTGAAAACAGAAGGTAAGCAATAAGTATTCATACAAGCTTTTTTTCTTACTTTTGATGTATTTCTCAAATCTTATACTTTAAAAACCGTGTTCAGTGTCATTTTTCACATTTCAGCTAGATATTTGACACGTTACTGCTACTTTTTTATGCCCTAGTGAGTTATCTCACACTGAAAGCATCATGTTTGCGTGAGATGAAGCCCTGAAAAGCCCAGAGATCCCAGACTGTGAACCTCTGTAACAGACTTTGAATGTCTTCCAGCAAAACCGTCACAACAAACCCTGCAGCATCTTGGCAGCAGCTGGAAGTCTACTGTACCAGATTCACTGCTCAAGGTCAAAACTCCTCATCCCCGACTCAACTCATCATCCACAGCACCACACCTCTAATGATTGAGCCGTATAATATGAACATAATTCTTCCCTCGGTAACCTGTACCTGTCTAATATTGCCTCCCCCCGTCTCACGTTATCCATTATTTCCTCTCTGACGGCACATTTTCGAGGAAAGTTATTCCCCCAATTATGTTCAGTTCCTGTTTCCCTCTGTGGGAGGAATTACTGGAGCTATTTTGGCAGACCTGATTTCAATTTAATCACGCAACAGAAGCACATGAGCAGCGTGCTAACTCAAGGGTTAACTCTGGATGGGCCCCTGTGGAGTGACAGTATGTGGATGTTGTATGTGCTGACATCAGGGTAATAAGGAGCAGCAGAACAGAGGAGTGTGCAAAGTGCTTACAGCAGATTTAGGAAGAGTAAACTTCCCACAACAACAATGAGCAAAGTAGGTCAACCTAAAGACTGACATCAGATGATTTCAGACTCAAGATTCAAAGGATCATCATGTCAATTTTCTATGGATACAAGGACATACAGAAAAATCAAAAAACTGTCCCACTTTCAACAGTATAGATTTAAAAAGTAAGAATAAAAAAGTAAGCATAGAAAAAGACATAAATTTAAATATGAAAACATAATTAACAAGAAGACAAGAAAAACAAGCTAATGCAGCCTAAGATATAAGATTTTCATGGACAGTAGCGCAAATGAATTTTAAGGTGCAACTGGTCAAAGAAAAGTATTGCTGTGAAAAGAAACAGCAGAGTAGAGTCCTTGTTTCTCTCAGTGACATATTTTTTTTACAAATACTGTTTTAGGGCACTGTAATGTCAATGTGAAAATTAGACCTATACTGAATATCAGCACAACACAGGGTATCCGATTTTCATGTGGTTCCTCGTGTAAAATAGTCAGCTGCTATCTGGCAGTCCATTAATAAAGACACTTTGAGGAACTTTTTTTTTTTTTTTTTTTTTGTAGGTCTTCATTTCATACTTTCATTGAGAGAGAGAGTCTAAAACAAGAGAAGAGTTGATTTTGACTTGCAGGGAAAGGCCTTGGAGTGGAAACCCGAGGTTAATAATATGAGGACTACAGCCTCTGTAAATGGGACATGGTCATTTAGCCAATGAGCTAAACAGACATTCCATGTGTTGGAAGATCTAAAGCAGGGGTGGCCAACCTGCGGCTCGTGAGCCACATGTGGCTCGTTGCCTTTCGGTGTGTGTGGCTCTTTGATCCATTCATAAAAATGTATATATAAAGTTATGAGTAGTGGTGTGCTGATCAATCTAAATTGTTGATACACTGATGCCAACGTTGGGATCAGTGTTAATCAATATTTGGGTGTACACATTGATACTTAAGTTTCAGTTTCTTTTCTCTAGTATGAATTTAAACACACTTACAAACACAATAAATCTTGCTTTGAAATTGGAAATGCATTGTTTTTCATTTTATATCATTTCGTTTATGTGTGAGAGGAAGTGTGTTTGTAAGACCCCGTGTGTGATGTGGTTCTCTGTAGTACCTCGGCCATTTTTGTGGCTCTTGGTCTCTGACTGGTTGGCCACCCCTGATTTAAACTGTATTTCTGTTTTCTGATGAGGAGCTTAAAATTACCCCCAAAAAGAATCAGTTACAATCATAAACAGACCATAAAATTAAGGCATTTTTTGTCTGGTGGATTTTATTTTATTTATTTTCCCCCCTCTTTATTTCTTTTATTTTGTTGTCTCTATGATATCTCACCTACCTCAGCTTGATGTTCTTTCTTTCTGATTCTTAATGTGTCAAGGCACTTTGTCAAAGATTGTTTTTGATGCCATTTAAACAAAGTCAATTATTATCAAGTTTATTGTTGTAACAATGCTTAATACATTAAATCTTATACTATCAGAAAGCTTGTTTATTGCCCTTATAAATGGTGCCACATTTGTAAGGAACATACATTTGTGAGATGAGCAGCAGAGATAAGTGAAAAAAAGCCAAATATTCTCTGCCAATGCCAAACGTCTCGTAGAAGAAGCTAAAGTAGCCACAGAGAGATTACCCATTGATCAATTTCTGTGTAAGGCCTCATCTTCGATTTCTGATCATGGATAAGAGGTGGCAGTTTTGGTTACTTGTAAATCTCAGGAAGCAAACTCTGAATAACCATCATTTTAATCTTAATAGAATCATCCATCCATCCATCCACCCATCCATCCATCCATGCATCATCTTCTCTCACTTATTAAGTCACACTAGCAGCGGGCTAAACTACTCTCCTCACTTATCCCTCTCCCATGCAACCTCTTCCAGCTCCTCTGGCATTCCCAGACCAGATGGGACCTCAAGACCTCCCAGCAAGCTCTGATTCAACACCGGGGCCCTCTTTCCAGTGAAATGTGCCAGGAGAGCCAACAAAAAGAGGCCCCCAAAAAAGGACTCCTCATCGGATACCTGAAACTTGTTTAACTGTCTCCTTTGGGTGCAAAGGAGATACAGCACTACTCTGAGCGTGCCCTTCAAGCCAATCCAACCTCATTCTTCAATTTCTACCAAAGCTCATGACTTAAGAGAGGACAAAACTTCAAATTTATCAAACGAACATCATCCTGCATTGTAACATCCCATATCTTGTGTTGTTTTGAAGACCATAAGAGTCTCCCCCTGCTGGACAGTAAAAATAACGCAGGTTTCTGGATTTGTTGTGTCAACTTTTCAACAGCTTATAGCTGCAACAGTTTGTGTCAAGAAGAGCTTTAACATTTGGATAAATAAAATGTGTGATTGCAATGTTGAAGTCAATATTATTCAATCTATTTTACACTGTGATTACTACAATACTCTTCTGGCCTGATTTTAATCAGTTAAAGCACAATCCATACTTTCAGAAAATAATAAAGAAATCGCTCATTACATTGAGCTGCACACTGTTTACTCTCTAATTACACCCATATCACATAAATCATGTCAGCACCCAGTGTAGATCACCCTTTAAAGGGTGGTGCTATCTGAAGCAGTTCAAGGCACAAAAGCAATCAGCACAGCTCCACCGAGATGTGTCCATATTTAACCACAGCGGGAGTGCACACACTCATGATTATGCAACAAGAATTTAGTCTCCATTGCATTTAATCCCCGGTAGCAACTTAATCCCGAGGCTAAGCAAACTCTGCTCCTCAAGCTTCCCTGATGAACACGGAGATTTGGAGGATGAGGGGAAGGTACGACAAAGTGATGATAGAAATACTGATGAGTTTGATAAAAGAAGAAGTGAGAAATGCCGCTGAAGTAGATGGGGACAAGATTTATGAAGTGATGAGACAAACTGGTCATTATGCTTTTAAGCACTGTTTGTCAACAAAGGGTCAAAGGTCAGTCATGGCCGAGTAGAGCTGCAGGTGACAGAAGGTTAAGTGCAAGACCAGTGTGCACATCAGTGAACTGTAACTTAATGCTTTAGCTCAAATATTGTTAATAGTTAGTTTAGTGGCTCTTTGATGAATCTGAGTGTTTCCATTTGATACATTTAATGACATGATCACAGCATTAAAAAAATAATAATAATTTAATGACAGACTTGAACTTATCTGTTGCACTGTGGATGTCTTTGCAGCATTAATACGTTTCTCATGTTAAATGTCTGAAAATACTATAATTCAGAATGCACATTAGCAGCCCGGACCAAAGAAACAGCATCAAAACATTAACTCCGCCAACAAATCCAACACTAAACTGATTAACTTGTGGTTTGCTCTCTGGAGAGAAGGGTTGTGTCAAAACTTCTAAGGAAAGAGGAAGAGGAAGAGAATAATTCGAAGGAGAGAAGGAGGAGACTCACTGAATATCACAGTTTCTGATAAGCTTCAAGAAAACAAACAGCACTGTTTTAAACTGATTACAAAGAAATGCTTCTTCTCAAGAAAGACATGAAACAATAATCACAGTGAGGAAATTTGTTTGCAACTCTCAGTCTGAAGGTCTGTTTGCCTGACATTAGGATTTAGTAACTGTGAATTTAAGAATAATTTACAGATTAAACACAAAGTTTTAAAATACTCCAAGCTTAGTACTAGATAAGTCAGCATAACTTATTATCTCTGCCAAGGAGGTTATGTTTTTGGGAGAGTCTGTCTGTTTGTCTGTGAACAACACAACACAAAAAGTAACAAACGTATCTTGATGAAATTTTTAGGAGATGTTCAAAATGGGATAAGGAAGAAGTGACTCCATTGTGGAGATGATCTGGATCATCGTCTGAATCCAGGATTTTATTTTAAGGATTTTAATCATTGTGAGATACTGCTGTTTTCAACATGGCCACTGTCCTAGCAATATTCTGGATACTAAGATCAAGAGTGTGAAAAATGTACTGGGTCATCATAATTTTCAACACTGTCAGGTAACAAATTATCGTACAAACCTGCAACTAACACCTAGTTGTAGCAGACAGTCTGCTGAAAGGGAGTATAACATTAAAGTAGGACTAAAGTGTTGCGTGAGAATCACACTATGCTTGACGGAGGTCTGTGCCCTCTGAGAGCTTTTCTAGTTTTTCCTTTTGCTCATCTCACAAAAATTCCAGGCCACTGAGGTATAATGGCTGACCCCAATGTTTGGAGTTTTGTTCCTTGTTGACAGAATTTCTCTGGCACAGGCTCAAACTTGGTCACTGATTTTCAGGAATGGGAAGTGCAATTTCAAGTATTAGCATGGACGTTTTTTTAGGAGTGACAATAATCACACAAGTCGTGATAGGCACTTGTATCTCCTGATGACCACTGGCTGTACTACCTGTCTAACACAAGTACCACAGGTTAATCTGAACTTGGGAAATCTGCTTAAAGTTTTGGAGCTCCAAACACATGGAATTCCTTTAAACAGACTCTACAGATGGACTCTATGGTCTAGTGGCTGAGGTTCACATCAGCCTCTTTACACTGGCTTCCTGTTTGTCAGAGGATAGAGTTTAAAACACTCCTGTTGGTTTACAAAGCTCTGAATGGACTAGGGCCAAAATACATCAATGATCTTTTGATCCCGTATGAACCATCAAGACCACTTAGGTCATCTGGATCAGGTCTGCTTTCAGTCCCCAGAGTCAGAACCAAACGTGGAGAGGCAGCATTCAGCTTCTATGCTCCTAATATCTGGACCAAGCTGCCAGAAATTATCAGGTCTGCTGAAACTCTGAGCTACTTTAAATCCAGGTTGAAGACCCACCTTTTTACAGCTGTCTTTTATTAGAGCATTTTAACAAATCATTTTTATATCTTCTCTTCAACTCTGCACTGCCACTGTTATCTTAAAATGTGTTTTAAAAATCTCTTTTAAAATCTATTTCAACTTTTTTTTTTTTTTTAATCTTATTGTTTTATTGTATCTTTTTTATTTAAATCTGCTATTTAATAAAATATTATTTTTTTTCTTTTGAATTTGTTCTGTCTGTAAAGGACTTTGAATTGCCTGGCTGAAATGTGCTATATAAATAAACTTGCCTTGCCTCGTCACTCTACTCGCTGGTTTTGCTCCTGCACAGACCATTTGCAGCTTGTCTTTACCTTACACTCTACTCCCCACAACCCCTGTCTCACTTTAGCCATCCTAACTAATAAAGGCTATGCAGCCCCAAAATATTACTACCAAAAACACTTTCTCTTTGACAATTTGTTAATTATCTCAGATGTCTAGATGTAATAAACCAAATGTTTCAGTTATTGCAGTTTTGAGGAGTTGTTACTGTATTAGACACTGGCAGATCAAATCTTGAGACTAATATGAAATAATACTAATAAATTTAATCTAGGGACAAAATCTCCATGAAGTCACCCATATAGTTCTGTTTTATATATTTCTGTTGGTTTTCATTCATTTATTCTAGCTTTGCTCCAGTTCGGATGAGGTACAGAGGCCTGTAGCCTCTTTGCAGACAGCTACAGGGTGCCCGCCTATTAGTGGAGTCAGCCATGCCCTTATATCTTGTAAGTTTCAGAACTTTAAAGATAATTAAGTTGTAAGTTCAGCCTCCGTACAGGATCTGCCGACAGAGACAGGAGCCATTCAGACCTGAGCTGTTTTTAACCAGGCTGATAACAGCTTTATTTCTGCTACAAAAATTAGCTTGCGGTGGTTTTTGGCGCTTCTACAGCCAGCCTCAAGCGGACTCTCAAAGAACAGCAGTTTTTAACACTTCTGCATGGGTTTCGTATTTTTAGACCAGGGGTTGCTGCTGGGTCAGATCACACCACCCTGTATAGCCCTTTGTCTCCTTTCCACGTGACACGATTGGTTTAACCTCCTGTGAGGAATTTGTAACTTTACATGAGCCAGTCTAAAACTAAAACTGATTTCTTGTAGGTCATTACCGACAACAGAAAACAAACCATCAGCACGAAGACTGACTTATTTATATAATAGGTTATTTTAATATCTCAAACTGCTGCCAGGGGTAGGTGTCAGACAGACAAATTAACTGTACGCAACTGAAACAACCTTATTTATACATTTTCAAAGTTCAGGCTTTTGATGAATCACACTTTCACCTGAGATTTTTTTTTTTTTTTAATCATTAGAGATAAAGGTACTGTTTGGCTACATAGGATAAAAATATTAATCCAAACCAAGAGTTCCTCACATGAGCTCCAAGTTGTTAAGTGTAATTTTAATATGCAAGAAGAGGTTAGAGGTTGCACAAATTCATCAGGAAATAAATGTGTGCAAAAGTGGTAAAAGTTGTATCAGTAAAGTTGATCCACAGTTAGGTAGGTTTTAATCATTACTGACACGGTTTGCAGTTGTGTTGTTCCGATGTGAGGATCCTACCTGACATTGTCGTGGCGCTGGATGTAGATTTTGTGAAAGATCCTTTCTGGGGGCTTCAGGAAATCCTCTTTCATCTCCATAGCTACGTTCCTGGGCAACAGACTCATTAGCAGGCGCTCCTGTGTGTGTGCATGTGTGTGTGTTAGAGAAAGAGAGAAGGAAAGACAGAACAAGTTCAAATTTACATTGATAGAGTCAAACACAGCAAAGTCATCACACGACAAAGTGTTAGTAGGGATAAGAAACGTGCGAGACAAAAAGGCATGAAATCTAACAGAAATGAATAATGTGTCGAAATGACTCATGAGAAGGGGAGGGGGCACGTCTAATGTTCAGATCCTTTCAGCACAGCTGCCTGTACCTGTTTCTCGTTCTCGTCCTCCATGCGCAGTCTCTCTTCGATGCAGTTGCGCGCCTGCAGGAAGGCCTTCCTCTGGGCTCGTTCTGTCAGGATGCGCACAAACAGGCCTGACAGGTTGACACTGGTGAACAGCACTGTGTTGGCAACCAACTGCAAACAGAAAAAAAACATACAGTTAGTCTCATGAGTGTTCTAATATTATGTGATCATTTAATAATGACATTAACAACAATTGCTAAATTAATCTTTATTTATATGTAATGAATCACACTTCAAACTGGTATTTTAACTGGCATTAGCGGTTTTAGAGGTGTGCAAATAATACAAGATGAAAAAACAACTCTTAATAATTCAATTAGTCATTATAACATTTGAAGCACACACTTACAAAGAAACATGAACTTGTATTCCCACACATATTACACTTTGTTTTATGCCAAATCCCAACTCTAAAACCACAAAACTAACACCCTCCTGTAGGACAGATGGAGCAGACAGTGGTAGGTCCTAATATTTTTCTATTTTTGAGTCCCTGACATTAACAAATGTGAGGATCCATGCTCCTGTTCATCCATCTCAGCAGATGCACAGTAGCTTTAACCTTGTGCAGGACACAAAGAGAGGAGTGTTTTTTTTTTTTAATTCACTGAAGTCAACTGGCTCTGACTTTGTCCACAAACTTAACAAGGTCCTGTGTTCACCTCTACACTCTACACTCAACACTAACACTCTGTTACCCTGCAGCAAGTGATTATACATTCTTAAGAATAAGAGACTTCATTCTCCTCTTTCCCGGGCCATTTATCATGAGTGTGTGCTTCAAGTGGAGCCAACTATTGCTGCACATTTGACCTCAAGAAGCGCGATAACAGATCACACTAAAGTGTAAATTTAATTTATTATGAACGTCATAAATACACTGTCAAAGCTGCGTATGGTGTACACACCGCCTCTCACGTTAAACAAACTTGTGTTGCCACAGACAGGCATGTTTCCCAGCGCGATAAATAATAGATTGCCGTGAAAAGACTGTTTCTGGCAGCAGCAGTTTCTCTTTGTGCTCAGCAGCAGAGCTGGCGAGCTTCGACACATTCACACGATGCTCAAGTTACTTTACAGCCTTCAGTTAGTGAATGCGGACATGTGAGTGGAGTGGTGTAAAAACACTCACTCCTCTGTCTGCTTTGCCAAAAAACAAACCATCATGCATTTTTTTCTGCTCTTTCTTCCCACAATACTCCAACACCATGAGAAAATGACAACCTTTGTTCTCACTTTTATTATGCACAATAGTTATTTTTAATAATTTAATAATTTTTTAAATAATTTTAGAGGTAGTTAACATATACCTAACGCTAAACGGGCAGCAAAATAAAAGACACACTGGGACTATGTACACTGTTAATGACAATGTGACATTTGAATGATATCATACTGGGTTTATTCAAATATGCACATTTTTCTTTTTTCCCTTATAAAGATTGCTCTATGCCAAAGCAGCTGGTTATTTGGGCCACTGATTACTCACCAATAAGCCTGTTGTTAGGGAGGAAAGGGCTTATTTAAATGTTTTATGAGTTAAACTGATTGGGGAAAAAACTGTTTAATGCAGCGGCAGGTTTCCTAAAAAATCAACCATCTTTTCTCTAAGAATAAACAGTTTTATTATTAGCACCATTCTGAATGTAAATGTAAATGTGTGGCCTATTTTTTTTTCATCTAACCATCCTAAAAGAAGAATCTGATTAACTTTGAGGTATATTAAAATAATTTCTTCACTTAAGGACAACAAGACTGTCTTCTGAGGAGCTGGCAACTTTAAATCTTGTGTTTATGCTGCATTATGTGAAAGGAACAAGTGAGCAAAGAAATAATTCTGCCTCATTCAGACGGTACGGCAGGTAGACTTGGTCTTGAAAGCAGACGGCTCTGCAGGCTGAGTGCCTGGGACCTAGGTGGGTGGTTGGTGCAAGCCCAGGCTGCACGGGGTCATGCCACACGGCTCATCTCTAAGCTTAATGGATTAGCTATCTCTGGTAGTACAGCTAACACTGTCCTTCACATGGCTATGCAGGTATCGCATAGCCTACATACAGGGGGGGAAACAATCTCCTCTGCAAATACCACTGTCATCGACCGGGGGGGCTGTGATGAACTGATCACATCTCAATTTCCAAGAAATGCACAATCTTCACGTCATGTGCTGCAGCGAGGCTGAGGCAGAAATGTTCCATTACCCCTGGAGGGTTTGACTGATGTGACATATCTTCTCTCCTCACACCTGGTGACAGTCAGAAATATGAATGTGTGCGTGTGTGTGTGTGCGTGTGTGTTGCAGCCAGACAGAAAAAAGGCACAAAGATATAAATGTACAGAGAGGTCTGTACCAATTTCTATTTTGGCTCTGGGAACGGCATGCATGACTTTGCCCTCTTTTTCATAACTGAAGTATATGGTGATGTGAAAGTGTGTGTTTGTATGGTGTGTGAGATTGTGTGTGTGTGTGTGTCTCTGTATGTGTGTGTGTGTGTGTGTGTGTCCCTCTGTTTGCCCTACTTCTTGTGCTAGCAGAATGTCACTCTGCTTCTTCATTCCCAGACAGATCCTTTGGGGACTGAATCACATCCACAGGGCAAAAAAAAAAAAAAAAAACAGGGAGCATGCAGCCTGCTTTGCTCATTCATTGTTTTCCCCTCTTTATTTGTTTGTTTGTTTTTTTCATTGTAGGAGTTTACAGGTAATCACCAACCCAGGTATACAGATATAAGTTAAGTAAGTTTAACTTAAAAAATACTAAATAACATGTATTTGTGATATTTTAAGAATCAAACTTGGAGTTGAAAATGTATTTAAGCAGAAATGTTTCACTTTGAGTTTGTCCGCTACATGCCTCTTTAACTTCAGATCCAAAAGCTCATTCAAATAATTTTTTTAATTGATTTATTTATTTATTTATTGTACTTATTATGGGATGGCTTGTGTTTTTTTTTGTTACAAAAAAACAGTTCTTGGCAGAATTACACTTGTGTCAAATTTGATCAAAGCCTGAGCAAATCCCATCAAGTCTAACCATAGGGAGCTGTCCTTGGTGCTAAGCTGGAGTCTTAACACTGAGTTTCTCCCCTTTCTGTGTTATTATACTGTATCTTTGTGTGGGTTTAGCTTAATAGAATACATTTAAAGACATACCAATGGATTAAACAGTAATAAAGCACATATACGTACTGTCCTCCATAGTTTCTGTGTCTTCACTGTGACAGAAGTGGCAGTCACAATCAAGTGCGAGATGGAGACCATTATTCCCAGTACCACAGCCAGCAGAGTCCGCACAGGTAGGAGCGCATAGGCGACAAAGGTGACCAGGATGAGCTGCCACATGCCCTGCTCCGGGGACTCCGGCGGATCCATCCCCATCGCACCCAGCGAGAAGGGGCAGCAGAGGAAGGAGAAGGTGAAGCCGAAGAGCAGCGTCAGGTTGACGATCTGCTGGAGCTGAGTCACCTGCAGGTACTTCACGTTGGTTACGATGAAGAGGGACACGAAGATGACACAGTGCACCGGATGGGACCCCTTAGAGATGGTGAGGCTGGGGCCGGACAGTAACTCCACCACGGCCAGTGTGGAGGACATGAAGATGAGCACGGCCAGGGCTTTCAAGGTGGAGGTCTGCTCTAGCTTCAGGTTGTAGTTCTGAAAGAGGGACTCGAGCTCCTTGCAGTCGAACTCGTCCTCGCACACGATGGTGGTCAGAGGGACGCCCGGTGGACAGTGACTTCTCTTCCGCCTGGTTTTGACTTTCTGAAACGGTATTTCCTCCATGTCAGTGCCATTCATAAACTGAAACCTACTCACAGCCTTGGGTCAAACGGAACACACCGGATCCCGGAGCAAACGGTGGCAGAGAGACGCGCACAAACAGCACAGCAGTCTGGAGGCAGAGCGTCCCGGATCGCCTGTATACTGACCGGTAGCTACAGACGCGCTCCACACACTATCCACAGGTTGAACTGTGCTTTTCAGTGAGCTCACCTTCCAAACACAAATTCATTTCTCTTCTTTTTTTAAAAAAAAATTTCGCCTGTAAAAGAAACCTCTCCAATCTTACGCGTTCGCTTCAAAGAGAGCAGCGCACACGACGTCTAAAAGCTGTTTTTTGCGGGGCTCAGATAGGATCACGCCTGCGCATTATGAGGTGAAGATAAGACAGGTCTCAGCTACTCAACGCACAGTCAAGAAGATTTGACTGTGAGCTGCAGAGCTCTCTTTCCACAGAGCAGTGTATACACCATCCGTAATGGCAATGTTCTTTTTCCCCCCACCTACACATGGCATGTTTCCATCATTACAGCCTGTCTAATTTCATTTTTCAACATAAATTCATTCAATTATGCTCTTCCTTTTCCTGTTTTCATCCTTTAAACCCATAAGATGGAAAATAAGCAGAATTAATAGATGTAATTATTTTAATACTGTATTAAAATGCAATCAGAGCCTGATTCATAAAAATTCTCACAACAGATTCTCACAACCTGGCAGCTTTACTGTATTTGCCTGGCACACACATGGGATACCAACATGCCTGCATGCTATTCATCCTCCTCATATGATTTCTGTGTTTGCCAGAGAGGCAGCCACCCTCATCACCACTACCAGCACCCCACTTGGCATTCAGAGGGTGGTGTCTCATTCATTACCAGGGGAACATTAGTCATCCGTCACAAGCTGCCGTTGCCATGACCTGTCAGTGCCAGGGAGAGGGTGTAAAGAAAGTGACGGATGGACGACCCAAGCCAAAGTCCAGCACTCTAACCATGCTCCCTTGGACTCTCACAGGCCTCCTCCTGGCCCAGTCTCTCATTCAGCCTGTTAGTATTCCAGCCCTCACAGATCCAACCCAGCTTCTGAATGAGTGCTAATATACTACAGGTAAACAAAGAGAGACAAATGGACGGGGTGTCGTAGAAATAGAAACAGAGAAGTAAAGTATATTTGGCAGCAGACCAAAATCATACACCTCAGAAAAAAAGAAAGAAAAGGTGCTTTTTAAAAAATCTGTCTGGCTGTGGAGGAGAATTAAAGAGAGTGCTTTATGAGGGAGAGACAGAAAAGTAAGTGCTGAGAAAATAAAAGCTCATGCTGTATTAGATTGGAAATGATGAGCCTGTGAACTGATACGACTAAATTAATGTGGGGAAAACGTACAATTCGATCATTTTTCTGGTGAATCATTAAAGAAGAATTCTATCTGATGAGCATTTAATATTAAATAATGCAATGCTTGTCTATGGTTTGTGTCGTGGGTGAACACCTCTAAGAAGGCTTTATAAAGTAGTTCTGATCTTGCACATCTAAGACATAATTCATCTGCTTCTGTGACTGGTTTATGTGAAACACCCCCTTTATACATCTGCTACAACAACGTGGAAAGTAAATATACATAGAATTAAAGCTCCTGTGAGGAGTTTTTAGCAAGCTGTGAAACACTTTAAAAATAATGCTGATGCCTCTATATTAGCAACAAAAGCAAAGAAGAGAAAAATGATACAGGTTTGGCTGTTTGTAGTCTTAACTACTAATGATTAAAAATTACCACCAGGGGTAGATTTGATTTGGTTTTAATGAGTTTTGGGAAAAGTACTTTAAAAAAGTAATTAGTTAATGTTATTTGTTACTTAATCAAAAAAAGGAATTAAATTAGTCACTGAATTACTCCATGAATGTAAATAGTTACTAGGGAAAGTAATTTTGCGTTACTTTTTCGAAAAACCTTCAATTTGCAAAAGAGTTCAGTTTTTGAGCAGGTTTTGCTCTGACGTAATGTTTACATGTAAGGTCTTGCCTTTTACATCTTTGACTCTGAAGTGTTGTCTGTTGAGAAGTGCCTGTACTTCCATCCTGAAAACGTCAGTTTTAACCAACAGACCGCTCCCGACTCGTGCATATTAAATTTGCAGCCCCTGTCCTGTGACCAGCTGAGGGAGACACCTGCCAACACTCCCAATTTAGGAAGGATTCTCCTGCTTTTTAACCCTGTCTCCCACTTTATTCCCAACTTGTAATTTCACCTGTTAACCCCTTTCTCTTTAAGTATGGTCCTGTCTTCTGTAATATGTTTTCAAGTCAAAACAAGTCAAATACATGTGTTATACATTAAAAAAAACAGTATCCACCCCTCTCCCTCTGGTTGGTTTGATCCAAAGACGCTGCATGAAAGATCCTCTCTGACTGTGGGTTACACAGATAGCTGTGTGACATCTGTTGCTGAAAAGTTAACTTTAGCATCAGCTCTTTGTTAAAAGAAGTATCACCATGATTTTACTCATCAATACTTATGTGTCTGATGCTTTTCTCCACATTTTATTTGCAGCTCCTCACTTGAGCCTGGCTGAGCGAGCCAGGTCAGATACACAGTAATGCGCCACATTTCACTATTGGTAACAGTGAGGGGGTTATGATGTTTGAAATAGTAGTTAATGACATTACCCATTACTAGAAGAAGTAACAGCATTAGTAATGCAGTTATTACCAACACTGGTTCCAATAAACAGAGATGATCAATAAAGAGGTGGAAGGCATTGATTTGTCCACAGGGGGCACCAAGATCAACACAAACTGAATGTTCCTCAAAGCAGCTTTAAATGCCAAATAATCATAATGACACCCAGCAATAATAACACAAACAAAAAGCATACATCCACATTTATTAACAGCTGAACTTGACAAAAAGCCCAAACCTGCAAAATTACAAAATGTTTGCTGTCGCACTGAATGACTTAACAGGATTTAGACCCAGTGTCGATTTAACTCTCCCCTCTTTTCTGCCTGGCAGTCTCATTCCTCTGCGTTATCCATCTCTGCTCCTCAGAGCGAACAATGTGGGACACAGGATGTAGGGCATGTTGCTTTTAGGTTGACACTCTTGTTTTTTTCAACTAAACTTAAAGCTCCAGTGAGGAGTTTGTCACTGGTTGTGAATCAGACTGAAATCGATACTGATACATCTATGTGACCTATAAAAGCAAATAATGACCTCAAACAAGACTGACTGTTTCTATATAGTAACCTTTAAAGGATAAATTCGGTTTATACAGCTTTTACATTGTTTATAGATGAAGTAGAACAAAATACTCACCCAGAAGGCTTTCCTGATCCAAGCAGTGCTTCGGGAGATATTTAGATCCAAAATCGTGCAGCGGACGTCCGTATAATGGGATCCATCGGGGCATAGACAGTGCCACTCCTAAAACTGCATTTATCGTCCAAAAACTCATGTTTTTCACCAATATTTCATCATGGTCCGCTCCAGGTTAGTGCTCTGCTGCAGTCTGTGTCACTCCAGACAGCGCTGTGTGGCTGTACTGACCTCTGAACTGACAAAGACTTTGTTTACGTTTGCCCCTCCATTCGTCGTCATGTAGCGTGCCGTCTTCCCCTGAAACAATGAGCCGCACAGCGCATGCACGGAGGGGCAAACGTAAACAAAGTCTTTGTCAGTTCAGAGGTCAGTACAGCCAAACAGCGCTGTCTGGAGTGACACAGACTGCAGCAGAGGACTAACCTGGAGTGGACCATGATGGAGTATTGGTGAAAAACATGAGTTTTTGGACGATTAATGTAGTTTTAGGAGCGGCGCTGTCTATGCCCTGATGGATCCCATTATATGGACGTTCGCGGCACGATTCTGGATCTAAATATCTCCCGAAGCACTGCTTGGATCAGGAAAGCCTTCTGGGTGAGTATTTTGTTCTACTTCATTCTATAAACAATGTAAAAGCTGTATAAACCGAACTTATCCTTTAATACCCCAAAACTTTGTGAGGGGATCGGTGAAACAGCCTGGTCTTCAATTTTCAAAAGCAAACATCATCAATAAGTGGCATGTTTAGCATGTAGCAGGATGGTTTTGATAATCATAATTTGTCAGAAAAAATGCCTTCATGTCAAAATGAGCATAGATAGGTTTCACTTTTGCCATGGGGTGCCAGAATTGACGCAAGCCAAAAGATTCTTACAGGAGCTTTAATCAGATGAACGACCTGTCAGTGATTATATAAAGGGATGTAGTAACAAGCCTGAGCCTGTCACCAAATAGATCTGCAGATCAAACAAAACAGTGTTATTACTTAAAGTCTGTCAACCCCAGTGTAATTAATCTGCAACTGATCAATATTTCAATGTTCCAAGTGTTACAGCTCCTAAATTGAGCTCAATAATGAGCGCTGCTGTTTTTCAATTCTGCAAGACATGGCACATTCCTTTGATGCAAATGTCAGACTGTGCATCAAACAAGATGAAAATCTGACATTAAAACTGCCATTTGTGTATCTGCACATGCAGGTTTGGACTCTTTTTGGACTGCGTCTGATTGACGTATGGTGCTTTTGCATGTGTGTAAAGGTGTGCAGTATTTTTTTTTCCAGGAGGACTTCATGGCCTGTTGTGTATGGGTAAATTGAAGCTGGGAGGGATGAGAGCAGAAGCACGGCACAGTATAAAGGTGTAATTCCCTCCGCTTCTGATGGCTTCAGGTGTAAGTGCACAGTCACACTCTGCTAACCCTCATCTTGTGAGAACAAAGAGAGGTCTTATGGGAGTTCACGCCACAAAGCTTCACTCCAAGGGCATTCGGACAAGGAGACAGAAATCCTGCTCCCTGCTGCACGCTGCTCTGCTGAAAAATCATCTTCAATTCCTCTATGTGCGCTTTCTATTTCTGTCTTTCATCACACTTATAAAACCCTCCCGGAGTGAAAGACATGAAACAGCCAAGCAGCTGAAATCATGTAAAACATCTGATTATGTTTCCGATATATTTACATTGCAAAACGGCTATGTGAATAACAGCTTGATGACTCAACAGCTTGAGATCTCTGGAGCAATTAAAATCTTCTCTGCCCCATGTCAGCTGTATAGCTTCTTTCCAAAAGCCAATCTATAGCACATAAATGATCTTTGCAATGCGAGCTTGTAGCTGAATATGTTTCATGTCGAGCCTTTGGTCATGTCTCAAACATAGATTCTGTTGTCGAAATGAAGAACCCAGAAAATGTTTGTAAAAGATTAACACAGTCTTTTAATTCTCCAACCAGCAGGATGTCTCTCCATCTGGAAGCTGATTTTGGAAAGAAGAGGTTCAGTACAGGAAAAAAAAGAAAAGCAGACAGATATAAAAAAAGACTCTGAGTATCACATAATTCTGGTGGTACTGCCTCCTTTTAAAATGTGCTTTACACTCGCTGTCATCAAGTGATCATCCGTAATGGAGGCTCAGCAGCTGCAAGTCCCACAAGTGTCCAGATGTGTTTGCTGGTCTTATAATCACAGACACATTGGCTCAACACCAACAAATGAAACAGCCCTGCCAAACCCAAGGGGGGCTGACAATGCATGTTGTGAATTAGCGAATGTCAGCCTTAATTAAAATGTGCTAAGAAAAAAAACACCTTTTCTTGTGTTTGTTAGTCAGGTGTGCTGCTCCTGGATTGTCAGAGAAACATAAAAAAAGGGGAAACCTGGGAAAATGTGAGAGTTACGTGCATGATGTTAACCTCTATTGCTTTTACAACACGGTGACAAATCTACTTTCTTTCCTTTGTTATGAAACATAATAAATAAATAATAAATGTTAATCAAACAAGGCCAGAAGTCCCATATTTTTCACATAAACTTAAAAGAAATGAGCCAAAATACAGCCTCGAGCAGGACCCATCACAACTCCATTTGTCAAGGCTGAAAACACAGCACACACATAATTACCAAATCAAAACTGATCTCGGGGAAAAAATCCATAAGCTTATAGTTCATTCAGCACAGGGAATGATTGGTCCCCGCTTCAGAATACATTCACAGATAAACGAAGACGCTCTGATACTCAATGAATCCATGACTGGAATGCCATTTATCTGTTAACGCTGACAACAAGGTCAAAATGTAGGTTTGGATTGTATTCCACAAAGTTCCCAAAAGGCATTTTAATGTAAGTCACAATATTCTTTAGAAAGATATAAAGAAAAGGGATGGCACATTATAGTTTATTGTTTTGTAACTTTTTTTATGCTTGTAATTGCTGTGTGGGGGCAAGTGTCAGACAATTTAAAGCACGGTGAAGAAAACCTTTTTTTTTTTTTACATCTAACAGCAAAAAGTCATAATGAGTAAAACACCTGTCTGCTGAAAGAATGCAAGGTGAGGTTGATGAGCAGTGTTTTATAGTGTGAGTGAAATTATAGGCACCAACTATCAGCACAGACATAGCTTTAAGAGTCATAGGTCTTTCGTGACATGTAGTGTTATAAAACATTGTTTTACAGCAGGGGTGGCCAACCTGTGGCTCACGAGCCACATGTGGCTCTTTGCCTTTCGGTGCGTGGTTCTTTGATCTATTCATTAAAATATGTATCTAGTTATGAGTAGTGGTGTGCCGATCAATCTAAAATATATATATGGATGCCAACGTTGGGATCAGTTGGGATTAATACTTAAGTTTCGGTTTCTCTTCTCTAGTACAAATCGAAACCCACAAACACAGTAAATCTCGCTTTGAAAATTGGAAATGTATTGCTTTTTATTTTATAACATTTTGTTTATGTGTGAGAGGAAGTGTGTTTACAGGATCACATGCGTGACGTGGCTCTCTGTAGTACCACGGTCATTTTTGTGGCTCTTGGTCTCTGACTGGTTGGCCACCCCTGTTTTACAGTTTCAAAACTGAGATAAGCCCACTTAAAGAAGGTTTATTAAATATGACTAATTTAAGCTCAAAGAAAGGAACTACACTGAGCAGTTTTTAATCTTAGATGTTTTATCTACTTCTTAGTGATTATGAAATTTTTCTGTCAAATTAAATATAAAAAGAGTAAACCACAGAAGTCTGCGGGAAGCAAATCCTGGGTGTAGTACTGTTTTTGGGGTACCACAAATCAACATCTCTAAGTTAATGAAGAAGCATGGAGTAGGAGAGCTGTACAGAACAAGTCATAATACAAAAATGATGGTGCTCTTAGGTGGAAGGTATGAGAAAACCTAAAGGTTAAAATGCTTTTTTTAAACTGACAAGTTGTTGATGTAGAACAGTGTCTCCCAAACTTTTTTTCAGGTGACCCACTTTTTGGGGTAACAAGCCACGGCGACCCAATCCAAAATCTGTAAACCAATTGACAGAATAACTGTGCAAAGATAGAAAAGGGTTCTTTGATCATGTTTCTGTAGTGTCTTACATCTTTTGTACTAGCTCACAGGCCTAACATATTTGACAAATGCATTACAGCTTCGTTAGGCTTATGTTTGAAAATACTTGCATTTTTACTATACAAATTAGCCTGCTTGATTTCAGAATTGTATCCCAGTCATGCAATATTCAGGACAAGATATTAAGATGCGATGGTCATTTCTGCAGCTGGTGCCTGTCCAAGATCCAGCAATAACTCTGGGCTTTCAAATTCAGATACATTCAGATTCAAGTTCTGAATCTGCCTTCAAATCTTTCTTTGGAAACTAACGATCAAAGCAATCAATGGGTCAGCTCTTTCATAAGTGTGATGGTGACAGTGACGTTTTTTTCTCCAGACTGCTGTAAAACAGTAGGAAACATACTGTGGTTTGAAAAACAGTTACATGTTTCCATTCACAGTAAACATTGTGGCGATGACCCTTCGAAATGAAAACATAACAAGCTATGACAGTGTGAGGAGCCAATTATCAGCGAACAAATTGCCACGGGGAGACTTCTTCTGGTTAAGGAAAGCATGAATTTTGTGTAAATATTTTGAAAACTAATTTGGTGACCCATTAAAAAAATTTCTGGGGACCCACCTTTGGGTCAGGACCCAGACTTTGGGAAAGACTGATGTAGAACATGGATAGAAAAAAAATTTCAGACGCAATTTGGTGTCAGAATTGCAGTGAAACAACTTGTACACCAGAGCAGCGTTTTTCAGCCTATGGACCCCCTAATGACGAAGAGACCAAACAGGGTCCCCAAGTGGCCATGTGATTGGCAGAGCAGAGATAGAGGCGGGTCTTTCTCTGTCTTGCGGAGCTGGAATTGAATGCTGAGTGAACCTGTGTGCAGTTTGAGAGAGCTGCTGTTGCTGAATGTGTTCATTTCTGACTACATTGGCTTTAGTGAATCCATTGATGTGTGATCAAAGACAATAGCATGAGTAAAAATTGAAGTATTTGGAAATAGTTATTTGTAAATATAAAAATGGCTCAATCAACAGAAAATGTCACAGACCCCTGCAGTATCTCCACAGACCCCCTGTTGAAGACCTCTGTACTAGAGGAATGAACTGACAGTGTTCAGCAATCGGAGTTCACTGATCTAAATTAGAGATCATTTCAACTTACAAATAAAGATTACTCAGTCTGATTCATTCCCTCCACTATCTGTTGTTAATCATTGTTTTTAATTTATTTTTTACATTATTTTTTACTTATGTATTTTAACTTTTGTACTTCTTTTATATTGTAAGGTATCCTTCAGTGCCCTGAAAGGCGCCATTCAAACAAAATGTATCATTATAATAATAAAAGTTGTTGATGTTGTTGTGAAAAATAGTGTAAGAATGTGAACATCTATCTACCATGACAATAGGATACACCTTACAGGAAATGAGTCAGAGTTAAATCCTCATTGAGGCCAAGGTCATGGAGAGGAAGTCTCATATGTATTTACTTTTTGCCTAAAGCTTAAATCTTTTTCATCATGTTTCATGCACACAACTTGTCAGTTTAAAAAGGGCATTTTGAGAGTTTTTTAAAAATCTGATACTAGTTTTTTTTAAATGTATTATAAAAATCAAATCTAATTGAAAGTAGAAATAAAGAAGAGGCATCAAACATACTCCTGAGGCAGTACCTTCCTTCCCCTGAACATTATATTATCCTGTTTTCTCACATGACAGCTGGCTGATTGCAACCTTTGCTTATCAACCTACACATCCCAGGGACTCGTTCAGCATCTCCATTACAGACAACACCATCCCTCTAATCTTCCACTCACATCAGCATTGCTAATAAGCCCTGCTGCCAGAGTATACTGTGCATGGACACATTTATATCAGCAGCAGGACAGGATAGAAAGAAGCCGCCAGTGAATTTGTTCCTCTTTATTAAGGTTAACATTATTCTGAGGATGCTCTTTGTGCAATGACTGGATCTTGTGATATTGGTGGGTAAACAGCAGGTTTGTTATTTTAAAGCTGTACTCTGTACATTTAGAGTAAAAGATGCAGACTGCTACAGAGATGGACAGTACAAAATGAAAAAGCAAGCTCAGATGCTTGTTTTAAAGACAAGAAGCAGAAAATGTGCCTGTTGTGCATGTGTGTGTATGTGTGCGTGTGCGTGTGTGTGTGTGTGTGTGTCAGTGTGCGAGCTTCTAATGGATCAATAGCCATCAGGTGCATGAGATTCAAGTGTGGCACCCTCCCCATTGTGAAATCCTCTTAAAGCTCCTGATAGTTCAAGTAATCTGGGAGAAGCGGTGTGTGTGTGTGTGTGTGTGTGTGTGTGTGTGTGTGTGTGTGTGTGTGTGTGTGTGTGTGTGTGTGTGTGTGTGTGTGTGTGTGTGTGTGTGTGTATGTATGTGTGTGTGTGTCTATGTTTTTGTTTGCAAAGGTATCACATGTCCTGCTGAATTTTAGTGCTATAAGTGCTCAGAGACAGAGTCAGAGGGCTCTAAAACATACTTCATGGAAACTATAACCCATTAAAACCTGGTTTACTATTTGGAGTCCAGGTAAAGCTGCACACAATATACTCTCTTAGATTTGGGCATACTGAAAATATTTTACACCCCTCAGGACAACTTAGGGCATTTGACAAGACAGCTAACTCTAAATCTGGATTACTTTACATATCAGCAGTAACTAGCAACCCCCTTTCAATGAAAAACTGCTGGGAGACACAACACAGAGAAAATGGCACCAAAAACAGGTTTTCTGATGGCAAAGCAGAGCAGTGAAGAGTTATCAGCAGTGTACACTTTAGACAATTTCTTGGGTTGCAACCTCTCAAAGTTAGCTGAACCTCATGACAGACCTGACCCTATCTGCTGAGAACCAAACCTTGCTTGCATGTTGTTTATTCCAGCTGTTTTCATAAAAGAGGCTGTTGTTGCTGGTATAATTACTAGGGACATGTCACTCATACTACCCCACTTCAAAAACACTGAAATGTACCTTTAAGCTTTAGAAGCAGCTGTTATCAGTGAGAAAGCACCAATGAACCTGTGTCAAGTTAACAAAATAAGCTAACTAGAAAACATTTAATTGTAGTCAGTTTAGTGGTGTTTTATATCTCAAAAATAAAAAGTGGAAAAATATAACTCTGCATTGTTTGAGGAAGCTGATTCCCAAACTTTACTATGTCATCAAAATTAACATATATGACAAGAAAAGCACTCAGAGAGCGCAGACCCACGCCAAGCATATTGTGATTGTCACGCAACACTTAAGTCCTACTTTAATGTTATACTCCCTTTCAGCAGACTGTCTGCTACAATCTGGTGTTAGATGCAGGTTTGTACAATAATTTGTTACCGGACAGTATAGAAAATTATGATGACCCAGTACATATTTCATATACTGGATCTTAGTATCCAGAATATTGTTGGATCGTACTTTTACATCTGTCAGAAATTATCGTGACCTTGTCTTGAATTGTTTTGCAAATCAATTTGACCATTTATCGTGGAGTTATATACACATATAGTGACACTGGCCCTATCTCACAATGATAAAGAATCCTTTAAAAAAGTCCTGGATCCAGACGGTGATCGGGATCACCTCCAAAATGTAATATCTTCTTCCTCATCCCATTTTGAACATTTCCTGAAAATTTCATCAAGATCTGTTCATTAGTTTTTGAGTTATGCTGTTCACAGACAGACAGACAAACTCTCCCCAAAACATTATCTCCTCAGGGGAGGGAAGTATCCTGCTTATTGACAAACAGCCACAATGAGTACTGACCAGGTCAGATGAAGTCAGCTTAAGAGTAGCAATTCAGTAAAGACGAGATGATTGGAGGAAAGATGTGACCCAAAAGGTCCAATGCTAAATATGAACTGATGATTGAATACCAAAGACACAAGCAGAATTAGGCAGACAGATAGTGGACTCTCTCATGTTAACCCTGTGCTTCTGTTCTCTTTGGAGCCAAATAGTTCTCTAGGTGAGGCGAGGCAGGTGATCAATAATCAGGAGAAAGTGGCCGCTGGCCTTGATCCTAATTAGTGCAGAGTTAGAGCAGATTAGCTCACACCTGAGACCCTACCTTAGCCTTCCTCAAACAACAGCTCACTAATTATCAGGCTACCAAGACGCCAAAGACACCTCCACTCAGCTTATGAAACCCTTCCCTCCTAAGACCAAAAATAAAGTAACAGAAATACATTTTATGATGGGAATTTCAGAGGGGAGGGGTTAGTGGCATGATCCTTTCGAATAAAGACAAATTTCAAGGGAAGGGAAGGATTAACCATTAACCTTTTGTTATCACAGTCAAGTCTGTTAAAACAGTTCAGAGAAAGGTCAGGTAGAGAGGGCCACGAGGAGATTAGTGCTTTGCAAGCACTGTGTATACATTACACTGTATGTGTGTTTGTGACTGTGTCTGTGAACAGGATTGCCTGAAACAAAACCCAGTCACCACTCGAGTTTCTAAATATAGACAGTATCTACTCTCTGTTGTCCTGTTTTCCTCCAGAAAAAAAAAGTTTGTTTTGAAATGCAGGGACGTGGTTAACCCATCATACGGTCAACGCAGCTGCTTAGCATCAGCTTGTCATTAAACTTAGCTTGACTCTGCTATAGTCATTCTGAATGACTTTTCACAAAACAAGAAAAAACACAAATTTAATCTAACGTAACATCTGAAATGAAAAAAAACATAATTAAATAAATATAATATAAATTGTAACACTCAAATATAGTTTTACATATCCCCAAAGTTTCATTTATATTATGACAAAACCAAATGCAATACATGTGGCACCAGCTATTGGTAACAGGAAGTGACATGATCTCATCCTTCAATATACTACTCAGATCTTCCTGATCATATCCACATTAAATGTGTGATTCTGTTCTGTATTTTCATTCTGTGTTATAGAGACAGTAAGGTTACGCTGAAGGGCATGACCCTGACCCAAACTATCGTGTTCACAGGAAGTTGTTGCAATGTTTAATCTGTCTCTAATCTCACATGATTAACTTGAGCACATCTACATATTAACACTCAGAAACAATCAGAGTGCCACCTAGTGGAAAGAGGCAACACCGTCTCAGAAATCAACTGATTTTCTTAAAGTCTGAACGATGATTACAGTCAATGCATGAGTTAAATTCAAAAATCTTTATCATATCAACCCATTTCGATCAAACTGTTCGAGCTAAGCTGTTAGCACAAACATACAGTATTATCTCCAGTGCATGAGGATGATTAGGTGTCTAGAGATGCAATTTCATTTGAATTTCATGAATAAGGAATGATGCAAACCAACCATCCACTGGTTATCACACTCTAGCCTCTTTTATTTTCTGTAAATTGCATAGTTTACTCTATCAAACGAGAACAACCAAATGAATAAAGTGAATTGTCAAACATTTAATCGTTACTTTTTATACACATGCTCACATGCTTATGTTTCCAGACTTATAAATAGAAGATGTGAGCGCCTGTTTTCAAAACAAAGACTTCTGAACGAGCCAGGCCATGCCTAATGCGCATGGACAGGCTGTGTGTAACTGTAAAGAAAGTGTGTGTGTGTCTCTGTGCAATGTTCACGGTTCCTCACCAAGCTTGACCTGGTTTGGTCTGACACTTCTGCCAGTCTGCATACAGAAAGAAAATTCACACCAGAGCACATAGAGCACACAAACACACAAACACACACAGATGCATTCTTAACCCTGATGTGTGTACTTGAACACACAAACACACACTCATCCAGCTGGCCATCAAATAGCGCTCTCCAAACACAGAGTCCAGGAAAATAAGTCACAGAGTCAATCACACACAGACACTCACATTAAAAGCACACACAGATGTCATCTCCCAGTCAATATAGCTCCTCGTTCAAAGAGACGGAGGATATTTGTAGAGCTGCCACCAATGATGATGAGTCTATTAACCCCGTGGCTTCTGGGTCACACAAGAACCCTTCCTCTTCTACACTTCCTACCCTCTGCACTGGATCCATGAATAAGCTGCAGAATTCAGGAGCAGAGTTGTTGGCTCTCTGCTCTTGTTGCTCAAGAAATGACCACATCAGGCAGCTGAGATTCCTCTCAAGTGGCTCTTCATGTACTTTTTCTCCCGATGACAAATAGGACTTGGCCGTACCTCTAATTTAAGGGAAGCAGCGGTCAGAGAGACGGAAATGAGGAAGTCTAATCACTGCAATGATGATGGTGGTAATCAGGTAAAGGTACTGTGTGCCTAACAGAGGGATTTGATTTGGTTGCTAATTATTGAGTTAGCTTCCAGAGAATAGAGGTGCCACAGCGATAAAGGGATAGGACTTGTGTGTCAACTAAAAAATGTATGTGCTCCAGTGACAGTGGGCCTTAAACTAACCCAGAAGGACTGAAACACAGAAGATGTAAAATATGCATACAGCCATTTTCTTACTTTACACATTGGGCTCTTAAAACAAACCATTTACAACAATCATATTATCAGTGGGTGGAATAAAACACAACAAGTAAACTAGATGAGTTAAAGATGCGATAAGGAGGATCTATTTTAGTTGGACTGCCTCGCCACCTTCTGGCCCGGAGTCTCACGCACACTGTTGTAAAGATGTAACAACACGTGTTTGTTCTGAAACAAATTTTCTCGGGTAAAGACAGCTTTTTACTGGATATAACACTACAAGGTAAGGTATTTATCAGTACAGTTACGTAGCACTGTTGACTGAAACGTGACAACAAGCAAGCGTAAGTTTGCTGTACGTCAGTAGCTGGCTAGCTACGACATAACTGTAGGCTAACATGACAATAAGCGGCGTTATCATAACCTCACTCTTCATTTTATTGATAGACTCTTAAGTTTGAACAGACCACTGCAGAATAACTGCTGCATGTGGAATGGAAAGACCATCATCACAAACAGCATAGCCCATGTTTTAGCCTTTAGCTCAGGCTGTATCACTCGCCTGTCTAGCTTTCTTCTACTCTTCTGTCCTTTTTCTGTCTGACAGTCAGGCTCCTGTGTCAACCATCACTACAAAATTAAACACAGAAATTGTTTTCAGCAGAGAAAAACACAGATCTCTCTTCTCACTGATGAACTCAGTCTGCCTGTGTGGTGTTGGTGTTAGAGACTCATGCCATAAATAAATAGCATTCCAAAATAACCTTTATTGGTGCTGATAATCTCATTTTAAAGAGTGGTTTATGATCAGGCATACATCTAAAATAGATAATTTTTCAAGATCACATAAAAAACTCCTCACAGCTCTTTTATTACAGAGGGTAGGATAGTTCTGAAGACTTTTGAGTCCTCTTTAACTCTTAAACAGGGAATGAAAAGAAAGGAAGGCACTGGGTGAAATGGTGCACACTGGTGCTGCTAATGAATGGATCTGTAATGGTAATGTTTTCCAGCTCACTCTGGCTGATTGCCAATTCTAATCTTTAAGCACATCATTTTTCCATATAACTGCAAACACCATTAAGTCTGTATCAACATTTACTCCTCCTCTTTAATACAGTCATTGAGTAGCTGGATGATACTAACGACTCCAGAGGTACATATCCATTAAGCAGAATAAAAAAAAAGACAACAGCATGTGTATTACATGAAAAAGAGCCTCTGACCCTGACACTAAAGCAAGCAAACAAATGATGGTGAGTGTTGCATGAGGAAAGATGTAAGAAAGACTGAATCTGAAACAAAGATGCCTAAAGATCAATGGGACAGATTTAGCGAGCATGACAGAAGGAACCAATCAAAGCTGGTCTTTTATGTTACTCTGGATTTCATGTGTCAATAATAGTTTTATAATATCATTCTTGTTGCTAAAAAAATCACATTTATAGAGTCAACTAAAAAATATTAAAGGAAACTGTTTTAAGATGGGTATACCTACAGTTTTTCCAAATAATATCAAAACTGGGTGCTGTCACCTGCTTTATGTAAAATGCAGCATAAAATTGACAGGTGGTATCTTTAGATTAGGTCACTGAAGCCAATGCCAAGTCTATTTCACAGACTCGATAAATTTAAAAGTAATAACATACCCAAGTTTGAATAAGATAAGATAAAATAAGACATTCCTTTATTCACCCCAGAACAGGGAAATTTACAGAGTTACAGTAGCAAACAAGAAAGTATGAGGTGAAAAACTTTACAATAAGGATATATTAAATAGAATAATTTTTATGGTGTCATCTAGAAAACAAAATTTGTACACAAGAACTACATAAAGGTTAAAGATCTACTGAAATAGGTTTTCATAATGAAGTCTGACCACAGTTAGAGGATAAGTCATCTAGGTGAAGAAGCCTACTACTGAATGAGCTTTTCAGTATATAACACATCTCCACAACTGTCAAGTCAAACTTATCAAGCTGGAGAAATAACTGCAGACAACATGCCAAACGTTAATAAAGCAAGAAGAAAAAATGCTGGGAAAGTTACGAGGGTAATCATTTCACAACTGCAAAGGCAATGCAAGCAACAACCCAATGTCAAACCAACCTGTAGACCAGAATCCACTGTATTGCGCTTCTATCTGTTGACACTGTGGCAAAACATTAGTTCCTGTTTGAGGATGGTGTTGAGAGTCAGGAGATTATGATTGTAACTGAGCAGAGATGTGAGCAGCTTGAAGGGCTGCTTGGCCCCAACTGTCTGTGATTGGAAATATCCTGTCCTGCAATCCAGGCAACTACAGCAGAGCTGGTCAGTTACTTCAGACTAAATACAATCAGAGACAGAGGGGCATTTACTTTCATTCATGTGTCAAATATAAACTTTCAAGAAGGAGAGCTGACTAAGGACATAGATCCTCATTTTCATCCACTCACTGTGCGACATCCCTGAAAAAGACCTCAGGGTTAGGGTTGAGGATCAGCTGGGACAGATGTAGATGCAGCTTCTTGTCAGAGATTTCCTAACCCCACATAAAGTCATTTTCAGCTGAGCTCACAATTTTGAGGTGAGGACTGTTTCCTGAGTTTGACTTAGACATTAAAATTGGTCAATTGGTTCTTGTGACCGCACTGTGTATTTATACCTTCCTATTGTTGTTGTTATGGACTGTGTGTATCTGTGACTGCAATTTGTTTAGTTGTTTAGTTTTTTACCTGGTTAAATAAAGGTTATTATTATTATTATTATTATTATTATTATTATTATCATCATTAGATAGAGGGCTGTGTCCCTGTCAACGCACGCTCATGTCACTAGCTGTTGAGATAGAAAGCTACATGCTGACACCTACTGCTCATTTGAAGCAAGCACAGGACTGTGCACTTCACTCTGCTTCATCACAATAAGACGTGAAACAACAAATGTACATTTAGTGTTTTAATAGTCATTTTTTGTGTAATTACATTGGTATTTTGATTAGAAAACATCAGAAAAAGAGCAAGATGATATCAACATATAAAAGATCAAGTTACTCAAGATATAACTTTGACCATTTTTGGAGGGTTTAAATCTGCAGTAATTGAACAAGACATATGAAATCAGACACTGTAGTTTGTAAAAATGCATGAATGAATACTCAATGACATGTTAATCTACTGAAGTCATAACAAAACAGTCCCTCTCCTCCTCCTCTGTCCTTGGTCAGAAGCAGAGTGTGCACTGGGCTAAATCTCTGTAACATTGGTCAATTTGCACTTGAGGTTTGAGGCGAGCATTTGGTCAAGGTTGTGTAAACAGTTCTGAAAAGCACGAGATTATGCTACTCTCTGTACATCTGTTAAATCTTAGGAAGGAAAAAAGTAAGATGTGCATTTGCTCAAGGGAAAAATAACAAATTTAATCTACAGCATAGTGTTAAAGGCACAGTATACCCCAATATGACAATACCTCACCAGCATTTGATACGTAATACATGTAAAGAATAACAGTACCATCTGATTTCCGAGATATTATCCTATGCACATACCCACAAACAAAGTGCATTCCCTTTATCATACCACACTGCATAGTTTCTGCCTCAATTTGGGCATCAAATATGTACAATATCTCATTTCCAGTTAAGTAAGCTGTATATTCAAGTAGAAGCCTTAAAAAGCTCATTTCTATACATCTCTCCCTCTCCCAAGCATTAACAGCTAAATTCAGTTTAAGGCAAAGATTTGGAATAAGAAAGGAATTAATGAATGTTGTTAACTTCCTCGTAACGCTTGTGTTGTGACGTCCGTAGAAAAAGCCTCTGGTCGTCTGTAAAATTCCTCCCCGATGACGCGCTGTTTAAAAAACCTCTGACTCATGACGCGCCAAAGCCGGGGGCAGCGTTGTCCCACAGGGACCCTGAAAGTAATGCCTGTGTCACATCACACACACACACACACACACACACACACACACACACACACACACACACACACACACACACACACACACACATACACATTGATCTCAAAGTGCCTCAGAGTGAGTGAATGACTCAGTGACTGGCTGCTTAAAGAAGGTTTAGCACAGTGCCTTCATGCTGCCAATGGGTGGCACTAATCTTCCATTTAAACATGTATCCTTTCTCAACAGGTTGATGCCCTTTTTGATTCACATATTTAATGCTCGTCTAAATTATTATAGCACCAGAAAGGCAGTATTGGTCTATACTCTGTTAGCATGCACACAGTTCCTCATCTGACTTACGTAAAGTACTCAGATTTTGGTGTACTGCCGGTGTTAAACTCTGCCACTGGGACACCCCTGGATGCAATCTGAGGGCCAAACATGGCTGCTGGGTAAACAATGGAGGATGTGCCGACCTAAAGGTTAAAATAAGGGAGGAATGACAGAGGAAACTTTAAACATCAGTCATTGTGATTCAGTTTAAAAATGCTATTCAACATAAAAATATTGAGGTAATGTCTCATAAATGCAAAAACTCACCACCAGACAGAGATCACACGTTTCCATCTCTTTCTCCACCTTGGTCAGGATGTGCGAGTCCAGAGTTTCTCCGAAAAACACCACGTTTGGCCTCAGCAGACCATGGCAGTCGGTTTCATCACACCTTGATGCAGCAGCACCAAACAGTTTTTGATGTTTAATTTGTTGTGATTTGGTGTCAGAGCGATTAGTGGGGCATAATACAAAAGCATGAGTCACACAGACAACATTTCAAAGAGTGTGTGGTGAGGTGCTTAGTTTCACCCCATAAAAACAAGAAACTTTCAGACAAATGTTTAACTGTAATGTTAAATCTTATTTATTTATCTATTTATTTTCAATATTTCTCTGATCTCTCTAACTGAAACTTTTTGGGGTTTCTTGTACCCTCTGCTCTTAAGGGATTTCATGTATTTATTTCTATGACAACCATTTTTCTTCCGGTTTTAGTCTTAATATTTTACCCATGTCTGTCCTTCTCTGTCTGTTCCAATGTGAAGCACTTTGAGCTGTATGCTTGATTGTATGAAAAGTGCAATGTAAATAACGCTGAGTTTGACTTAATGGAAATATCACACAGACTAAATTGAAGCAACATCGCTTGCCTGTTCTCAGTATTTGAATTTGAATTTAAAAAAAAACATTGCATAAAAATCTTTCATCATATTAAGAGCATCACTTTTCTGTTTTTAGGCCTGAAAGGAAATTCATATGGCACACTGTTGCCACCAACTGGAAGTCCTCATATCACAATCTGTGGTACACCAAAGCATTAAAGTGCAGCACAAAGGTTACTTCAGTGCATGATAAAAGAAAGATCTTGGGCCCAGAGTTTCTGAAAGAAATGGTTCACAGTGTTCTCACACTGATTCACAAAGGCAGCAACAGCCCAAAGTCCATTCTGGGTGTTAAGAGTCAGCAAGTCTGTTTTTTTTCTGAGTTATCTTCAGAAAAAAATAAAATACTGTGTATGCAGTGTACAGTACAAGCCACTGCAGCGGGTAGGGAGGCAAGAGTTAGGACAGAGAGTGCTGGAAAGGAGCAGTACAGCAAAGAAGCAAACAGAAGATGAGGATGGCAGTTACAGCTTTATCAAAGTACATGTTTGCATTTTTGCAGTTTTTACCAAATATGGGCTATTTGACTTTTAGCTGTTCCCAATTTAGGGCTATTGGTTGCAAAAAAGCCCCAATCCACACCCTACAACCTGTAGATTCTTTTCAGATAACAAGAAAGGGAATTTTTAAAATAAAGCAGTCAACCCACTTTTTAGCCCAAAAAAACTGCAGAAAAACTTTGACCCACTGAAAACAATCATTAATTTCATGGTGAGACTGAGATCTTTTTTTTTTTTAACCCCTTTTGGGTTTTCCCTTTGTTTCCTCTTTAAAAATCCTTCTGCTGATAGGGAACATCACAATGGTTTGATTGGTTTTTTTTTTTTACATTTTATTTATATTACTGTTAAATGTTATTATTGCAATCTGTGTTTTTCCTTTTGATTCATCTCTCTTTGGCCTAGCTGCTGAGTCTTATAAAAGGCCTGCTTAGGCTGGACACAATGTTTATGCTTTGCGTCATGGCATAAGGAAAATGGAGCTTGAAAATGGAGCTTCTGGAAAATGTGGTAATTGTGGAAACTCTCTTATCAGGATGTAAATTTGGTTCAGAGACGGGAAACTCTTGGTCCAGTTTGCAGCAGTTCACATAAGTGCATATAAACCTGACCTTCAGCATTATTCATATGACATGAGAGTAATCCCACCTCGGAAGTTTATCCACTGGAATCTGTGCATCAGCAACATCTGGGCCAGGTGCACTGTACATGAAGAGAAAGAGCACAGGAGTTTAAATCACATTTAATCCACACATGGGGTCAGATTGAAGACATCATGCTACAAATCCTACACATTTATGGGTGTGTTTATGTGTATTCCAGAGGTGCTGCCTTTTACCCTTTGTCCTTCAGGGAAGAACATATGGGGCTCCGCTTGTTCACAGTCACATGTCCACAACTTACACAACGGGTCTCCATCAGAGTACCTGCAGGTTCACATGGAAAACACAGCTGTTGGTTAGAGGGGGTCACAGAGAACATCTCTCTCCATATGCAGAATATGTCAACAGTGATGGCTCTGTAGTCTGACTCACAGGCAAGTAATTAGTCTGGGTTTCTGCAATAAAATGCATGAACACAGACAACCCAGACAAGGCCATACTGAGAGAATCACCATTTAAACTTGATCTTTAGGATCTTGTTATGCTTTATTTTTCCACTATTTCCAATAAAGCCTTTGTGATTAAACCAGTAGAAGTATTTTGTCTCTAGATGGTAACTTAAAGCCCCTGTCCATTATTAAAGAAAATCCCCATTAAACACTAAAGCAGGTCTTATGTTCCATAGGCCAAATTCTGTCCCTCACCATGAACTCTGAGCACGTGTTTGGAGCCAGCTTGGTGGTGTAGGTCGTCTATGCACTGGGTGATGACAACCACAGAGCGTCCCTGCTTCCACAGCCGGGCCTCACACTCTGCTATAGCCAGATGTGCAGCGTTGGGCTTCTTGTTCAGAGCCAGCTCTCTCCTGTAATGGTAAAACTCCCAGACTCGGGATGGGGTGCGGGAGAAAGCCTCTGGTGTTGCCAGGTCCTAGGGATGTATCAGCACAGACTTGTTTTTAGAGCTAGGAAGGGACAAATGTGAAGAAGTCAGAAGCAGGAATAAAAAGCACAGAATGGGAGACAGCAAAGAAATCTAAGCGCCTCATTTAGACATTTTACCCTGTAGATAATCCTCTCTGCAGCCCACCTCAAGATGCCATATTATGAAACAAACAGTTATCTCTTTCCTGGCTGTTGCTGCTGAGATAAATCCTCTGAGATATGTGATTTATTATGTAAACAGAAATAAACACCCACACAGCAACAATGACTGAAACACAGATCTAAATAAAACAAATTTAATAATTAGTACAGCCTGTTACAGAGGTATGTTTTTCACCTGAGACTTCCATTTCCTCCACTTTTCATGGTCTCCTCTAAAGGTTGGGACTCCGCTCTCTGCACTCACACCTGCCCCTGTGATGATTGCTATGTGCTTGGCTTTGGAGAAGATTTCACGAAATTCAGACATGTCTACGAGAGAAGAAGAAAAGGAAAACTGAGTCTTTTTAAAAATTAAATCCACTGTTTTCACTTCTGTATATGTAGTTATTTTTAAGCTGCACTTTTGTTTTTCCTTCCCAGATATCTAATAAATTGTAGCAAGAATTTCTGTTCTTTTACCCTGTAAGGTTCAATAATAACTTACTAAAATAATGTTGAATAAATCAAAGACAGATTCTTTTTTTACCTGAGCTGTGTTTTGCTGTGTCATTTGATAGTCCTCTTCTCACATGATTGGAACACAAGCGAAGACCAAGGGTAAACACAGCTCGATTGTGCAGAAGCATTTTTTTCTATCATTTCAGGCAAAGAAGAGAGAAAATAAGAAAAAGGAAAATGAACAATAAGAACAAGAAGAGACTTTCAAGTTCCTTTTTTACTGCATACTGCTTCCAGATGCATTTTTAAGATATCAATTCTAACATTACATGCATCACAACTTTTGAGCACAATACAATAAATGTTGTATTAGTTTCAGCTTCATATATAAAAAAGATATGCAGGCCTGTTTCACAAACCTGTGTAATCTTAAACAATTTGAATCCACAGAACTTCACTTTTACATAAATAAGAATTTCATTGTTTCCAAAATAATTAATGTTATATCCATTTGTTATATTTTACATGTATTGAACTACTCTACAGTATGCAGTATGATAAGATATGAGATTATAATCTAAAAAAGGAAGCACTTATAATCTAAACTGTAAAAAAAGGTCTTATTTGAAATAACATTGCTTCGAAAAATCAAAATAGTACAACATAAGGCTGCAGACTGCACACACCGTTTAGAGGTTGAGCAACTCTGGTTTCAACTACACAGAGGAAGCATGGCGACCGACAAGACTAGGGATGTGCACACAACACACTTTTGAGCATTTACATCGGAAATAAAAGTAAGGCAGGGTTAGACGACCTGTTCAGATACAGTCACTAAAAAAAGAAAGCAAAGGCACGCCCTGCATACCTGAACAAAGATTGTAGAAAAGTGTGGGAACAGGTTTTACTGGCTTCTCGGCGTAATGTTCAAAAGACCCCCACAAGTCACTACTTCACCGCTTTAAGATTAATTTGATTTATAAAACACAATGTACACGATACAACGGGGCTGCTTTAAACACAAAAGGTTGTTTCAGAGGCTATCTTAAACTTTTAACAGTTTCCTTGTCAAATGTTGACGTGCTTCCTGACACACAAACAGGAATTAGCGTGCACCTCCCAACACGAATATCCACGAGTAAACTGCTCAAAACATGAACACGACAAGTGCTTTCAACCAAAGTTTCTTGGACGTTTTTCTATTAACTTACCTTTCTTTGTAAAAACACCACTTTCGGGGTAAAAAGTCTCACGGAGTTTTCTTGTTTACCTCCAGGTCAATTATCATGAGGGGCCGTAAACAAACCACACTGTCGCAAACATGCTGTAAAAAAAATGCACACAAGTAAAATGTAACAGGCGCGCCATCTAGTTGCGAAACACCGTCAGTGAGGTTCATTCAGGGTGGTTCATTCACTGTTCTGCTCTGTGTGAAGAGGCGATTCATGGTGCACCATTGAAGTCCTAGGTGGAAGAAATTCGTCGTACAAATACATATTAATGTATTTGTTTACACCTGTATGTCTGTATGGTTATACTGAAAATAGCGTTAAGTCTTGTGTGAAAACGAATAGGCTATCAGCGCCTAATCTTACTCATGCAACTAACAGAGCTAAATAATGATAACACAGAGGTGCCTCTGATATTGCACTGTTAAACTAGTTCACATAAGTTTACAATTTATTTATCTATTTATTTTTATTTTTTTCTGTGTGGGATGAAAATACGTTTTCCTTTAATTTGATTTTTAAAAATGGATTGTGCCATTACAGCTATATAGCTGTAAGAAAAAAAAAAAAAAAAAAGAATGTAAGAATGTAAGTGTTACTGTTGTACCATACAGGGTAAGTAATCTATAGGATATCAGGAAGTGATGTGAAATTCACTTTTATTTTTTAAAACCTATTATAAATAAACATTAGATCACCTTCCAGTCTGGTGTTTTTTTATTATTATTATTCTAATCATTGTAACAATCGAAAAATAATCAATTTGTTAGTTTCTTTGCTTAGCCTCTTCCAAAATACAAGGCACTATTTGAAGAACATTATTATTTTTTATGGTCATTTGAATTTATAAAATGAAAATATAAAATAGAAAGGCTACTGTATGACCAGATCTAAAAATCGAGACATTTTTGTCCATTTAAAAAAAAATACCCATATTTGATCAGGATATGTAAGATGAGGTTATAATGTTCTTTTTTCCTTTATTTTGAAATTATTCACTCAGTCTGTATCAATGTCAAATACCACCAACGCCTCTCTCTCTCTGTCAGTGTGTGTTGTGTTAGTGTGTGTGTGTGTGTGTGTGTGTGAACTCCCTCCCTCCCTCCCTCCCTTCTCCCCATCAGCAGCAGCTCCCTCTCAGTGTGTGAGAGTCTGGCCGTGGTGGTGGTGCTGCTCCTGCCCCGGTCGGCCAGCAGCAGCAGCAGCAGTCTCCCTCTGGACGCAGGTTCAGATTGATGGCGACCACTTCAGACAAGAGCACAGACCGCAGACCCATACGGAGACTCCGCTCCAAGAGCGACACCCCCTATCTAGTAGAAGCCCGACTCTCCTTCAACCTGAGGACAGGTAGGAGCTCACACATCCTCCCTGCATCCCCCCAAAAAATCTTTCTCCCAGCTGTTTTTTTTTAGCGGGTGTTGTCCTGTGGATATACCCAAAATGCGCGCATGTTTTACGCAAATGAAATAGCCAACAACGTATTTTTGGGCTGGTTTCCCTGTGGGCTGCATTTCATATGAGATTATCCCTCTAACATGTAACGGATAGCTCTAAATATCCTCTTAGGGGAGGCTGATATGTGGCTGAAATGTTATGCAACTTTGTAGACCAACGCTGGTGGTTTCTGACGTGTCTGGCGCAAAACGCAGAGGGAGTTCAGATTGCCTATTAAGCAGGCTTTTTACAGCTTCAAATGCCGCTCATGTGTGATTTCTGAATTTGTCAACGCTTTGTAATTGCTACCACTGTAATTCAACGCAGTTACATAATACGAAGAAGCTTCAACGTGACCTGTAGTAGGCTTTGGCTGTGTGTGTGTGTGGTGCACAAAATCTGACGGGATATCCGGTGTATGTGCAGCCTTTAGATTTTAATCACTGAAATTTAAACAGTTGTAACAAATCCTTTGGTGATTATGTTGATGATGATGATGATGATGATGATGATGATGATGGTGATGGAGATGGTGGTAAAGAATAGTGTGTTCAGTCTTCTTTATCAGCCCTTACAAGCATGTTGCATCCCCTGTTACCATGGTGACTTGGCATTTTATGCTGACTGAGTCAACAGGATTCAGATCTTTTGTACACCAGTGAAGAAGAAACACGCTGGTTTTGCCAACAACACATAGTCATGCCAGCCTTTAAATGATCTGTGAAGGTTTTTTGGTGCCTGTGGCCGTGGCTTTTCTTTGTCTCATTCATCCGGATGTTAAGTGTGCACCCACATGAGAATGACATCACTGCTCTGTTTGATGATAATGTTATGACAGAAGGGATGCAGAGTGGTCTTAAAAGCTATCACAACATTAAAAAAAAAACCTTCCGAGGCTCAAGTATCTCAGCCTGCTGGAGTCACACTGATCTCTCCAGTCAGCAGAACGTGTGAGATGAGTACAACGCCTATAGCACTGTGCAGTGTGGATGCTTGCCATCTCAACAAGGGATTTTATACAACATGTATCTTAGTCTTTTTTTTAAATTGAAGTATCTTTATCTGCAGATTATAAAGGTAACAGTGATTTTGAAGTGCACTGATGTAAAAGAAAAAGGTTGCAGATATCTTTTAAAGGAAAGCCAACAAATTTGTCACAAACTTAGTTGTTACTCTGAGGAATAAGGTGTAGAATGATAACAGCATAAAGAAACATGCTTTTCAAATTGGCAAAGCAGAGTAAGTATCTGATTTGACAAGTTACACAAGCGTCTGTGAAAGACATCTAACAGCAAACATATATGTCCATGCACACAGATCATTGTTATTTATGTTTTATTTTTTAAATTGTTATTGGATTCATTTAATATATATATATTTTTATTTGATTGAAGTCATTTTTTGTTATTGTGTGTTTTTGATTGGTAATTTTTTTTTATTTGTGTATTGACGTTGAAAACCTGTTTTTAAAAAATTAGAAAAAAAATATCAATAAAGCTTATGTTGAATTTGAATTTGAATCTGGCACTAGGGCTGTGGTGACATGGTAACTTTAATTTAAGCTGTGAACTGTGGGATAAGCTGGTAATGTTTTGGGTAAAATGCAAAAAATGAGTGTATGGAATCATTAGAGTTAATATTTATTCAAACTATAAAATATTGAAATGTTTGTCAGCAGTTTGACAAAAACAAAGCTCCAGAATGTATAGAATTTCTATTTAGTTGTGAACTTTTTGACCCTCTAGACTGGCAATGCAGAAAAAAAAAAAAAAGAAACAGAGAAAGTGCATCAGAGGTAACATTCCAAATCAAGTAGCCAAGAGTGCCGGTAAAAAATAAAAGGAGGCATGAAGCAGGTTGCCTGGATCGGCCCATTCCTACCGATATCCAATCAAGCTTTTAAGGGCTGGATCAGGCTGCTACCTGGATCAGGATCAGTGTATCTCTAGTTTAAAGAGGGGATATTATGCTTCCAGTGTTTTAAAACAAGAATATAAAGTAACAGTGCTGGATGTCCACAGTAAACATATGTACGTTTTCAAACCGCTACATATTCATTATGTCTAGAAATCCCAGAATCTGTCTTTAAACTGCTATAAAGGGTCCACTCTAAAAATAGTGCATGATCTACACAAGATCTTCACAAGGCTTGCTAAAATGAAGAGGTCAGTTTGTATCTCTCTGGAGGGGCAGGTTTCAAACACCAAGGTCTGCTCCTGACAGGCCTCCAGAGGGCTGGCCAATCATAGGGAAGGGGGTCTGTGAAGTTGGGAGTCTGAAAGAAACAGCAGCTGAGACACAGAATTTAAGACAGAGGCTATAATACGGGTATGAGAAAAGCAGGGTTAGTTTAGCTGTAAATTATGTAAAGCTACTGGAGGGACACCAAATGGACGTTATAAGCCTTTATAAAAAAAAGCCCAATACCTCCTCTTTAATGTACCCTATATCTGCATGTCAAAACTGTTTTTAAGTCTGTACTATGCCAAGTCAAGACAACTTTATTTATATGGCGTATTCTGTAAGAACTAATGTTGACCAAAGTGCTTTACACGGTAAAAGGCAGAAGAAAACAAAATAAATCGATATTCATTCGTTCTTAAGACATAAACAAATCACAACAAAGACTAAATTGGTGCTGACTAAATTAAAGTACTGAAAATCCAAAACTAAGATAACTCCATATTAGACACACAGTCAAAACAATTGGGGCCCATGAGGCATCCACAAGAGGCGAGCTACATCTGTGTGACACAGGTTAGTCGACTGCCTTTAGTCCTCTAGAGCTCCTCCAATTCAGAAAGCAGGAAAGCAGTTACCCAAGAGAGATAGACAAGAAGAATAGAGTTTATTTACTACAAATTAATCAATTTATCTTTTCTCATTTAATCCTTTATTAATCTATCAGTCTCTTCAGCCATGTAAAGGTCACTCAGCTATGCAGAGCATGAAGTGACTTTGGCTTAATGTGCAGTTTAAAGTGTCAGCACTAAATAAGGTTGATTTTGTCCACTATCAGTCCATAGAATCAAAGAATCTAAAATCTTCATCACACAGTTTCCACTCTGTACGTTGCATGTTTTGTCATCAGCTCCATCTGGCACCTCTCTCCTCTGGCTAACCATGCAGGAGTTGTAATGACACCTCCCAGGAGTTCGATATGAACCCAATCGCTGCTGGAAAAGAGCGGCGGTGCTCAATTCTGTTTTCCTGGATGAGTGAATGCAGTGTAAAAAAAAAAAAAAAAAAAAGGCCCCCAGCTTGTTTATCTCAGATAAGCCCTTGTAGTTCCAGGCTGCTCCTGCCAATGAGTGTTTGGCCTGGGGAGACGAGCTTGTTGTCAATGGCAGGACACTGTCGTGCGTCTCTCTGCTCCTGTTTTTTATTCCTCTACTCTACAACCAGCTCTCACAAAGCATGAGGACAGTACGGGGGCGATTCGTACAACAGCGCTGTTGACTCACTTCCACCTGAAGAAGTGGAGCAGGATTTAGCTTGCTTATTGCCAAGGAAACCAGAAAGTCTGGTGGTTGTGAAGCCAGGTGCTTAATAATGATAAATGACCAAGGCTGCCAAGGCCGTGAAAAATAACCAACAATTATCTTTGGACAAAGTAATGGCTTTGCTTTCTCTCTCTCTGGAGAGTTTTACAGTTGCTTGCACTTAACCCAGCATTTAAACATTGAGTCCTCAAAGAGTCAAACAAGGAGCGGCTTTAATTGATGTGTTATACGTGGAAAAATTTATCATTCATCCACAGAAAAGTGAATGGGTGTTTTGCTTGGTTTTATCAATGAAGGGAGTAGAAAAACACCTCAACATCTAACACAGACACGTTGCAATTAAGACACTGCCAGTCTGGCTTCCTCTTCAATGAAAACTGTAATTCTTTTGATGTGTGTTCAGCTTGTGTGTGAGATAATTTGGAGGCAAGTGAAATGTTCAGAGCCAACTCTGTCATTCAGTGCTCACACTGCTGATACTTTGTTTTTATCCCTCTTTTTGTTGTTGTTGCAGAAACAAGGCAGCAGCACGCCGACAACTGACACTCTGTTGGCTTGTAATAGAATCAGCGAGCATGTATGAAACATCGTTTTATTGCATTGACCTGCTTAGCGGCTGCACTAATCTAATCTGCCCCACAGTTTAACGGCCCTGCACACAGTCACAAAGACATTATAATATAATGGCTTCCATTACTGTGCAGCTAGAAATGGTTGCGTCACCTGTCATCCAACATTACAGGGTGTAGGTGTAGATGGAGAGTTGACCTACTTTACAGGTTTGATTCTGATAATTAGAGCTAGTTATGAAACTTTAGAGTGCCGGCTCAGCCTCACACACATGCACATATTGACACACACACACACATAGTATCCTGGGCCAGCAGCTGACAGTGTTTGGGAACAAGCGTCTGCGCTGTTTACCCTTGAATCTTGTCGTTTAGTTTGGAGCCAAAAAGCAGAGCTGGTGTTCTGTGTGTGTGTGTGTGTGTGTGTGTGTGTGTGTGTTTGTGTATGTATGCATCATAATGTGCGTGTCTGTGAGCACCAACTTTGCATGCACACCACTCTCTTGTTCCTGTGATGTGTTCATGTCGTCTGGAAGCTGACGCAGCAGCCGTCTCACTGGGAGAAGCTGTCTGTTGGTGTGTGTGTGTGTGTGTGTTTTACATCTGACCATCCTTCAGCAGCCCCATCTGTTTTCTGTCTACCGCACAGCCATGCTAACACACAAGATGCTCTCCCTGTTAGCTTTCGATTTTCCTTCAACATCTTCTAGCCAAAGACACCACAAATCTTTTTAACACACAGGCAACTATCTTAGTCTGGCTCCAGTGCCTCTGCCTCTACTATTTTTTGTTATATTCTTTTAGCGCACAGTAAAAAAAAGCACATGTAACAGCCTCAATCTATCTTTTGAATACTGCATACTGATGCTTTTGTGCAGCCAGTTAAATGTTATTGCCTGTTTGATTGTGCAATAAATGGCTTTATTAAAGCAGTAGCCAGATAATCTTGACATTAATAGGATCAGAGTTCTTTGTATTGTTAAAACTAGCTCTCAGCAATCACTGAATTTCAAAAGCTCATAAAGAATCTTCTGGTAACCTGCAATTTTGTGGTTTTTGCACACATCTATAAAAAAAATGCAACATTCATTTTGCGACAAGTTTAATTCTAGTTTTGGTATTTTTCCCATGCACCTTTCACCTCTAACAGGTCTACCCTGGCATATGAAACATTACTACCAACCTACCATCTGTAACAGATGTTAATTGTTCTCAACAGCTGTGTGCAGTGTAGAGGAGAGGGGACACTGATGGCTGGAGCTTCGACTATTATACCTGATCTGAATGCAAATAGACACGGCTGGGGCCAAGATTGGGCTGCATTGCAGCTGCTGGAGGATAGAAAATATAGGGTACATCCTCATTAACCATTAATTTACATTTTCTGCATACACAACATGCATACCCTGTAATTACAGCTGTAAATAAAATGCAAGATTGACTACAGAGTATTTTGATTTTTATACTCAGTCACAATCAGTTTGCTTCTTCTGGGCATGGCTGTGTGTTCAATGAGCCCAGCTCATTTTCCACACACCATTTACTGCATCTGTCTTTCTTCCTCTGTCTCCCTCTCTGCTGCACTGTATTGCACTATGTGTACAGTAAGCACCGATGTCCGAAAGAGCGCAATCAATACAGATGCACGGTGGGGACAGGACAGCAGTTTTCTGCAGCAGAGCTCTCTGTGCCAGCAGAGTTTACAGGAGGACTTGGAGAATGTCGTAGAAACAGATACACAGCAGATATTTAGTCTTGATTTTGAACGAAGGTGGAGTCAGATGTGTCTGTTTTGTTGGAGATTTCAAAAGGAAACTAAATTTGACTGCAAGGCCATGAACAAGCAGAATTTGCAATCACCGTTTCACTCTGTCTCTTCATTTTTCAAAGTGAATTTCAAATTAACAGGCTGGGCTGGAGCCAGTGAAAAGCTGTTGAATTTGTAATGTTTTCAGCTGTTTGTAGCAACTCCAGAGGCTATTAGCAAGAGTGTTTAACAAAGTGCTGATAATTAGTGGCAGGAGATTTATACCCTCTGTCTGATTCTTTTAATCTTTTGCTTCTCCTCAACCCCACTTACATTTAAGGAAATACATACATACAGCTGACATTTCCTCTTACAATAGACAAATAGCTCTGCATCTAAAGAATACTAATGATAAAGCACAATAAAGTTAAAGAGTTAAAGGTAAAAGAAATGAAAATCAAGCGTCTATCTTTCCTATTCGGTTGCACTTCTTGTGCAGAAGCATCTCAGATCTGAATAAAACATGAGTGAGAAAAACAGAGCAAAAAATAGCAACGCTATATCTGGGGACGTTTACTGGGTGCTTCTGCTGCATAAATTTTCAATAAACCATCAGTGTCACCAGGCCAGAAGACCTGCCAACCTCTTTAGCAAGATGGTTAAGAGAAAACGACAGGCAGGTGTCTTCTATTAGAGCCTGCAGGAAGTTGCTCCTTCCCAGAATCCTTCTCTCTTTTCTGCTTTCCTTTCATCTCCCTCTCTTGCTCTATGTCACACTTGGAAAGTGTGGGAAAGGCTCCTGGCTGTGATGTGCTTTTCCACACGCCAGCTGAGAAATAACGCTCCTTTTCAAAAAGCTTCCCGAGCTGTAGAAAGCTGCATGATGATGTGCTTATGGGTCATATTTATAGTAAGTGTGGCTGCACATTGGGAAGAGAGACGGAGGAGGGGGTAAAGAAAGCGCCGCAATCCGCAAGGAAGCATTGCCAAGGAGCAATTACGCTGGAGGAAAAAGCTCCGCCTGAATCGCTGTTACTCTCTAATGCGGGTTTTTCTGAATTAAAAGCAGCATGCCATGAATTATGTAGGGTGCTGGAAGATAAGACAAAGAAGGAGACATAAACTACAATGACGATACATTGCCAGAAAGATAATGTCAGATACTTGGGAGGGGGGCAAATGATGAGCATGCCTTCAGCTCATGTGATGAATGTCTCCAGAATGGCATTTGTTGCTGGCGTCATCAGTGCAGCTCCAGCTCTTGAAGACGTTTTTGCTGAGTAAGAGACTTTACAGAGTCAGAATCTCTTTAATGCAGCTGCAAACCCACGTCTCAATTCAATCAAAGCTGCACTGCAGCACTCAGCAGTCATTCAAAATTTTATCTTCTGATAACAGTCAGAGTTGATCTGGCTTAGGCCTCCTCTGGACTTGGAAAGTAATTCTACAATTCAAATCAGGAGCAACGACAACGACAACAGAAAGAAAACAAACGTAATAACAGCCTGTATGCTTTTATTAAACGGTTGGATTAGTTACACCACTTGACTTTTACAAAGGGCAGTTTTCTCAGGCCATGAGTAATTCTCAAATGTCACAACACAAAGCACAAATAAGTCATGTTCCAAATGCTGACTCTATTATGTAAAATAATTGTCACACTACTTTTGAATATAAATATTTGAGTACGAGTCGTCATGTTCTCATGCGGTGTCCCCATTTTTTGGGGGAAGAGGGGCTCCGAAAATGATACAGGGTAGTGCTTAATGTGCTCTACACAGAACATTATGGTAAATTATGCATGCACTTTTCAGACAGTTATGTAAGTCCGTGTAAAGACAGACTAACAGCCTGCGGCATAAATGACTAGGCTCTGAAGAGAATAATTCAGTGAAATTAAGGGATTTAACCAAGGAGACACTTTGCTCCCTTTCTTTCTTCAGAGAATCTCACAGATCCAAAGTCAAATTGATTTTGTACTTGTCACATAATATTCACAGCAATGAAAGCACTTTTTTTTTTTTACTCTGCCCCAATTTTAATCACTGTATTGTCAGGATTATCAAAGAGGAAAACATTAGCATATGTTTGAATAAAAGCAAGACAGATTTCTTTGTTGAGCTGTGAAGTATCTTGGGTAAAATGATGAAGATAAATACAGTTTCTACCGACAAGTTTTGTGGAAACATCTGAAAATGTTTGCTCCCAAAGGATCTGTTCGAAACATCTTGAAATCCCAGAGGATATCTGTGGTAGTACCAAAATAACACTTATAGACTCACCAACCACCGAGGTTTTGGTCCATATTGACATGATAGCTTCACACAGTTCCATGATAAGAGTCTCCAGATCCACCACATCTCAGAAGAGCCTTATTGAACTGAGATCTGGTGACTGAGGAGGCCCCTGAAGATCAATGAATTAATTGTCATGTCGAAGAATCCTGTTTGAGATGATTTGCTCTTCGTGACATGTTGCATAGTTCTGCTGTTATTCGCCATCAGAAGATGGATACGCTGTGGTCACAAAGGGATAGACATGGTCAGCAACAATACTTGGGTAGGCTGTGGACTTTAAACCATGCTCAGCTGGCACTAAAGGAACAAAAGAATGCCAACCACACCATTACACCACCACCTGAAGAGTTGATACAAATGCATTTACACCGAATTCTGACTCCACCATCTGTATGTGGAGACGCATTAGACCAGGCAACATTTTTACAACCTTCTGTTGTTCAGTATTGGTAAGTCTGTGTGACTGTGACCTCAGCTGCTGCTCACAGGATATTTTATCACTTTAGGGCCATTCTATGTAAACTGTAAAGAGGGTTGAGTGTTACAGTCCCAGGAGCTTAACAACCATGCCTCATTCAAAGACACTTCAGTCACTTTTCTTTCCATTCAGTTTGAACTTCAGCAGGTTGTCTTCACCATGTCTATGATCACCATATTGAGTTGCTGCCATGTGATTGGTTGATGAGATAATCTTGTTAACTAGGAATTGAACAGGTATACCTAATGAAGGAGCCAGTAAGTGTAGACTAGTTTATAATCAGTAATGAAGAAAGTATTAAGCAAGTACCTGATGATAAAAACTGAGGCAAAAGCTTTTTTTTTGTAATTCTCTTCATTCTAAATATTACTTAAAGTGTTTTAACTTAGTTAACTGGGACAACGAAGTATAAAAAAAGGGAGAATTTGAGGCATCAGGACAAAGGCTATCACAGACTGTAAAAAAGAAAAAAAAAAGACCAATTCAATCCAAGTAATCTAGCTCAGCTCAAAGTGTGGTTGCCACAAAAACTGCTCTCCCTTGTGGCTGGCTGCAGTAAAACAAAATCAAGCTCCTCAGCCATTCCAGATGAGCTGTCGTCGAACTGTAAAAAATAAATACCTCTCCCAGAGATGTTTTCACATCTGTATGTATGTGATATAAAGATAATTGGGCTGCTTTGTGCTCAAGTACCCTTTTTCTCTGGAAAGTTTTGTTTTAATTAGTTATTAGAAGTTGAAAAACAGGGGTTTAGTCTCATTTAACAATGATTGACAGCTGTTGTTCTTGTGTAGTTTTTTTGGGAACAGTAAGAGTAACAGTAATAGTAAGAGAGAGTGAGAGCCAAGAAGAGATTAGACTTTCAGATGAAAAAAAAATATATTATTTCAGTCACCCAGCTCCACTCAGATTCTCTCAGAGTCCCTCATGGTCTCTACTGACTCTGGCTGTACAATGGCGGTGGGTATTTTGGCTTCAAAACCATCAAATTGTAAATGGCTGAGCGACACTGCCCATTCTATAAACAGTCAATGGTACACAGTGAAAAGTTGAGCAACATTTTTGCTACCCTATTTGCTTCTGTCAGAAAACAGCTAGGTTACTGTTCATCCACTTTCTGGTATGCGCATTTAGCTAGCTTTCTTTAAGTTAGCCGGTTAAGTTTACACCTTCACAATAACACCTTTAAAACTGTAAGAAAAACTTAAAGCCACTCCACAGCTTCCTGTAATACTAGCTAGTACCAAGCCAAATGTTAGTTTTAGCCATTGTCTGACTGCAGCAGGAGTGGCCAACCAGTGAGAGACCAAGAGCCACAAAAATTACAGTGGGACTGCAAAGAGCCACATCGCACAAGTGGTCTCACAAACACACTTCCTCTCACACATAAACCAAATGACATATATTGAAAATCAATGAATTTCCGTTTTTCAAAGTGAGATCTATTGTGGGTTAGTGTGTTTTGATTGGTACTCGGAGCTGTGTCAAAGAAAAAATTCTGTTTTTACTGCATAAGAGACAAAGTCCCATCCATCTATCTAGCCCATGTGGAGAGAAATGAAACTGAAACTTAAGTATCCATCTCATCACCCAAGTATTGATCAATACTGATCAATACTTGGGTACTGATAAATTGACTGTTGGCGTCAATTTATCAGTATTTTAGATTAATCAGCAAACCTTCATTCATAACAATAAACATATTTATTTTTATGAATTGATCGGAGAGCCGCACACGGAAAGGCAAAGAGCCACATACGGCTCACAAGCTGCAGGTTGGCCACCATTGGCCCACAGAGTGTTTGCAGTGATGTCACGATTTGGGTAGTTACCCGAATGTGTGGTCACATTGGTGGTACATGAACGTAACTAATAAATGGCTGGAGACAGAAGTGCGTGGTAAAATAGGATTTTAAGATGTCTTATCTGCCAGCAAGTGTGGAAAAATGCACTGAGCACACTAAAACTTATAGTGAAGGACTTCGGCCATCAAGAAAAAGAGAAATATTTTGAAAAATTTCACCTAATAAGCGGAGATATCTGAGGAGTTAGCATCCTTGCCACCATCTACCCAAAGGTATGAAAACAAAAATGTTACTACTATGATTTTCATGGAAGAGGGCGTTCATGGAATAAAAGATGTTCTTTTGGGAGAGGCTGACTTTAAAAAAGCCCCTGAGAGACACTGAGTTTTATTCATTTTCCATTTATTGCTGTGAATTACCTCTTAATCAAAGTTATACTCTATCATAATAGATTTACTTTTACTTAAGTGTGATTTTAAGAGTCGAGATTTTGTGACATGTTTTTTTCTCAGTCTGACCAATTAGTGCATCAAAATATGCGGCAGAAATTTTACCGTTTTGTGCAACAACAATCTTAAATAAATGCAAGCTAAATGCAGTTCTGTCGTTAGAGTGCCTTCAACATGGCTGAGCTGGAGTTAATTACGTCACGTGAAAACACTCTAGGGCTAACATGACCAGGTATGTCATTTAACTTTCCAATACAGCCAGATTCCCCTGTCTACCTCTCAAGGATCATTATCTTTTTCTCACGTTGTTGCTTTTTATTGGAATGATTATGAAATTCATGATTCCTCCGGTGATAACCTCATACTTGTACAGATACTGTTACAGTCGTATGACATTGAAGGCTAACAGCTTTTAAGCCTCCCAGCGTTAGCATGACGTCAGAAGACCCAAGCTGCCAGGCATATGGTCTGTCTCCCACAGTGCTTTTCAAAACAGATCCAAATTTTGAGCAGAGGTTTTACACTCGCATGAAACATGGAAGATGGGTATTTTCTCCATTTTGTCAGAGAACAATCTCAGTCTGCTGTCATGGATAAAGTCAAGGAGAAAATTGGTTTACAACAACAACCCTTTCTGTATCAACCCAGGAATGTGTAACATATTTAAATAACTCATGTGGTGTGTATCATTTTAACTATACCTGTAATTATAGCAGCAGAAACAACTCGTCAGTACCTGAGAAAGCCTGATATGAAATGTTACATAATGCAGGGCTGCCTGTACCTGTGCCTGAACCCAGGAGATATTAGTCTTAACTTGAGTAGAGCCAGAAGAGGTCAGACAGGGGGGACCATAAGCTCCTCAGCGGACTGTCCACTCTGTGTGGTGTGAGCTGTTTTAGTCTGAGAGAAAGCAGCATCTCTGCAGACAGAGACAGCTGGAACATCCCAGAGGAACAGCACAGTCTGCTAACTAGTAAGTGTTGCAGAGTCTGCTGAAGACTGTTTTCATTTAAGGGATTTATTCTCTTTTCTTATCTCTCGCTTTCTGTCAAGTAGTGCGATTTTGCTGGCATTCAAAATCTCATTACCAAAATAGCTTTTGTATAGTACATCCTGTCCAGACCTCTATGGGAAGAGGAGTATTCACAATTCCCTTATTTCCTGTCATTAAGAGGGATTTTCACAAACACCATGGTACCCCTGCTGTGCATTATAGAAAAGTGTTCTTATCTATCTCCAAAACGCTGTTGTCAGTCATCCTCTATCACCTTGACTGCAACACAGTTTCAAGGAGAAAGTATCGAGCAGGAGATTTCTCTTTGCTGTGCTGGTAGGATATGGCATAAACCAGATAAAAAGTGATATTTAACATCACAGATCTTTTATCCTGACAAATTCAAGACGAGGAAAAAAATTCACAAGTAATTTCAATTTGGTCTTTATGTCAACATTTACCATTAAAATCTGCTGCTGCATTCTGACTTTGTTATGGGTTATGGTTTGTGACTTTAAGACATGTTAAATTCATACAACCATACAACCCATAAAATAGCTCAACTTGAGGTGGTCTGAGAGAGTCTGTCTTTGGAGCACCACTGCTCTCTGGTGGAGCAATGCTTCTTCTGCAGCAGTACAATTAAATTCAGTTCAGACATCTGATAAACTAACAGTGACACACAGATTAGAAAACACAACAATCATTACCTATTATCCAGAAATTTCATATATTAACTTTTCAACTATTAGTCAGTGGTGAGGACACAATTATCTTGATTTTTCTAGTGAAATCTTAAAAAAATAGTTTTGATGGTCATGAACTGTGTTTAGTTTATGATTTATAACACTAAATGATTTAGCAACATCTTTTTAGAGATTGATACAAATTAGGAAAAACATGCGTTTATATCACACCTGAAGTAAACTCAAATGACACCGACATAAGCTTCTTGGCAGAGTCATCAGCATATAGTGACATGCTAGTTCCATCTTTGACTTAACATACTGTTTTCATTCAATTCAGCAGCTCAATTATTAATCACGTTAAAACATACAGTCAAAAGAAAACATTACATATCTTGTATGCTATTACAGCTGTCGGCCAGCCTTTCCCACACATCTCACAGAGGTATTTCTCCTGCCCTGTGTGTCTCTTCAGATGATATGTGAGGTATGTTTTTGGTAGAACTTCTTCCCACACACGGTGCATGGGTAACTATCAGTGTGCCTCACCATGTGAGCCTTCAGGCTGTCTTAGGTACTGAACTCTTTCCTGCAGTATGAACAGCATTGGGTGGTTGTTCCCTGTGCTTTCTCTCTTGCATAATCAGATTAACACAGAATTTGAAGCTTCTTCTGCAGGTTTCACAAACAAACAGTGTAACAATTACTCTTGCAGTAAGTATTTTTTGTGTCTTTTTATTTCTCTGGACTCTCTGAATCCTTTCTTGCAGATCCGGCACAGATATAATGGTTTGTTTTGCTGATGTTGAATCAATTCGCACAACCTCAAAAAGCTTCTCTTGCATAAAGAACGACAGGTATGGGCATTTGAAATCATGCAACTCTGAGTAATGGCTTTTTCAGAAGCTAAATTTGAAAAGTTCACCTCACACATGCTGCATTAAAAGGTTCTGCATCATCAGCGCTGGATATAGTTGATGCAGCTTGGCTTTCCACTGTTTCTAAACTTTTCTCATCACGGCTCACATTTAAGTTATCAACTGAGAATAAATCACATCCACATATTATTTAATAGTATGAGCTTGTTCTTCTTTGAGAAGCTGCTTCTGCACATTTTTCTGATGCTCCTTGAAGCTCTTGCAGTAAGTGAAATGCAGGCCTCACTCGATGTCAGGGGTGGTTTACGAGTAAAATCTTGAGGAGTATCTGCGTTTGTTGAGGTCTGACTTATCTTACCAGAAACAATTGTTTTCTTGTGATTCCCTTTGTTTTTGTTTTTGGAGCAGAAGTCCTTAGTCTCCTTCATGGCTGTCAAAGTCTTCACTGCAGTGCAAACAGAGGTAGGGTCTGTGTTTGGTGCTGTTTCTCATGTATTCTACCAAGTCAGAAGAACAAGTAATGTGACCGGTTCTTTTACAGTTTTGATCTTTGGTTGAGTGAGAAAATATCCTCTGTGGTTCCTTTTCTGACATTTTACTGGGAAAAAACTCAGTTTTATTCACAGCATTGGGCATTTAATTCTGTCCGCACATATCCGCTGGTGACACAAATGTGACACATGAGGCTCCAGTCACTGTTAGACAGCTCAGAGTTTGGACAGCTGTTGTGACATGAAGGGCTTGGTAAGACACTTGCAAATGAGAATAACTCAGTGTCACCTCTCTGGGCTTCATTCTCACAAGGAGTCTTTAGTTTACAATGAAAACTTATCTTCTCAAAGGAGCTGCTCTGGCTTGCAGAGTCTGCTTGACTCATTGTCTTTCTGGTGCAGTGTAAATCTCGTGCTTGTTCAGTCTGCTGCGAGAACTAAAATCTTTTCCACAAACATGACACTTAAAGGTCATTGCAGATGTCTTCTGGCCACTTTTTAAATAGTGAAACCCCTTCGTACCCATGTGGTCTTCATCTCTGGGCTTATCACAAGATGGAAGTATCACTTCCACAAAGGCTCCCTGCTCTTCTGTTACCTAGTCGACACACTGCTTTCCAGGTTGTTTATCATTCCTCGCCAGTTCTTCTTGATCTTCTTTTAACTCTCTGTTAAGAAAGTCATCGCTCTGCCAGTATTGTAAGTCACACATGGGTTCAGATTTGACATGTTCATAGCCTTTGTTGTTGTGGTAGTTGTTGTTCACATTAAGTTGGTGAATGGAAAGACTGGAAAGGATGAAATCATCACCAGAAGTAAGAGAAAGCTAGAAACAGATTCCTGACAGATATACCTTGTGGAGCCATGTTCCCGTGGTGTTTGTGATGCTGAATGAGTGTTTTCAGTGGCTGAGGCTGGTTGATGATGATGCTGCAAGGCCTGCTGATCTGCAAATCTGTCGCTGCGACACAGCTCTAGCACCACCTGCTGGCACATCAGGAGACATGAAAGACATTTTTCAGTAATTTTATTTCATGGATCAACACTGCCAAACATCTGAAAACTGTCACAAAAATAGTGATCTATATCTATGAGTGTATGGGGAGAATTAAGTCTGAGAGGTTATAATAAGCAGAAAGTGGGCTGGCTGTGGGCCACTGACTTTAATGGATCAGACCTTGCTGCCCCCTCTACCTCAGTCCTTGGAAAAGAGAACGGTGAAATAGGGATGTCCTGATCCGATCACGTGATCAGATCGGGATCGGGTTTTTTTTTTAACGATCGGAGATCGGGGGAGACAGAATCGGAAAAGGCCTGGGGCCTTAGTTCTTGTTTTTTAATTAAAATGTGTATAACAGAACATCATTATTCATTTTAGAATATAACTTTATTTGTCATTATAACAAGTACAACAATATTGCAAACAAGAAATTGCAACCTTATTGTCACACACATACAAGGTTATCTTGTGGTGCACCACTGAGAAGCTTAGTTTTTATTTTGTTGATCCAATGCTGCTCTAAGTGGAGAAAAAAAAAGCTACATCCATGTTGGCTAGAATGATACCTTCAGTTAAATAAAATAAAAAAACTCAAAGGACAACTTGTAGGAGTTTTTTTCTCTTCTTTGTTCCTAATGCATTGCTGAAAGATTGGATCAGGAAATATCGGGATCGGCAGATACTCAAAATAAAAAAATCAGAATCGGATCAGAAGCAAAAAAAAAGGTGATCGGGACATCCCTACTGTGAAAATGGTTGCCCGTTAGGGTCTGGAAGGACCCAGACAAGTTTTTGGTAAACTCATCCTAAAAGGGATGGAGTGGAGTGCAGGAAGGCAGGTGAGCTAGCAAGGGCCTGGGCACAGGTATGCTGGAGCAGAGAGCCATTCACCAACAATGCCAATTAATCATGCATTATTGAAACTAGACAGGGTGACACTTCTATGATCAGTCCTTTCTTGTGTTAATGTCCATAGTTGAAGTATATATGTACTTCAGTAAAAGTTTGTTTCCTGTAATTTAAGTTACATTTGAAAATCATGGAGGACTATTATTCTGTTACAGCCCTACAATTTTGACAATTACTGGTTGTAACATAGGTTTAAAAAATGTAGATAAACTCCTTTTACCTTTGCACGTAGCCCATTAAAGAGTTGTGCTTTCTCTGTGTCAGTGAGCAGCTCTGGGGCTGTTTCCAACACTCAAGTGATGAACTCCCCCAGCACATTGTAGTACATCACATCTCCCTGGATGAGAGAGAAACCTAAGGGCACAGATTGTAGAGTTAACGCTGCAAGGCCAAATATGTACGTTACGCAGTATTTAACACCAGAGTAGAGATATGTGGCACCCAAATAGCTGCACTGACACTTGAATGCAGCGTCTCCGTTAATATCAGCCTGAAGTTATCCTTAACTTCGCTCCCCAACACTGTCAGTGCATTTATCTGAAGAACAAACACGGTCTGACTGAAGGCAAGGCAAGGGCTTTACAATGGTTAATACTCGCTATCATCCGTCAGTGCCTCGCTCATGCTATCGCAATTAGAAATTCAGCTTCACAACACCGCCATATGAAACAGTTTGGCTGTAGCAACATGGAAGGCACGTCTGACGCACCCAACTTCTCGACGCAGAGGTTCTCAGTGCGTCATTACGTTCAAACGTGCAAGCCACATGAACAAGTTATTTAATAAATGTATTTTATTTTTGTACATTTTTGTTCTGAACATGAAGTTTGAGCCTCGAGCTTTTTTTGTATGTATACATTGTTATATATATTTTCAATTAAAAAAAAAAAAATGAACAAGCTTTTTTACTACTACTTCTCCCAACATCACCCTGCACGTTTTTATCTACGATTTAAAGAGCAATAAACCAAGTGTTAACAACATTCATCAAATATCTGTGTACTAAAGCCAATAACAGTTTGACTTTTGCTGCTGGAACATAAGAAGTCTTTGGAGCACCACTGCTCTCTGGTGGAGAAATAGTTCATAAATATAAAGCTATTTATCATCAGAAAATAAATTCCTATTTATTGGAGTAGGTGACAAACGTGTTGTTATTTGATAAGTGAGAATGATATTTCATTCATACATTTTCAGAGCCTTTTTTCTACTCATGAAACAATGAGTCATTTTGCTGCCAATGTTTTTGTAACTGTTTATTATTCTTAATTTTAATGGTGCAATCTTTTGATGGATTTATCTCAGTTTTGTCTCAGCTTCACCATCACATGTGCAACGGCAAATCTCTGTATTAAGAAAGTTGCTCTAGATTGTCCCTTATTATGTGTCCCTTGATCATGTCAGAATTATTAGACAATTTAGCCATGTGAGGTCATTTTATTAGCTGTTTGTGCTGTGTTCTTGGTAAAAAATAAATAAATAAAATCCAAGAAGTCACCAAATTTGTGAGTCTGCCTCCTGCTTTTCACAGCCAGCATTCAGCTTCTCTTAGCACCCCCAAAATCCTTGAGGAGAAAGGCACATTATAAAAGTCTGACTTTTGTTGAATTCTTTGTGAATGAACTCTGTTTACAACATCCGATTTCCTTTTTGTCTTTATTTGAGAATCAGTGATTTTAACACAGTACATTCTCATTAACATTATGCTCTTACAGACATGGCTTTTCTCTGTGCTTCTTCAGGTTAAAGCTTTTTGTAAATCTTTTGCTGCAAATTGGACACGAGTATGGCCGCTCCCCTGTGTGGACCGACATGTGTTTCTTCAGCTGACTGTTGATTCTGAAGCCCTTGCTGCAAATCTCACACACAAACGGCCGCAGACCAAGATGTTTGTCTCTGTGGTGGGCCATCAAACCGGACTTCCTCTTATAAGTGGCACCACAGTCGTCACACTGAAATGGCTGCCCCTCTGTGTGTTTAACCATGTGAACTTTGAGCAGAGACACAGTCGGCCAGCCTTTCCCACATATGTCGCAGAGGTACTTTTCTTGCCCTGTGTGTCTCTTCAGATGATACGTGAGGTACGCTTTTTGGTAGAATTTCTTCCCGCACACAGGGCATGGGTACCCATCAGTGTGCCTCACCATGTGAGCTTTGAGGCCGTCTTTTGTACTAAACTCTTTCCCACAGTATGAACAAACACTGGGTGGCCTTTCCCTGTGCCGCCTCTGGTGCCGAATCAGATTAACGCGGAATTTGAAGTTCCTCCCGCAGGTTTCACAACTGCATGGCGTTATATTTGAATTTGCAGTGTGAATTTTTTCATGTCTTTTCAGTTCTCCTATATTTGAAAAACCTTTCTTGCAGGTAGGGCACAGGAACAACAGTTTGTTTTGCTGATGTCGAACCAATTCGTACAACGTCAGAAAGGCTCTCTTGCACATCGTACAGGGGTACGGGCTTCTGACGTCGTGCAACTCTGAGTAATGTCTTTTCAGGAGCTCAATTTTTGAGAAGTTCACCTCACACATGCTGCATTTAAAGGTTCTGGTTTTATGCTTGGAGCCTCCTGCATCATCAGCAGTGGATGAGGTTGTTTCCATTGTTTCAGAACCTTTCTCATCATGCCCCTCATCAACATCATCTGCTGAAAAGAAATCACATCCACTGATGATTAAATAGTTTTTCTTGGGTTTCCTTTGAGAAGTTGTACTTGAACATTTTTTCTGGTGCTTTTCGAAGCTTTTGTAGTACGTAAAACGCAGGCCACACTTCTGACACGTCAGAAGCGGTTTGAGTGCTTTTGATGCTGCAGATGCTCCTGAAAGTATGAAAGTCTGACTCGTCTCACTGGAAACTGATGTATTCCCATGATCCCTTTTAATTTCACTGCTAAAGGAAAAGTCGTCTAGATGCTGGATTGGAGTTTTGCATGCATCCTCCTTGAGCACCTCGCTTTCTTCATGGCTTTTAAAGTCTTTCGAGGATGGGCTCGTCTCAGATCTTTCCTCAGCATTGACTGTATTGAAGCTGTCAGGTAGAGAGACATCACATCCACTGACGGTAACATAGGCTCTGTTGGTTTTTCTTTGAGAAGCTGAACATTTTTTCTGGTGCTTTTTAAAGCTTATGCGGTAAGTGAAATGCAGGCCACACTCCTGGCACGTCAGAGGTGGTTTTAGAGCTTTTGCATCTCCAGTTGTTGAGGTCTGACTTGTTGCACGGAAAACCAATGTGCTCTCTTGATTCCTTTGATTTTCACTGCTCCATGAATAATCCTCTACGTGCTGATTTGAGGTTTTGAGTTTACTGTCCTCCTGCAACTCACACTTTTCCTCACTCTTTAAAACAACAGTGGATCGTGTTTCTTCCTCTGTTTTAGAACTTTTCCCAGCATGACTCTTTTCTGTGTTATCAGCTGAGAAGGAATCACACCCACTGATAATCAAATAGTTCTTGGTTTTTCTGTGGGATGCTTCACCTGAACACTTTATCTGGTGCTTCTCAAAGCTCTTGCAGTAAGTGAATCTCATGCCACACTGCTCGCATGTCAGAAGTGGTTTGCGAGTCTTTGAGTCTTTTGGTACGTCTGTGGTTGTGTCTCTAGTAACCAAAGTGTTTCCCGGATCCCCTTTCTTATCATTGATCAAGGAACAGTACTTTGCATGCTGGGTTGAAGCTGTGCATTCACCTTCCTGGTGTGTCTTGTAGCTGTCATAGCTTTCAAAGTCCTTACCACAGTGAGAACAAAGGACAGGCCTCTGTTCAGTGTGGCATTTCATGTGCTCTGTGAAGTCAGAGGAAGAAGAGATTATTTCTCCACATATGGAGCATTGTTTACCACAACCAAGACTTTTGCACATTTGGTCTTGTGATGAGTAGAAGTATTTGGAGGCTTGGGGTACTTCATGTGATGTTTCACTGCTGGTTTTATCAACAGCGTTTGGTTTGGGGAGATGAGCTGAGCTTGAGGAAGAACCAGATTCGAGCTGTGCTTTCCTGACATCTGCACAAATCCGCTGGTGATTCACAAAGTTTTTTTGGCAAGTGAAGACTTTGTCACAAACATGACAAACAAGGCCACCGTCATCATTGGACAGCTCAGAGTTTCTATAATGCATTCTTGACAGCTCTGTCTCAGCTTTATTCTCACTGCAGCTCTTCACTTGATGTACATTTATCTTCTCAAAAGAGCTACTTTGACTTGTGGGGCCTAACTGATTTGTCTTTGTAATGATAGCACTATGGCTAATCTTGTGCTCCTTATGTTTGCTTCCACAACTTAAATCTTCACCACTTTCACAGTCAAAGGCCTTTGCAGATGTCCTCCGACTATATTTCAAATGATGAGTCAATTTCTTGTCTATGTGGTCGTCATCACTGGACTCAGTTTCATCAAAAGATGGAAGTATCACTTCCACAGAGGCTCCCTGGTCTTCAGTTTCCTCGTCGACACACTGCTGTACATGTTCTTCATCATTCCTCACCAGTTCTGGATAAAGCAGCTTAAAGTCTTCTTCTTGATCTTCTTTTAACTCTCTGTTAAGAAAGTCATCCCTCTGCCAGTCTGGTGAGTCACACATGGGTTCAGATTTGACTTGTGCAGAGCCTTTGTTTGGGTCCACATTTGGAAGATGAATGGAAAGACTGGAAAGGATGAAATCATCTCCAGAGGAAGAGAAAGCTAGAGTGAAAAAAGACAACAAAACACAAGTTTGTATCAGTTAAATGCAGAAAATGTCAAACAAAACAGATTCCTGACAGATATACCTTGTGGAACCTTGTTCCTGTGGTGTTTGTGATGCTGAATAAGTGTTTTCAGTGGCTGAGGCTGGTTCATGAAGTCTAGACAGTCTTTCAAGATGGCAGGAGAGAGCGTGAGCCACAGGGAAGTCTTGAAACAGAAAGAACAAGAAATCAAGGTCAGATTGAATAACAAGCTCCATCTTTGCTTTTCAGGACATATGCACTAGAATATTTGTTATTCTTGTTAATTTTATAGCACCGTCTTAGCTGCCATGCACTCAAATAAAAATAAAACTTTCATAAATGCAAAACACGAATGCTTATTCTCCTTATTTATTTCTTCATATACGACACACAAATGCAGTTTGTCAGGTTCTTACTTGTTCAAGGCTGGGAACAGGCAGCAGCTCCTGCAAGTTGAGGAGGAATTTCTTCATCAGAGCCTGAAGAGCTGAGTCATATTTAGACCCAAACACTGTTGGAAAGATGATCTTTAGAAGACAGAGGGAAACAAACGTTATATTTGAAAACTCAAAGTTGATTGGATTTTGACACATTTCTGTCTTCACAGAATTAACCAAAAGACATTATTTAAAGTACAAACCCACTCACCTGAAAAAAAATATTCTTCTGGCATTGATCTTTTACCAAAGTGTGAACAAGCTTCAGGAAGTTTGTAACTGAAGCTTTCACCTTAAAATTTGAAGTCTAAATAAAACAAACACTAATTAGTGAATTTGGAATATATTGAGAGCAACAAAGATTCAAGCTGGGATCTGACCTCTTTCTCCAGGTTTGTGATGTAGGAGTTCATTTCACTCAGATGATGCTGAAAATCCTGCAAATTGTCCAATGTATCATTGCGGCACAACTCTAGCACCACCTGTTTACATGAAAAAGACAAAACCAAAGTTAATTTTGCTGAAAACCAACACAGTGGTAGTAATAAACACCAGCAGGTGGGCAGGGGTTAGAATCAGTGCAGGTTATAACCTAGAAAATTCTTAAAAGAAAGTATTTTCTCAGGCTAGAGTTTAAATTTAATCATCAAAACCATCCTGAACAAATTCCTGGCTGTGCTTAAAAAACAACACATTTTCCTTTAGTCTTAATTCATGTGGCAGTCTGCATAATGACATTTTATATATGTAAAAGCCATCCTATACACAAAATCCATCTGACTGCATCAAAGTGATGTAAATGTAAAACCATGTTTCTCAGGTAACATAAACCTGCAAAGTGAGCACCTCTCCTGTTTACAAGGAACATTTTCTTTTTATTAATTGAGATAAACTTTAAACTTCAATTCACTTGCATGGTAATGATGTAATTGTATATTACTTACAATGGGGCGTGCAGAACTTAGTTTGTGCACCAAGTTACATTTCTCTGCAGCCGTTAGTCATTATCGCATCTGATACATCCTTTTTACCTTTGCACGTAAGCCAATCACTAGTTGGACTCTCTCTGTGTCAGTGAGCAGCTCAGGTGCTGTTTCCAGGACTGTGGTAATGAACTCCTCCAGCACACCGTAGTACATCACAGCTCCCTGCTTCACTATCTCCAATAGAGCAGCAGAAACCAGCTGCAGAGGGGGGACGATGAGACGGAAAGAGGAGAGGGATGGAAAGCCTAAGGACAAAAGAGTTGATAACTATTTTTGTCGGAGTGAAAATGAACGACATTTTTTTTTTACTGTAGTAAAATATTCGGCACAATAAGTACTGCCTGTGAGTTACCGTTAAACATGACGCCCGGGTGTTATCGTTTACTTTTTGGAATGAACATGCACGTTTTCTCCGTGTTCTATACTCACCATGGTCGATGAATGTCTTACTCATTTTGCCTTTTTGGAAATGTTAGACCACATCACCGCCGCCATAGGAAACGTCTGGTTAAGGGAATATGGAAGGCACGTCTGACGCACCCACTTCTCCTTGGGAAATGGGCTCATTACGTCATTACGTTTCGAACGTAAATCAAACTTTTCAGCGTTTCTTGTCTTAATCAAGAAAATTGAATAAACCGGACACTAAGGACGCACAGTATGCATTATTGAGAGCAAACGTCAGATTTGTGCTGATAAAAACACACGGGAACTGGCCATACAGAATTTTAGCCTTGTCGAGTCTGTCTTTTTTCTAGCATGCCATGTTGTCAAGTCGGGTGTGGTGAAAAGATACCACCAGATGGCGACAGTCAACATGAAAAAAGCTTGCAGATCTGACGTGCAGTGGAGTACTGCATTCATCACAACTGCATATAAACTGATTCAAATTTTAATTTTAGTCCCGGATTTAAACTTTCTAAATAATGTCTCCTGGAATGCAAGTTGTACCACTGGTGCATTATCTTATAGTTTTGATTATTGTGACTTTTTAAAATTATTATTATTATTATTATTATTATTATTATTATTATTATTATTATTATTATTTATTTATTTATTTATTTATTTATTTATTTATCTCGTGAAATACTTCATAATTGCGCAATATTTTATTTATTTATTAGTTGGATATGTGCAATAGTTTCACTACTCATCTGACTGTTCTCATTTATTTATCTTTTTACCTTAAGGCACTATTTTCTGCATTTGTTTTGACTTTGACGCTTTGTATTCTGTATTTCCCTTTGACACTTTGTATTTTAATTAGTCACTTGTTTTGGATTTCATTATTTCATTCTTAACAGTTTGTATTTATTTCTTTTTACTAATTTTCTACTCTCGCAAAACAAATTCAAATTCCCACTGGATTAACAAAAGATTGTCTTATCTAATATTAACATTTCACTTGCTCTTGATTATTGTATGATCATATATCGTTCGATTATCATACAACTTTTTAAATTGAGTTTTAAAATATGATAATAATAATAATAATAATAATAATAATAATAATAATAATAAGGGTGAAAACTAGAACAAGATACCGACAAAGCTTGGCCGTACAAAAAGTTACTAAAAGAAGTAAACAAGTTTCTATTTGAGGTAATTATTACACATTCTATAGAAGGGCAAAAGAGGGAGAAAGGATCACGTATGTTTACAAGTAATCTATACATACATGTCTATGTAGAAACATACACGTAAGAAAAAAAAAACACTTATCTTATTTTTCATATCTTAGCATGCAGCAATATTTCTAATTTATATATATATATATATATATATATATATATATATATATATATATATATATATATATATATATATATATATATATATATATATATATATATATATATATATATATATATGTATATATATATATATCATAGTTACATTTACACCCGATCCAATACAGGTAATTTCATTGTGTTTACACATCATGCAACTCTTAGTCTTATTTCTTACTTAATTTAAGAATTGTTGCAGGGTTTTATTTATTGCATAATTTAAAGAAGCCATGTGAAGCAATGCTCTGTTGCAATAATGAAATAATGTTTCTACCTGTTATCCATTAGAAAAACGAAAATAAAATGTGATCATTAACATGTCCTGTGCTGAGATACCACCTGTTACACTGGCATTCACAAAAGCGTCTAGCCACAAGCTGAGACGAGGAAAGACAGACAGTAGAGGAAAGTCAGACTGGCAGGAGTGAACTGTAACCGAGATGAAAAGCGAGCAATCTTCTGTTTACAGTTTTCTGACTCCGTCGTCGTAAGCATCTTATCAAAATCCCTGACAGTGTGTGGCAGTCCTCTATGAACATCTCTGCTGGCTTCAGTGTGAACAGAACTATATTCACACTGACTATTAATGTCAAGAAGGAAAGTTCCCCATGTGCATATGACCAATTTATAAAAACAAGAGGACAGATTTCCGTCTCAGTTTGATATTCTCTCGCTCTGAAGCCGTGTTTGATGTCATTTAAAAATGTGTTGCAGTCTGAGGCCTTTACATAATCACGTCACATTACACTGCTGCTTGTCGGGGGCAAGATTGAGCTTAATGCTGAAGGTGGAGCCAAGAACTGCACAAAAAAAACTTGTAAGGAATCATGCCCCAAACAGATTATAATTGCGTAACTATCAGCCACATTTCCCCCACTGCACAATGAAAAGTGAGAAAGGCAAGGCATTGCACTTTTACCGTCTAATTAATTCTCTTTTAGATAGTGTCAAGGCAACGTGGTACTGTGTGTGTCTGTATGAGGGAAAACGACAGATAATATGCAGAGAGAATGACAGATGGGAAGAGACAGAGAGATACAGGGAGAGCGGGAACAGCAGATATGTAGTGACAGGCTGCTCAGCCTGAAATTTCAAGACTGTTTAGACCTTAAACTGCACCACATCTCATGGAGACCAGTTCAAACCAGAATCCCCACAACAACATTGTCAACTTTCTTGCATGCAAAACACCCCAAATTTTATCTTTTCTTTGCAGACTTATTCAAGGAAATGTTAGTTTTTAGTGCAACATTACAAAAAGAAGATTTACTGAGGCACATGGCTACAAAACTTTTAACATCTATCAGATGTGGTTCAGAGAGGATTTGTAAATACTTTTTAGCATCCTTGAAGAGATTACTGTGAGTTTGATCATGACAGTTTGTAACAAGTGTCAGGTGCATTGACAACCACATGAAAGCCTTCTGTACAATCCAAGGATTTCATGCTGAATTCCAGCCCCAGAAAAGCACACACACGCTTTCCAATGGAATCAAATCAAGTGTTTATTTTCTCTAAGCCTCGAAACGCGTGGCAGCTAATGATTTGTGTGATTAGGACAGAGAGGAATGTTGTTTGCCAATCAAGTCTGACCTGGTCTGACCTTAGCAATTGATTTTTGCTGCTGTTTAGGAAAAAAAGACTTTGATTTTTTTTATACATCATCGACAGAGTAAGAGTAGAATCCATGAAGTCAAGGAAGTAACTAGAAATGAAATGAAGGATAAAATGTGTCGTTGAGTATTGGATGAATAGAAGATAACTTTTAAAGTGTTTTCATTTGTTTATTTAGACACTGCTCCACATTACAGATCAAAGTCCACCACTTTAAGACTTTATACACCATATTATTTTTTCAATCAAGTAATGCATGTGCACTCCGTCCTCTACTATGAATTAACCAAAATGATTCACTGTGCACTGATCAGCACTGCATGTAACAGCCGTTACATAACCCCATTGCCACATGCGACCATTGTTCCTTGCAGCCGACAGCTGACCTGTCTTTTATTTTTAGTTATCTGGTTCCAGCAAAAATGATCGAGAAGTCAAGCAAAGTAAAAGTTCCCCCAAGCTGAAGATGTATCCAGGCATGTATAAATCAACACACGTTCGAGGCCGTGAAGCCTTTACCCTTGTACTTTTGACTTAAGTGTATTGAGGATAATTAAAGGTCTTTAGGCAGAATAATGTGCACTGATGGGAATAAAATATGAGGGTTGCATAACACTTTAAATCCATAAAAATAGCCCCCTTCTTGCAACTTTCCTAAACTTCACGGCACACGAATGCAAGAGAGCGAAACTTTGCACCAAAAAGAGGCAACATGAGGGCAGCTGCCTGCTGCATTGCACCGTGGTGGGAGTAAATCAAGTGCTTCTGTCCCTCATTTCGGAGAGGGCTTTGATGTCACTGGAATAAGCTGCAGCTCATTGAAGGAACATCAAAGTTAGTCACCCCCCAAACCACAACCCTCCACTGCTTGGGAGGAAACATGTGATTGGAAAAGCCCTGGGGTCCCTTATCTTTTTCCATGATTAACGCCTCATTAACTTGCTATTAATGTTATCAATTACCCCCAAAATGTGCTCAGTTACTGTAGGGATCAAGTGGGTGACTATTTGGAGTCTGTGGTGTAAAGACAGAATATTTAATGCTCTCCTTTGACTTTAGGCTGAGCTCTCTAATTTGGAGTATTCAGCTCTCTGATCATTGGTTAACTCCTTTAGCTGTTTCTTCTTTAATTATAATTCTCTGGGCTCTTGTCTGTCTTTAATGTCCAGATAAATGTTGTTGTTTCCATCTGCCTCTGTTTCTTTGGAGTGCAAAACTGTCACGCTAATTCTCCTCACTTTCTCTTTAGTAATGGATTAAGCATCATTGATAAGTGGAAGTTATGGTATTAAGTGATATGTGATTAAGCTGGCTGTCGATCATTGCTGCGTTTGTTTACCACCTGCAAAAGCCTCACAGTCCAACAGCTTACATCAAGGTAAAAGTATGGAAACGTTTTCAAAGAAGATTCTCCAATTAATTGAGTTTGGTCTTAAAGGTAGATTCTGCAGGATTTTCCTAAAAAAGTATATCGTCAACTTTTACAGGAATAATTCTACTCTGTTGTCACTTCTGGGTCTCTATACATGTATCTCAGTGTCTGTGTTTGCCTTGAACCCTCTCCTCAGCCTGTATGTTAATGTTTTGGTTGTATTGGGATGTTTCCGGGCAGAGAGCACGGTTACATCAGCCAATCACAGTGCACCCAGTGCGCAAGTGACTTTGCGTGTTGATTAGTGAGTGGATGAAGCTATTCTGAGTGGTTACAATAGTGGATGTAGCACAGTGAAAGAAAAACACAACCAAAGTGAAACAAAATGTCAAACAGATAAAGCTTTTTTTCCTCAATGAGGATAAAGCTTGACATGTTTCACTCGCTTTCGGGCTTGGGATGAAGGACATCGCAGGTATGTGTCAAATAACCCAGTGATTAGCTTGTGCTAGCATGCCATGTCAGGTGCACGGCTTTCGAGTCTCTCCCACGAAGAAACAGGATGCTACAGGTGGTTGCTGAGCTAGTGAGTGTGTTCACGTAGTCATGGTCGAAGGCTGTGGGTGTGTGCTGTCGCTGGCACTGAGCCAAGAAGGAGGAGCCCAGTTTGAATTTGTTTTTACAAACAAATAACATTGTATTTATTGTTTTATATTACAAGACAAATTACAATAATACAATTGCATGAAGTATATATTCAAACTGGAAACATAATCTCCCTAATAAAATACAAAACTACATGCATAGAATGATTAACATTTTTATAAAAAAGAATAAATACACAACTAACAACTTAATGACAACTCAGCACTATTTTCACATTAACTGGCTCTGTAATGTTCAAGAAACTCAATTAAAGGTGACCATATTTCTTGAAAATCTCTCCCCTTTTCCCTCACAATATAGGTGAGTCATTCCAATATGCTTCTTTTTCAAGTTAATAAAGTATTCATAAATTTAATTTGTTTGGTACAATGTTAGAAGTTTTAATAATTAGCACAGATAGACAGAGAAGACAATTGTTTTTCATTCATGTGTGTGCACATGCATATTCCATCCCACCCCTGCAGAAGTCCATGGCAGAGCCCCCCCAGTTAAGAACGTCTGGACACGCCCCTGTCATTATCAAATGGGTTTTGTGTATGTATAAAAATCTAAATTCTCTCCTTTTTTGCTAATTCGGGTTCAGTGAAATACCAGTGAAGCATGCCGACTGCTGCAGCTGTTTGTGAAACAGAAAGAGTTACTCATATAGGCTAATGTAACCAGCTTAAAATAAGAGTCATTGAAATCCTATTATGAGCCGAGCAACTTTTCCTCTGTTCCGTCCATGCACACTGGCCTATTAGAGGAGCGCACCGAGCAGCCAATCACAGGCGCTCTCTGCTCAGCTCCACTAATCGTGGATTAGCTACAAGCGACTGCAGTCCACAGCACAGGGAGGGAGAGGTACTCGCTGCCATTCACTACTCACTCTCTGTTTTATTATTAGCTCACTTGGATCTGGCAGCAGCAGGGACTTTTTTATTGCGCACATATCGGGATCTCAGGTAAAGGTGTGGGAATACAGCAGGCTTGGGCTCGGAGGGAGCTGTTGTTGCAGGTCAGGTAGGACTCAATTGATGGCCCTTTAATTGTAAAAACCCACACCGTGGTTACGCCGCGCGCTGAAAGCACTTGCTCCATTTTCTTCCGCGCACCGATGTTCAAGACGGCCAATTACCCGACCGTGGATCCCGCGCCCACCATCATGCACGGCACCTGGTTTTCCACGGTCTGTCGAGAAAACACGGTCGTGGCGGTGGAGAAACCCAAGAAAAAGGCGTTCAGCTTGGTCAAAATCATGTCTATGAGCAACAAGAAAGGGCACGGCCAGCATCCGCACCACAACAACAACATACCCTTTACGATCCACTGTCACATCGGGAAAGAGATAAAGCACATTTGCAGCAATTGCAGCCGCGGGAACGAGACACAGGATGGTGAGTACAGGCTCGAGCTCTGCGTGGTTTCGCCCATAGTAGCCCTGCGGTAGACTAGCATCCAGCATGCTCTCCTTATTGTCTGTGAGATATCCATGCGTCTTGGCTCTTATAATCCCACCATGTAGCATTCACTGCGCTGTGTTCCCTTCTTTGTGTTGATTTTTAAGCTACAGTAAATGTGTGAGCTTTCATCTTCAAACGCCAGTGATTCACTGTTTCTGTTGGAAAAACTGCGTCTGACTGGATCAGAACTTCTCCAGCTCTGACTCTAATCGCTACTTGTTGGTTTTTGTCGCATATATTTTAGTCTTATGAGGCCTGTATATATTTTTTTTACAACACTGAGCCTTTTCAGTCAACACAACTGCAAACATTTTGCACAAAGCCTTTTTCCAGTTCAGTGTCATTACATCATCACTCAGCCATCTTGGTATGCAAACAAGTGTTTTTGATTAAAACCAGCAGCAACGTCAGTGTTTTTGTATATATATGTGTGTGTGTGTGTGTGATAGAGTGGAGAAAGTAGGTTAGGGCCATGCAGCATAACACAGACAGAATGGAAATGTTTGTGTGTGTGCCTGACTCACCTGCCTTAAAAACACCAGCACATTTTAATCACTCAGTTTGGATACTTGGAAACGGATTTTCTTCTTATTTTTCTCCGTTGGCTTCAGAATTAGATTTTTTTTCCTCTGCTTGGATTTTGCCAAGATTTTAATTAATTGTATTGTTGTGCTCTCAAACCATAGAAATCTGGGGTCTGTGCGTCTGTCTTGGAATGGTTCTGTAAAAATGGCTGGGTACCATTCACGATAATCATGCAGCATATATATCAGTAATATGTGGGAGAATTAGTGCACTATTTCTGTTTATTTCCATTGTGTTCCATCTCAGCATCATTACATTGCATAAATTAGAGAGCCTACTGTTGCTTGACTCTTGGATCTTCTTCACTTCCTGTCTTTATCCAGCTTTTGTACCTCAAATAAAGTCATTTGAATCGCCACCGGATTCGATTAGCATTGACTGTGGAGCTATTTATAGAGCCCCGTGGTGTCAGGATTGCTAAGATGGTTGGCTCTGAGGCGACAGAGCGCTGGAGTGATGGTCCATGTGGGACTGATTTCCACTGCATTATTGTCACAGTATTTATCATTGTCGGCCCCCTGTTGCCCTGGGGAGGTGACTGGCCTGCAAACTGATATGTCAGTGTTGGCAAACATCATGAATGTGATGTAATTATCCACAGACTAACTACCAGCACAGTTCCTGACAGCATATCACAGCGAATGATGATGATGATGATGATGTGATGCTATGTGTAGACACTGACAACTGACAGGATACTCAGAGCTAGAGGTCACCTCTCATATTCATGCTCTGGCCTGTTAAAGACATGTAACCATGATACCTTTTGTGCAATTTATTTTTTTAAGTAAGGGCTTTGTTCATGCTCTTAACCATGAGGATGATTTGAACAGTTGCTTCCTTTTTTGAAATACCTTTCAACATTTGTTCTCCCCTGATGAGCAGCAGGCTGTGCTTACTTTGGAAAAACTCAGACTTGTCTGGATAAGAAAAAGAAAAAAGGAAAAACTTTTCTGTTTGTTGCTCCTAAACACCAGAAATCTAAACGCTGTCAATGCAAGACGCTTGTGAGTTCAGGCTAGTAATCCTTGTTATACATGATACTGTGAAACAAAAATTGGCGGATTGTTCAAAAGCGTAGAAATGAATTAAAGTCATGGGATGCCTGGAAAGTGGCTTTTAAATCATGATTAAGACAGCACGGTTTTAAATTTGACGGAAAAAAAGAAGGTAAGTGTAGCAATTTCAAAGAAGAAGAGGTCACTGAGAGGCTGAGGTTGGGCCTAGTAATGTGTCAGACTCACCAAATTAAAAAAAAAAATCACTTACATCTGTAAATAATCATTTTTGTTATTGATGAAAATAGTGACAAACTGATGGTAACGTGAAAAATGATATTTAGCAATAACCTAAAGAAAAAAGTGCCCAAGAGAAAAATATTACGACCTAGCTCACCCTACCTCTTTTGTTCATACCGAACGAAGGTGACTTTAAAAAGAAAATCAACCATAAACCAATCAATGTGTTCTCCCAAATTAAGCTACACACCCAACCAACAAATTATTACCACAATTAATATACAAAGAATATCATACCCCACCTGAAAAAAAAACAGCTATAGATTCATTCATGGCTCCTACAGTAAGTTTAAGACCTCATCAGTGAAGGAAGTTGATGGATCACTTTAAGCTACAGGATTTTTTCGCCAGTGGGCTTTTGTGCAAATAATCATAGTTTCAAGAGCTACAGAAGTTTGCATGGATGATTTACAGTTTTGCTTTTTGGTTAAAATATAAAAAAATGAATAAAGAAATTTAAAAGTGCATTCAAAACTCTGACAGGTATATCCCCTCTAATTTGTCAAAATAACGGTTTAACTGCTTGAACTTTGGGGCCTAAGAGAAGAAGTGACTTTTAATTTACTCTGCTGCAGAAAGACTACTTGGATGCTTAGGTTATATTTTTAGTTTCACATAGGGCTTCACGATATGGCCTAAAACCAATATCTTGATATTTTTAAGCTTTGTTGTGATACACCTCAATTTTCTGATTTCTCCTGTAAAGCACAATGTAAACTTAAATTCAGCCCTTAGGTGAACCCTTTTAAAATGACACCAGTATAATGATTCAAGCAGACTCTTAAGTTGGTTTTTAAAATTTGCATTTTGAATCCCAAACCTGTGACTGACGAGATATGTAAGCAACTTTATTCCCCTCCTCTCCTCATACAAAAACATGCACCTGCAGGAGTTTCTGCCGCTGTGACAGGAGTAACAGCAGAAAGTAAAGGAAGTGAAACTTGAAAGAGAATTACAACCTGACATCTCATGTGACGTCGATGGTTGTGATAGTCATCTTATACTTCTCATGTGCAACAACCCATGATATATCAAGTGTATTCGTATATACACCTCTAGTTTCACTTCAGATTTAGTCTGAGGCTTTAGCAAGGCTCTGCAATCATGGGCAAATGATAAGAATGCAGCAAACATAAGCAAGCTAATGTAAAATGTTTGCAAGTTGATATTGAATTTTATATGGAAGTAATGGAAAGTCTAAAGTGTGGATTCCAAATTTGTTCAAACCCGTTAAAGCTGATAATCAAGCTGACAAGAACGACCTCATGCATGGGTCAAGAAAAGTGACTTTGATGTTTAAAAAAGTAATGTCTCATGTTTCTGTATTCAGTCAGTCAAAAGTGAGTACAAAGATAAGTCCAGTTCTGGAAATGCAAGATTTTGTTATCATTGCATGTGCAAATGATGCAAGTTACAAAAAAGAAACTAAATCCTGCAAGATCCTTAATATTTGGAGATGAGAAGTCCATGGCTGCTTCGAAGTTCAGATTGAATTTAGAGTCTTGAAATGTTTTTGTGATCCTCTTCAGAGCTTTGCAATAGATTCAGAAAAATTATCTTTTTGGCTTTTAACAGGTGATGCTGGTGTCCTTTTGAAGGGTTCACTTAGTTTTGTGATCTTACTGCAGAATGGTTCAAAATCAGGTTGTTCTCTTTGAATGAGAGATTTCAGAACACAGCTGGGGGATATTGTTTCCCAATCCCAGTTTGTGTTCACCCTGGTGTCTTGTTATTTGTAAAAAGAGCTGTTTGTAGCCCTTGATTGCAGCATCTTTCAGACATAACGTGCTCACTGCTACATATTTGTTTGTGTTTGAATAAACTGCCTAACATCAGTTGCTTTTGATGTCAGACAGTCTAAAGGGCTGGGCCTCGTGAATATTTGATGAGGAGTAGAAAGATTTTCTCCAAATGAGGTGCTCATTATCAGTCTGTTTGGTTTTTGTTTTGGCAAGCGAACGCTGACCGCTGAGTGTGATGTAGCCTGAAACTTCTCCTGCGTAATGCTATCTGATATGCAGGTTTGTTTATCCTCTTCAAACCTCATTCAGTTACGAGGAGATTCAGGAGGCCACTTGGCACAGATTCCTGCTGCTTGGATCTTTGTAAGCAGAAGTGTCTGCTGCACTCAGTGCTTAGCTGTCCTGCATGATTACCAGAATATCACCTCCTCTGCATCCTCACCTTCAGCTAAATCTTGTTTTTTTTTTTCCTTTCTCCTAACAGCTGAGGAAGTAGAGAGGCTGGCCGCCATGCGTTCTGAGTCTTTGGTCTCTGGCACCCACACTCCACCCATCCGCCGTCGGAGCAAGTTTGCCACTCTGGGACGCCTCCTCAAGCCCTGGAAATGGAGGAAGAAGAAGAGTGAGAAGTTCAAGCAGACCTCTGCTGGTACGTTCAATTTGTTGGCACCTCTCCAGTTTGTTAATATGAGCACAAAAAACCCCGTAGGTGCCCAGTGTGTTGTAAACAAACATGGTTCTTGTTATTGTGTACCCTGTCTGGTTATGCAGAAAAATTCAATGTGCATCTTTTGCCCAAAAGAAAAGAGAGAAGTATTAGGCTTCAGTCTCCAGGGTGATTGTAAATGCAGCAAATTGATTCAGCAAAAGTGCAGCGTTGGAGTTTCATATTTTAAGGTCTCTTTAGACTTCCTTTGATCTCGCACCACAGTGTTGTCAGGGGCGAGTGAAGGACACGCTCTCTTCAGATGCGCCTATATTTATTTTGCTTGGCTGACACATCCTGAAATGTAGTGTCAGCCTGTTGAACAGGAGGAGACACTTTGTCAGGCCACGTCTTGTGGGTTGGAGGAGAAGAATTCATACTTTAAGAGAAGATGAGCAATCGCACAGGGATCTGGATCCGGTCTGAGCAGGACAGGATGTTAAAAAATCAGCGTTTTCCAGGTGTGATTTTGCTGAATGAATCAGTCTCTTCCTGCTTTGATCATGCGTCTGCCTCACTGCTCTTTTAAGTGTCGATCTTGCTTTAGAGCAATGTTTTTTTATCCTTTCCCTTTCAGAAGCATAAAACATGTATTTGACTTTTTGGTTTATATAAGCCTTTAGCTAGACTTTGACTTTTATTGTTCCCGCAGTGCTCTTCTGCTGTATTTTTTTTTTTGCGCAAACAAGTTTCCCTTTCAACAAAGACTCAGTAGACTTTTCAGCAAAACACAAAACCTGAGGATCAGAATATTTAGCTTTAGGGGCATGATTTTTGTTAAAGTTTGACTGTATTTAAATTAGGAGTGTGAACATGATGAACCAATCATGAAGATGTTTTTGTCTGTTGGTATTCTATGCTAACAGAGCCTCCCCAGCTGTAGTGAAGGACAATAATCAAAAGCTGAACAACAAAAAGGCTTCTTTTCCTGCTACAATAGTGTTAATGCACAGTGGAGTTGAGTGAAAAAAGCCCTCTCCATCGCTTTTGTTATCCACTTGTTTTGTATGCATAACGCCGCTTTCTCTCAAAAAAAATTCTTTCGCCACTATTGTTCTATTCAATCCTCTCCGATGGTGGATTACGACCTACCAGCGTATCTCGCTTTTGAGGCCTCTGAGTGGAATTTCTGCGTAGTTTTCAGGCTGTAGGCGTTGTGCAAATCTTGCAAGTAGCTCCTCTGCTCAGGCTGATTCTCTAGCTGCAGTGACACTAATGCAGCTCCACACCGACTGTCATTTTCAATTGAAGGGAAAAGCGTGAAGCCAACTTTTAAAGCCCCCAAACAAGAGGAGTGTAGGCTGCACTTCTTCAGGAAGAGGTGGAGCACAGGCAGTCGCAGGAAGTAGCAGATATAGTAATGTAAAATGACAAGAAGGGGCTCAAAGATTTTAAACTGTGGAAGTTAACACACAGACCATTGCACATGCATCTTAATGTAAACAATGGATGTAATGTTAAAAAGAAAAAGTTCATACAAAAGTGTGTCAAAAACCAAAGCAAAGAAAGAATAAGGCAGTATAAGTTGTTTTTGTTGCATGAGATGTGTGACTGTCCTAACGTGACAGTTTAGAAGATATTAAGAAGACAAGTTAAGCTGATTGACAGGCGGGCACCCTATGTGGAGCCTCAAGGCCTGCCCCATTTGCAATATGGCCCCCCAGTTGATGATTCGCTTTAAAACTCTGTTTCAGGAACAGACTGGTGATGAGGGATGGGAATTGATAAGATTTTGTCAATACCGATGCCCTCATCGATTCTGCTTTGATCTTATTCTTTATCGATTCCCTTATCAATTCCTGTTGTGAATTTTTGTGGTAAAAAAAGTATCTTTACAGGTTTTCTGTGTCAACAACATTTAATTGAGTTTATACTGTAAGTGAATAAAATGTAATTGGTCCCTGAGTCTGGATATTTCTGAGCATGATTATACAAAAACAGGTAAAAATTGCACACAATGTGACGTTGATGTACTGTGTTGTAATAAATTAATAATTCAAGTAGGCCATCTAGTGTCTCAAAGTGGTTATAGCAATTGTTTAAGTCGTTTGGAAGCTTTCTGTAGTTATGAAGTCAGCCATGAGCCTTTCAACTGACTGTTAGCTTTTGACATTTGATTATTAGTATTGTTTACAAAGAGTTGATGTGATATGTTATGAAATTCTATTCTGAAGCTGAAGTTATACTGATGTATGCTAACTGCTAGCATATCAATGCAGGTTCCCATATACGCTAGCATCAAGCTTGGGCTATTTTGTTATTTTGGTAAATAAGGTGATTTATACCATTTCCAATGTACTGAATATGAATCTCCTGAGAGATAGTAATGTACATTTCTTTATGAAGTCAGTTCTTCAGTAAAACTTCAAGCTGAAAATCCTGAATCAGAGTTTTCTTGGGGAACGTTATCCAACTGCTAAGCTAAGATAGCTGCAGCAGACTAGTTGACGTAAGGCCCGGCAAATCCGGCACAATGTGAAGAATTGATATGGGAATCGTTAAGCATAAAGGCTAATGATATTGGTGGATTGAAACATTTCTTATCGATTCTCAACAGGAACTAGTTTTTGATTCCCATCCCTACTGGTGACGTTTATTTATCTTACTTTGTCCGGTACATGTTGTCTGCTTTGGTTGACCCGAAGCCTCATGATTGATTGATGCTTTTAAAATGGAACATTGCTCCTCTTGCCACCAACTGTATTCAGTTAGTTTGCCAAGATAGCAGCCCATTTGTTCGTATATGTAATACCTGTATTGTTGTGACCCAATTGTTTTTAGATTTGAAAAACTGCTGCCACATAATTACAGGAAACGCTCCATTTATTGAGAGGGCAGTTCTGGTAATTTTCCACTTTATGCATTAAAATATTAGAGAAGCATGCAGCATATTATCACTTGACACCAATCTCATGAAGACCCAAACTTTACTCCAAATGTATAGTCATTATTTCTGCTGCTCTGCTATGATCTTGGCCTCTCCTGCCCTTGCTCGCTGGCTTCACGTCTCTGCGGTGGCCTGTGATGTCTAACTGTTGGTTGTGTTTCTCGTGTCAGTAGGAAGCCTAGCAGCCACTGGGCGTGCAGATGTTGTCATAGATAATTGGACAGAGAGAGGATTTTCAATGTGTTGTGATACTAAGCTGATAAAGGCCAGCACTGGAGGTCTTTAGTCTTACCCTCAGGAAGGAAGGAAGGAAGGAAGGAAAGAAGGAAAAAGGGGGGAAGGCTGCGATGGTTGGATGTCTTTTTACACTGTGTTATCATGCTGGTATCACAGAGAGATCTCACCAGCAAATTCATAAAAAGACATGCAGTAGTGTGATTTTATCTTTATTTCTTTCTGATCCAGTTAGTGAGTTTTCTTTAAGTACAGTAGTCATGCGACACACTATTTTTGGTGTCATTTGCATATCTATAAAAAAGACAAATGTGTCATCATAAAAGTGCTGTTTATGTGTGTCAAGGTCTTGTTTGTCCCTATCCAAGCCTCCAAAGTTTTAGCCTTTCATTGATAAAAGACTCCCTGAAAGTTTTAATACAGTTTTTGTGCAGCTCAGGCAGAGAGAATCGCCTCGGTAAAAGCCTCCACTTAGAGCTACTGAGCCTCAGGGCTGGTAGGATGTGTTCTGACTATCTGGGTCACTGCGCAGTGGAATATATTTTCTCCAAAAAAAAAACTAAGAGTAGCGTTCTCATATCAATACAGGCTGCTCTCAGATATGCCAGTTTCATTTAATATGCTCTCAGCTGAGTCCCCCTGATGAGTGTATAATCTTCTCATCCTGCTGCACACTGAGTGGCGGGAGTTTTGGACACCACTTGGGCAATGACGGAAAGGCCCAAATAGAACTTGACGGATGTGCAAGGTCATTTCAAGGACAGCCTCTGTTTTTTTGGTACATAAAACACTGTGTTCTTTTGTGTATGAATGTTTCTTTCAGCTGGAAATTGTATGATATGCACATATTTCACACTATCAGCTGATTTTCTGCTATTCTAGTGGCAGCCTGGTTCTTCTCAGTCAGGATCAAAGTTAGTAGTTTTTTTTGTTTGTGGCAGTTTTTGATCCTCAGTCAATGTGTTTTTTGTCTCTTCAGGGCTTTTCTGATGTAATGAACATGAAATTCTCCTCCTTTTTACTTGTACATGTGTCTGTCAAATATTAAACGAATGTTTTTTGTTAGAACAGCCAGGTTTTTTTTTTTACTCCTGACTCTGTGCTCTGCTGCAGAGCTGTGCTTGAATCATTTTTCACAGTTTGTTCTTCATAGGCAAACAATATCTTTAAATTCTGAAGGCACATCCTTGCAATAGCTTTGAGTTAATGGTATTGCGTAACTCAGCACATTGCATGGCATAGCGGTTATGTCAGAGCTCTGAGTAATTACTTTTCATTTTAGATGTAGCGGCAGAATAATCCCAGAACATGGCCTATTACAACACGGTCGGCATAGCATCGTTCAGGGGGATTCCCACTCAGCTGATGATATTTTTCATAGATTTGTGATGTTGGTGAACATTGTGACAGTCAAGGGAATACTTGATTTACATTCAAAAATCACAAATCTGGGACATTGGAGACGAACCAAACTTGGTATCCTGTGGCAGGTTTCTTAGCATCATTTATATTTATTTAACAATTGTAACCTAATAGTAAAATTTGTACTCATTTTCTTCCATGTATCATAACAATCAGACAGCTGGATGTAAATGAGTCAGCTGTGAACTTACCTCACAGAGAGGAACACATGCAGAGTAGTTTGTTAGCTTAGCCTAGCTTGCTGACAGAAGCGTTTGCGTACACTTTAAGAGAAAGAAAAATTAAATAATAAATAATCTTTTGTTTGTTTAAAGTTTTACAAGGTTTAGTGTTTGTTTTTTTTCAATTACTTAGACATTAATAGGAACTTTTTTGGCTTTCTAACCATTTTAATTCACATAGCATAGTTTGCTAACAGTAGCGTACAAAGAGACTTCAGAGAGAAAATTCAAATCAAACAAATTCCTGTTAGCTTGGCATTTAATTTTAGTTTTCCCAGGTTTAATAGTTGGACTTTTCTACCGCTCAGACTTCAAAAATCACAACTGGTCTTGAACAGTTTTAAATCATGTTAGCATTGCCTAGATAGCTGGGGGTAGCATGTGTAAAGTATGTAGCATGATGTAAAGTCAGAAAAACAAAAAGAATCTTATATTTTTGTTACTTTATTTGAGTTGAACAAGATTAACTTTTTAATCTTTTCTATTGCTTAGACATTAAAAGAATCATCTGTATTTACTAAACAGTGTAAATTCACATTAGCATTGCCTAGCTTGCTGACACCAGCATGTGGGCAGACTTGAAACAAGGAGAAACAAACTGATTCCTATCCTTTTTGATAATTTTTTGTTTTTGCAAGGTTTTCTTTTTTCTCATTTTACTGCTCAAACATGAACAGAAATCATTTTAGCTCTTGAACTGTTTCAAATTCTTTAAAAGCTGAGAATGCAAAGGTGCCGGGAAGTCAATTATCTCATGCCTCAGTGCCTTGGCGAACCAGTCTGGTGAACTGTGAACACATTCACACTCAATCTGATAAATTCTTCCCTGTTGATAGTTATTTCTTTGAGTGTATTACCTCCTCTTGATGTTCTCGACCAAAAGATAAATCTGTTCCCTCTTGGAGAAGGGTTTAAAAAAAAGCATTTTTTTGATAATGCCGCTAGCATCCCGAGCCGCTCCCAAGTAGCATCATATGATGCACACATTGGTGATACTGTGGACACATTTTCTTCTAAACTGTTTTAACTGTTGAACTAATTCCTGTCTTGGAGCTTATCTTAAACAGACTTTTCCTTTAAAGTGTCTCAAGAATGGAGCAAAGTTGGACATCTAGTGTCCTGAAGGAAGCGATAATAGAGCGTACTGTTTAATGATGGCTTGTTCCACTGAATTTTTGAACACCAAAGCATCGAGTATCCAAATTTCTGCCCCCAAGGCCTCCCTGTCTGACATTTTTTCAACTCTCATTTGTGTTTTTAATTTCGGACTCTCAGCAGTTGGTTTTAAATCCACTGTGTTCTGACCAAAGGCAAGGAAAAGAGAGGTCAAGCTGTCTGTATTTAAATGAATTCATTCTGAGGATGGTATTAGCGTTGAACAGGGCGCCCTCTGATAGAGCTGGGACAGGACTCCAGGGTCATATGTAAAGTACACATGGCACAATCTGTGATCTCTTCTTTTAAGAAAGAGCTCCGGACGCCTGCAGGGATATTTCTGTGCAGTGTACTCAAGTGTTATTGCTAACATTCATTTCACATTCCTTACTGGTTCCTTTGCAGGGGTTGATTTTGAAATTGCTCTGATGATTTTTTCATCCAGCTCGCTGATGGAAGATGTTAGGTGCCTCGACTTCTGACACTATAAATAGAATCAAGCATTAGCTATGGGACATGCTTGCCTGTGCATAATGTATTACTATGAGACGTGTTGTTGAAATATCTCCTTCATCTTTTATCTCTCGTCTTAATCAGATTCAGTTTTTAGCTTTAGGTGCTCAGAGGAATGTTCACAGTTTTGCTGATTATGTTAACAAAATACAGACTTATAATCTTGTGGGTTTCTCTCCTCTGGAGACCAGAGTTTATTTTCATCTGCTACAGGATCATAAGATGTACAGTGTACTTACATGATAGATCAGTGATACTCTAGATGAAGGGTCTGCAACCCTTACTGTCAAATGAGCCATTTTGCCTCATCTCACCTGGATTAAAGTCAATCCAGAGCCACAAAATCTATTTTACAATAAAGGCACTATGGTGTACAAAACTCTTTAGTTAAAATATATTACCTAATTATCCAAAATGGAGCTGTGATCAGCTGTCAGGCTGATGTTCTAACTTACCCCTCTCAACCAATCACAGCGTGTGTCTAACGACAAGGCGATGTATTTAAATCACGTCTTCATTCTCAGTTATTCCTGCTACCTCATTGTTGCTCAGCTCCCACCTTCACCCCAGCCTCCTCCTATTTAGCCTCATGTGTGTATCTTATTGATCTGTATGCATCCATTTGATCTGTATGTATGCTGGGGTTTGACATGCATTCCCTGGAAAGCTCGAGCAAGCTGCTCGGCTAACCCAGGGAGTATTCTGAAAAGCAGAGCTTTAACGCCAATTCTACCTGTATCCATTGTGCAAATGGTTAATCTGTGACGAGAGTGTTCCTGACTGCACAAAAAAATTTTGAATTTATGAAATTGTTGAACTACAAAAAGAAGACTTGAATTTGTAGCATACTGATTATTTCACTGAATTCGTCATTACTTGTTGTTTGCTAATTGTTTTTGCCACATATCAAGCATGTATGTTAAGCTGGCACATTGGTGGTTAAGTAATCCATGCGCACAGAATTAAAATCTCCATTTTCTTCCAGATTTGTGTTTTTTGTTAATTTAGTCTTTAATCTTACCAGGGGCGTTAAACCTGAGGTTAGCCTCAGGTGCCAGTAAAGTTGGTGGGCTATTAATTTTGTAGGAGGTGAAGTAAAGAGGCTTCATTGCAAGATGTGATGCACATTAAGTTCAACAAAATCAGGGTGTCCGCCGGGTCTTAAAAAGTATTAAAAAATGATAAATCAGTTATGGGACAATTAAGGCCCTTAAAAAGTATTAAAAAATCTTAATCGTAATGTTATGAGGTATTAAATTTTATTGGTATTCAAGCTTTGACTCCAAAAGTAACCATGAATATTTATTTTCTTCCTTGCGACTGTTACAAACTAACCTGACACGCCAGACACACAATTCCAAATATCCGCCACAGGAATAGTCCATCTGGTTCAAAAATGTTTTCAGGGTAAAAAATAACCACACCTGGTGATTGGACGATCATTCTGCTCGTCACACTTATCACAGACCAGTGTGAGGATCTGGAAAAAGCTTTAGCCTCTCAAAATATTTCACGCTAGATCATAAGAGTTTCTCAAGCCTCCTGAGAAAATTTCTCGGACTTTTGACCTGGGATTTTGGATTCTTACGATTAAGAGAAAGCTTCCCCTGATCTCAGTTGTTTTTGAACAAATTTTCTTTGTTAAAATCACCTTTTTAGTGGATAACAACAACGCGATGAGATAAGGGATTTATCAATACAGTTACGTAGCGCAGTTGTTTGAGACGGGACACTAAGCAAAGTTGTAATTTTGTGATGCGCGGGCTAAACAAAGCGCTAGCAGCCCAACATATCCGTAGGCTAATGTGACGACAAACTCAGTTTGTACAGTAGTTTAGAAGCCATCTGTATGTATTTTATGCAAGTTGCCTTAAATAACTGTTACTTATGGGAATGTCAATTAACCTGCCTTCAGTATCATTTATACTTTCAAGCTTTATTCCTTCTCAGCTTGTCTAATTTATGTTAAAATGAAAACTGCAATCATTAAAGATTGGTTGCTAACAGCAGCTTAAAGTCTTGGTAAGGTCTTAAAACTTTTTGAAAGGTTTTAAAAAAGGCTTAAAAAGGTATTGAATTTAACCTCAGGATTTCAGCATATACCCTGAAAATGTTAAATCATGATTTTAATTAGTGTCACTGTCATTAGTCATCAATACGCTTTTTCAGTATATATTTTTTAGAGCTACAGGGTGCCACTGCAAAGAAGTCAAAGAACCACATGGGGCTCCAGAGCCGCAGGCAACTAGATAGTTGAGTAAATCTGTAAAAATTACGCAAGAATTGATCATTTGCAGTTTCCATATAATCAATTAAGACAAATTAGGACAAAAGCAAACTATTGACTGATCCAAGTAACATGCTTTCATCTTAACCTCATTATTTATTTCTATCTACTTCTTGATGTAGGCACCAGTTGTAATAAAAACAAACATAATTTCTTCTTGGTATTTTACAACAGAGGCACTGCAGTTTATCATGAGTAGTTTATACACTCTGCAGCTATAAGTACCCAGTTACCTGCCAATATTGTATTTATCTGCAATAGAGCTGAAACGATTCCTCGAATGATTCGAGGTACTCGATTACAAAAATTACTCGAGTAATTTTCTCCGCCTCGAGGAATCGTTTAATTTTAAAAAAGATTAAAGAGTGTTTTTTCAAATAAAGCTGAGGCCATATTAAGAGAGTTTTCCGACTCCTCAAGCTAACTCTTATACAAAATAGCAACTAGCAGCAAATCTAGCTTCTTTTCTGGAGTTTGGAGACTAATGGGTCATTCTACGAAACGGGTGCCATTTGGGTCCGCAACATTTGATGAGATGTACAAGGCACAAAAAATGTGTCAAAGTGTGTTTACAAATGTTGGAGCTACCAAAGCAAGTGCTCTTATTGACATGCTGTATCAGAAAATTCTATTTCTTAAAGAGAAAAAATTTCATTTGAAAAATAACTGCTCTTTAACTAAACAAAAATGTATTTTATCCGATAACTCGATTAATCGATGGGATTTTCAGTAGAATACTCGAATACTAAAATATTTGATAGCTGCAGCCCTAATCTGCAACCAAAAGTAGTCCCAAATAAATGAATTACTTCCCCCTATTTAAATAACTTGCTAAAAAATACAGTACCCAGTTGTTTTACAAGAGAATAAAGCCGTTTAAAGAAGTAAACCTATTTTGAAGGATTATATTTTCTGTTGTAATATTTGGGCTTGAGGCTGATTTCCACAGACAGAAGAGGAAAGACTAGCAAAGAGTTAGTTTTGGTCTTATCCTTTTAGTTTCAGCAGTCTTTGTGCTTCACAGACTTGCCAAAGCAAATGGTGAAAATGTACTAAAACATGTTTTTGGAAAATGTTTATTTTTTAATTGCAGGATTAATCTGAAAAAATATGACAATAACTGAAATATTCTTCTCCTTTGTCCCCCACAGCTTTGGAGAGAAAGATGTCTATGCGGCAGAGCAGAGATGAGCTGATCAAGAGAGGAGTGCTGAAAGAAATCTTTGAAAAAGGTGAGCCACTGTTCTTCGCTTACAGTCTGATCTAGCAGAGCTTGAAAGTGTCTCATCCTAAGTAGAATCTGCATAAAGGGTAGACATGGTGCTCTAAATTGGAGGGTCTTTAGTTATTCATCGCCTCATTAATCAGCAGCTTCTGAAGTGCAGCCTTCAAGTTTTGGCACGGGGCATCTAGAGATATAATCTTTCATTATAGAAATTTTGTAGGGTTTTATAAACTCTTTGATCTTGATTTGATGTGCTTCAGACACAGAGATTCAAAGCTGGAGAGTATATTTCAGTCTGGCAGCAGGGTGCTCCATGCCTCGGGATATCAGAAACAAAGTTGGTGAAGCTGAGAAAGTCCATTGACTCTTGCCAAGATGTGAACAGGGCAAATGAGGATTTCATTGTTGAGCGCAAACCGAGCATTTCCAACAGTGTTTAAAAATAACCTGCTCTTAAAGTGAGGCCAGGGCCAAAACATTTGTCTTAAAAGCTAAATAATGTACAAATATAAAAAGGAAGTTGTAAAAATATCATGTAAGCCACCTCTTCTTGGCTTGGCTCTGTTAAATGGTCACAGCAATTGAATATCACTTTTTTTCTCTTTTAGACAAGTAAGCATGAGGATGCATATTAATGAGTTCTGGTGTTCTCGGTTTTTCTGCCCAGTGACAACCCAGTTTCTGTAACCAAAAAGCTGGTGTGCATGTCTCAGTTAATCATCAGTAGTTATCTTTATATTTGCACCAACCACGGAGGCTGTTTCCCAATACAGACATTGCATTGATGTAAAGACTCTCCACATAGTCATTCTGATCTTGTTGACTGGAATACTAAGTGACGTTTACGGGCAAAACAATACAAATACATGCAAATGAAAAGAAAAATATGAGGTTGGCAAAAATGGATTAACCTCTTCACCTGGCTGGATTTTAATCAGCTTTAGCTGTTCTTCATCTTTGACTGGCACTCTGTGTACCTGGATTTAATGTGCTGCACACCAGCCAAACCAATCACTTGATAATCTAGAATTAAATGATGCACTGTCAGCCAATTCAATGTCCCAGTTTGAAAAAAACATCCAATGTTGATTCATTAACATCCTTCTGAAAGGTTTGACCTGTATAACGGCTATTTGCAAATACAATTCATGTTTAGAATAGTCTGTGATTTCTAAAAATGTGGGACAAACTGAATGTTTTGAGATGTACCCAACCTTTCCAAATCATACAAAAGTAAGCAATCGTTTGGTTTTCTGCTCCATGATTGTTCAATCAAAGTGACATTTTGGAAACAAGCTCCCGTTATGAAAAACATTGTCAGAATATGTAAGCAGCGTTGTGAATTGCACTGTCAGCCCTAAAATGTGATCATGCAAGAAGCATCAAAAGGCTTGGCGCTGTGAAAGAATTAAAAAGCAAAGTTCTGTCAAACTGCTTGGCTGACTCTGTTTCCTGGTCTGGTTTCTGCTGATAAAAGGCTCTTGGGTCGTTTTCCAGTCTTAGCTCCTGAATCCCCTCCCTTTCATTGTCTCTAAGCTTGACATCCAGAGTTCATTTTCGACTTTGTTTCTTCAGTTTTCTTTGGAAATGTTTCTTTTGTACAATCCAACGCATTCTTCGACGCCTGTCAGATTGTTACCCTTTTTTTTTTGGTCTCATGTTTAGCAACCGTTGAGTTCAGGTCCTCGATGGACGGCAGTGTCTGCACTCAGGAGCCCCCTGTCAAGTCGTCTATGGTCCTTTCTACAAAGAAAACTGTCACCTACCCGGGTGATCTTCAGGATAACCATGCCAAGCCCCCACTGTACCACAAACAGCCCCCTGCACTCCCTCCAAAGCCTTTCTCCAGGATCCCAAACCATAGCACAGGTCAGTGCTCAACCTAAATACTATAAATGATTATTTTTATTGATGATTAAGAAATGTAAAATTCTCCCTCAAAGTATTTGTCTTTAAAAATCGGCTTGACTGACTCTAAACTGTACCTTGACACACATGTGCAAAGGATTATGGTAGTCTCATTAAATTCCCCTGCCGATAGGTCATCTGGGCCCTCTCTGTCATAGTCAATCTGTCAGTAGGAGGGAAGTAGCATTACCCAGGCCTAAATCCCACCACAGTGTGCTGATGTCTGAGCCATGTCTGATCGTCCATGAGCTCTGTTTATCTGTCTGCCTCAGCTAAGACTAGTGAATGTGATATAACTGTAGCGATGATCAGCGATCCTCTTTTTTCCTGTCCTGCTAAACTTGATTTAATCATGTTTTTAGATTCATGCCAGCCAATGAAGTTACCCTGTATGCCCGGGGGGAAACACTCTCCACCTCTACCCCCTAAGAAAGTGATGATTTGCGTGCCTCAAGGGGGGCTGGACTCCTCGCCATCACCATCCCCAAACCCTCTCAGCTCTCTATCCCAAAAGTGTGCCCCTCCCCAAGGCATGTCCCTCCATCACGGCACCTTGCTGCCCTCTCAGCTTGCTGGTCTTCACCAGAGCCACGGCCACCCCCTTCAGCTACAGTACGGTAGCTTGCACGCGCCCAGCCGCATCATCGAGGAGCTCAACAAAACCCTGGCACTCTCCATGCAGAGGTTTGAAAGGTGAGTAACCATCAGTGATTAGGTCGTTAAAGCGGATTGTCCTTCAGTGAAGGCAGGGAGGGATTACGGATCAGCCCTTCATTGTCTGTCTGTACATCAAACAGAATTTCCTAGTTCGCCAAATCTGTGAACTGTGTTAGTCTCTCATGCTCCTGTTCCTTGTGGCCGAAGGGAATTGTAGCTTAATCTGAACACCACAGCACAACCAATGACATCAAGTGTCTGATATAAAGAATTTGATATCTTCAGACAGTGAACATTTACCTCTTTCACATCCAGGGTGGGATACTCATATGTTGCTAAATGCTAATGTCAAATTCAATGTAAGCTAACTGAGAGTTTTCCTTTAACTGCTCTAGATACTCACAAGGCAATATATAAAGAAAAAACAACATACCTTTTAACACATTGGCTAAGGTCAGACAGATGCTAGTGCTAACACTAACGCTAACCCCTGTCTGTTAAACATTACAGGTAGTGGTTAGCTGTACAAGAACTGCATTAGCTAGGAAGTAAATTTGCAGTTGATTTTAGCCACAAATGGACTTTGTTGCAAACATACTGTTAGCTTGTCAGTAAATTCTTAGCAGTCATGTTAGCTAGCTAGAGTTCACACTTCTCACCTTGTAATGTGTAGCACTGTGAAACAGCAGCTGACACTTACTAGCTCATGCTAATATTATATAGTAATTGGTAGGTATTGGCAAGAGCATCACGCTACGATGTGCATCACAATACTTTGGTCACAATATCACAGTGTTGTGATATATTAAGATATTCTACCCAGTTAATTATTTTGATTGAAAACAGCTTTTCTATTTTATTGTGTTTGAAAAAATGAAAGTCAGATGCAGTATTTTAAACAAACACTTTACCAGAAAACATAAAGTGCATCAAGTTCTTTATTTAAACTACTGTAACATTAAACTACTGTTGAAAAAAAAACATTGGTTGAAAGATGTGGTCAGTTGGTGGAACTGATAAGTGTCACTTGATGTAACCAATGTTACTCGTAAAAAATCTATTACAAAAATCATGAGTATGATTATTTTTTTTCAGTCTACAACACAGTAAAAATTAAACTTAGATGATTTTAAACTAACTGATCCAAGAATGGAGAGAAAACATTGATGATTACAGCACCACAAAACACATCATCAAGTTGAGGAATAAAATATTTTGAATATTCTTAAGATTATATTTATTATACAGTTTATGGGCAACATACAGCTGCTATAGCCAACAAATGAGCAATAGCCTCACTGAAATTCGCTCTTCATTGTTTTTCAGTTGTTTTTAATTGTGACACCAAGGCTGGGCATAAATTTCCAAATACAATTTCAATTGAACCACCTGAAGTGAGAAGAAATCAAAGGGGATGGTGCTTTTATTTCTCATGAGGTGGAAGAGATTTAAAAATTCATATGATAATCAATCTTGAACACAGCATTAAAAACTATTTAAGCTCCCCACCCTGCAGGAAAACATTTTCTATGTGTGAACATGATGCTTTATATCCCCTCCTTTGAAAAACAGCCTGTTATCATCACATGTAACCACTGTGATTAAAAGCGGTGTCCAAAACAGCTCTTATCAATGTAATTAGATTTATTGGGGGAACAATTAGCATAATTAGCCCTAAGCGTCCTGTTTATGAGATTTATTTTTCTGGAGTCTCGTCTACCATCCGTCGAAACCTCTTCTGTTGTTATTGAGGTTGCGTCCTGCTTTGTAGCACCGGTGTGCTCTCAGCACACTGCCTCACAGGGCAGCATGGCCTAATTTTGAAGTAAATGTGTGTATGTGTGGGCACAGGCTCATGGAGTAGGCGTCCCTCCAGCAGTTAGCTTGACATAACATGACCAGCTGCTCTTTACAAGAGCTGTGTTTCTTCATGTTTGGAGAAAGGGGACAGAATAGTGGATTGGGCATTATGTAACCTCTTATATGTGGAGCTCTTTTCGCCAGAGCCATTTGGGTAGAGATAAGGAAATAATGGTCCTGACATTGCTTACAATTAGTCTGAAAGCTTGAAAATGGTTACGTAAGGGTGGCTTATCATCATAAGAAGCTCTAACCAGACTGTGATTCATCAATCAGTCAAACATTTCACTGGTGTATGCATTTGCATGACGGCTCCTGAAAGTGAAGTTTATTCCTGTCACCTTGTTTTGAATTATGCACGTTGTATAATCAGTTACTCTTTTCCTCTGTGTGGTTCACAGGGTTGCATTGCATTGCGTAGGACTGCACAGAATTATACTTGCCATGTATGCAGGCTCTTTGTACTCCAGTTTCATTCAGATGGCGGTGTAGTTGGATTAAAATCCCACTAAGCCATCATTAGACTGTGTACCAGAAGCCCCTTTATTGTTTTAAAGCACTTCCTTTATATGCTCTGAGAAGGTTTGTGAGGGTTGCTGTAATACTTTGTGTCATTCACAATCTTTTTTGTCTGGTAGAAGATGATGTGAGGCTTGGCTTTAGATATGAGGTTTCCATGTGAACTGGATTTTTCCTTCACTGTGATAGGAATGGACTGGATCATCCTCTTTGTTAAGGCTATGAGTAATAACTGTTACATTGTGGATTTTAGGCCTTCATCCATCCATCATAACCATCTTTTTCTTTCACCAGCTCTGCATTACACGGTGTTGGTCAGTGTGTTCCTCTGGACCGAAGAGAAGTTCCGTCTGTAATCATCGACTACGAGGACGACAAGGAGAACATGCCCAACGAGTCAGACTATGAAGACCTGCCCAGCATGTACAAGGATGAGGATGACGACGTGGATGATGATGAGGATGATGATGAGGATGATGACTCTATATTTACAAGTGAGGGGCAGCACAAAATTACACATACTCATTTGAATAAGTTTAAATAATTTCCACAACAAAGAAGAATCATAAAAGAAAGAGATGATGACCTGATGAACTGAGTCATCAAACTCCGGGTGCAAACACTGAGATGAAAACATCAAATATGTTTCCTAATACTTTGTTAAAAGGTTCAGAAACATGAATGTAATACCAGCATAAACATTTTTATACAACAAAACTCCTAATTTTATGTATTGCATTAATATGGTTCAATAACAAGTGTTTGATAGCAGGTGATGGTAACAAATTTCAGAGAAGAGATCCTCCTTGATGCTAGGAAAGTAGGCCATTCTAGGTGAGCTGTCTGTCTGTTTTTCAGTGTGGGTCATGTTTACAGAAATGATGACACATTTCTTGCTTGACTCATACCAATCGACTGACAAACCGCGCTGCTGGCTTCACCCGAAGTCTCCTGGAACTCAGATGCAGTTTGACCTTAAACGCAGGGCCAAAATTGAGTTCACAGAAGTTTATCCAGAACCATGCCATCATCCGTGGAAATGCTTTGACTTGACACTGCTTGGCAAAATTGCTGCTGTGTGAAAGGTGTCCTTGTTTTTGACACTCCGTCCCCTTTTCCACATGAGCACATATTGGAGTTTTTAAAGGCGATGATTGGTCGTGTGTGATGGAATTGTTCAGTGTGCCACGTCATAACTGAGAGAGGCATCAGGAGGATGAGTCATGCTTAAAGTCACAGGGATGTTGACTGAGAAGGGTTTTTGTTTTTAAATTTGTGTTTTTACTTAGCTGCACTGTTGAGTTTCATGTCAGATTTCTTTAATTGTGTGGTTTAAATCTTAATTGGATTTAATCTACACCAACAAAAAGACACTAATGTGTAAACACAAAATGTCTGGGATTATTTTCTTAATGCGGCTTCAAGTCCATGCTTCATTCCTGTTTTTTTTTCTGTAATGCTTGATTATGTTGTATTTAGGTACCCTAGCTCAGAAGGTGCTGAGGAAAGACTCTTTGGCCATCAAGCTGAGTAACCGTCCATCCAAAAGAGAGCTGGAGGAGAAAAACATCCTGCCCATGCAGACCGATGAGGAGAGGCTGGAGTCAAGGCAGCAGATAGGCACCAAACTCACCAGGTGAGACACATGTATTTTTCAATCAGAATACATTTACACACAATCACACTTCATGGGCCAAATAAATTCTGTAAATCTCGTTGATATTGACAAAACTGACAGAGCAACAATAGCAGCAAGTAATAGACAAAGACTTTTCTTAGTCAAGCTGAAGCCTTCCGTACTTTGGGCTTTAGGTGGCTCATTATGCTGGCTGATACAACCATAGCTCAGTCCAAAGCTGATGCAAATGTGAGCCTTTTTTTCCTTTTAAATCACTGTTATATCCTTTAATTTTTCCCTTCTCAACATTCGATAAGGAGAACCGCTTTATCTTGTCAGAATGAGTGGCTGAAAATGGAGCTGACCTAATTTCAGCAATGCATCACCCCCCTCCTGTCTCTTTTCTCTTGTCTTCTCTGTATCTCTCTCTCACTCTTCTCTTTCTTCCTCCTGCCTGACTTCCTCCCTCGCTGACTGAATCACCACAGTGATGCATGTGCCAAACTATCTCCACCCGACTCCTCCACACAGCAGCACCACGCAAGCGACTCCATATCAGCAGATTACACACATAAACACTGTATGCTGATGCAGCGCATCCAAATCACAGGAATTTGTACACCTATGTTCTTCTCACAAACGTGAGTTTATGGATCAAACGACAGTGTTTTTCTGTCCCTGTACTGGATCACAGGCCGCATTTGGTTTCAGTCAGTGCTTTGAACACGAGTTGCCTGTCTGCGTGACGTGGATGTAATGATGTGCTGAGAGAGGACTAGACCACCAAGCATCAGGGTTAAAATAAAGACACAGAAAGTATTATCATATAGTTGATGTGGGGAATATGTTTGAAGGGGAATAGATGAAGTGTTATCGAGAGACACTGGCACACGAGTTGCTATTCCCCACTGTGACTGGAACACAGCGCGTGTTCCCAGAAGGCCTGCCTGCTTAGTTGTCATGTTCCCAAAAGCTCTGTCACAGTGTCCTTTGCGCAGTGTCATCTGATGTACATTTCCTTTTTTTGCATCCTTTAACGCTATTGTAATTATACCAGTCTAGTATGGATTTGATGTTGTTATGATCTAGCTTCTTTTACCTTAGCTAAAGGTAAAAACCTAACAAAAGAGCTGAAAACCTAACAATGGAGTTTTAACTTTCAAACAGCTTTTCTGAAGCTTTAATCATGTCACATGATCTTCAGAGTGAAATATGACTCTGGTATGAACAAAAATCCTAGTTGTCCAACATTACAGTTGTCATATATTCCAAAACTAAAAGTTGGCAAACACTGCTATATCTTTATTTTATGTTAAAATAGAACTTAGGTTAAGAAGGACAAGTTAGTTTTGCTGTATTTTGCTTTCTGTCTAAGAGTTAGATAAGAATAGGGGTGGGAGAAAAAAAAAACCAAAATTGTTATATCAGGATTTTTTGTATGACAATATCAAAATCAGGATTCTTTGTCAAAAAATCAGTTTTTATTTCAAATTTAGATTCTTCATTTCAGTCTTTGTTTATAAACTGGATTGGAAAAAAGTTACCACTTTTCTCCAGCAGAGGGTGAAATGTTTCTCTCTGACACACTTGATGTGCATTTTATGGGAAAATATGGCTCCTGATATAGTCTATAGAAATAATCATCGCCATTTAACTTTGTCCCATGGTCCGGTGTTAGAAGGCAAACCAAAAAATTGCAAAAACTGTAAATATCGAAAAAACGCAATTGAAATCCATTCCAAAAATCCCCCAAAATTGTACTAGAATTGTATTGCAAGAATAGCATATCAGCCCAGCCCTAGATAAGAAGATAACGTCACAGCCAACAGCAAGGAAAGGGGTAGTCAATTTTTAATTGAAGGGGAAGAAGGGGATACAGGAAGTTACAAAGCTCACAAAAAATGATTGTACCATATCTTGTTTGCTAAGTTTCTGCATTTAATGGTTCGACAGTGAGCCTATATTTGTGCCAAGCAGAGCAAGGCTAATCCCCTCATTAATTCAGTAATAGATTTTTTTTCCTTTTTGTCGATGCGGCAAAATATGTATTTGTCAGATTTAGGCAGCAGAAAGAGCTAGAAACTCAACATTAACATGTTATTGCTTTATACATTGCTATGGAGGCCTGTTAGCCTGTGGCAGACATGTCTTAAAATTAGCATTTGTTTAGCGATGTTTTTCTAGGCACCTGTTGTTTAACCATTATCTTAGTTACCGTTCAGGAAGACGTTCTTCTCTTGTAGCTAGCTAGCTAGAGAATGACTAGCTCTCTTGGCTTTTTGTGTCTGTGTTGGCCGTTTGTTTTCTCTTTAACTCGAGACTTGCTGATGTTGAAAACAATGTTAAAGGTACTGGTGATTATTTATTTAACAGAATATTGTGTTTCAAAGTTAGCTAGCTAGCAATTAGCTTGATAACAACTAGCTTTGTGAGCCACTTGTGTCATGGCAGGTTGTGTTAGCATTTCATTTATTCATTTAGAATAGAGGCTTGCTGATATCATACGATGTTAAGGAGATTATTATTTTATCAAAAATCGGCCAAAAGATGCTAATGTGCTCTTAGAAAAAGCTCCAGGGGGTTATTTGTTACTTTGTCATCAAGAGAGACACTTTTTGCATCGGAAAAAGCAATTTGATCCACTCTGAATTTATAGTGGAGCTTTAAAAAAGTTTTTACTATTAGCCTTTTCATTAAGCCTCGTGTAACTCCTTATATAATCTCATTAAACCAGCCTTTAATCTTCAGATTACACAGGACAGCCACTAATTTGCCAATGATCTCTGCCTAAATAAACTCGGTTGTGATGAAAATTATTTGAGAAAGAGCATCCATGTGGATGTTTGTGAACTAGTCTGTGCATGTTTATTTACAGCAGCTGCATGATGCGGGTATTATGCTCAGGCCATGCTGGCAGGCGGAGAGCTGTAGTCTGGGATTTGGTGTCTTGACTTTTCTATCGAGTAGGACCGGATGGGACACAGGATGAGATGAGACAAGCCAGTTTGAGCTCTCAGGCTTCCCCCTGCAAACAGTAGCTTACAGAGCTGAGCACATCCAGATTGCTGTCACATCCAACAAGACAGAAACGGTCATTGATCAAGTCCTCCAGTCAGGTCTGCTGCCTTAGGGTCCTGACATGATGCTATTATGAGAGTCCCCAGTTAAAAGCCCTTAGAGTGACCTTTCACAGATTGCCTCTGGGTGTCTTAGTCATTTCAGCCATTTTCAAATTGAGTAAATTGGAGATAATCTGTACAAAATGTACCTCTTCAGACTTCTTCTGGTCTACTTGTCAAGTACCCCTTGTCTTTGTATATCTGAAGTGTGTGGTAGATTTATTCTAGGTGTTCTGGCTGTTGAAGCTGGCTTATGATTTTGACAAAGTCTCCTATGCCTTATTCAGCATCAGATGAGAGCTGAGTCTTCAGGAAAATCTGGCTTTTACTCACCTCCATCCCTGCAATGCACCAATGTGTTATGATGTTGTCATTAAACCAAAAGAAAAGATTTGGTTGATCATGGCTGAGGGAATGTTTTGGGGAGTACACCTGTCATGCTGTCATGAGGCAAGGACTTTTTTAAAGATGCAAATCTTTTGACTTTATAAAAAACTGGCTTCTGTGGTGCTTATAAATAAGTTTGAGTGAAAGTGAGAGCAAACTGGTAATGCACATTTCTTCTTTCTGTTTGAAACTGACATATTTTACTCATTAATCATTGTCTTTCTTGACTTTTTAATTGTGATTATTTGCTGACCTGTTTCTACCCAGGCGCTTGAGTCAGAGACCAACAGCAGAGGAGCTGGAACAGAGAAACATACTCAAACGTGAGTGTCCTCAACTTTTATATTGACATTTATTATTAAGCTGTTCACACTCGCACATCGTAATAAAGTGACAAAACAGCCGCAAAATTCCCCCAGCTAACCTTGTGGTTCTCCATGTGGTTAGCAAAGCATGAGTCTATAATTTTGGCAACCTTTTGTGTATGCAGGCTTCATGCAGTACAGCCTGGTGATTTGAGGAGCCTCATTATGTGAAAGCTAGTGGCACACATCTATTACTTTTTATTCCTCCATGGTCTACCTTTTCATCTGCAGCAGGCAGCAGGCCTCCCCGAGGAGTCATGTCCAGGGAGACTGCTTTCTTAGCTTAAACACAGGCGGTATCAGAGAGAAGCAGTTCTGTTGCCTGGGACTCCTCTGCTCTCACATCAAAGACTGATTTGCCAGCAAGTTCCTACTCTCCTGGAGGCTCATGTGTGATTGGCAGAGCACAGGAGGAAAATACAAAGTCTGAGGATTCATGAGTGACATGTCAAGTCCTCCCTGTCATTCATGCACATACAGTAGCAAGGTTAAACAAATGACGCCTTATGTCTGGAGAGGCACCACCTGGAATCCAAAACAGTGATTTGTACTACAGGTACAGTACATGTTCAGCACAAGCACAGATGCAGTGTGAGTGCTGAAGCTTTTGTTAACAGGAGCCAGTGTCCCAATATGCCCCTTGTTTACTCATGTTTCTGGTTTTTACTTGTTTCTCTGAGCTGAGGGGGATTTCGTCTCCTTAAATGACTCTGAATATACTGAACAATACTTGGATGAATTTTCAGGGAGATGCAAAAACCAGAAGTAATCAGCATTCCTTCCTTGTAAAATTCTGAAATAGGTTAATCACTTGATCACAAACATGGGGAAGAAAAAGCCCTGGGACAACTTGGAAAGAACAAAGCAATCCTTTTTTTTTTTTCTCCTGATACCCATCCCTAATAGTATTAAACAGCCAATGATGGAAAGTATTTTAGGAGTTAAGGAACTTAGTAAGCATCTAATGAGCCATATTATGCAAATGAGGTGTTTGTTCCCCTTTCAGTAACTTTTAAATATTTTGCATGCAGCCCAGTATTTGCATGTGCCTGTAATCGTCTGCTTTCTCCCTGCAGCTCGCAATGAGCAAGAGGAGATGGAGGAGAAGAGGGAGATAAAACGAAGGCTAACACGAAAGGTGAGTTCAAAATAGCTCCAAATATGCAAAACCATACTTAGTCTCCAAGCAGCTGTAGGGGGTAAATTGTTGGCGAGGAAAAACAAACACTGCGACAGTGACTCATATGTAGTGAGAAGTGAAAGTCTTGTCCCTCACAGGCCCCCATATTGTAGTTCTCAGGTCTCCCCCAGGGGGGCATTGGTGCCCTTGTTGCCCTTGGCCTATTCAGCATGTTGGCTGCCAAATCTTTTGACCCCATACGGAGGTGTTGAGCGTGTTCCTGTCACTTTGTGTTGGTTTATAGCATGTTCTACTCTCCCGCTGACATGCTGCCCTAAACAAAAATCCTCATAGTGAGGATTTTATTATAGACAACACATGCCTTGTTGTATAGACGAAAAACTTTCATGTTGCTCAACAAATGCTCAATTTATACTCTTTATCAGTCCGAAGCAAGTGTAAAACATTAAACTGTCTGTGAAGAGATTTTGTCTTTGATGTACACATTTTGTAATGCTGTCTGGAACCGCTGGCATTAATACAGCGCAGTGTTACAATTTTAATAAAGGAGTAATACTCAAAAGAAGGTCTACCAGAACTAAAGTGTTAAGTTAAATCACTGATTCAACAAAAGACTTAAATATCAGAGCAGGAAGATATTGAACTTTGATGCACCTTCTTAAGAAGCACTGGATCTGCACGCCTTTTTTCCTAATCTTTCGATAAGGGCTTCAAAATATGCAAATCCTGGAAAGCTGCTAACCGTGACAGTGACGAGTAATACTTTGCCTAGTTTTCTGTTCTTAAATCTTTTTTTTCTACTCTTGTCCCAGCTGAGCCAGAGGCCCACTGTAGAGGAGCTGAGACAGGCCAAAATCCTCATCCGGTTCAGTGACTACGTGGAAGTATCAGACGCCCAGGACTACGACAGGAGGGCAGATAAGCCCTGGACCAGGCTCACAGCAGCTGACAAGGCCAGTACCACTCACCTTATCTTACAGTTGAACCAAAATAATCTTGAAATAATCTCAAAAGCCCTCCTTGTTTGCCTTAAAATTACTCCAAAAGCCATCACACTCCCCTTCCCCCTTCTTTGCTTGGCATGACGCAACCCGTAAAGCAGGAGAGTAACGGTAGGAGGATGTGTTCCCAACTCTTGTCACGGCAAGTTCCACCTGAACTGTTTTCTTCCTGTTTGTGGGTAAAAACCCGGCAGCAGTCCTGCTGCGCACTGCCCAGCAGCCCAAGCCTCTGACTTTTAATGAGCTCTTGATTTTCCAGGGCTGTGCTGCTGTTTCCTTTGCTTTGATAATGCAGAGTTCTGAACACACCTGAGAAGCACTCATGTGGAAATCACGGGGATTCAGCATTTTGATTATGCAACAGCTCCCCTTACATAAGAGAGTAATCGGACAAGCAGTGCCTCAGGACCCCTCAGCTGCAGAACGACTCTGCTGACATTTTTTCCCTGTTTCTTCTGTTGTGCACAGATTTGAATAACGTTTGCGCTCCTGTCGCAGACGAATACTCCCCAAGGCTGCAGACGTCCCCTCGAGTCATGCTAAACAGCAAAAACAATGACATCACCTGGCTGGGTTACTGTCACAAATTACATCCTGGAAGGGATGAAATGTTATTAAAAACAACAGAGCACACACTTAATTTCCTGGAACTTTGACTCACCTCTGCTTCTGAAACCTCTAAGCAGCCATTCTGCCCTTGGGCAAGGCACTCAGTGCTGCACAGCTCCAGTGGTGCTACCGATAGACATGATTCACTGGGCATGTAACCAAACATGAACGTCTATTACTTCATGAATGAGAAAAAGCTTTGAGATGTATTTATTCAACTTTTTCTGAACCCGTCTACGTTGCTGGGATATTTAGCCACCCTGGTTTTTATTCCTTTTCGTTTATGTAACTGAGATAAGGTTAAGGTTTTGAAATCCCTTGAATTCCACTCCAAATGATTAGTGTTCAGCAATGTTGTCAAAATCAGAAAATGGAGCATTGTTCTGAAGATCTTTGAAAGAAGGAAATATTGTTTCCCTTTTTCCCCTTCACTGTAATTATGACAAAGGGCTAGCACATACTACATGACTTTTGGATCTTCACCATTTGCAAAATCATGAAAGAGTACATGCATGAAGACTTTTTTTTTTGATAATTGTATTTATGAATTTTTACAAGTCAAATATAAAAAAGACAGACAGAAAAAAAATGAATAAATAAATAAATGAAACAAACGCACAAATAAACAGTTAGGCTTACTACCATACACATTATGCATGGTTGCTCAGTTAACTGAATGTTCTTTTCCTTTTTTTATATATTTAATAATGGGTCCCCAGATATTTAGGAACTTTGGTTCTGAGTTGGACATAGTGTATTGCATCTCCTCTAAATGTAAGCAAGAAACCACGTCATTCAGCCAGACTCTAAAAGAGGGAGAAGTAGCCAACTTCCATTCTCTCAGATTTGGTCTTTTTGCTGTAACCAGGCCAAACTTAAAGGCTTGTTGCAGACATGAGGACATTTCTGATTGATTTTTAATACTTAGTATTTGTGGCAATGATTTAATTTCCATGAACAGGTGTCACAGAAGTTAAATCAAACGTGACTTTTTTTTTTCCTTTTTTCCATTCAGCTCTGGGTAAAGTTCTGTTTACATTTGCTGCCATTATTGTGTACAATAGCATCTGTTTCTTCTATGGGTGTTCGATACCACTTTTTTTCAGATCAATACCTGTAAAAGTACTCCCTCTTGAGTGCTCCCTGATACAGAATACCAATGCCACTAGTGCTTTAGATGCATAATATTTTAACTAACAGTGACAGATCATTTCGAACAAAGTCAGCACAGTCCCTCTGACATTAAGTCCAAAATAAAACAGGAGAATCTCTCTAAGTTTACGCTTTGTTTTTAACAAAAGTGCAAAACAAAACAAAGAACTGTCAGTTTTAGTTTTTCTTCTAAATAAACTAAAGTGCAAAATAAAACTCCCTGGTTTATTCATGTCTGAAAAGGACCTAATGTACCATTTGATGATGATGTCAAATCGTAGTGCCAACTACTGGCAAGGAGAACTTACTTGGTGCAAGATTTTTTGCCTTGAGTATTGGATGGTGGTATCGGTAGCCTTCATGAGTACTCATCCCTTGAAATAAGGCTGGTATCAGCCCATTACCTGCTACTTGATACCTGATACCAGTACTTGCTCACCCCTAGTTTCTTTGATACTTTCCAGTCTGCCTCTGTCATCTGTTATTGTGAGCATTTCATGACAGACTGTCCGACCAGCAATTGTAAATACTTAAAATGTCTGATATTAAACATGTTACGCTCTGATGCTGTTGAGAGTAGTAAATAGTGATGACACGAGAATATAGTTGGAGGGCAGTAAAACATGTCGCAAATCTAGCTTAAAATCGCCTAATACAAGCAAAGTGATATGAAAGTTTTTTTAAATGGAAATATGTCAGAAGGCTGATTAAAATTAAAAAAAGCTTTTATAGTATGATTTGGGGTAGAGTCCAGAGCTCGAGCTGATACAGGAGAGTTTTGATCACAGCAGCTCAGAAACTAATAGGACAACTCATTTTGGGGTCATTCATGCACCTGGTTACATAAAAGCAGAACTGGAGCATCGAGCCATGAGCTCTGAAAGTCACAGTGGTCAGAAATATTTAGGTCTGGAAAACTTTTTCCATACAGTTACCCCAATGATCTCAGCCGTATTGCTGTAAATGGAAGTAGCTTTCTGACTTTCCAGGCTGGAAAGCCAGACAGTCTAACCAGCTCAGCACTTTCCTGGAAACCTTGGCTATTGTGGCTGTGGCAGGAGAAAAAAAAGGAAAGAGAAACCATGATGTTTTTAAATCTGATGGATGCTTCAAAAATCTTTTGTTGGTCCGCAAAACAGAAGCTGTGCAGCTGAGTAATTCTCTCACATCTGTCTAATTACATTCAACATGAAAAAAAAAGAGGAGCTGCATTCAGAAGCAAATGACTGTGATTACTGTGCTGACTCATTTCAGTGTGCCAGGTGTCAGGATATAAAAATACATGTACAGTATCCCTAGGTGTAATAGCACAGCCACAGATAGCGCTAAATGATGTGAACATGCGTAGAAAAAAAGTACTTCTTTGGATTATTTCTAGCATTTCTCAAAGATAAGACCACGTCCTAGGTTTCTTGTTGAAACAAGAAGTTTATCAAAGTGTTTCAACTGAGATTACATAATTGGTGTATTTCCATGGGAAAGCAGCCCCATTTTCAAAGGCTGAAGAAGAAATCGCCCCACACTATCCCCTGCTTAAAGAAACTGAACACTGCGTTTTTCAATACCTCTGTTTTCTATGATTTGTTGTGCTATTTCACACTGAAAATGTATAGCCTATCTTGAGCCTTTAATCCACAGACTGTCAGCTTCACAAATGCACTGCACAGTTCTTAAAAGCAGTTTTAGTCTCAATGTAACCCTGGTGTTTTTTTTCTGTATGTTTTAATCTATGTAAATCCGTGACATCACCAATGCATGGGAGTTAAAAACCAGAGTCGTACCTAAGTAGACCAGCATCAGATTGTGTGTTATTGTTAATGCTCTTAGATGTCTCACAAGGAGGAAATTGAGGGCTCCTGTTATGTGTGAGGAGAGAATTCAGCAGAATCATTCATGGCCTCCAGATAAGCGTAAATGATGCATGAAGCATGCTAAAAGGAGAGAGAGTCAGTACTTAGAAGCTGTTTTTTTTCTGAGCACTAAGCCTCTGCAGCTATTTTTCTCAATTTTTTTTGCCTTTTTGTTTGTTCTCTGCAGGCAGCCATACGGAAGGAACTCAACGATTTCAAGAGCAATGAGATGGAAGTGCACGAGTCGAGTCGCCATTTAACCAGGTAACGTTAGGATCACAGACATTGGGCGCTGTTCCCATTCGTGCCACAGGGACAATATCAGATAACAGATATGAACAAGAAGTGGGAGCAGCCCCTGTTTTTAAAGTAAAGCTGGTGCACAGTTACCTTAAAGATGAACTAGATTCAGGTTCTTCTAACAGCAAGAAAACTGCTAAAAACTGACCCTCCCACTACACATAAATGGATAAATATGAAACAAAAATGTCAGTCAATAAGAGACAGTTATTTTTCTCAAAAGAGGGAGATTTTACTGATTTTTCATTTCTGTTTCTTTCTGTTTTGAGTGTACACAGTGTTGGGTCAATAGAATTTAGTAACAATAGGTTAAAAAGCTATTATTATTATTATTATTATTATTATTATTATTATTATTATTATTATTATTATTATTGTTGTTGTTGTAATTGTTGTTTCTGATCGTTATGCTTCAACAGCATACTTTATTTTTACTTGATGTAATGTCAAAGGGTTAAAAATTATATAGACTTCATTTTTCTTGTGTATTGCATTGTTTTTTTTAAATAACAATTTTTATTATTGTTATTATCACTTTGTTTTACTTATTTTATTCTGTTATTTATTTTAAGCATTGTGGGGTTTTTTTTTATTTGTCTTGTTTGTCCTTTGATATTAAGTTACATTAGTGTTTCTTAGATTGGGGGGAGTGATATATTGTGCAGAAAAAAATGAATAAACTTATAAAAAAGAATTAGGCTTTATATCACTTGCATTCAAAAAGTGAAAGTTGATGTGGGTATGGCTGCCTCCAATGGCACAGTGTTGTGGGGGCATTTGTCAACAGAGCTACACAAGATTTCATTTTAACAACTAATAAATATTTCAAAGAAAAGAACACTTGGTATTAAATCTGCCTGATTAAAAGAAATGATAAGAAAAATCATGTTACAGAGAAAAAAAAAAGGATATTATGACTTAGATTTTTAAGTTTGACCCCATCATGTGACTTGAACTGTAGCCAGCCAGTGGCAGAGCTTTTGGTGTTTTGGCTTCACTTCACATGTAACTGATATTTTTCCCACACTAACATATGACCTATCTCTTCTTCTTTGATACACTCTGTAGTTCATACACATGCCACTGGTTTAGGCAGCTATTTCTAGCAGAGATGATGAAATGATATGAAATCTGTGATACCATTCTATTTCTGTTCATCTTTCAGGTTTCACAGACCATAGTAGACCATCACTGTCTTGAGCGGTGCTGGACCAGTCCCACTGCTCCTCCACTGAGAACCTTAAGTGCTGGACAGTAAAATGGTGCCCGTTTCTACAATAAGGCCATGTCTTCTGAAATGCCTTTTTCAAGACCCAAAACAACTGAGTCGGTACTACGCTCCCAAGATGCAGACACCCTCTACTCCATCCACTGTAGTAGCACATACTGACTCTGGTTGATTCCCATCGCCCTTCCTTGGAATTAGCTCGACTGTCTCCTCAACCTCTCTGCTGAGCTCTCAAGCAGGCGCTCAGTTCAGTGGTGATCAGACAGCAGGAGGTTTTGTTTTCCTTTGCAATGACCGTCACTTTCAACATCTACTGAGAAAAGCTGCACCTCAGCTCATCAACAACACCAGTGGACATGTCTCAGTGGACATATTTTTGTCCCTCTTCCTTATAATGCTGTCACTTTGGACTCCTCTTGCCCGAATCTGCATTTGTATGCAGTGTTGACTGTTCTTAGCTCACTGATAACAGCAGAGGATCCATCTTTACTGCACCTGCTGGGACTTGGAAACAGCTTCAAACAGAGGGTGTCTAACATTAGACTCATGTGCAATATTTTTCCCTCTGCTTCTCCTAGGCTATAGCACCCCCTAGAGTCCCACTGTGTCATTACTATGTAGTCCTGACCTCTCTTCTTCCCTCGTATGTGCAATTCTCACTGTACCGACAATGTTGACATCTAAATGCTTAACTGTGAATTTGAGAGTTTTTAGCTCTCTCCAAATGTACATTTTGTTTATAGTGAGGAAGAAAGTTATGTTCAAAGTAGAATCATGCTTGACCAAGTCACAATCATATAAATTTTAATGTAAAAATTGCTGCTGGCAGAGATTTTCTGGTTCCAGTGTGTGCAACAATGATCTTTTTTATGATTTAGTCAGTTTTTCATTGTTTTTGATAGAGGCACTTGCATCATAAATAATTGATTTAATGATTTTACATTTTCTAGCTCTTTGGATTGAGATTTTCTTTTTAAAGAACAAAATACCAAGAGCTGGGTCACCATGTTGTTATCTCATGTTTTGTTTTTTTTTGTTTGCGTTTGCAGCGCTGTGTTAATGATCTTTGCATTGTATTATACTTTCCTTTTATACTCATTGCATTACAAGCTTTTGAACAAGCAATATTTGTTGTTTGTAGAGCAAATGTTAAACTACAGGTGTACTCTCCATTTTTTTTACTGTGCTTCTACACTATGCCTCACTTCAGGGTTTTAATTTACTTTTAAGACTTTTACAAGAGGACTTTTACTGCATTTTATTGACTGAGCCACCAAAAAACTCTTCCTCTTCAACAGCTAATGGACTCATTCGACAATACTTGATTCAATCTAAAATCTATGATTGAACCTGATGATGAATTCTGACACGAGTTCAGATTTGGGTGAACTCACTCAAGTCAGGGTTTTTAGATTTTTATTGCTAAAAATTATTTGCACTGTCTTAGGTTTTACAGTGGTCACTGTTTCTAAGGTCAGGGCCCTAATGTGTAAAATATTGTTCTGAACTGTGACCACTTCTTCACTTCAACAGTCTTGTCACCTGATCACTGATCCTACACCAGTATTTGAACGCTCATAAGCTTTATGTATGACTTTTAAATTTGCAATATAAAATTCCTGTTTGACAGAAGAGGAAAAGCTGTAGAGGTAGAAGGCTGTTGGCACCTACTGTCACACATTTTTCTGCTAACAGTGTCCTTTACTTTCAAAGCCTCCATCGGTAATGGTTGGATGACCTTCTAAAAGCTGGGAACAGAGCAGAACACCTTTTTTGCACTTTATGATTTGTATGTTCTGTCATAAGGTTCTTGATGGAAGCAGCTTCCCTGTTAAAATCAAAGTTCATGTCACAGAGCAACTCTTTTTTTTTTTAAATCAAAAATTTTTGAGTCACCCTTACAGGGAGACTTTAAAAGAAGTATATGAGGTGTCTTGTGTGTAAGAACCAGCTTCTGTATGATTCCAGCATATGTCCTTAATTTACATGTCCCACCATAGGTCCAGTACAGTAGAGAATAACAGGATTAACTCTGTAAAAATCTGCTCCAGTTTCTAATTTCAGCTCCAAGAAACAAACCTGAGCCACTGGGCTGAGCATGAGGTTTTCCATTTTGCTGGAATCAAGGAACATGAATTCAGCAATAACCATTTTCCCTTTTACATGTTGGTGAAGCAGCTGAATGAGTTCAAAAGTGTTCCTTTTTTCATTTTTGAAATACAGAATACTGTGTACAGGATACATCATGCCAATTAAATTCCATTTCTGAATGCATTTCAATTGTTTTCATGTTTTTTTCTCTACTGATTAACAAGCCTATATAATCCATGTTTGGCATTTATTCAAAGCATCTGGTAATACTGATATAATTGGACAGCTTTGACATTTAAGACTGCAGACTTATTAGCAGAGTACACTAGTTTTTTAAGTAAGAAATACATCCTGCCTGACAAATTTAATATATAGTTTATCTGCCTTGATCTCAATTCTACACATGGTGAAGTGTCTTTGGGCAAGAAACTTAACCCCAAAACTACCCCTGGTGGTTGTACCAGCAGTCTTGTGAAATTGCCTGATGAGATGGTTCTTAAGGTATTCGCCTAGTCACCACTAGTCTTCAGTAAACAGACCTCTAGATAAGATATTGCTTGGCAGAAGAATGGGAAAGCGTAAAAAAGAAAGGGTTAAGCAGGTCAAGCAAGCAAGACTTATCGATTATTATTGACGTCACTGTTGCCTGACAAATTCAATATCTAGTTTATCTGCCTTGATCCTGATTCTACACATGCTGAAGTGTCCTTAGGCAAGAAACTTAACCCCAAAACTACCCCTGGTGGTTGTACCAGTAGCCTTTGAATGGGATTTAGGAAAACTGGTGTTTTATATTGCAACTTCTGTCATCAGTGTATGCATTTGGTATGAATGGGTGATTGTGACATGTTATGTAAAGACTGCTAAACAGCCAGAGGAGAAGGGAAAGCACTGCATAAACAGTGCATTTACTATTTACAGTTCATTAAATGGTTTATTGTAGTCAGTATAACAAGATGTTGTCTAAATGTGAAAAAAGAGTTGGATTTTTAGCAACCGTGTCTTAGCAACTTTTCAAATCCATGCCCAAACGGATTAAACGCTTAATATGAAAAGAAGATAAAATAACAGCAAGAAAGAACTACTTTGGTGTATTTCATTTTAATCAACCTTGATAGACTTGGTACAGAAAGGTTTTTAAATTTACAAAAGAAGTAAGCCTTTATAGGGTCCTATTAAATGGTCTCTAGTTAAACACTTGATATTATTCACTTTTTTTATGCTATGTGGATATATTATCATCATTTTCCAACTGAAGGTCAACTTTCTCACTGTCTTCTTAAACAAACTGAACTTTTTTTGTAAGATACAAAGAGGCCCCAAACAGCAAATAATACATATAACAATAAACACATAATATGATATAATATAATATAATATAATATAATATAATATAATATAATATAATATAATATAATATAATATAATATAATATAAAATAAAATAAAATAATATAATATAATTTAATGTAAAATAAAATAATAAAAAATAATTTAACAAAATATAAGAAGTTAATTGTAATGGAATGATTCCTTCATATATAATACACTATATCTATATCTATTATCTCTCTCTCTCTCTCTCTCTCTCTCTCTCTCTCTCTCTCTGTATATATATATATATATATATATATATATATATATATATATATATATATATATATATATATATATATATATATATATATATATATATATATATAAAAGCAGACCTATTTTCTACAACTACTGGGCCTTTTGTTGAAATGCTATCAAACTTGTGATTGGCTATTTCTGCTTTCTTATGTATTACAAAGTTCCCTGAAAAGTCCACAGCAGCTATACAAATAGGACAATAAAAAAGTTAGAAAACAACATTGAAAAAGTTAAATATAATTCTCAAATAATGAATTGCATATATAACAGAAGTGAACAGTACGTTTAAAGAGTCACTAATGTATTTATTTATATATTTATTCATGTATTTATTTATTTATTTATCTATCTATCTATTTATTTATTTATTTATTTATTTATTTATTTATTTATTTATTTATTTATTTATGTATGTATGTATTTATTTATTTATTATTATTGTAGTTGTTGTTGTTGTTATGATGATGATTTTTTTTAATTTATTTATTTATTTATTTAGTTAGTTAGTTAGTTAGTTAGTTAGTTATTTAGATGTTTATTATTCTTATTATTAACATGCGACTTTTTTTTCGTCCAAACTGGAGAGGTTCTGGTCAAAGCTTGAGATTTTCTCCACTAGATGGCGATAAATAACTTCGCAATCAGAGCCCGTAGACTGAGCCGGGCTGCTCGGCCTTGTGAAATGGCGTCCTGATGAGATGGTGCTTAAGTTATTTGCCTAGTCACCACTAGTCTTCAGTAAACAGACTTCTAGATAAGATATTGCTTTGCAAAAGAATGGGAAGGAGTAAAAAAGAAGGGTTAAGCAAGTCAAGCAATCAAGACTTATCGATTATTATCGACGTCACAGTTTGAAGTTGCATTAACATTCAACAGATGACACTTTATCTTCTGAGTTGCCTATGTGCGGAATGTTACATTGATTTATTTCACTGTACGTAGACACATATCTGACGGAGATAACGCTACACCAGATAGAGGGACATACGTCTGAGGCGGCACACCAAACATTTTATACGAGCTATGTTTACGCCTCTCGCCTGTTCACCGCCTCACTTGACTGAACCAAACGAAAGGCTTCCTGGGAAATGTAGTCATGACAACATGTCTGCCCTTGCTGTGGTTCACGTGCGGAGCCAAACAGCTGAATACACTACCCACAATGCTCTGCGTTGTTGTTACCGACCCCATCTTGTGTCCTCCTCATGAATATATATCAGTCAGTATTTGCGTAGGAGGTCGGCCGACGTTCATTTCATATTCCAGCACTGTATTTTGCTCTAAATGGGACGCACAGTCACGTCTCCGCCCTGATATGTCCCTACGCGCCCAGCCTCTTCCCAGCGAACTGAATCGGTAAAATGCTTTTTTCTACTGGAGAAGCGGAGGAGACTCCGACGGGGGAAGAAAGGCAAGAAGTGAATGACTACTAGTGGAATAAGTCGGCAACACCGCCCAGCTGGCGGACATATACCACGGTGGGCACGTATTCAGGCTTTTAAATGTAGAGGTTGTAGGTGTAACCAACTGCGCACCGTTATTTATTTAGAGAGGGGGACTTTTCATTGGCAGAGATGGAAAGTGTGCAGGCTGCCGCTGATGATGGCGCGTCGGATGGAGGCGCGACCAAGTTAATGAAGAAGCCCAACGGAGTGTCTGTCGCCCGGGGGACTCCAGCAGATGATGGCGGTGGACATTTAGCACCTTCCCGCGTAGAGGCAAAGAACGGGAATAGCCTCACTCATTCCTCCTCTACAACGGGATCAAGTGCGTCAAACCGAACTGTGGTGTCTAATGGCCGGGGCTCGTCCAGCAACTCGAGCTCCCTCCTGTTGAGACGGAGGCGATTGAAGAGGAACCTCTCAGCCGCCGCAGCTGCAGCCACCGCCACCTCAGCTGTCACCGCCGCCTGCGGCACCAAGATGAACTCGGCCCTGTCCTCTGCGTCTTTACATACCCGGAGTCTGGATCGGAAGACTCTGCTCAAACACCGACAGAATATGCAGCTGCAGCCCGCAGACCGCGAGTGGGTGAGAGCAGATCTCCACCGGGGCTCCGTACATGTCCACGATAGACTGACGCCCTCATATCCTAGACCGGTTCTTTGCACTGTTGACACCACAGCCGGCGAGGTGGCGCTCCGTTTGAGCAAACTCTGCAGTAAGTCGAGCTCCGTTATGCGCATTTTTTGTAGAGACAACCCTAAGACTGACCAAAATGGCAACTGCAATGTGAAGTACGAATATAATGAAAACCACTGCAAGGTGAATGAAGACTCCAGTATAAAATGTAACGACCTGAATCCCCTAGAATCTACAGAACTAAGGGGCCATCAAAGTGACAGGTTGAGGCTGCTGCTCATGGAGAATGCAGATGAGAGGCAAAAGCAACAGGACGTTGATGGAAAACTTTTCAGCCCTGAATCAGAATCACAAGACAACATAACCTGTTCACTGTCAGATTTGAACTCAAACTCTAACATAGATACCCCGAATGATGACGACTCAGAGCACAGGAACGGTGTGGACAGCTATGGATTAAATTCTGGCTCTGATGTAGAAAGCAGTGCTTTTGATGACCTGAGCTCTGGGGCCCGGCTGAGCGAGCACAGGGATTCCCTCAGTGATGACATGGTCCTGGGAACAGAGGCCTCCATCCTCAGCCCCTCGTTTGACAGTGCCACGGAGGGCCACGACATGTATGGCAGCTCCTCAGACGAACTGGAGCTCGACTGCCCGGCGTCCAGCACCAGCATGGACCCCATCTCCCAACATCACACCAATGGGATCAGTACTGTCACTGCCAACTACAAGCACTGCAACATAGACCACATTAACAACATGACAAACAATATGGGGCCTGATAGCAGATTCAACCAGCACAGTCTGGGCAGCCTGCCACCCAGCAGCAGTGCCGGCTCATTGTCAAGAGCCTGTTCTACAGGTAATACACCTGACATCCAAGATCCAGACTGTGGCCAGAGCGCTGTAAAATCAGGGCTGACAGCAGACCACAATGGAGATTCCTGTGATTCCAGCCCCACGCTGTATGTTCAGCTGCATGGTGAAGCTGTCAGGAGGCTTAGCCCAGATGAGAGGCCTCTGCAGATTCAGAATGACTTTCTATTTAAGCTTGGATTTAAGGATCCGTGGAGAGTTCAAGAGGAAGGGCTCAACACAGAAATTGGCTCTTTGTTACGATTTTATGCAGGTAAGTTCATTCAAATGTGACTTTATTCTCTCATGATTAAGTTGTGCGCCCATGCTGGGACTTGCTGAGGCTTACATAGCTTGGCTGAGGATCCTCAGTGATGGAGTGTTACAGGTGGTCAACTTGTATCACTAAATGAGGCAGGTGCATTCATGCAGACCAGTGACATTGAACTGTAGGAGCAAGGCTACACTTTATTTCCTGTTTTGCTGAGACTGTTTGAATTTGTTTTTTAACTCTGGTCAGTTTAGCATGCAAACAGCTCTGGCCTCATGTTTTGAATTCTTGAAGAACTGAAAAGATGACGCCCAGATGTTACTGATATTACTGTAGCGTGTTATGAATGCTGTCAGTCAAGGTGAGTGCAGAGGAAGACAGTTGCTGCTAACAAGAGCTAGTGTATTAGCTTCCACATGCTTCCTCTGTGATGGTGTACCATGTTGAGATTTAACTCTGTAATGGTTTGATCAGTTCAGGCTAAGGTCACAGCCCGAAGGTTCCTGCTCTGCCAGATCTACCTGGCCTAAGGGACTTCCTTTAATTTCCAGCTTCTTCCGCCTTGGCCTGACTTTGTTGGACCATAGCGGCACACTGTGCTTCCATGGACACGCATGACATCACCACAAAGCCATCACCACAACTTATGGTGCGCAGACATGGGGCCCTTTTCCGGCTTTTGCCCCATTATCATCCTAATGAAAAGGCTGAATGCCTTTGTGGTTGGATGGAGAGTAGGGGTGGGAGCGGTATGGCTGGGAGGACCATAAACCCTCTCTGTGGACCCAGTGAATTCTGGTCATTGAGATGCTGCACAGTGCCTGTCCTATTGGCATCCAGCACTGATACTGTCACACTAACTAACTGCCTGCCAAGCTGGGTTAACGTGCTCCTCCAAAGCGCAGGAAGCCCTTTTCTTCACCATGCTACTGCCTCCACCACTGCTGCTATTGCTGTCGCTGCTGAGGGAAATGAATTAAGGAGGGAGGGGGGGGCGTGGGGGTGTCAGTGAAACTGAGTGTCTGCTGAGGACAGTTGAGGAGAAAGTATTTGTTGGGTTTGAAAAAGACAAGAGAGAAACTAATACTCTCCAGCTTCCTGTCCTGAGAGGCTGTTGAACTAGAGGTCACTCAATACCGAGCTGGAAATGGCCACATGTGCTCCCGCTCACGTTCACAGTCACATGCGCTTCATGACCTATTGTGCTCTTGAATCCTGGCTCGCTTGAGGTAGAATGATTTCATTCAGATAGCATCATTTGGCAGGCAGAGTGAGCACGCATGCACACACAGGGGCTCATGTGGATAGATGTGCATGTAGGGAGGAAAAAAAAGAATCCCGAGCACGGCTGTGCAGTCAGCTGAGCTCGACGAGCAGCCGCTAAAGGCCGCTAAAGTTACCCCGAAGCCGCTCAGAGAGTGACGCCTCCACATCCCATGTGAGACAGCTTAACTGTGGTCACCTGAGCGCTCTCTCCACCTCCCTCCCTCCCTCCTTTCACGCAGCCAGTAACACCACTCAACACCCTGCCTGCACAGAAGGCCTAATTCTCCTTTAGCCTCGCAGAGAAAGGCCCTGAAGAGCACTTCCATACAAACACACAGATGCATTCACTGTAAAGACAAAGGGGCGCTCATGCTCTTGTGACATGTCTGGCCTGCTCTTCCACCGTTTCCTTACACCAGGGAAGCATGTGAGGAATGTACGCCAGCTCGTCTAGAATGTCAGGCATGTCTGCTGAGGAGGAAACGGAGCAAAGGGGGGGAGGTGGGGAGGAGGTGGCACACCATGCTGACACATGTTGAGCTGTCTTTGAATGGTTGTCCTGCGCAGATCCTGCAGGGACAGGGAACTGTCTCAGCTGACTTGCTGGCTGACTCTCAGGCGCAGCTGCCTCAACTGTAGACCCCAGTCACACTAAAGGCCTTTTTGTCTTCATGCCTGTGCACGCAGAGCTGCCTCTAATACACAAAGTCCAGTATCTACTTTCATGTGGCTCAGTGGGAGTGCTGTGTTGGATTTGAATGCTGGGTCTAACCTAGATTTGAAGTATGAGCAGGCTTCTAAGCGGTGCTGTATCTTTAATATGAGCGACAGATGAGGTACTCAGCACTCAGCATGATTATGGAGGCAGGAGGATGATAGGAAGAGGCAGCTCAGTCGAGGAGTTGCCATGGTGCGTCTCGGCAGGTCCTTTTGGACAACGCAGAGGCTGGTTTGACTTTGAAGGGTTCAGGTCATGCTTTGAGTGCACAGACTCTGCAGAGGCCAGATGAGAGAACCTACTTTGCCCCCATAGACACACAAACACACACACACTCATACACATGTACAGAAGGCTGCCTAGATCAAAGGGCCGCTGTCCTCTTTGGCAAGCTGACGAGTGATCCTTTCAGAGCTGCCCACACAGGAGCCTCTTGTAGTGCAGAGGCAGCTTTATTAGAGTTTGAGTCGAAGGGAAAAGAGTAAAAAAACATGCACAGACTCACATAATCAATACATGCACATTCGGTTGCTGAGAGGCCCGAAATTCCTCAGCTTTAAATAAAAGCACACCTACTGAAGAAAGGGCTGGGTTGAACAGATTTTTCTAACTTTACACAGGCCTCAGAGCTGTGATTTAATTGTCCAATCAGGTGAAAGAACAGGGTTCAGGTCAGCGTCTGAGGACAGGAGATCCTCAGCCTTACAAGTAATGAAGCTGCCCCCTGCGAAGATTGCTCTCTTCCTTTACACACACAGGCTGGAGTGTGTGTTCAAGAAAAGGAAACGGCATACTAACACACACTGGCACGGGGCTTCCCTAGAGGCACAGGACCCAGAGTTTTTAACCAAACCAAAGCAGTACGGCTAAATAATTTAGATTCATTAGCTTACTCGGCTTCACAAACACTCTCCTTCTTGCACTTCAGCATACACGCTGCATTTAGTGAGCTCGCCCTAATAAAGTTGAAATGTTTGCTAGTTCTTGTAAATCTGGAGTGGTGTTAAGATTTGGTTTGTTTTACGAGCTAAATGAACGACTACTGGCATACGCTGACCCAGACTCTATCGAGGTATTAATCCCATTCAGCTCCACGCAGGTTTATAGCTCAAGCTTCTGTGAAGGGGAGTCAGGGTGCTTTCAGCATACTGAATCCAATTCTCAGGTAATTTCCGTGTTCCTTTAAGTACCTGTAAGCAAGGTGAACTTGGCAGGAAGTGTAGTACATGCAGAACGGATAAAAACCGACGAAGCTGAAAGAATGTTGTTGATGACTCTGACCCTGAATGAGAGAAAGAGATAGAGAACCCTTTCTTTAATATAGATTTAGAAAAGCATTGTCACTCATCACACATATTTTTAAGCCATGTTTCTGTTATCCTTTTTTCTTCTAAACAACCTTTAAATTAATTAACTGTTACCCAAAACAAAGCTAAAAAATAAACAATTAAAGACCTTGCTACTCTCTAAAGCTAAAATCTGGTTGTTCCCAAAATTCTCAGCCCATGACCCTGGAAAAAATGGTGCAAGAGACTCCTGACCCCCACTGTCTTTTTAGGCGGTCCAGCATTGCTCCAAACCACATGCTAGCAATAGCAGGCTAATCTGATAACAAATATTAGAACCACATATTGCATTTATTTTTACAATAATATATAAAAAAATGTTTTTTTAGCATGACACAGGGTACATGTTGGATGTGACATGCAGGAAAGACGCATCAGGCAATATATGATTATAAACGTTATTGATAGTATTTTCTTTTCTCTCTAGGACAGCATCCTATGATCCCTAAACCATTGCCCCTTGGCCACAAAAGGGGTCCCAATCACAAAAAATATACCATTTAAAATACTGTTGAATATCATAACTTCACGGCTACTTAAAAAGAATAATAATGTCAGTATAGGAAACAATAAATCTCTTTCCTCACAGAGGTATTACAAAGTAAGGAAAGCTAGACTCCCTGATATGAGGCCTGTGTCCCATGCAGACACAAGATGTTAACATTTTAAGGAGACAGTGATAGTTCAATTACTCTAAAAGCTTAGAGGAATCTGGATGCAGAACTGTATCCTTCCACTCTAACCTCGGGCCGTCTCTGAGGAGGCAGCGGCTGCTGACGTGATGACTTAAAGGACTCTGCAGGGTTTAAAGGCTTAATGAAGCTCCTAGCTTTCTCCAGCAGGCCGTGGCAGCTATTAAGCAGAGAACCACTCACTCTCGTCCTGTCTGTGCCACGTCGCTCTCCCCGCGTACAGTCAGCACGCCAGATTGCTCCTACACTCGCACTCACGTCTCTATGAAAACATTTTCAAAGGCAGAAGGAGAACAGTCTGGGCTGATTTTGTCATTGTTTTGTTTTTAGTTTTTTTAGGATGCCTCACTGGTTATCCTGGTAAAAACACGAGCATCCCTCGCAGTGGGTTAGTTTGAATGAATTTTGATGTTGTACCACTCACGGGAGATTTATGAATGCAATATTTAAGCATCAGTTTTAGTTAAATCTATAAGACATGGATTATTTTACTGCATCTCTATGCACGCTAACACTCCAGAGACTTTCCAGAAGTGAGGCACTAGGCTGCCTCATCCTTTCTCACATCCATGTCCCGGCCTGACAGCTAATGGTCTTTCTAAATGGCCTATTGCTGAGTCATTATGTAATTGTGTAATCAGATTTCACACGTTCCAGAACTCAAATCCAATATGCATGTGTCCGTGAGGTTTTTATGCATTCCCCGGTGTGTGTATGTGTGCACTGTGAAGATGAAAGCGAGCAATCAAAGAATAGATTTCATGTCTCTTCACGTGTGAGCCACACGTGAACAAGTGGTCTTAAATGAAAAGTGGCCGTACGGCATTAGTGTGGAGTTGGAATATGCAGATCTCAGAGGAGAAATCACACGTGTGTGTGTGTGTGTGTGTGCGTGTGTGTCTACTGATGCAGACATGGAGAGGAGAGGATGGTGGTGTCAGCTTGTAGCGGTTAAAGCCAAGGGAACTGTTTTCTGTCTAATATAGATTGCCTTCTTGGCTGACATCCTCCCACCCTTCTCTCCTCTCGCGCCGAATCTTCCTCCCTCTCTCAATTTCTCTCATGATCGATCCCCCCTCCTTCTCCTCCCGCTATCTCTCCTTGCATCTCCTCCTCCCTCACACCATCTGACAGCTTCCATTTATCTCTCCATATCTCTTTATCTCTCCCTAGCCTATTGCTTTTCGCTCCAAAAATGAATGGTCACCCTCCTAATTGTCCTTAAAAATATTTATGAGAGGCTGCTCTGGTTAGTATTCGTGCAGCTGTAGCACACCTAGAAGCTCTTTCTCTCTCCCTGTTACGTCTGTTAGTGAGTGTGTTCGTTTTGGTGCACAGTTGTATTTAGCCCCCTGCTCCCTGTGGAAATAAGTAAAAGAGAAACTGCGATAGAGAGTCTCGTAGCTTTCTGGTTAGCAGCTAAATCTAGGCTGAACAATGTCATGCTGATATGTCACTCCTGTCTGCCTACAGGCGGATTCTCCGATAGGGAATAGGGAAAAGGGGGCAGGGAGGGGCACCGACTTCCGGGCCTTAAGGGAGCAGCCGGGGCCGTTTGGCTGTCCATCAAACTACCCCTGCCGACAGTCCCCGAGAATCCTCAGAGGGGTTGAAGTCAGTTGTGCTCACGAGCAGGAAGAGGTCATGAAGAAGGCTGACCATCCCTGAGCAGAGACCGGTCCCTCCCCGCTCAGACCACATGCATAAAGGAAGGAGGGGGGGATTAGAGTCAGTCCAGCAGGGGCTCGCTCTCTGCAGCTTTGATCAGCAGCAGCACAGCCTAATACCAGGCAACATCTGCAACTCTCAGCATTAAAGAGGCCCAAAAAATTCCGATTAGGGAACACACGGCCCGCTAGTGTACGGGACAGAACTGTGTCAATTCCTGGATGGGTGGTTTCTAAATAGCAGTGCTCCAGTGGTGCTTAAACTGATTTGTTTTACAAAGCTAGTGTCTCCAGAGGAAGAATTTTGCTTTGTGTTTTAAGATTTCAATTCCCAATAATTTACAAGGCATTAAGTAATTACAAGAGGATTGGTTTATTACCGCTGCCAAGGAGGTTATGTTTTTGTGAGAGTTTGTCTGTGAGCAACATGACTCAAAAAGCCACTAACGGATCTTGATTAAATATATTAGGAAATGTTCAGTGGTTAAATTTTGGAGGTTATCTGGATCACTGTCTGGATCGAGAATTTTTTTGAAAGGATTCTTTATCATTGTGAGCTAGGGCTGTTTTCACCATAAATGGTCGGGTTGCTTTGCAAAAGAATAAAAGACAAGGTCACCATAATTTCTGACAGATGTAAAAGTAACATCCACATCCTGGCAATATTCTGGGTACTAAGATTGTGTTGCTGTCGTCAACGAAAATTATGACTAAATATCAACGTCAACGAACCTTTATCACGTGACGGAAACGGGAGGAGACGGGACGTGAATGGTGGTCATGTGACTAAAACTCTAATTAAATATATAATGTAATATTGTTGACAAAAAAAACGGGATTAAATGTGGTTTACAAGATGAAAACTCTGCTAATTTACGTCTTCATTTTCGTTAACCAAAACGAGATGGGACGTAATGTCATTGCGTTATTTAATATCATTTTTATCTTGTATTATTTCCATTTCCTGGGTTGCAGTTCAGCAGCCAGTCAAGTATAATGACAACTGAAGAAACAAAGTTAAGTCTGACACAAATTCAAATAAGAGCATCTTCCGTGTCTGGAATTGAATGTATTCTTGAGTCTATAAGGTATCAATAATATAATTATAAGATATCCATGTTTGACTTGTGAAATGGATGACTTAGAGAAAATTTTGGTTACATCTACTCCATACTGAATACTTGTACTAAATTAAGTGGGTTAAGTAGAATTGCATTGCTCAAAAGAGATGAGATTAAAGTACAATCTTCATTGACTAAAACTAGACTAAAATGTCATCAGTTTTCATTGACTAAAACTATACAAAAATAATCATGGATAATTCTGACTACAATAAGACTAAAATGCTCAGATTTTTAGTCAACTGAAACTTGACTTGACTAAAAGGAGTATAAATGTGACTAAAACTAATAAAAACTAAAATAATAGTTTGACACAAAGACAAGACTAAAACTAAAATTAAAACAGGTCGCCAAAAACAACACTAACCAAGATCGGGAATATGAAATATGTACTGGGTCATCATAGTTTTCAACACTGTCAGGTAACAAATTATCGTACAAACCTGCAACTAACACCAAATTGTAGCAGACAGTCTGCTGAAAGAACATTAAAGTAGGACTGAAGTGTTGCCTGACAATCACAATATGTTTGGCGGAGGTCTGCGCTCTCTAAGTGCTTTTCTAGTTAAGTTTAGGGCAGTTTTGTGTTGGTGTTTGTTTTGCAGAGCCACCATCCTGCACTGACAAGAAAAAAAAACATTGAACACAGTGAAGCAGCATATTTCCTCAGTGTTATGAGAAATAATTTCAGTGAGTTACCAAACTGTCCCCAAATCTTTGAGTCATATGTTCACAGCGAGATAAGGTGTGCTGTTTGGGTGGAGCTGAGCCGGGTTCTTTGGACTCTGCTCTAATAGAAAGAGGCCAAGTTGTTGATATGAGATGACCTAGTTTAAAGTTCATCTCTTTTAAAAATGCTGAAGCACAAGAATGATACTTCCTTATTGGCGAGCGTGTCTTTTTCCAGGGGAAGCTTTGAAAGGGAACGCAGCCACAGAAGTCCTTAGAAGTGCAGGAGCAGCTTTGTGCAGAGTTTTAAAGTGCATAGGTTCCTTACTTTGATCTTGGAGATGTATCCTACGCAGAGCGCTCTTTGATGCTGTTTAAAGTCGTTCAAAATACTCCAGTTTCGTTGATTTTGGTGCTTTTAGAGCCTTCTGTACACTACCTGCCCAGCACCACACAATACATTAGCCACTAGCTAACTGACACAGAGAGACTCTTAGAAACATGTTCCCTTGGAAGAGGTAGAGACCAAAAAAATCTGAAGTTCTTCATTGCTGCCTTGTATGTGCTGCTGAATAGTTGAAGTTTTAGTCACATCAATCTTAAAGGATGTTGATTGAAGGAATAGTGTTAGAGCAACAGTTATTAGCTCTTCTTGCAAGCTAACATCTGTGACTACATGCCCGTGCTGAATTTACATTTCTCCTACAGAGTGTTTACTGCCAGTTTAACCAGACATAGCCTAATTTTGTCTCAGTTTTCTGGATCACAGTACACTACCATCTGCCATCTGTGCTTGTTTATATACAGGTAGCAGGAGGTAGCCCTTAACCAGAACGAAAGCCCCAGCTAGTGGTAGGTGGTTGTTACTGCTCAGTCACAACATGGCATTTCTGTCCTAAAAGAATAATAACTTTTCAATCATCGAGTGAGAAACAGTACATGTGATCAAATGCTGAATTTTACAGTTTTTTATGAGCCTTAAAGCTGAAATTGCTACCAACTACAATATATGAGAAAATGTACCTTAGAATCAAAAAAGACCCAGCTAAAGGACAGCAAAAAGTTCCTGATATGACCAGGGGACACTTGTTTCTGCTCTGAAAAAAGATGAAGTTTTTGTAATCGAACAGAACTGTTGATGTTTTTTGCTTATGCGTTATTCTGTGCTGAATTAACTGCTGTGCACAGCGTGCCTCACACGACCCTGCAGAGCAAAAAAGCTTAATTATGTAAGTCATTTTCAGGATTACTGAGAAGATTTAGTGTTGAAAGATCCAAATCCATAGGTAAATATTGCCTTTAGCATTCTTATTGCTTCGTTTAAAACAATTCACTTGTCTGTAAATCTGCGTGCTCCTATTAAGTTGCTGCAGAACGGAATTAGCAGGGAAACTTGATTTATTTACATTATTTTTTCTTCTTAATCTTAAGCAATAAAAACCTTAAAAACAATAATCCAAATGTTTTTGGATCTCTTTATCATTAAGAAAACATAAAAACAATGCTATCCAGGCCTTGAACAAGACTTTTATTGCCCCTCTGTAACAGTTCTGAATCTCATTAGTACATTTCCAGTAGGTTTTTATATTTGCTGCTTCTTTCCAAATCTTACACATCCTTCAACATAGCTATCTCTTCTATTAGATTATATTTTATTGCACAGGTGTGACTCATAAATTCTTTTTCAGTAAGGGCTGAGCATTGTGAAACTAAAAGTCCAGTGTGTAGTCCAGACAGACACCCCTCATGTGCAGCCAGTTTCAATCATTAACAAGGCAATTTGCTTGTCTCATGCCGTCAGCTGTGCGGAGTGATAATCACCTCGGCCCTTGAAAAAAAGTAGAGCAGTCACCTGCTGCACCAGGAAGCTCCTTTCTGCTTTCCCTTCCCTTGTCCTTGTCTTTTGCATTTGTTTTGTTTTGTCTTGCACGTGCTTATCCCTTTGTGGCTTCTTTCATTACTTCCTGTTTCCCTTGTGGTGTCTCACACCGTCAATTCTAAACCACCCAGGTCTTCACTGCTTCCCTGTCCCTCCAGTTTAAAGACTTCCCCGTCTCTTTCTCTCTCTCTCCCTCTCACTCCAGCACCCCGTCGCCATCTCCCCCCCCCCCCCCCTTCTCTCTCAGTGCCACTGTGTTCACATGGCCCCTGCATGTGACATGAAGCTGAGCCAAAACACCCCGGATGCCCGCTTCAGCCCTCCACTGTTCCAGACCTTGTTAAATTTTAAACAAAACAAAAGAGGAAGGAAAGAAGGGGAGGAGAGAGAGGGAGGGAGGGAGAGAAGAAGAAGAAAGAGAAAAAGTGAGCACGTGGGGGCCAGGGGAATGTGCAACAACATCACAATCTCATTCATTCACTTGTCCTGCGATCTCTGTGCATCATTGGGAGAGAGCAGCCCTTTAATTCCCCCCTCCTCCTTCTCTCTTTCTCTCCACTCTTGTTGTGTGAAAGCCTTCCTCTCTTCCTCTCCGCTCTGAACTGGACCGATTGTAGCTTTAACCACAGATCTGGGATCTGATTACTTTGTGGCCTATCCTTCTGTGGGATTAAACAACAGCCTACTCTGTTGCTGCTGTCTTCCTGCACAACTTCCTACTCCATCACCCTGAGGCAACCTGTGCCCTGCAGAGGCAATTTCAATACTTTATAGCATTGCAGAACTAGTGATAATAATAATAATAAAAATAGTCACTGTTTACCTGTATTATTGCTTGTGTTCTCCTTATTACTCTCCACTCTTTCACCAGCAAAAGAAAGCAACAACATGGCCGCTTTTAATAAAGAGTCTCCTAAACCAGCAGCATCCCAGTGGCTCACTGCCAGATTTAGCTAAGTTACCAGAGCCCTTCACAGCTCCTGATAATGAAAAGCATTAGAGGTTAAGTGCAAACAGTAACAGTGATGGACTTATCACAGTGTCAGGAACCCTCAGGGAAAACTTGAAAGTGGTTCGACTGCCTTTTCGTTGTGGATTAACAGCCAATAATTCCAATCAGAGATACAAACGTTGTCATTGTCACCACACACAGCTTCTATAAAGACACTTTCTTGGCACCATGCATAATGTATTAGGATAGATGAGAAAGTGGAATCAGCTCAACCAGATTTGCTGGCAAACTGAAACATCGGTGCAGAACGTTTGTTATGTGCTTTAACACAGATTAAGTCACTGTCTCAGTTGAGCCAACCAGCTGAACTCACTGCATATTTCTCTCAAAGTAAGTGTTAAAAATTGTGTCAGTTTTGGTGTTTTGGCAGAAACAAATGGCACTAATATATTACTAACATTATTACAGTAATGCAGAACAAGATCAAACTGGAGACCAGAGTTTAATTCCTATAAACCATACACACAAACACATGATATCACAGTACAGTACGCTGATCTGTTTTCACCCTATCTCTCTCTCACTCCACTGCTATTCTAGGAGCGCATCTATGAAAAACGCTGCTGCCGCCTACTTAAAGCTGCCTTTCTCTACTCTGGAATCTGTCTGCACGTTGATTGGTAGCACATGCTCAGTGTGAAGACAGAATATGGAATCACAAATACACCAAAGAAAACACATATTTCTTTAAAAACATTAATGTATACATATTACTCCTTGTAAACCATATAAAAACACGTCCAGTTCATACACTTTTAACACAATCAGTAACATTTTCTCAAAAGAAAAGCAAATTTTGAGATGTTTCAACAGTTTAATGAAAAATATCTTTAAAGGGGACATATCATGCTTGTTTCTAGGATGCCTGTAAAGCATTTCTGCCCTCAGTACAAGTCATTTAGTTCCTTCATTGCCCCACAATAGCATTCTCAATATCCTCATTTAGGCCATTCTGAAGATCTCGTTGAAATGCTCAGTTTCGAGAATGACCTCCAGTAACCTCGCAACGTCACAGCCCTTTGTGCTCTGATTGGTCAGTTCTATCAGAGGGGCGGAGGGTATAGAGCCAGGGGGCGGTTTTTGCAGCATGGCAGTATTTACAAAATCGCCACATTGAATGGAGCAGACCGAGCGAGTTTGCTGTTTGCCAAAACTTCACCGTAAGGCATTGATAGCACTAATAAAATGGCAGAGTGTAGGTAGGGATGGGTACCGAGTTAGGTACTTTTATAGGTACCGACCGAATTCTGTCAAAAGTACCGAGTACCAATTCACATAAAATCAAAAGGTACCATATTTAGCTACCTAAATGCATCCTTGTGATTGTGAGGGAGTGGAAGAGTAAGAGATTTTCCATGCTGGACATGAACACAATATTGCAAGGTAAAATATTGAAGAATGAATATGTTAAATTGAAAAAAAATATGTATTTTATTCTTCAATAAATTGATATTTTTTTACCACTATAACACAGAAAGTACCGAAAATTGGTACCGTTTAGTACCAGTACCGATTGACAGGTACCGGGTACCGTATCGTTTCAAATGTGAAAGGTACCCATCCCTGAGTGTAGGATACGTCCTTTTGTATTGGACCCCAAGTCAGACCCGGACGGTTCTGCAGCTCAGGAGGAAGAAAATCCACCTCGACACAGATCATCTCAGGACGCTTCTGTGTGGTGAGTCAAACCAGTACTGTAACATGTATAGTTTATACGTGGAAATATAGGCAGACTTCACCAATAAACTATTTCTATAACAGGGCTCCATCCTGCTCCTTTACTTTTCTCTGTCTGTTATGTCCATCATGCTGAAAGTGTAGTCTAAAGATCGCCTCTACCGTCAGTTCGTCACTATGTTAGCACTCAGTCAAGTTAGCCAGAGCTAGTAGGGAGCTTTATCTATACTCGGCTCTTGGTGGGTGTATCCCTCGGTGGCGGTTGTGTCACTAACTGACTTCACAGAGGAGGTGCTGCTTTATCAGATTACTCCAATAAAAAGAAAGGATCCTTGTGTCGTCATGAAGGTCGAAATCTCAAAGCCAAATGTCAATGACCTATTTTCAGAGACATCAAATCTCGTTCTAGGATATCAAAAGAAATACAATATCTCATTTTTTGAAAATGCAGGGGGTGAAAGGTCTTGTTTTCAACTTTATTATTTTATATGTAAGTATTTAATCACGGATCAGCATGACACGTCCCCTTTAACAAAACAAAGACCTATGAAATAGCTATTAACTCTGGTGTTGTACGAGTATGTAAATGTTCCTCCTTCCTTTGGAGTTGTGGTTCAGATTTTCAAGGAAACAAAAGTTTGTTAGAAGTGTTGAGCACACAGCAGCAACCACGACAATGTCAGTGTTAGCAGAGAGGTCCACTCGGTACCATCCAGGTTTGTTGGGTGATTAATAGACATCTTTTGTAAGCCACATATGTTTGTCTCATGGCCAGTCTTGTCTTTGGGATCTGGGGTATAAAATATTGATTTGTTGCTAAAAATGAGGTTGAACTTCTTTGGCGTCTTTGTCTTAACTGTTGCCATCATCTCTTCTTTGTTAACATAGCTTGATAGTTTTGGACATAAAATAGTAGCTGGACGTACCATCTGTGATCTCACTCATCTGTTTCTGACTCAGAGTTTTGAAGCCAATGTTAGTAGGAATAGGTGTGTACAGGTGTCTGGCTGTTAACAGCCTTTTTTCAAGGTATCTGTACTTGTGAAGGTTGCCGATACCAGCAGCCGACACTCAAGGCAAAAAAATCTTGGGTCAAGTAAGTCCTCCTCGCCAGTAGTTGGCGATATATTGCTGCAGTTTGTGTGTCAGGTCCTGTTCAGACAACATGAATGATTCAAGGACGAGTTTACAGTTAAGTAGTTTTATTTTGCACTTAAGTTTATTTAAAAAATACTAAATCTCTCACAGTTGATAGTTTTATTTTACACTTTTGTTAATTTATGGAAAACAATACACTCGAGAGTTTTTGTGTTTTATTTTGAACTTAATGGCAGAGTGACTGTGCCATCTTTGTTCAAAATGATCTGTCACTGTTAATTGAAATTTTAAGTAGCACTCATGGTGTCAGTACTTGGTATCAGTGAGTACTCAAGAGGGAGTACTAGTGCCGGCATGGGTCCAAAAAAAGTGCAGTCTTCATCCCTACATCCCTAGTTGTTGGGAGCCGTATTAGAAATGCTGAACTGAAGCTGTGCCTCTGATTAGGCAAACGCATGATCACAGTAATTTCTAAACGGCTTAGTTATGTACAGCCCCCGCCTCGTACAGCCTGTGAAGTTACGGAAATCAGATATTCAAACTGAATTTATTAATTTGAATAGGCTGTACACATGATTATTTTGAATGGGTGTGTATGCGTTTTTGTACCTCTGGCATCAGTCTCAAGTGGACACTCATTGGACAGCAGCTTTTAACACTTGTACATCAGTTTAATTTCTCTCGCAGCCGGAGGTTGCCACTTGTTTCAGGATGATGTACATTACTGGGAAAACTAAAACAATCCAGCGGTTGGGATTTCAAAGTAAAAGTGTACACTTTTTAGTAGTTAGACTTTTTTGTCACTTTTATCGGATTAGTGTTGAACCAGTAGAATGATCCAGAAAGATGCATTGCTAACCCCTAAAAACACATTAATGATAATGAATTTATATTAAATGGAGGTTTTCATTTCAGTCGGTCCTGCATTTGTAGCTTCTGGTCATTATCAGATTCACTTCACACATCTGACAGTTTGTATTTAAAGCTTAACATTTTCACTGTTGCAAATAAGATCATTAGAACCGTATAATGCATACTCAACAAAGGTCAGGGGAAAAAAAAGAAGTATTTTATTCACGCTGTGTCAGAAGTTTGCAAATGTCATAGTATCATGCCTCATCTGCTGCTGCGACATAAACAATCCACCTGATTATCTTTTGCAGATTTGTATTTTGTGACCTTTTGAATCGTGTCTCTGTAATGGATGTCCGTGTTTGCCTCGGGGCTGAGAGAGTGGAGCTGTTGCAGAGTCTCTGTATCAGTTTCCGCTCAAAATAAGATCAATGCCTGTCATTTGATTAGGGACGTACGGGCTATTAATCACTGGAAGGAAATGAAGTCTAATTTAACTTTGCACTCAGGTATTTCTGATGACATTTAGATACAGTTTTAGTGAGACTCTCCTCTGCTTATGATATTTTATGTTCAGCTGTGGGATATGAATGGCATATTTCAGACTATAGTTGTTCTCTTAGATTTGCAATAGGGATGCCCGATACTTCATTTTTGCCGATATCCGATATGCCGATATATCGAAACCCCTTTTGGCCTATACCAATACCGATAATCACAAGTTTGTTTGTTTTTTTTCACTGTAAAGAAAGCTAAGTCTATCCTGTACTGGAATTTATATGTTACTCTTATTGTGATGGTCTTATTTGTTTAAGAAACACACATAAAACAAGACAAATAACATTTGATTTTACCATAAATAAGAAATGTATTTATTTTTTCAAACTCAAGACATTCAGTATTGAAATACAGAAAAATAATTTCTTTAGATCACATGAACTTTAAATGTACAATGCATTTTTAAACATAACCAAGTTGCATTTGATTATTTTAGAGCTACTGTAACAACTTGGTGACAGACACAGAGCTCTGCAGTGCAAATAAATGAAGTGCTACATTTTATTTAAGGAGCTTATTTTTCAGATGGAAAATAATAAAAATCCTAACTGAATAGCACCTTATCGGCTGTGCCCATCGGCAGAAATTTTCATATCTGCCGATACCGATAAACGTGTTTTTAAGCTTTTATCAGCCGATACCGATATTGTGCCGATAATATCGTGCATCCCTAATTTGCAATATAAAGATGAACACTTGGATCAAGGAGGAGACGCTCCAGGATGCACTTTTGGTTGAAGGCAGTGTTGAACACGACATTGATCTTTGCTACAGGGATGAAAAAAGAGAGTGAGGGATCAAAAGTGACAAGGTGTGAATGTTAAATGTTCCTGCTTTGTTTATATCAGTGACAAGCATTATTAATGCATTGCTACAAACGAACAGGGAAACCCAGAGCGACACACAGACGGGAGTCCCTCCAAGCTAATTAATCACTGACACACACACAAACACACACCCAATAAGAACACACACATATAAATTCACTGTGTAACTGTTTATGCATGCGCACTCAGCCACCTCACGGCCTAACCTTTCACATGACATCAAACCTTCACTGCTTTACCAATTAGCGTCTCATCTCGCCTCTTTAGCCTCGCTATCAGAGGGAGGTGTTGTCAGCCGGCTTCTTTATCGCTGCTCTCCCTTCATCCCTGGCTCTCACGTTTCACCCTCCCCTGATGTTCTTCCCAGGGGGGGTTCGAATGCGAGGTGGGTAAGCCTAAACCTCTGTGTCTGTTCGGGGGGTTATTGTGCCGGCGCTTAAGACGACAATGCCTCTCTCTCCTTTCTCTTTAAGCCCCTCCATACAGTGTAAGGCGCTCCACTTTATCAGGCCTGTATAGAGTGCTGCAGAGACAGGCTGCCGCTGTATACAGGCCATTAGCAGCCGCTGAGTGACAGAATGCGGAGGCTGAAGTGACACAGTAACGCCGCTGATGAGCAACCAGTGTCCTGAATTATAAGATAATAACGCGTTTGGGAAACTTCTCACAAGATTCAGATAAATCTTCAAAAAAATATGCAAAGCATTATAATCATCTTTCTCTGATCTGCCTCTTTGATGGCTTTACATGTCATCTTGACTGTTCTTGTGAGGGAAGAATATGCTTTATATCGACTTTAGGCAGACTGTTCCTAACATATTTTTTAAATCTTTTTTTTCTTCTATTCACCATTGTGCATTTCTCAATTTTTATTTCAGTAAACTGACATCTTTTTTTCCAGATCTGACATGATAGTCTTTTTTTTCTCACCACTTCAACACTCAAACAAAATTCAACCTGCAATCATGTTTCAAAGAGAGAAGTATAAAATGTTTATTCAAAGTACTTTTACTTCTACGAGAAGCAGACAGTTTTACAATTCAATGTTGCCAGACTTGTCTCAGAAAGTTGTAGTTTCTCCTGATTAGTGATATTAAAGGTCCTAATTTAGATGTTATGACATCCTGATTAAAAAAATAAAATTGTGATGTCTTTAGGGTCATGTCAGATTTTCCTATGCCATGTTTTGTTCATTCAGACCATCTCAAAGCTGAAAAAAGCAGGATAAGAAACACTGGGTGGCTTGAGTTTAAACTGTGAAGAGAGAATGGAAATGACCCAAAATAAGATATAAAAGTAGAGATATGTGAGAGATACTACTGTATAGTGGGCAGGTGGTTATGTGTAACTGAATCCTAACATGTTGAGAGAAGACGTCAACACAATGCACTTTTATGGCAAGGGTGTTCTTTTCGGCCAACTAGAGGGCAGGCGTGACCTTCAACTTAACATTTTTATTTATTTACATCAAAATGTAAATGAAATCTAAATGCAGCTCTTTCATCCTTCACCAGTTTCTGTGCTATTACATCTTATTTTCTCTCAGATATCAGCCTCTCAGCCATTAACCAACAAACTAAAGAGTTGTACTTTCTAATAGGGGTGAGCAGTTGAACAAATTGAAACCAACAATGCAATGTAATATAATAGAAGGCAATTTTTTAAATCACAAAAGCTAAAAAAAGGAATAAAAAACAAAACAAAAAAAATTTCATACCTGGAAGGAATATAGTAACTTATATTCATTCTTCCTTAAAACCAGCAAAAGTCAATCTGCTGCAAAAGTGTGAGCTACAGAGATCCATCCAGTAGAATGATTTTAGCTGGCAGAGCCATGCCCCGTGATTTATTGCTTTTGTTTTGGTAATAATGCAGAAGATATTGCAACATTGGTCCAAAAAAAAACACTATTAGATTATTTTCCAAAATAGTTCAGCCCTACTTTCTGAAGAAATTGACAATAGGCTGTGGGTACTTACATTTTTGCCACATTGTCAACAGGCGGAGCTGAATAAAAAAAACTTAATGAATGTGTCGGACTCCTTTTAGCACACTTTTGTGATGAAATATGACGTGTGATCCGATTATCACTTGCATGGTGGGATTTTTAGAATAAATTACTGCTCTTATTGGGTTTCAACCAATCAGAATAAAGTATCTGACACGGCCAGGTGGTTAGGAAGAAAGTGGGCTGAAAGCTTGGTTCAATCTGTGAGTAAGTGTTTTTTTTTTCTTTTGTTTGGTTTTGTTTTTTGTTTTTAGGTTCATAGAAGTGAATAACAGAAACACAGTCCCATTTTAGGAAGTATCACATGCATCAAATGAATGTTTGTAATAGTCCATGAAAACAAGAATAACACTCAGCATAGTGAAACTCAGGGGATATTTCTCAGGTAACACCTGCTGTAAAAGCTTCACAGGCAGAGAAGATATTTGCTTTGATTTTGTCTGTGCCACATGCTGCGTCCACCCCTGTATCATTTTGCCCACATCAAACCTGATTATGTGTCCGCATGTATGGTGAGAAAGCCTTCGGACTGACGGCCAGTGCTGCATCATTCATGAGTGTGTGCCACCCTGCGCCTGGACTGCACTGACCCGTAGCTGTCAACAGTGTATCCTTGAACGTGATGGCACAGGCTGTGCTGAGGACACACTGCAGGAACCGCTGGCATGTGTAGGGCTGTGGGCGGAGCTTAGAGGGTGGGTGTGCCAGGACAGGACACTAATACTAATATGCTACATTATCCTTTCTCTCTTTATTTTTTTTTGTAAGTTCCCCTTTTTACTGCTCCTCCTCTTTGGGCTAGAGAGTATTATCTCCTCCAGAGCAGAGACCCTGAGCCTGTTAGTGCCAAGTAAGGACACTTAAGCAGGATGGAGCCAGTGCTGACATATTTCAAAGGAAGGCTGGGTCTTTTAAAGGTGTGAAGTAAGAGAGGTCAGGTCGTAAGTAAGCTGGGCTAGAAATGGAGATTCCCTGCAAGAGCTGACACATTAAAGCAACCACTTATAAATTAAATCAAAGGAGGAGAAAGGGAGGAGAGAAGTGCTAGAGGGCATTGAAGATGAGGAATAGCTAACAGAGGAAGAGACGTTACAGATTGTCTAAGCCCATCTTTTCCCTCTAAAACATTAAAATAAACACCACACACACAAGTAGCTGAAACCTTTCTACCCACAACCTGTGTGTGAGTGTGTGAGTGTGTGCTTGTTCGTATGTGTGTAAGCGAGACAGAGACACATTACATAACCCAATCACCCCTCTCTGGCTCTCCTGCCAGTTTACTATCACACAACAGTAACTCAGTTCACACGTGTGCAGGCTTGCTTTAGTATGCGTGTGAAAGCACAGCCTCCCCATTTGTTTCACACGCGTTCACGACCTGCTGGTAATTCATTTTTTCCCAACATGGACTAAGCATCCTCTTGCACACTGATGGGCGTTTACTGGAGGGGTTTGGAGGAAAATAAATTAAGCCTGATCAAGACGTCAGAGTTTTTTCTTAGTTGTCAGTTTTAAAAAGGGGAGAAAGGATTATTGCCATTATAAAGTATAATGCTCTGTGTGGTGTGAGCCATTTACAGGTAGCTTTAACCCTTCATTATGTAAATCTGCCATTATAAGGTGATGTATCCTGTCGCTTCCCAGGTGATTATTTTGACGTACAAATATTGCAAATAGACATGACTGCAGGATACAATTTTTTCAGGTTTCAGCTCTGGTTGATTTGGCAACTCCTGTGGTGAGTGGTGATTATACTAGCAAATCTTGGCACCAACACTTCCAGATTTCTGTATTTTCTTAACAAGATGTTTATTGGCCTTTGGGAACAGAAAATGCCCTAGGGGTTGCTAGAATGCCATAAATACATCATGGGTGGCAACTTGCATAATGTCTCGGGATGGTAAATCTTGCTGACTTTCAATTGAATAGACCCTTTACTGTTAAAAAAAAAACACAACAAAAAAAAAACATGGTCTTGGTGTAGCTCAGCCCAAATGTGGTGGTTGCCACATTTGTAATTCTGTCTCTAGCAGCATGTGTAATTCATTAAAGAGGGATATTGTGTTTTCCTATATTTAAAGAATAGGTATAAAGTAACAACGATGGATGTCCATACCAAATGTGCGCAGATTTTCAAACTGCTTTATATTCTTGTGTTGAAGAAACCCCTGCTCCAAATGGTCCGTTTGAAATAATAGCCCGTGGGCTTTACAAGAACTTCACGAAACTTGCTGAAATCATGAGATCATCGCATGCGGTGGTCCGCAATGGTTCATTACACGATAGAGGGGCGAGCCTCAAACTCCAAAGTCTGCCCATAGCTCCACCCCAACAAGCCTCCAAAGGGCCGGCCAATCAGAGGGAAGGGGGTTTGTGGAATACAGAGCCTTAAAGAGACAGTAGCTAAAACAAAGTGTTTCAGGCAGAGGTTGAAAAAAGGTTTCACAAACACAAATATGTAAATCATAAGGAACAGTAAATAAAAAAATGTGTAAAGTAATATGTTTAAAAGGTAACTTATGAGTGGGAATAAAGCTATAACAAAAGTATGCATGCAAGTTTTATGCTAGGGGATGACCTGTTATGAGCCTTGGGAGATTATCTGCATCAGCATTGTATTTCATGGATTGCCATCGAAATAATTAACAGAGCCCTACTTTTGGTTGCACTACTAAGTGTGTCTTTTTCTTTGTCTTATGTCACTTATCACTCTGTCCCCTTTAAAGTCCCACCCACAACCAAGGTTGTAATAGTTAACTAAAACGAAACTAAAAATGAAAACTAAAATTTAAAATACATTGCAGTTAACTCAAACTAATAAAAACTAGAAAAGAAAACAAAAACGATAAGTAAACTAAAACTGTATCTTGTGTTCACAAAACTAACTGAAACTAACTAAAATGATAGACAAAATTCCCTTAGTTATAGTTTCTGACAATATTAATAGCCTTTAGGATTTAAATTAATCCAACACATTTTCCCAACCAATTTTACGACAGTTTTCGGCAGTTGTCAGTGCCGCACAGCACCAGCATAGCGGCGTTTAGGGACGAGCTTGTTTACTGCATTGACAGGCTGTGTGCTGTGCTGCAACGAAACATAGTGGAGCAATGAATTAGAGCATCTGTAATAGTTGAATTGTTACAGAGTCCAAGTTTTTATTGTATTTAAGTCTGCCTTTATTGTTACAGAGTCCAAGTTTTTATTTATTGAAGCTCAAATTATATTGTTTTTTTTTTAATTTATGTTAATATTATTTTTATGTAATTTATATCAACATTATTTTATATAATTTATGCTTATATTTTTTATACTAAGTTTATATTAGTGAGCACTATGTTGGACTTGAAAATAAACAGTATGACAAAATATTTACTCTGACTTTTTTGAATCCTGCACCTGTAAGGTATGAAAAAACTAAAACTAAACTGAAACTAAACTAAAACTAAACTAATACTAAGCCTTGTTGCAAAAATCAAAACTAAATCAAAACTCGAATGTCTGCTCTAAAACTAACTAAAACTAAAATGTAATGACAAATCCAAAACTATTATAACCTTGCCCATAACAAAATCTGATAGGCTAAATGTCAAACAAATTTGTGCTAACCATACAGCAGAGTAATTGATGAACTTCTATTTTCTAAAAGTTGACATAGCTTTTACGTCTTTTGAAAAGGTACATATGTTCCAAACACCAGTATTAGCCTTTAGAAAATAATATTAGGGGCCTCCTTCTATAAATTGTGTCAATAACTGGGAAATGTTTGGATTAAAATAAAAGGCAAACAGAAAAATGAATACCACAGCTGTCCTAAAATCATGTATTAATCTCTGACTTGTGTTCTTGCTGTAAACAACAGATAAGATACTTTAATATAATTGGTACAAATCATGGCCAAACTTCCAAGGCCCGGCGTGTGATAGACTTTTATTACTCTTTAATAGCACAAGACACATCTAGTGTCTGGCTGAGAGTATTTTGTCAGTTTTTCTTATTTACGGCTGACTGAGATTAGCTCACCTCGCCTCACAGCTCTTTCCTCTCCCGAGTCTATCAGCCTAAGGTGACAGGATGAGCCCCCAGCCAATTCCTTTCCTGTCTGTTTATCCCTGTATTTATCTTTCTATACTGTACTATTTTCTTTCCTTCTCCCTCACCGATCCCTGCTTCGGCTTATCTTATATTCTCTTTCCTTCCTATCATGAACACCTCTCTGTGTCTCCATCCCCCTCTCTCTTGCTGTAGTTCAGTCTACACCAGCATAGCTCCCAGTGTTCACGCTTGAGCTGCAGCACGCATCCATGGACCTCATTATTTCTCCTGTACTGTTATAAATGTATTTTATTTACACGCTAACCAACAAACACACTAAATAATTCATGTGGGAGCTCTGCGCACTTCTACATCCTCACCATCATTCCCATGTATGTAATTAATTTGTAGCGTGCGCACACTAAAACACACACAAACACATGCATGAGCAAACACACTTTTGTCCACTACAGTGACAACAATCTCAGCTCACTCACACACTAACTAAGGGGTGCAAACATTCCCCAGAGCTCATGTGTGTGTCAGAGTGTGTGTGTGTACTCTGAGCTGGCTGATCAGTGGGCTTGTGTTTTCCAATGTAAGGTTTCGTAACACACACTCATTACATAACAGCAGCAGGAGTGGAGCCATGAAGAGAGGGGGGGGCAGAGAAGGAGCGCTCACATTTATGTGCGTCAGCTTCCCACCCCTCCGCTGATAGAGGGAATCACTGGGGGAGATCTTTACCCACCCCCTCTACAATCACACAAACTGGAGGATTTGAGGCATTTGTAACAAAATCTCATGTCAGCTGCATCTGGATTCTATTTTTAGCCATTATTGATTGTATTACATGGTGAAGCATGTTCACGGAGCAGTTGATGGAGGATCCTGTTGTTTCCTTCACCTTAAGGCACATGCGTTGTGCATTTAGAAATTTATAGCTGCTCACTCTAATTTATCACCTCTCACGAGGCCTCTTTCATTGCGGTTCCTCATTCCAGCTGTCATAGGCATGATGAGTTACTGTAATTTCACATTTACACATCATCTCCATCTCTTTCTGTTTTGCTGCGTAAACACAGATTCTTATGGGGTTAACATCACCCGATATGAGGAGACATGAAGTGGTGCGAGTCTTCTGCTGAGCATGAAGTCATCTCAGGAATTAAAAATGCAAAACTGAGTGAGCAAGTGGGTCAAATTCAAGTTGAAAAAAAAAGGAAGAGGAAGATAGTTCAGCATAACAGGACTCTCTACAAATCCAGCTTCAGGTCATCCCCTCGCTTTAATGCATCTCCACACTGCCCTCACAGGTGGTGGATGGTAATGCAGTGACCTGATAACCTGAGTTGTACATCGCCTTTAATAGCGGAGGGCTGTTTAGTCGCCTTCTCCCCAGGGGCAAAGGGTAATAATGGCTTGATGGGGGAGATATTGCAGGCTGTGACCTCATTTGGATTCAGGATGTGTTTCACTGGACTGAGAGAGAGGAGGTTTTGTGTAGTGTCTGCGTGTGTATATGTGTGTGTTTTTGTCTCATTGTGTCCTTCCTGGTGACATGCCTGAGAGAGATGAGCTATCAGAATTTGAGGGCATCCATCAAACTATTAATTATCCGCTACACCCTCTCTCCAGGGATGGAGGGACGTCTCATGGTCATCTGCACCTTGAGGACATATTTCCCCCTGAGCCTCTTGTCTCTTGTGCCCGCTTCTTAATCACAGTGCACGCAAGAAGGGTAGAAGAAGAAGAAGAAGAAACATCACCTCCACTGAGCTTTTTAAGCTGAAAGATGTTCAGTGTTCGACACTAGACGAGAGCACAAAGCAGTGTCACTCAGCTATTCCTACAGGGGATTTCACAGACTACAGAATATAGTGCACACACACACACACTCACAGACACACACAAGAAGGCAGACTGTGACCTTATCTCGATGTATCACTCAATATTGCTTCAGCTCATTCAACATGCACTCCAACCCTTAACTGTGCCCATCTAAAAGGCATCACAGTTTAATCAGGTTTAATTGTTTTATTAATTAAAGAGATAATGAAAGCAAGCTTCAGCATGCAGGATTAAACAAATACTCCACTAGCTCATCATCTGCATGTGCTGCTGTCAAATAACTGCAGAGTTTACATAGTCATTTATCACGATTTCACTGTTGAGTGCACCTGCAAGATGACTTCACATTTAAATACTGAAGATATAAAACTGAACTCTTGTCAACTTTTAGATCAGTTTTATTTTGGTTAAATGACACAGAATGATCAACAGTTGAAAGCTAAAATGATGATTAAGCTCTAATTAGGGTATTTTTTTTATTGCATATTAAATTCAACAAAATCCGAAAATACAAGGGAAAGTAAAGTTATTTGTTTGGCTCTGGCAGAGAGGATTTTGCTAATTTTTGACTTGCACTGCCCACATCCTCAGTTCTTCTACTCATCTCATGCATGCTCGTTACAAACATGGCACCATTTGAAAATGAAATAAACAGACCACCAAACTGTAAACGATTTATTGCCAAGAAGCATAAACAAAGAAATGAAAAACATTTTTATTTATTTTCAGCCTCCGTGTTGTGCAGGTACAGAAAAAGTCACTGAGAGACATCATAGTGTGCACTTACAAGATATGAATTTTTAAAAAGAAATGTCAAAAAAGGCTGAGTTTGACTACAATGTGAGCTGCCGCCAGGTATGCTACATAGGGACATCGCTAACTCGCTAGTAGAAGGGATACATGATGAGCTTTTATTATTTAACAGTATAATGAAATGTGATAAAAACAACAAAATAAGTTAGGTGGAAAGTTGTAGTAATTGATACTTCAGTCTGCAATACCATTTAAATTAATCTCTGAATTGAAGCTAACAAATTACATAGCATGCTAGCAGCTATGTTATGTACAGCTGAGCTAAAGAGGGAAGTGCTAGACTTGGCATGCTTAGTTCGATAAAGCTAACATTTTTAAAGCAAGTTGTGTTTTGTGTTCAACATGCTAACATGACATGACTTTTTGGAACTTGGTGATAATCAAAGTGTTCAACTGAGACTTGTTAAAATTTCATTGTAGAAAGTTAATATTGAAACCCAGCAACACAGAGTCTGAGCAAGTTTCGTAGATGCCCCCCCCCTTCTCTAACTCAAAATCAACAATGGTGGCCTGCTGCAACAATCGTCAAGCTTCAGAGCAAATGCAGTAATAACATTTAATGAAACCACAATAAGACTTCAGAATGATAATTTATAGGGATCCACGATATTATCGGCACAATATCGGTATCGGCTGATAAAAGCTTAAAAACATGTTTATCGGTATCAGCAGATATGAAAATTTCTGCAAATAGGCCCAGCCGATAAGGTGCTATTCAGTTAGGATTATTATTATTTTCCATCTGAAAAATAAGCTCCTTCAATAAAATGTAGCACTTCATTTATTTGCACTGCAGAGCTCTGTGTCTGTCACCAGGTTGTTACAGTAGCTCTAAAATAATCAAATGCAACTTGGTTATGTTTAAAAATGCATTGTACATTTAAAGTTCATGTGATCTAAAGAAATTATTTTTCTGTATTTCAATACTGAATGTCTTGAGTTTGAAAAAATAATACATTTCTTATTTATGTTCAAATCAAATGTTTTTTGTCTTGTTTTATGTGTGTTTCTTAAACAAATAAGACCATCACAATTAGAGTAACATATAAATTCCAGTACAGGATAGACTTAGCTTTCTTTACAGTGAAAAAAACAAACAAACTTGTGATTATCGGTATCGGCCAAAAGGGGTTTCGATATATCGGCATATCGGATATCGGCAAAAATCCAATATCGTGCATCCCTAATAATTTACATGCCAACATGACTCCTGTAATCAACATATTTCTTATACCCTCCCTAAAATCATATGCATTAAAAATAGACAAATACATGTCTTGAAATACTACAACTAAATACAGGATGCATTACAGATGAAGCCCTTGTGTGCAGCGTTTCCTTAAGTGACATACTTTTATGACCTAAGAGACTGCTTTCAGTATCTGAAATATTTGACACAGCAGCGTATGTCCTGGATCAGTTTACTGGCAATACTCAAAAACTGTAAATGTAAATGTAAAGGATAGGATAAAATCTCCAGAGGAAACAGAATAAAACTTAAAGTGTCAGAAAGAAATATTTTTAGTCTGTGGAGCTGTGATGAATCAGGAAGATGACTACTTCATGTGCTTCGTGTGAGACTGCGCAAACTGAGACTCACTGGTTTCTGCTGCTGTGAGATCGCTGCAGGTAATATTATTAATTGAGGGAGGGGGGGTACACAGCAGTGGTTTTGTTACAGTGTGTTTTCTTACTGGAACATGGGGAAAATGTAAGATGCTGAAAAAATCACTGCGGTCTGTCTTCACACCGCAGCAGGTTATGGCAAGCACTGCGTGGAGTAGTGGGCTCTGGTGCTCTGAGATGAAGCAATGTAACTCCTTTCCAACTCAGCTGAGATCACAGATTTTGTGCAACTATATCCTTCTGCTCCCATATTTCGCGAGCGATCTGGTTCACGTACTTGTTGCTTAAAAGGTTTGACCCAAAAGGTGACGCTTATGTTCTGACTGATAAATTAAAAAAAAGTCATAATCACATCATGTTGATTTCATTTGAATTACACAAGGGGGCAAAAAGTGTAATGCTACAAGATGCCATCTGCCATCTGTGGTTGTTTACATCAGTGTAGTAGAGCATCATGACATTGTGGCAGCTATTGTAGCTACAGCCCTGGGTAGTAGCAGGTGGCTGTGCTATGTATTGATATATGATATGCACTTTGGGCTCACATAATTGTTAATGCATCCCATATTGAATGTTGAGATAGGTCAGTTTAGTGTAGTCTTAAAATCTTGCTACAACCTGAAAAAAGTAAAACAATCCAAGTTTGTCCTTGTTTGATGTTTTGACTGCTGGCTCTGCCTCCCTGACAGTCAAAATACTGATGAACTCTCCACAGTGCTCCACCTGTGCTCTTAAAAAAGAGAGGATGAAGCATGATTAAAAGTAACAACACGCAGACATATGTATATGCTCACGCTTGCAACTGTTTTCCCTTGCACTGTGATAACGCATGAACATCTCGCTTATTTCCCATGCAAACACACACCTCATCATCTTATCACTTTTACACAAAGGACAGCTTGACACATTTCACACATCAACACCCCCGCAGTCCCACAGGGGGAGGCAGCCCCCTTCTATCTCTGTGGACCCATTTGTGTGAGAACATCTGGGAACTTTTAGTGAGGACGTTTGTAGCATTAAGAAGCTGCTAATTAAGCCGCGCTCATTTAGAAAACTGTGAAACTGTGAGGTATTAGCAACCTTCCTGAAAATCTGCACTTCCTCGTTGAGTTTTCTCGACGCACATGTCGCTGTGAAAGGTGCAGAGAGGTAGAGTGTAATGCAAAGAAAGATGTGGAGCATCGAGGTGAGGGCAGCGAGCAGCCTATCATCCGTGGTGGCCTTTGCCACCTTCCAGCAGAGCTCGCTGGCTGCTGCCTGAGCAGACAGTTAGCTTAACACGGCCTGTCACTTTGGATCTGAGGGATCACCTCAAATCATCCACAGAGTGGAGCGAGAAAGGAAAGGGAGGAGCGATGCAGAAACACATAAAGGGGGTGAGCAATTTGGGCAAAGAGGCAACGAGACAGAGGATCAGATGTGGGAGGCACACCCCTCCCTCGCCTGCAAACACACATCTTAAAGTAGATGCATTTTGACATTGTGTGTGCGAGTGAGTGTGGAGGACAGTGCAGCTATTTTTGTTGCAGAGTAACAGCTGGCTTCCCTCTGTCTTGCATCTATTTCTACATCCTTTCTCCATTAATACATCAGTTATTGCCAGCTCTGTTTCACTTCTTATCTCCTACTCAACACACATTACCAGGTGACAGCTCATTTAGGCAACATCTACACACTTTATATAGATATTTCCTAACAGTTATATCTTAAATGAGATGCTTCAGTGAGGATATCATCCTAAACAAGCAGAAAGGAGCTTCTGTAGAGAACGTGCAGGCTTGGAAGCATTTATAAGTCATACAGTCATGCCAAGCGGTGTAGCCTATCACATCTGTCAGCCCCTATAGTATAAGCAAGCAAGCGTCTACGCATGCTTGTGCTCCGCTGTGACTTATGTGGGTCACTGATGCCCTACGGTACGGCCTGCCCCGTCCTGTAGCAGAGGTGTGCTGATGTCAGATTGCATTCAGCAGGGCAGCATGATTAACCAGGGATGTGTCCTTGTTATTACTGGGAAGAGCCAGAAGAAAGAAGTGTGGATCTGCTGAATAAAGGAGATGGATGGAGGGAGACTGGCCTTGAGTGCTGATCGCTAACAATGATGGATGACAGGGGCAGCGGGCCATGTGGGATGCAGCTTAGCAGCCTGGGATTTGAAATGTTATCACAGGATACTGGAATTAAAACAACCAGGATTGCTTTGCAAAAAAAATAAGAAACACGTGTATGCTTTGCATAAATGCGTACTGTATCAATATCAGGGAAGATGCACGCAGCAGCTGTTGCACATCTGCAGACAAATTCTAGGTTTATCGTTTGTTTCACAGGCTTGCAGTATTTACTTATCAAATGCAGAATCTCCACATGGTTGAATCCTTCAGCACACTGAAACAGGGTTTTAAAAAAATTCTGTGTTGCAAGAGTTTTTGACTGTTTACCTCTTTATCAATGCAAATGATCAGAGCTTATAACTAAAAGCATGGCCACATTAATTCAGGCTGTCAAAGGCTCCAGAGTGGAGTAACTTTAAATAGAAAAACTGCAACATGGACAGTTGTACTCAGTGTTTTAAACTTTCTTTGTTTGTGATAATGTGTTGAAGCTCATGGAGAAGTTCTGAGCTGGTTATGAACCAGGTTTAAAATTGTATCAACGGCTCTTAATGATCTACAAAAGCAAATAATACCATCAGCAAAACTGACTGTTGTATTTAAAACCTGCAACTAACAATATCCCTGAGGAACTACTTTTCTGTTTGTTTAAACTGGAATTTTACTTCCGACTGCCTGACTCATCTAAATGTGAGAAAACACTCAGGAAACAGTCCAAATTTGCACACAGTTTATTTGACACAGCCAAACATAAGCTCATGGTGTCTTCTGGTAAATGATGTAAAACTTGTTTTTCTGAGTGTGGCTAACATTAGCAGAGCTAGCATCACCAGCCTTTGATCCTCCTCCTCATCATCTGGTCATACAGTCATTGCAAAAACAAATCAGAAAGCCAAGCAAATGTGTATGACCTGTTTTTAGTAATCTTTACTGTAAGGAACTTTTCTTTTCCTAGTCTATCGGCAGATTTTTGTAGCTCATTACAAGCAACTCAAGCCTTATTTTTGGTTTGTAACATCTGAAGAAAATGAAAAATCCTGCACACTGGCCAACTTCCAGAGAGAAAAACTTTAATGCAACGTTTCGGTCATAAACCTTTAACAAGCAAATGATAACAACAGCAGTTTTCTTTTTTTGTCATCGTCCAACGCACCTGCCTGAGGAGTATGTGTGAAAATCTGTGCTGTTTCTGGTTTGTAATATCTGAAAATAAGACTGTTTTTTACTAGCCTTTATGCAAGATACCTCCATGGTATTAGATCAGTGATTCCTAAGCTGGAGGTCGAAACAATGATAGGGGAGTCGCAAATGCCTTCCAAAATCAAATCCTATTAATAATTACATTTTTTATCAGTTGTTGTGAATATATAAACAAAAATATGGGTACATTTTATATATAACTACTATAGCGGCTAAGCCTATAACTTAAAGCCACTGAGGGGCTAAACGGGCTAAACTTAATTGACGCGCTGGCCTCACACGGCCCAACTTGCAATTCATGACTGTTTATTTTAGGGATGCAGGATATTGGATTTTTGCCGATATCCGATATGCCAATATATCGAAACCCCTTTTGGCCGATACTGATAATCACAAGTTTGTTTGTTTTTTCACTGTAAAGAAAGCTAAGTCTATCCTGTACTGGAATTTATATGTTACTCTTATTGTGACGGTCGAATTTGTTTAAGAAACACACATAAAACAAGACAAAAAACATTTGATTTTACCATAAATAAGAAATGTATTATTTTTTCAAACTCAAGACATTCAGTATTGAAATACAGAAAAATAATTTCTTTAGATCACATGAACTTTAAATGTACAATGCATTTTTAAACATAACCAAGCCATTTGATTATTTTAGAACTACTGTAACAACCTGGTGACAGACACAGAGCTCTGCAGTGCAAATAAATGAAGTGCTACATTTTTTTTAGGAGCTTATTTTTCAGATGGAAAATAATAATAATCCTAACTGAATAGCACCTTATCGGCTGTGCATATCGGCAGAAATTTTCATATCTGCCGATACCGATAAACGTGTTTTTAAGCTTTTATCAGCCGATACCAATATTGTGCCGATAATATCGTGCATCCCTAGTTTATTTCTCACCATGAAACATTTGCCAAAATCCCACAAAGGTGTCCATTTAATCCTTGGATCAGTCAAAACAGCCCAGCATGTCGGCACGGCGGTCAAAAAACTGTTGGCGCTCCCACCGTCTAGCACACCTGCTACCTGATGGCAAGCACCGATCTAAGTAGCCCCAAATAAGACAGTGACCCCTAGTGGACGACTTGGTGTCCTAAACACACACACACACACACACGTAATGGCTCTTACAACTACATTAACAGAACATTATTTTTTTGCACACTTTTTCAATGCCAAAGGACCCTCAAGGTGACTAAGCCAGGATAAAAACGGTACCATGGCAGCAGATTAATTTTGGAAACACCTATTTTTGTGCATATAGGTAGTTTGAGTTTCTTCTCATCAGCTAAATTAAATATCTAAGGCCTTTCTTCTTTTTTGTTTTTTTTCTTTGTTTTTGGATACAACTACTATGGAGATTTTGGGCCGAAAAGTTTGTCAGCATCAAGTTTAGGTCAAGTATGTTGATCTACAGTTGCCATCTGTCATCTGTGCTTGTTTACATTCAGGTAGTAGAGCATTACCGCACTACCCCAGTCGCCTTTAACAAGACCTACAGCTCCTAATAGTGCTGGGTAGCTGTGCAACAGCTTGAACGAACACATGGCATTTGGGTTTAAAGAAGGAATCATTAACAATTTGTCTAACCAAATGCTAATTCTAAAGCTAAGTAGCAAGGGTGATGACAATATCGACCATCAAAGAAATATAAATTTGTCTACAGAAGCTCCCTAACAGGAGCTTTAAGCTTTTTTAGGCGATGGCACTCCTGTTTGTTTACATTTGACTCACTGGCTGTACCTTTTTACTTTTCTGTAAGTTTTTTTAGGGAAACTTTTCACCTCAAGAATAACAGCTATTAAGTGCTGGTCTGTGTATGTGTGTGAGTGTGTGTGAGTATGTTTGGGTGCACACACATGGGTATTGGAGCCTAGTGTTAAGCGGAAACACTCCTTTCCTGTGCTTGGGGAAAAGGAAGGAAGCCATCTCCAGTAACCATCACAAACACTCACACTGTAGTACTCCGGCTCTTACATACAGTAGGTCCAAGAATAGACGATGACTTCTGCACATGAACACACCCACCTTGCAGTGCCTGTCTATTATTTTTGAATTCCCATCACCCTCAGATTATGGGATGACCACCATGACATGACTAACATCAGTGCTGCTTAAAATATTTCTGGCGTAGGCTGCCTGTGGATTATTCAGAATAAAGCGACTGTCTCTTACGATTTCCTCTCTGCAGCGGATTGTTACAGAAAGACCCTGCTTTTTTCCGACCCACCCCTGTAAACAGGAAGCTCACGTGGGAGTCCCACCCATCTCCCAGCTTCCTCCACCGTGCATTCCCATGGCCAGACTGAAGCACTAGTCTCCATCCAGTCATCCCACGTCCACGTGAGATGGTTGTAAACGGCGACATCCAAACAGGAGAGGCTTTCAAACTTCTCTCAGCACTAAAGCGGCCCACTCAATCTGTCTGTCTGCATTGTTCTCCCTCTGCAGTGTCTCTCACTGTTTTTAGTCTATCAACATTAGGGGGCAATTAGATGGATGCACATATGGAGATGGTTAATCACTGTCACTATGTCAGTGTGTGTTTGTGTGTGTGAAGATGTGAGCGAGGCGAAGGGTAGGAGGAGTAGGAGTAGTACTGTGTGTGTGTGTGTGTGTGTGTGTGTGTGTGTGTGTGTGTGTGTGTGTGTGTGTGTTAGTGTTTGTGCATATGCTCGTGTGGGAGAGAGCACATTCCAACAAAAGGCCTAAAAATAGTAGGAATATGCCCATGTGACATATTGAGGCTAAAAGCTCGTGAATAATTTGTCTAATGCAACACATACCCGGTTTCCTGGGCTAGATCACGAAAAATATGGGCCTGCTGGTTACCTCTGCCAGCCAGCGGGGTTGGAAGGGGGTTACCAGTGTGTTCGATCCTGTTTGGTTTCTTAGTGTGATATCACACCTTTTTAGAGGATTTTAAGCAGACGCCTGCACTGAGCCAACCTGGGTTTAGCATTTGTTTGTGTAATCTACGTAAAACATTTCCCCACTTGTATATATATTCAAATTTTTTAAAAATTAGCTTTTTGGAAACCGCTTATGGACCTCTGACATCTATGTCGCTCGACAGCTCATGCACTGACTCTGAGTGCAAAGGAGGAAAAAGCACTGTGACCATGGTTTATTAATTTAATGTATTATTTGTTTTTTTGTTTGTTTGTTTGTCTTTTGTATTTTTTTTGTTTTGTTTTTGTCTTTCTCTTCAATCATTTTACTTTTTAACTGTCTTGTTGTATATATATATTTATTTTTTGTCCTGTTTCGTCCTGTTTTATTCTCCTTTTTGATATTTGACTGTTCATTTTGGTTTTGTTCTTGCAAAAATGTGAAAAATTATTTGTAAAAAGATAATTGGAAAAAAGAATTAGCTTTTTTTCTGGAAGTCTTACAGGATGTAAAGTAGTGCTGCACGATTTGGGGGAAAGGAGCGATTTGCGATTAGGTGGACAATATTGTGATTGCGATTGTGCTTGCAATTTAATAAAAAAAGTTGTGTCATGAGTCTACAGGCTTGCTTGGTTATCATGGAGAAAAATCAAGAAAAAAGCAGAGATGGATTACTGAGGATTTTAATTGTTTAATAATTCTCAAAATATCCAAACTTACTGTATACAGACAACAATGTACAGCACAACAGTACTAGGGATGGGTACCTTTTACAATTGAAACGATACGGTACCAGTGCCCGGTACCTGGCAATCAGTACTGGTACTCAGCGGTACCAATTTTCGGTACTTTTGTGTGTGTTTGTGTGGTAAAAAATATCAATTTGTTTGATAATAAAATGTAAATTATTTTCATTTTAACATATTTATTCTTCATTATATAACCTTGTAATGCTGTGTTCATGTTCAGCATGGAAAATCGCCTACTCTTCTACTCCCTCACAGTCACAAGGATGCATTTAGGTACCTAAACATGGTACCTTTTGATTTTACATGAATCAGTACCCGGTACTTTTGACAGAATTCGGTCGGTGCCTATAAAAGTACCTAATTCGGTACCCATCCCTAAACACTACTGTTTTGTTTGTATTCAAAATAGCACATTTATGCAACTTTTGCTTTGCATGATTTGAAAATTACATCTTTTTGCTGTGTCATTCAACCGGTAACCAAAATAACACCAAATAACAGAGGTAGAGTTTCTTTTCACCTTGAGCGCCTCACTTACTTCTTTGTGCTCCATCTTGTCTGATTAGACTGCCGTACCAGGGGGGCAGGTAGTCACATGACCAGTTGAAACAGTGACTGATTAGTCATCTCACTCTCGCTCTCTTACTCAGTCACACACACACACACACACACAGACACACACACATCACTCACACAAACACGCTCATTTTTTTACACTTTTTAAAAATAATTGCACAATTGTACCTCTTTTGCAATTACGTAATTGCATGTGCTGCGATTGCGATTGCGATTGCGATTGCGATTGTGATTGCGATTGCGATTGCGATTGCGATTGCGATTGCGATGATTGTGCAGCACTAATGTAAAGTAAGGTTAGTTTCCAGGCAATGGTGGTGAACCTTTCTCTTTAAAAATTAAACCCACTGTTAGCTTCCCCGTCTCATCTTCCTTATCATCCCTTCCCTCTGTTTCCTCTCAAAGTAATCTCAAGCCCCTAGTTTAGCTCACTTATCTTAGCCACGAAAACGAAAGTGAGCCCTTGTTGTTGTTTGTCCGCTGCTTTGTAAAGCTATCTGTGTCACTCTGATTCTGTTGTTGTCCTTTGCACTTTGTTCCAAGGCCTTGTTTCCCCCCAATCTACCTTCAATTAGCAAGAAAGCAACTCTGTGAAATACCCTCACACTCTTTGGAAACAACGGTCCAAAACTGTGAAAGTGAGACCAGAAAGTAGTTAAAAACAACCTTTTGGGCAATCCTCTACACTTTCTTCTTCTCTCTTTCATCTCCCTCCAAACAGTGTCCCACAGAGGCTTGCCATTTTACATCAAGCCAGCACCTGTACCCAACACAAGCGTACACATCCTTATACCAATACAAACATGCATCCATTAAACCGTGTTTTCTGTGGAGTGGTGCTAATGATGACCCTTTAAAGCGAGATAAAAGCTGCAGTAGTGATCACTCCCTCCTCTCCCCACTTGTTTCTGGAGAGCAGTTAAATGAAAGAGTAGATCAACAGGGAAAGGGAGGAGGTGTGTGAGAGATGGGGGAGCCTTCAGGCTGTGAATGCCAGAATTAAGTCACAAAAAATTTAAATGACACGGCTATTATTTTGGGAGAGCAGCAAAACTGGAATTCAGCACATTTTTGAAACCCTTATATTCATATACAAGACCAAATCATTTGCAATATTACACCCATTTTTCATATCCTGATGGCTCATTTGAATATATTTATCCAGATTAATCCCTAATGCATGTTTTGCATTGTGTTACCATTTTTTGATTACTGCATTGACGCCAAGGCAGACTGCCAGTGCACACAGAGATGATTCAAAAGAGATGTTTATGTTGCATAAAAAAGTCATTGACGTTATGTTTTTGATAGCTTCAAAGCTTCAAAGCACAGTGTGAGCTTCATTTTCTGTTGTGAGATCAAATTTGAGTTGCATTGCCTGAAGGCCGGTCTATTAATAGTGCTTTATTTAAACTGAGAAAACACGTGAAGGATGGAGTTTGCACAATCTAAACATGATAAAGCACTGAAGGATTACCATGTTCCATAGAGGGTTTCACATCTGTGTGTTTGTAATCTTCACTCATGCATTACACTTTTTGTCGGGATGTTAATAAGATAGCTTCATCTTTGTAAGCTGCACAGCTGTTCGGAGGTTTGTGCTCCTCAGCCTGTGTTGTCTCCTGTGTTCGTTTTGTTGTACACAAAGACAGCCATCCCTTGTAGTCAAACATGACTCATGATCAACATTTAACAATAGTGTGTGATGTTACACACTCAGCTTTTAGTCAAAGCAAATATCCTTTTGCAAACTAGGCTATTGATTCTGCTGCGAACACAAGATTTGCTTGCAGCACAGAGGGGAGGTCAGCGCTCAGTGGAGGATTTTTTCTTTTGTTTTTTTTTTAAATATGGCCGCCACTTTGTCTAAAAGTCTTCTGAGAGGTGAATCCAGTTCAGTGCTGCAGAATGAACTGTGCATGCATTGTCGTGACCTCCGGTTTGGTGGCTTCAGCTTGTGTCAGATTGTCTGCTGAGTGCATTGAGGAGTGTGCAGCAGAGTACTCCGCTGTGTTAGACTTACAGTTGGCATGTGGAAGACCTGAATTATTTAAAGCCATGGAAGCATTTGGAAGTTCACACTTGCTTACCCTCCTGACTCCTTCTTCCTCTGTTTAACTCACCTCCACCTCCCCACGAGTCCAGTCTGGACCCAAATGGAGTATGTGTGAAAGATGCACCGCAAGATGAATACAGCTGGGTTACAGCAGGCCACAGGATGTGAGACTTTCTCTGAGGCCATCTGTCGCTTGGAAAGGAAATGTTCCTAAACCACATCGCAAATGTCTTAGAAGAACATTGAAGTTAAATTCACTGCAAGCAGAAAACCTTAAACTACAACCGCAGATAGAATATAGAGACTGAAAGCACCACAAAAGGGTACATCAATAAAAACAATGGGGAGGACACAGCTTTCCAACCTCAGGGAGGTTTCTGTGGAGGTGTAGGTCGACAGAAAGCAGGTGGATGTTTCGCGGAACGATAAGACTGCCCAGCCGACACGACGCCTGATAAGAAGCCTGACTGTCAGGTTTGGCAAGCTGGCTGTGAAGTGAGGGAGCAGGGCATGGAGGAGGGTTAGACAGATGGGTAAAAGTGAAAAAAAGGCTGCTCAGAAACTGTAAGAGCATAATTAGCACAGGTCCTCCTGATATTGAAATTGAGACTCTTTAATGTGGAGCTGCGGTGAATCCAAACAATTCATTACCTCTACAGAGTAGGAAACACCTGATCTGAAAACTGGGCTTTAAGATCTTTTGCCAATCTTCAACTGTGATGTTGAGCACTCTCCTGCTTACCACTGTGGACGTCGCTTCCTTTGTGGCTTTATTTACATAGTTAGTAGTTTGTTGAGATTTGGTTTGAAATGTGCTGCTAACAAACCAAACTTGTACACATACTAAACATGTATATATCCATTATCCCCAGATGGCAAAAAATGTCTTTTTAGCTGCTGAGATTAAATTTAAAAGTGTTCACTTATCCACTGAAAGATCTCAGCGCCTTTAAGTTCATACTTCCATGATGATGAACTGAGAGGGTATCCTTACATGTTTATCAGTTTATATTCTGCAAAAACTACTGTGATGTTGGTATTTATATATTTCTTAATTGAACATTTCTTATAGCAACCAAGACTTAAATTTATGAGTATTTAATGTGAGGAACTTGTGAACAGACATTAATTGTCTCCAGATGTTCAAGCAGAAGGTCTTGTGCACAATGGGTTTAATCCGGCTTCATCTGTACATCCAAATTCTCCCTTATCCCATGACGAATCACAACTTTTTACAGGAAAAAGCCTTCCCTTTTCAGAAATTCATTGTTCCCTGATGATGTTGATGATGCCTTTTTTGAATTCTTCCCCTCATATTTCTTGATATACATTTCTTTTTATTTAAAAGCGCATTTAAATGCCTCTGTCAGAAGTAAAACATCCTACGTTGGAACAAGGTGAAACAGTAGACATTTGTTATCCCCACATGATGAACCAGAGGGTCTCAAGCATGAGTTCAATGTGGTTTCACCTAGGGATGGGTACCGAATTAGGTATTTTTTTAGGTAACGACCGAATTATGTCAAAAGCACCAGGTTCAGATTCATGTAAAATCAAAAGGTACCATGTTTAGGTACCTAAACTCATCCTTGTGACTGTGAGGGAGTGGAAGAGTAGGCAATTTTCCATGCAAGACATGGACACAGCAGTACACGGTTATATATTGAAGAATAAATATGTTAAATTGTAAAAAATATACATTTTATTATTGAACAAATTGATATTTTTTACCACATAAACACAAAAAATTACTGAAAATTGGTACCGTTGAGTACCGGTACCGATTGCCAGGTACCGGGCATCGATACCATATCATTTCAAATGTGAAAGGTACCCATCCCAAGTTTCACCTGTAGCTCTGAGCTTTCTCTTGTCCAGGGAATGATCACATCCCTTCGCCTGAAAAATCCTTCATTTTTTTTAATCAGAAATTCATGGTCCCCTGATGATTATGTCATAGAGACACCTTTGTATTTTTATTTCTCAATCATCTCTTGGTTATAATAATGTTCATATTTTAAAGCGAGCATTTTCTTGCAGCTGTCAAAACTGAAATATCTAAGCTGTTTTGTGAGACAGTATTAGGGATGGGTACCTTTCACATTTGAAACAATACGGTACCGATGCCCAGTACCTGACAATCGGTACCAGTACTCAACGGTACCAATTTTCATTACTATTTACTAAAAAATATAAATTTGTTTAATAATAAAGTTTTTGTTTTCAATTTGTCATATTCATTCATCAGTATATACTCTTGCAATGCTGTGTTCATGTCCAGCATGGAAAATCATCTACTCTTCCACTCCCTCACAGTCACAGGGATGGGGATAATGGTACCTAAACATGGTACCTTTTGATTTTACATGAATCGATACTCGGTACTTTTGACAGGATTCAGTTGGTACCTATAAAAGTACCTAATTCGGTACCCATCCCTAGACAGTATACGAACATTCATTATCCCCAGATGATACAGAAGAGTGTATTAAACTTATGAAGTTTCATCAGGTGTAACCAATACATTAAATTCTCACTAATCCAAATAAATCTCAGCCTCAATAGGACAAATCTTTTACATTTGTTCCAGAAATTCATGATCCCCAGAGCATGTATTCTTTTGGAACCTTTGTGTGATTTTTTTTCCTATTATTTCTATATCCACATTTGTATAAAATAAGCATTTTGTTCCAGATGTCAGGACTGAAATATCTTATTTTTTTCTTTTTAATAAAACATGTTTTATGCTTGGATGATGAAGCTAAATAGTAAACATGACTAACTGTATACTTGCTGGACACCAGTATGCTTGAGATCAACATTTAAGTACAGTGTCACAATGACAGCAGATATGACGTTTGAGCCTTTAAGTGAAAAATCTAACTGTGTTTCACTCCTGCGTTGAGGTCAAAGCATCAGTGCTAACAAGACAAAATCTCCTTCTTTGCTCCAGGGAAGCCCCAAAGCATCGAGAGCTCAGAGCGGGTCCAGCTGTCAGGGACATACAACGTTCGTAAAGGGAAGCTCCAGCTACCGGTCAACCGCTGGACCAGACGGCAGGTCATCCTGTGTGGCACCTGTCTCATCGTCTCCTCTGTTAAGGAGAGCCAGACTGGGAAGATGCACATCCTGCCACTCATTGGAGGAAAAGTAAGTGTGACACACTTACACACACACACACACCCAGTCTGCCTGCTCTCCCGTGGTGTTATGCAATGTATACTTTGGATCATAAACTCATAACATAGCCTGATAAAATCACTAACAGCCCTCTGCAAAGCCTCCCTGTGCACTGAAGTTTGTCCTCAATGACACTCCACCTTCAACTACTATTTGTCCTTTAAAGTGTCATCCAGCTGCCTCCTGCTTTGTGTATACTAGCCCAAGGTGAAACAGAAACAGTGCAAGCAAGGTTTTAAATAGTTTTCAGTAATCTGCAGGGATGTTTTCTTCTGTTTTTAGCTCGGAGTCAAGAGGTGAACTAATGCTACAAAATATGACCTTTATCCTTTCACTGCTTCATGGATCTGTGTTCCCGCAAGGCCACTGGCAAAGCTCTGAGGACTCTCCTGAAAAGCTTGACACAAAGGCTGCTCCCTACTCTGACTGACACACCCACTTTATAAACATTTCACACACAACACATGACCTCTAGTCAACCATTCATGCAGACGCTGTCTCTGCATGTGCCTGTGAGGTGAAAATCTATTCATGTACCATAACTAGTCAGCCATTTGTTTGCAGTAAATTGAGCTTCAGAGAGTGTAACTGCATGTCTAAAATACATTTTCACACACTTGTTTTTGCTGCAAGTTCATTATACGACCATTCAAACCTCAAACATGTTTTCAATAGTCTGCCTCAGATTGAATAGATTTTTCCACCTGCTGACATCAGGCATTTTAAAGCAGAAGCAGTTTACAGATAAAGATACTTCAGCATCCTTTATAGTGGATGAAATTGGTTCTCAGTCTATTGAGACATTCATCTGTCAGCTCCCCTCTGTGTTTTCTTTATTTTCTAGCTCTTACTCCACAGGCATGGTGGTTATATTGTTTATATTCTGAGGGGGGTCAGACATGTCAGTACCTCAGACAGTAACATCACTCCTGTGTGTGTCTCCCTGCAGGTGGAGGAGGTGAAGAAGCACAATCACTGCTTGGCCTTCAGCTCGGCGGGGCCTCAGAGTCAAACCTACTACGTCAGCTTTGACAGCTTCACGGAGCACCTGCGCTGGCACAGACACGCTGCCAAGGTATGACTGTGTGTGTGTGCGCATTTGCATGTGTGTGTGCAGGAGAGTGAAAGGAACAAAGGGAGAGTTAGCATATGCTCCCAGGCGTCACTTTCGGGTCAGCAGCATTGTATATCAGAACATGCCTGGCTGCTAGTTGAAGTATGAAAACATGGCACTGTGCCCACCGCAGCCTGTAAGAACAGAGTGGATTGAAAATGTCACATATTTCACTGCCGTCCACTCTGTAGTATATAACCATGTACGTGTCTCTGAGTGCACTCACACATATAAACACCACTCATGACTCCTCCTCTCACTCTTCTCTCATTTGAACTCAAGTAGGCCATAGCCAGAAAACCTCTTTTCTAAATATTAACAGGGACATGCATGTCACCCGCACCCAGAGGGCCACTCAGAATAGAAGCCTGGATAGAGGCAGCACGTGCTGCAGCAACGACCGCTGAGCCTCCAGCTAACTCTGCTCTGTAAAGAGTGTGGATAAAGACAGGACGGACTTTAATGCTGCCACTTCATTTTAGATGCTAGCATGTACGCATCTGTAAATTTGACATGCAAATCATTGTGGGTTAACTGATCTACGCACCTGCAGTTAACTCTGTTACACAATGATGTAACGTGAGACGTTAAGTCACTAACCTGTAGGACTTTCCCTTGACTACTCCTTAATCCTAAGAAGATTGGCCACTGAATGACATTTGACCAGCTAGCATCAGGCTACACGCACCCACAGTAAACCAGTTTAGTCATGTGCTGTGAGATAATCCTATTAAACTCCACGTTTTCCCTCTCTGTCTGTATCCTCTCCACTCTTTTGCTCCTTCAGATGGTGTCCCAGAGAATCAACTCTGTGGATCTGTCCTGCTGCAGCCTGGAGCAGCTTCCTCCAAACCTCTTCTACAGCCAGGACCTCACCCATCTCAACCTCAAACACAACTTCCTGCCTGCAGACCAGCGGCTGCAGCAGCTGCAGAGGTACAATGGTGCTGTAAATCTACAGTAAACACACCTGGGGATAAACTTTAAGGAGGGGGAGGAGGAAGTGGAAGATTATAAAGGGGGTGGACAGGCTTCAGGAGACAATTCAGGACAGTTTGAAAGGGCTCACTTGGGCAAGATGAGGCTTGAGGAGGTTTTAGCAAAGCTTAGCATAATTTGGGCACAACAGGAGCTGTTGTACAAGGAGGGCAGAGACGAGACACTTACACAGTGAGGCTTCACTGGACACAGCAGGTCATGGCTGGCTGCTTTGGACAGCTTTAGATTTCGCCGGCAATTTGCAAGCCATCGACCTGAGCAGTCTAGGACCGGGGCCATCAGCACACAGAGACCAAAGAGGCGAGCCAGGGCTGTGCTGCACCAGGCCAGGCCAAATGAGCCCAGAGCCTAGAAGGGTAGATACGTCTGCAGGGAAGCTTTTAATGTGCCTGGCCTCCCTCACTCTCTCTCTCTGTGGGCACCATCTGCTGCATGCTTATCATGCTCACAGATTAAAGCCCACAGCCAAGACATATGTGTGTGTTCCTGTATGTGTGTGCTTGTTCCTGTGTGTGTATTTACATGTATTTGCATTCATGTACACAGTGATACACATGCACTCCTGTCACGGCATTTCTTCATAAGATTGCTGCTTGATGATTTTTACATTTTATGTGAATGAAGTGTGTGAATTTGATGTTTTGGTGTGCTGCTTCTAATGTCTGCAGACTAGAGTGCATGGGTGTGTGAGGGGGAGAGAGTTGCCTGCTTGTAAGCAACAGAGAAGGGCTGCAGGCTACAAATTTAGGGTCAGTGCATACAAAGTCTTGATACAGTATGGCATTCCTTTCTTCTTTTCTTTTAAAGATGACTGCACTGACTGGAATATGTGTGTTGGATGTTGTTTTTTGCATTTCCAGTCTTACATGTTTGTGGAAGAAAATTATGAACAAGCTAGACGCCCAGATTTTCTTTTGCCTTTAAATAACTCTATTTGTCTGTTTTACATCATGTCCTTGGGAATAAAGGCTCAAGTTAAAATACCAACAATGCAGGGGAAATACCTTGCTTTGAATGTGAGTGCATGATACACAGCTCCCCTGCTGGTCATCCAAGATAACATCCATTTAGCTCTGCCAAACCTAAGTAGGCTCATCCGCATTTGACCCAGCATGAGAGAAAAAGAGGTCAGTAATGAGAAAGAGATGAATAGTTAGCTGAAAATAGAGGCGTTTTGACAGAAACGTGTAGCAGAGTTACTTGTGTACTCACATCTCCCCTGAGAGACTGGAGTCATAGAGCTGGAGTAGTGAACAATAATACTTTGTGCGCAGGCTCTGTGAATGTGGGTGTATGTTTTGTGATGTGGACAGTTGTGTGAGAGTCTGTTTTTGTTGTAGTATAAACACTGGTGTTCTCTGACATCTAACATGGGGTCAGGGTGCTTTGTATTTTTCCAAGAGGACTGGAATGTGTGAACCTGCCACATGCCTCTCCCTCCTCTCCTCTCTCTTTTTCTCTCTAGCCAAATAGTAACTGGTGGGTGATTTGCCAATCAGATATGCATAATCAGTTGTCCGGGATACTAGCTCTATCCTCTGGCATGGGGCTTTTTTCCCAGCATGCATCTGCCTTGTGAGACAGAGGTCACCGCACACTGTGGGAGATATTTAATGTTTCATACATACAATTGAACTGTTGGCCTGTTTATTTACATGTTTCCAAAAGCTTTGCAAGTTATGAAGGACATGAAGGTAATAAAAATGAAGATAGAAAGAAATGTATTTTTTGCCACTTTAGTGAAGCAAGCAGCATAAGCAAAAAATGTAGTACAGGCATAATATCACCTAATTAAGGGAAAACAATGAAAATTTTACTGAGCATTTACTTATTTACTCATCCAGCAAACACAAAGCAACTTTTGCAATTACTTATTTAGAGTTATGGGTCTGTTCACCTCATGAAATAAAAATATCCAGGATTTGAGCTTTGGAAATGGCTCCTCTGTGCTCGTATGCTAATTACTAAACTCCACTGTGTTTGCTTTTTGGTATTGGGCTGGTTGTTCAAGTTGAGTTTACCACAGCTGCAGGATTGGATTTCTTGTTACAGTTAGGAACAAAAAAAAAAATACTAACATCTTAAAACTACATCTATGTTATTTGTTCTTTACCACAACACCACAGAGTTAGCATGGAAATGTGTTAGCAAACCACAGACTCAGCCAACAGACACAGGGAAACATTGACTTTCATTTTGAATCTTTAATATGTTCACCTGACAAACATTCACTTTTCTATTGGCTGTTTTATCCTTTGTTATTTCTTTAGCATCAAAGTAGCTAGCTAGAAGTACCCCATTGGGCTGTTAAAGCCTCTTATTTTGTCTTAGCTAACAGTGAGCTAGTTGGAAATAGATATTAATTATCTGTTGTTTCTTTTATTTTTTCTCTCAAATTTACTGCTCTTTTGACTTTTATAGTTTCTTTATCATCTCTAGCATAAAAGTAATTTATTTTATTCACATGCTTGCAGCTAAGTCGGTCTCCTACTTGTTGTTGGGTTGCTAAAGGCTAACAGCTAGCTAGCTAGACAATGTCTAAGTTATCTGTGGAATTGTTTTGGGTGGGTGAGACTTTTTCTTTTTGTTGTTAATAATGAAAATATGAGTTCTGCTTGAATACCCAAGGACAGAAGTGTAAAATGGACTGTGAAAGTGGCATGAGGGGACAGCATGACACAGAGAAGTAGAGCGTCTGAGGAGGGGGTATGAGCATTACTCAGCAGATTGCAGAGGTTGATTTAATGGTTGGAATGACATTTTCCCCACACACAGCCCCCCCCTCTCCTCACACACACACACACACACACACACCCCGCCTGGAGTCACCCTCAGCTAGAATTACTTAGCCATCCTGATCAATAGTCCTGATGTGTCTGTTGCCTTTTTATCCATCACAGTGACACACAGGGTGCGTGCGTGTGTGTGTGTGTGTGTGTGTGTGTGTGTGTGTGTGTGTGTGTGTGTGTGTGTACATAAGAAGGAATATCAAGTCGTGCCAGTTTAAGCAGCTGCTTTAGCCTGCGGTGCTAACATGGCACACTGCCCATCTCCAGTATGCCATATCTGCGCTCTCTGTGCAGTGATAAGTGATAAAGGGGTTGCATGTGTTTCTGTACGCTCATGGATGGATAAATAAAGACAGGGTCCTTTGACACGCCTGTTCTGTTGCCCCCTCCCCTCCTTGAGAGGCTAACCCCTCTGAAGGTCACCAGCCTGCCATAGAACACTTCACCAAATACCATCAGTCACCTTTGTTTGAATGAACAACACAGACGTCAGTGCTGCACTTGTTTGCTCAACAATCACATGTGTAGGTTTAGTCCTGGTATTAAGGCAGGCTTTGTTTATAGCTATGGTAGACCTAACTGTGTTGTTTTGCACTTAAACAAATTCTCTGTAAGCTATACTCTGCTATGTTGCCTGCAAACATTTTCATTAATATATTCATGAATATCTTCTACTTTTAAAATATTAATGTTGACAAGATACATCTCCAAACACTCGCTCTGCTCGCCTCTCTCCCAACCCCGCCTGGATTTTTCCATCTTTTTCTAACTTCTAATCAATTCTTTGCTGCTCTGGTTGCAGATTTTCTCGTTTGCGGAGCCTCAACCTGTCCAACAACCACCTTGGTCAGTTCCCCATGGCCATCTGTGACATCACCACTCTGACTGAGGTCAACCTTAGCTGTAACTACCTGGCCTCTGTCCCCAGTTCTGTGGGAGCCATGTCCAAGTGAGTAAAAAGGATGTAAAAAGTTATTTGGGAACAGATGCTATGATGGAAGTGTTTATGCTACAAAATCAACATTTTTGGCAAACTTGAAAGCTGAAATAAAGTTGAATCAACAGGTATTTCTCAAAAAACGTCTTTATTCTCAGCTTTTTACAACCTTTGAATTCACATTTCCTGTCTTGTTACCTAAGAACGTCATGAGTTCACTTGTGGAAATTCCAGTTTTCATTATCGTCTTATTTTTATTTATTTATTTTTTTGCACAAGATTGACAACAACATTTGTCTTGAGGCCTGTAATTCCATTAAATTTCTAGTACCTCTTTAAAAACAATCAGATTAAATTTCAGCTCAAATTGAGTTTATGTGAGTTAGTCCAAAGGGTTTGGAGGTTAACAGGTTCATCTCAAAGATCAAATCAAATGTGTATTTCTTTTTTCATTTCAAGGCCAACATTTCAAGAGGATAAAAGAAATCTGTTATGCTTGCCAGAAAAAATTTTTCATTCTCATGGGAGTTTCCAGATTGTTTTTATTTTTTGGGTTTAGCTCCAGGATCAGCCCGCTTTCCTGCTCAAAAGCTCACTATTCAAATTGATGTCTGTTGTGAATTTAAAGGGTCCTTAACTTGGTAATTCATGCATTGTTCCATCTAATTCAGCCCACCATGAAATTGGAGGATACAATGATGGTAGAAGTCATTTTGTATCTGCGTCAGTGTTGACCTACGGATAGTACATGTGCTTCAGCTCTTATTTGAAACTGGACATTCAGGTATGCAGCTTGAAACAGGCCTAGATGAGACTTTAATCTGCAGGAATGATCTGGTATGCCTGTAAATTCCTCAAGTGTCCAGTGGGGCATTTATGCTTCTGCTGCCATCTGCTGGACAACAAGTGTACTGATTTTGAACAAGTCTCATTAGACACAATGTCATTAATCCAGAGCCACAATACATGTGTAAAATCAGAAAAGTCCAAATCTGAATGCCATCCTGTGTATTGCATCCTTCTTTTACAGTGTCAATAGTTTCCTCTCATTTCTTTCTCTCAGCTTGCAGACGTTCCTGTTGGACGGCAACAGTCTAGCTGAGCTGCCCAATGAGCTGGGTACCCTCCAGAGGTTGAGTTATCTGGGCCTTTCCTTCAACCAGTTTAGCCACGTGCCTCAGGTGCTGGAGCAGTTGACCACCATGGAGAAGCTGTGCATGGCTGGAAACAACCTAGAAACTCTTACCCTGCAGAATTTCAGACTGCTGAGAGTGAAACACATTGATCTGAGGTATGATTGTGTTTATGGGATCCTACACATATAAGATTACGATGGGGTATGGTAGAGAAAAAGCATCACTTGAAGTCCTTAGTCATGCTTATCCCACACAATGCACTCCTTGACACATGTTATGCCGCTAATGATCGAAACAATAACACAAAGAGAAAGCCAAAACACAAGCAGACAGAGGGACAGCACGCAGTCAGGAAATCATTTGCCTGTTGTGGCTCCATCAGGTGTCTGACCACTGTTTGCTGAAGCACAGAGCTGCAGTGACTTGCACTATTTTCCAGTTAATGCTTCACCCCTTCTGACTTTGCTGAGGCAAGGTCAGTAAATACATTTTCCAGCTCTCACCTGTTTGGGCAAAGATCATTTTGTATCTTTGATGAGGATGTGCTCTTATTCGTCTGTCACAGTGTGGCAGAAAATGTAAAGAGTCATTTGCTTAGACAAATAGATTATTATTAATGAGCATGTAGTAGTGACAAATGCTCAAATAAAGTTTCAAGGGACAGAGATGACTCAAACAAAAATGAATGCTTTGTGTAAATCACTATTAAGGAGAAAAATAGAGGGCAAAGGATGATGGTGAAAATGTTTCTGTGTGAAACATACAAAACTGTCTTAATTGCAACTTCTGTTGATGATTTATTAGATTTAAGGCTAAATAACTAAATCAAACTATGGAAAAACTTTAACCTTTAGTCTGAAAATAAAAAAGTGGGAAACTGCCATTTTTTCAATCTTTTTAAATATTTTGATTTTTTTTTGTTATTTTTAAAGTGTTTCATTTCAATTTTGGAGTGTTCATCTGAATTTTTTTTTGTTTGTTTTTTTTTTAAGGGAAACCAATTAAACTGCTCACAGATACTGATCATGGAAAAATATTACAGAGGTTTGAATTGAAGTTAAATAAACAAAAGACACTGGTTGCTGATTTTATGAATCTCTCTTTATACCCAGGAAGCAGTTTGTCAGTTAGTTGCTGGTCATTAAAACAATTGAGCACATATGTGTACTTTTCTGATAAGAATAATACACCTGCTTAGAGTTCTTGTTTGATTGAATAATGAATTCAGTGCTGATCACTTTAAGGTATCATCACCATGTGAGTCAGAAGTTCCTCGTAGTACAATAGATTAACAGCTCCCTTTGCTACCGATGGTGTGCACAATGCAGCAAAAAGCTGCACAATATATCAGCCCTCACCTGAGGCGTGTTCCCTGCTTTACAAGAAAGGCCACAGCCTGTGCAATTCAACCTTATCCAATTGGAGCTGAACCTTTGCCTCCCTCCTGCTCCCCCCCTGTCAGGCTGAATAAGATCTCCAGCATGGTGCCAGATGAGCCTGACCTGCTGCGGCACGTGACCCAGCTGGATGTGAGGGATAACAGGCTGACGGAGCTGGACGCTTCGATATTCCCCAGGCTGGAGGTGCTGCACTGTGAGAGGAACCACATCGCCAGCCTTAAGGCCAAGGGCTGCTTGCTCAAAGGCATCTACGCCTCCAACAACGGTGAGTTTGGCAACATCAACAGTGTGGTTGGATAAGACAGATTCCCTTCCTGTTTCACCACCTCACCGCTCTCCACTCTGAATCCTTTTCACCAAACCTGTACCTCACAGCCATCACTCTTTTTTCACCCCGTGTTGCTACATTTCCCTCTCCCCACAAGCATTCATCTTTCTCATCAGTGCCGCAGTCTGATTGTCCCTTTTCAATCATACCTCTTTAACTTGTCATCTCATCCCCCTCCACCCCCTCCTCTGTCGCTTCCCTCCATTTCCCATCTACCTGCGTTTGTAATAGAGCGTGTCTGTCCTTGCTGTAGGTTAATGTGTTTGGATTTCTCTCCACAGAGATACGACAACTTGATGTCACTCCTGTGCCCTCCAATCTGAGCTACATGGACATCTCGAGGTTAGAAAAATCCATGCACCCACTTATACAGAAACAAACCTTTGATTGAAAAATGCATTAAGCTTGTTGTTGGCACTTCCTCTCTGCCCTTCAAGTAAGAAAACTGATGCTTGCTACTTTAGAGTTAGCAGGCATATCTTTTAAAGTGTGTCAAGATAGTCCAAAAAAAGTCTGACCTTTCACCTTTGACCATTAAAGGAAGCAACAGATAGGCTAATGTAGGTTGCTTATTTTGGTCCCCGAAAGATATTGAGTGATTTTTATTTTATTTTTTTAGCTTTGGGCTAAATTTATTCAAAAGAAAATTGTGTTTTTTAATCATTTGATGCCTTTTTCCAACACAATGCAGCTGAAAGTTCAATTTCCTGATAAGAGTATCTAACACGTTTCAGAGAAACAATTTTCAGGCCCAACTTACTGCACTTTTTTTAGAGCACTACAGTTGGGGATTTAGACAAATCCCAGGGCGTTTTATATTCCATGTTAGGTATCTCGCTTTACAAAGTGCACATAATTCATCATCCCCCTCTCTGCTCCTGTAGGAACCATATGGAGTCCTTGCCTGACTGGCTGTGCGAAACGAAGAAACTGGAAGTTCTGGATGTGAGCCACAACCTCCTCACTGAGCTCCCTGCGCGGTGAGTCTCTCAGCGAATGTGTCTCTAAGTCTGTAAATGGACTACAGTGCTGCATTATTCTCCCTGCCCTTTGCTGGCCAGTCATCTATCCCCCATAGAGCCTCATAAATCACACAGATAGCCTGTAACCTCTGCGGCCTTCGTCCATTCTCTTCCTCTTTATATAGCTTCTTAGAAGGTCAGTTCAGATGCTGCTGCTTCCTCCTGCTCTCTGTGTCTCACACCAGCTCTGACAAAGCCTCCTCCCTGTACTTCTCTTGTTTTATTTCTCTCTTCTTCTACTCTCCTTATTGTGTGCAGATATGATTTTTTTTTACACATTAAGTGTCAGGGTGATGAATTCCAGCTGTAGGCTCCACTAGAGGCGCTGCTATTTTCTGCTATTAACACCCTCTCTCCTGTTGCTTTATCCCAATTTTCAGCAACAGCTTAGACTTATATAAAATTAGCTTTTCACTTCATTTTCATTCATTCAACTTAATACCCGTTTCAAAATTTTGATCATTTGATCTAATTCTTCATCTTATATGTCCAATGTCTCACCTCCTCCTTCAGTTCTGACCCTGGTTTTTGTATTTGTCCTCCTGCCACAGGTTGTTATGCAGCAATGGTCTGAGGAAACTGAGTGCAGGACACAACCAGCTGCAGAAGCTGCCTGAAAGAGTGGAGCGCCCTCTGCTGGAGGTTTTGGATGTACAGCACAATCAACTGGTGGAGCTTCCCTGCAACCTGTTCCTCAAATCTGACAGGTAGCATCAATCACTGGCAGGAAGTGATTTGTTGTTTTTATTAGACAGTGCGGCAGATGTCTGGCTGACAGATTGAATGGTTGGAAAATCAGGCTGTTTGGAAATGAAAGATGGAAATTAGAAACGGGATTATGATAGGGGAAAGACATTCGACATGTAGGGGTAGTGAAAAAGAACAACCAATCAGGACAAAGTTAAAGAAGGGGGCGGGGTTAATGGGGGGCTACTGAGGCAGTTTGTTATCAAAGCAGCCAATTTTTTTCTACTTGAAGAACAATGATGTATTCAAACATTATTTCTCCATTTTCAGTTTACGGTGCGTGAACGCATCAGCCAACAAACTGGAACACCTGCCGCCATCCAGCCTATCAGAGGAGTGCCACAGCATCCTACAGGAGCTCTACCTGACCAACAACAGGCTCACAGATAAATGTGTGCCAATGCTAACAGGCCACACACACCTACGCGTCCTCCATATGGCGTACAACCATCTCCAGACCTTCCCAGCCAGGTAAGAATTTAACATTTATTCGATGTGTCAGTTACTTCTGTCACTGCGTGCTTACTGAGAGCTGGATTTAATGGTCATTTGAACCATAAGTTTATTTGATTGCATTCTTAAATAATCATCTGGTAATCACTTAATCCTTAGCATGGCAGGTTTTGATTTTGATTACGACTAAAACTTGATTTGATATTCACTAGGGTCACATTTTTTCAATGACATTGTGTTGAATAACCCTAAACCACTTTTCCATCCCTGCATTTACTGGTTTACCCAGCTGATTCAAACAGACCAAAAACTACTCTAAGAAAAAAAAAAAAAGGATTTTATAAATGAGTTGTAAACTTACAAAATTAGTCAAAATAAGATTGTAATGAAATGCTAATTGAGATTAATTAAGATGATGAAAGAAGTCTTAATTATGGACTATAGCTAAGCTGTATGAATGCTGAAATATCATTCAGGAAAATATCAAACCATCATTCAGTCTGCTGCTCTAAATTGAGGAAGGTGGCTCATTGTGTGAACTTCATTTTAGAAGCGGTTACAGAAGTAAGCACAAGCTGCCTATTAGCTTGCTTTTCAATTTAAATTAAAGAATAATAAGTAAAAGTATAATGAATACTGGTCCAAGTACTGTTTCAAATATAATTTTACCAAACAAAAAATTAAAGAACTCTGATACTTAAGATATCATTGTGCAAAAAGGCCAAAGTATATTTTACATTTTAATTTATCATTTTAAAAGTTTAAATACAGACTTTACATGAAAGTTTATCTCCTCAAAATTTGTGTTTCTTATTTCAGTCTTGTCGGCTATTTCTCTCCAAATCTGTCCCTGCAAACTAGCATACAGGCTAACCATAGCCCAAAAAAATGATGTTTGACTTATTGCCACCTTATTCACATAAAAATATGTCTTAGACCTCGAAGTACTACAACTTTGTTGTCAGTACGTTACTTTTTTCCCCATCTTACTTATTGAGACTTTTATTTTGAAATCTTTGTTCATATTTATATTTTTCATTTTTTACACTGGCCCAATCATCTGTCTCTGAAAAATCTACCTTTGTGGCATTATATATGGTCCAAATACAATTTACTCACACACAAAAAAAATATGCAGCATCCAAAAGAAGCCACGTTTCATTTAAAAGCATATAAAGAAATATGTGTGTGGGGTATTAAACCAGGTTAGTTGGACTTGATAAATTTCCTGTCTTTTCAAGTGATCCATGAATCAATAGATTCTAAATTCACCACATGCACTCTCCTTACTCTTCAGTAAAATGGCCAAGCTGGAGGAGCTGGAGGAGGTGGACCTGAGCGGAAACATGCTGAAGACTGTGCCCACCACCATCATGAATTGCCGGCGAATGCACACGCTCATCGCCCACTCCAACTCCATCGAGGTCTTTCCTGAGGTCATGCAGCTGATGGAAATGAAAGTAAGACAGTAGTAGCAGCACATCTCTGTGTAGGTCTATTTACAGTTTAGGTTTGAGCCCCTGATCTCATAACCAGGTTTTGTTTGTACTCACATCTCTTCCTCTCTTTTCTCAGTGTGTGGATCTGAGCTGTAATGAACTGAGTGAGATCACTCTGCCGGAGAATCTGCCTCCCAAGCTTCAGGAGCTGGATCTGACCGGAAACCCACGTTTGAACCTGGATCACAAGACCCTCGAACAACTCAAGTATGTCAAAATTTATACCCAGTTTATAGATCCGACCATAGCCTACATTTTTTGTACAGGGACTACTCTTTGGTCGTTTAAAAATACCTACAGCTTCTTTTTAAAGCTACTTCACAGATAAGGTTAATTTTTCTATTACATACTGCTTCAATTGTCAAGTTCCACTGTTGTCGCACTCACTAGATTTTCCTTCTGTCGAAATTCTTGCTTGTGTTGTACGTCACTTTGGACAGAAGCGTCTGCTAAATGAAACTTTAAACTGTAAAACCAACTTTGGATTAAACCACTAACCTCCCGTACTGTCATTAAAGACACTCTGCTGATGTGTCTTAATCCCTCGATGTGATGCAGTCATCTTCATATGCTTCTCATTTCTTGTTTTTCAGTAATATTCGCTGCTTCCGTATTGATCCGCCTCCAACCTTCTCCAATGAGGCATCTGGTGGGCCCGCTGTGTGGAGTCATGGTTACACAGAGGCCTCAGGCGTCAAAAACAAGTGAGTTCAATTCAGTCAATGATGAAAAAAGGAAAAAAAATATATAAAAAAAACACCCACCACCGCACTCGCCCAGTGAGGCTTCACTAATTCAAACCTCTTGAGAATACACATTGTTGAAGCCAGATGACTGCAATGAAGCAAACATTGAGGCAGTGCTTACTGAAAACATGAATCATGTGTGCTCACATGCCACAACATATCTGTGTGAGCTCAATCACCACTTCAACTCTTTTGATGTGCATGTTCAAGAGCAGATTGCAAATATTCTCTCCACATTTCCAGGCGATGTTCAATCAAGCAGCCTGCTTCGATGACGCAGATTGTGCTGCCCGGTCAAATGAATCACAGAAGGCATTATCTCCATGGTTATTAGTGTGTGGAGAAGAGTGATCAATCTGAGAACAGAGGAGTTAAATGTCTTTGAAGCTTCTGTCTCTTGCAGCAGTGACAGTTTGCTTTCTCTTCTCTCCCCCTGCAGACTGTGTGTTGCAGCTCTGTCAGTTAACAGCTTCTGCGGGAGTCGCGAGGCTCTGTACGGTGTGTTCGATGGAGACAGGAACGTTGAAGTGCCCTACCTGTTGCAGTGCACAATGAACGACGTGTTGGCTGAAGAAATCCACAAGACGAAAAGCGAGGAGGACTACATGACCAACACCTTCCTTGTCATGCAGAGGTACAAGATCAGAATCTGTCCTGTCACAATCGTGCTTTATTTTGTGTCACTTCAACTAAAATCTGTACAATCAGAGCACAGATGGCCCAGTGGTTTAGGTTGAGCTCCCTGAGATTTGTTGGCTAGGGTTTGAATCCAACCTGTGGCCTCTTTCCTGCATGTCACTCCCCACTCTCACCCTGTTTCCCTGACTGCCCACTGTCCTCTCTCTTGTCCAATTAAAGGCACAAAAGCCCCAGTAAAAACCTTTAAAAAAATCTGTACAATTGACTGATGGCTAAGCCACGCCCCCTCCACTCACTTAGAAAAACAATGAGCATTCAGTGGCAGGCTCTATGGCAGGTGTCACAGTAGGAGGCATTTTACAGGGCAATGATTGATGATTTTTGGAGACAGAACGATCACACATCCACAGGTCACCAAAGGGTCTAAACTAACTAAACTAACTAAACTAAACTTTGCATTGGAAGGATATACTAATAATTTGATTGTTGAGATAAAAAGCTTCAGTTACAAGACAAAACTTACAGGTCCCATTTAAAACATGATAAATCACATCTTGTTCCCATCACCATCTTAGACAAGATAGAGGATCAGCATTGGTCATGACAAAAATATGACAGCCATTTTACCAAAATTACCAATAGTGTGAATCTAGCTGGGTTTCCTTTATACTTTTTTGCAAAATAAAAGCGATATTTCTGGAGTTTTGAAAAAGAACAATTTCATCTTGCCGATGTTTCCATTACGACCAGAATTGCGCACAACTTGAGTAAAATAAAACATAATATCTGTCCGGATGCTGCACTCATGATGATGCCAATTCTTGAACATTATTCAATGCTCAAACTGTCGGCCATGATCATGCTAACTCAAAAAAGGCAGGAACAAAACACTGAATGAAGATCATCATCTTCAGCTCACATACTCTCACTCACACACACAGACCTCCGTCCCTCCCTCCTGCTGCTCTCTGACCCGGACCGGCTCACAGCCGTCCTGATGCCTTCTCAAGTGTTGGTCAAAAACACAAACAACCCTAACCCTGCATTAAACATATAACTAAGAGCAGAGCTGATAAAAAAATGAACGCTGTTATCTGTTTGTGTGGCAGTGGAGGTGAGGGAGGAGCGTTGTTATGACAGTGCGGAAAAGGTGTTTCCATTGCACTTTTGCGACAAAGTTCATTATCAAAATGTCTGAAAAACCACCTCATGAGAGCGTAAAAACTTTTTATCGAAATTTATGAGTTTTTTTGAAAATGTAGTGTTTCCATTATTGTTTCTTTATTGCGATATTTAGGTTTTGCGCAATTCTAGGTGTAATGGAAACCTAGCTACTGTTACTTTGATGTTACATGAGTTATTCAGCAGAAAGTTTTCCAACCATTTTTATCTCAGCTATTACAGATAAGCTAATGAAGCTAAGCTCCAGAAATTAACGTAAGTTTAACCAGTGCCCTTTGGACAGCAGCTAACAATAATGTACGATCGCCAAAGAACAAAAACTAGAGCAAAATAGGCCAATGAACTGCCAACAAACAAAGGGATATGATGAACAACACAGCTAGGAGCTAACGTTAGGCTAACTTTAGCTAACACTAGAGAAAATCCCAAGCCGCCCGTCAGACTGCTGTGGGAGTTTTAGTCTTAAAGATAACTTTATATTTTTTTCCAGCAAAGTCACAACATGCTGCCTGAAGTAATCAGCTTACCTTAGAACAGAAGTAGATGTCTTTGTTTATTTTAGTCACACTGGGTTGATGTTATGGCCTACAGCACAACTTTATCCAAAGAAGACACTTTCTCAGGCTTAAGAAAGGGTTAAAGATACACCCCGTCACCCAGCCTCTCAGGATACCTTGTTTTGGAGTAGCATGTACCTCATAAACACTGTTTGACCCCACAAGAAACAAACTTTCTGCAGTGTATTTCAGTGGAAGTCCTGGTAGAGAATGTCTGAGTGTATGGGAATGGCTATACGAACTGTGATTGGCTCATGGTGTTAGAGAGCAGGACTTCGCCGTAGGTTAATTGTTTTACTGATAATAGAAATTCTTAAACAACCAATCTGTCCCTTCTTCTTTTCCTGCCACAGAAAACTGGGCACTGCAGGGCAGAAACTGGGTGGCTCAGCTGCTCTGTGTCACATCCGCCATGATCCCACTGACCCTGGCGGCTGCTTCACCCTCACAGCTGCTAACGTGGGAAAGTGCCAGGCTATCCTGTGCCGGGATGGGAAGCCTTTGTCGCTGTCACTGCTACAAAATGTGGGGCTGGAGGAGGAATACCGAAGGATTAGGCAGCACAGAGCGATCATAACTGAGGTATAGATTCACAGCATGTTCAAACTACCATGGGGGTCATGGAAGTACTCTGTGAGATCTCCATTAATGTGTCTACTTTATTCCACAGGACAACAAGGTGAATGGCGTGACTGATTCTACAAGGATCATGGGTTACTCCTTCCTCTACCCATCAGTTATTCCTTGTCCGTATGTGCAGACAGTCACTCTTACCCCCCAGGATGAGTTCTTCATCCTGGGTAGTCGGGGCCTTTGGGATGTCCTGTCCCCCACAGAGGCAGTGGAGGCTGTAAGAAATGTCCCTGACGGCCTGGCTGCTGCCAAGAAGCTGTGCACGCTGGCTCAGGGCTACGGCTACACAGACAGCCTCAGCGCTGTCGTGGTCCAGCTCAGCGTGAGTGAAGACTGCTGCTCCTGCTGCTGCTCAGAGCCTCCCCAGCCTCCTCCCAGCCCTGGATTAGGCCCCTACCCGCCATCATCCTCCAACATCAAGGAGCGTCCCTCAGATGGCTCCCTGCCCGTGCCGCCGTCCTCCTGCAGTGAAATCAGCAGCGAGATCAGCACCAGTGAGATGAGCAGCGAGGTGGGCTCCACAGCCTCATCTGATGAGCCACCACAGAGCTCTCTGGTGCTGCTGCACGAGCAGCCCCACCATCCTCACCTTCACCTGCACCACCAGGCTCACTCAATGTCCCTCCAGCACCAGCAGGTCCACACCAACACCCAGCCCTGCCAGTACCTGTTCCAAGGCGCAGAGCTGCCTTCTGCCCGCAGCTGCTGTGCCCTTCATCCTGCCTGCTTGGCCGGCTCCTTCCAGAGGCAGCTCTCTAGTGCCACCTTCTCCAGCGCCTTGTCTGACAACGGACTGGACAGCGAGGACGAGGAGCCCATTGCTGGTGTTTTCTCTAATGGCAGCCGTGTTGAAGTAGAAGCAGATGTCCACTGCCTCAAAGCTGAGTCCTCCTCTTCCTCCCCAGCCCAGACTTCACCACCCTCCTCTTCCTCCTCCAGTCAGGAGCGTAACCTTCTCACTCTTCCACCGCCTCCTCCTCCACCACCGTGCACACCAGAGCCCCTGGAAGAGGGTGTGGATATGAGCCTTGGTGAGGCTGAAAATGGGCTGGAGAGAGACGAACCCTGGCAGGGCGTCGGCGCAGCAGGTGGAGAAGGAGGAAAGTTAACCGGGAAGAGGAGGGCTAACGGGTCAGTGGCACAACAGGAAAAGAGTCACAACCTGATCGAGGTGGCTGCTGACGCCCCATCAAAGAAGTCTGGCGGCTATTTCACAGCTCCAGCCCAACCCGACCCGGACGACCAGTTCATCATCCCGCCTGAGCTGGAGGAGGAAGTGAAGGAAATCATGAAGCAGCATCAGCAGAAACAGCAGAAGCCGCCGGGGAGCGATCAGCCCTCTGACTACTACGACACCCCTCTCTGAACCACAGCACCACCACCACCACCTACAGCCTCATCTCCCTCCTAGCTGCTGCATGCACAGGAGCCCAAATGATTTCCCATCAGCGGTCACACTTTAATGAGTTTCCTCAGGAGGCTGTAAAAAACGCACATGAAGAAGTTTGGTCATACTTTTTCTTCACAGCCTCATCTTTGAAGAACCATGCACTGTAACCCGCTCCACCCATTTTTACCCAACAACCCTTAGAATGAAACAAGCAAATGAGCCCTTTAACAAAACTGGACCCTCTTGAAAAGCCCGTGGACGCAGCTCCACGGCTGTGCCCTTTTCACAGACTTTGGACAGTTGTTTTTACATTAGACAACCAGCTGAGTATTTAATCAACACTCGTCTCTTTGCAATAGCATTAGCTCGCCACAACACTTGTTAATATGGATAACAATTCCATGGTTTGTTTGTTTGTTTTGTAAAAACTTACCATATCTTTTAATGTGAAAGCAGTGAAGTTGCTGAAAGAACTTTTTAAAAACAGAGACACATAATCTTTTTATTATCAGTGAACTATGTCGAATGGTACACCAGTAATACCACACTTAACTGTTGTAGATAGGGCACTTAAAAATACTGTATTTCTTCAGTAAATCATGGCTCTTGGCCTGTAAAATGGCATAGAAATTTTTTGTAGAAATTTTGAATACTAACTCCTAGGAGTTGCATACTCTTTATGGTGACTCAGTCACTTTTACTAATCTTCTCTGAGAGAAATGGTGATTTTTTTCCCAATGATTGTAAATAAGAGAAATGTTGTATACTGATGCTTTTAAAGGAACTGCATACCTTTCTGTCGGTGAAGGTTTTAATGGTGAGGAGGATGTTTGGTTCACTGAGAGTTTGCTGTTATGGAGGTGTCACCCCCTTTTCCCTTTTATCCCTCAAAGTAGACCCACAAATTCCCACACACACACACAGACACACACACACAAACATACAAATGTAAATGTGCAATTTAAGGTCAGAAAACTCAACATTACATGCAATAGTAGTACACAAAGTTGCTCTGGTTTGCTCCACTTTGTTTGATTGTGATGTCCTGTAGTCATCACTGTATCTTATGAACACTAACAGACAGATCCTTGCATGCACATACACATATTGACACACACACATGCACACAGACACACATACATGAACACTGACACTAAATATTAGTCCCACCTCCCTCCTGCAGTAACTGTTATCACCGGCATGACTGTGTCAAAGTTCAGTAATACAAACAAATATATCCACATGGAAAAAGAGACTACACAGATGTTCCTGTCTTTGGTATAATAAATTTTAAATTTGTGAATACAAGTCTTGCTGTCTTGTATTTGATCTTTTTAGTAAGTTTATGCTTGATGTATAAAAAAATTCACGTTTATTTATTTTAAAATAATTTATTTGCAGTGATATTCTGGTTAGTTTAGTGTTTTTACATTGAATGACCAGAAGAGGGCAATCTCACATAACATTACCTGCAGCATGTGATTCCTCATCTCTGAACTCTGGCGTTTGAGCCATTCAACTTTTAATCAAAAGTTTCTTTTTACATAAAAAATGCGTTAAAAACATTAGAAATTTATTCCTCAGACTCTCCTTTTACAACTTGTCGCTAGTGATCGTTTCTGTCATTCTTACTGCGTTGCTTTTTGCTTTCTTCTTGTACCTAATCGTCACACAGACCACACTTATTATTGTAATCACCAGCATCACTACAAATACGGACAGAGCGGAGGCGACTGTCATGATGATTGCATGCATGTAGGTGCCTGGGAACTCGCATCTCTCTCCGTGGTACCACCAGCCAGCCCCCGCGGCACACCTGCAGAGGAAACAGAGAGTGGTGGGAGAAGTCAGACGGTTCTGTAATAAACTGGTGAGTGTCAACCATGAGAGGGACGCAAACAAATGTGTCTTACGATGTAGATTTGACCTCACAAATGTCCTAAAAGGAATAGTTCAGCGTTTTAAAAGAGCGCTCATTTTCTAGCTAAGAGTAGCTAATTTAAAGTTACCTCTAGCAGGTGGTTAGCCTAGCCTAGCATAGCATTGGCTCAATTAAAAAGTATGTCATAATCCCCATTCATGAAGTTGTCACATCGTGAAGCTAGTATACTGTCTTTATGCTAAGTGGGTAGTCTTTAGTTAAGTTAATTAATTTATTTGAATTGTCAAAAAAATGTGGAAATTCATTTTAAGTTTGAACTATTAACACTATACTTATATATTAATATATTTGATCTATATACTTAATCTATACAATAATATGTTTCATAATTACAAAAATATTCCATTATTCATATAATTCATATAAAAAACACTGAAGTGTGTGGTAGTTATTTTTGTCTAGCTCATATTAAGCATATATATCTATTTATTCCTAATATCTAAGTGCCTTCAAATAATTATTTTTAGCTAGTACTGATTGTTTGATATGGAGAGTATATATCTAGGAATACGAAAGTGTATATATATATATATATATATATATATATATATATATATATATATATATATATATATATATATATATATATATATATATATATAAGCTTCATATATTTATGTATATATATATTTATGTATATATATATTTATGTGTGTATATATATATATATATATATATATATATATATATATATATATATACATATATATATATATATATATATATATATATACATAAATATATGAAGCTTATATATATGTAATTATTTATTTATATAAACATGTAAGAACTGAACTATGAACACTATACTTCTATATTAATATACTTATTCTATATATTTAATCTATACAATAAAATGTTTCAAAATTACAAAAATATTCCATTATTCATATAATTCATATAAAAAACACTAAAGTGTGTGGTAGTTATTTTGTCTAGCTCATATTAAGCATATATATCTATTTATTCCTAATATCTAAGTGCCTTCAAATAATTATTTTTAGCTAGTACTGATTGTCTGATATGGAGAGTATATATATCTGGGAATACGAAAGTGTATATTTATAGATAATTTGATATAGTAGCAGGTTGAAACAAAAGAAAGAAGGAAAAAAGAAAAGAAAATTTAATATGTCAAGAAACACTTCAACAGAGAGACATCCCTTCTGCCTGTTATAACTTTGTATTTCTCTAGTGATTATTTGCTCATTGTATATTTAACCATCCTGTAAATTAGATAAGGGGCTATCAGAAAGAGAAACCTGTTACAAGGTTAACAGGTATCATAGGTAGCATGGGAGTGAGATTTATCCCCCATGCAACACTTCACAAGGAAATGAATCAGCATCCATCCCAAATCTTTCACATTCCTATGAGGATCACATACCTGCAAGAGGGCTCCCCTTCATACATCACACAGACGCCCTCATTCAGACACTCCACATATTGGCAGAGATCTACAGGAGATGGCGATGGTCCTTCAGTTTGGGTGGTTGGTTGGACAGTAGGAGGCAGAGGCTGTGACTCAGTCAGATGAGACACATCTGCAGGGGAGCACCAGAAAGGGTTGTGGTTAATTGAAGGTGGTGAGTTAATATATTGTTTTCCTAACAAGTGGATAGAAGAATTATGGATGTAATCATCCATCACCGCCTCATGTAATCCCATATGTAGTATGTGCTGTTTGCACGGGTAGCAGAGATGAGTTTGTAGCACTAGTTAAATAGCAATTTACATTGTAAGTCGAGATGGTTATGTTGACAAGATAAGCTTTTAGAGCAACATTATTTTTCTTATGAATTCTGCTGAGTTGATGTTTCAATCTGTTCCTTTACCCTCCATGGTGAGAAGAAAGATGGCATCTCCTCCCTTTATGAAGTCCCTGCTCTTGGCCCTGAGGTGGGTGAGATACACTGGAGTCCCAGCACCTGGCCCTCGGAAATACTTGGATCCGTCTGAATCTGTGACTTCAACACCGACCTTGCGAGGGTCATCCCAGAAAAATTGGTTGGAGCCTGTTGAAAAGGTACATTTAGGAGACCAAATAAGTGTCACACAGTTTGTGTTAGCATAAAATAAAAGCTGCGGGTTGAGATTTTTGGATGCTGAAATTGACTTCACCTGTTGCTTTCATGTTGGGGTCAGTAGTGACACTGCGCTGGTTAGACATACGCTTTTGAATGTGTGGGTGCTGATCCATGAGCATCATGGTCATCTGCTTCCATGGGCATGGCCATTTCTGCCCAGTGTCCCCGTCCCGAGCCACCAGATGAGCGTAGGCTGACAGTTCACCAGGATATCCAGCCTTCCCACTCGGGTACAGCCCCATCTGGAAGCTGTAACCCTCCTTTGACTTAAATGGAGGGCTGAAGATAGCCTTGTCTTCTGGGGTGTTGTCCATAACATTGCTGAAGTTTTTCACACGCCATACAAACTCTGGGCAGGTGGTCTCTGAGAGGTTTATGTCGTCCAAGGAGAGTCCTCCTGCTGAAGCGCCTGTGCCTGCTTTAGCTCCCTCAAAGACGACACGGAATTTCTTTTTCACGTCCAGGCTCACGTGGTGCAGCTGCCACAGCTCCTGAGGAGGTCCTGTATGATACATGAAATAAAACATGCAATTTATCGAACAGCAGATCCCAAAATGGTCATATGACTCTTAGGTTAATCCAGCATGATGAAGAAAGTAGTAGGAAATAGTCACCATCTATAGTCTGAATAAGGCGCAATGTTCCATTGGGATTAGCAGCATCATACTCTCTGACATGGATCTTCAGTGTGCCACTGGAGCCTGCACTGTTGTAGTAGAAGAACTGCAGACACTGGTATCCTCTTTTGGGGTAAAGAATCCTGCTTTCCAGCAGAGCCGTGTCCCCGGTGTTTGCCGCGCCAGTGTTGAAGTGCATGAAAAAGCCAGAGCCTGAAGACCAGAAATATCACATTATTTGCACCTTCATAGCCTGCACATTAAACCTACAAAATCTACCAGAGGGGAGATTACAATCAGTTATAAAGTGATGGTTGATAAAAAAGTTAGGCTAATGAATTTTGTATTCATTTTGGTGTTGCCCTAAACATACAGTGGAGAAAATAAATATTTGATACACTGCAGATTTTGCAAGTTTTCCCACTTATAAAGAATGGAGAAGTCTGTAATTTTTATCCTAGGTACACTTTAACTATGAGAGAAAGAACTAAACTCCTTGACGTGTTTTGAGGTAGAAGAAGGATGAGTGCAATCCCAAGAACACCATCCCAACCGTGAAACATGGGTGTGGAAACATCACGCTTTGGGGGTGCTTTTCTGAAAAGGGGACACTGTAGTGTACCGTAGTGAAGGTAAGATGAATCGGACCATGTATGGTGAGATTTTGGACGACAACCTTCTACCCTCCATAAGAGTATTGAAGATGGGTTATAGCTGGGTCTTCCAGCTAACAATGACCCAAAACACACAGCCAGGGCAACTAAGGAGTGGCTGCGTAAGAAGTATTTCACGATCTTTGAGTGGCCTAGCCAGTCTCTAGACCTGAACCCAATAGAAAACCTTTGGAGGGAGCTAAAACTCCACGTTGTCTAGCGAGAGCCCCAAAACCTAAAAGATCTGGAGAAGATCTGCATGGAGGGGTGGGCCAGAACCCCTTTTGCAGGGCGTGCAAACCTGGTCAAGAACTGCAGGAAGTGTCTGACCTCTGTAATTGTAAACAAAGGTTTCTGTACCAAGTATTAAGTTCTATTTCTTCATTTGTAGTATTTCATATCAAATACTATTTAATGCAATAAATTGCAAATTAATTATTTAAAATCCATACAGTGTGCTTCACTGGATTTTTTTTCAGATTCTTTCTCTCAGTTAAATAACGAGTCTAAAAAGTAGGCCTGTGACAATATGCTATTCACATGGTTCGATTCTTTCACGATTTTGGGGCTGCTGATTTGCTTTAAACTGCGATTCTTAGATATTTATGATTTTTACGATTTTTAGTTTGCCTTTTTTACACCAAACTATAGGAAAAAGTCGAATGGTAATGATCTACAGACTACCAGCAGTCATATTTTCCCATAGAATGCACATCACATGAGTCAGAGAGAAACATTTCACCCTCTGCAGGAGAAAAGTGGTAACTTTTTTCCAATCCAGTTTATAAAGAAAGTCTGAAATGAAGAATTTGAATTTGAAAAAAAAACCAAAACATTTTCCTGACAGAAAATCCTGATTTTAATATTGTTAAACAAAAGATCCAGATGTATCAATTTTTTTTTCTCCCACCCCTAATAAAAAGTACAGACTTCTCCATTCTTTGTTAGCGGAAAACTTGCAATAGCTGCGGTGTAATATATACTTATTTTCCCTACTGTGTCTTCTTGTATGTGTGTGTGTGTGTAATACAGACTCTTATTAGTCCGACTCGTGCAAATAATTGTGTATGCACCAAATTGGGGAAGTGAAGTATGAAATTCTCTCTCAGTGGTTTGCTGAGTATTCTTGATAAGCTGTGATGAGCGAGTGAGAGAAGATCTGGAACTAAAAGAACTGATTTGTCAGGCGTAGATAGCTGAAGCCTCATACTGGCTTTGATTATAATGTTTGTAGCACCTGGAGAGAGCATTCAGCATCCTGTGTTGCACATCTTCAACAGCATCATCCTTTGATGGACTATTTTTAATTGGGCAGAGCTTGACAAAAAGTGATGGCACATAAAAATAAAATTATGCTAATTACTGAGCTCACAACCACAATATTAAGAAGAGCAGAACTCATCCTGATTGCATACATACCACCAAAACCACCTCTTTAACTCCGCCCCTAATCCTCACCTGTGCATTGGCCAAAGTTGGAATAGTCGGTGTCTGGCCCTCCTGCAGCTTTGCTAACCCTGACCCAGTCAGCCTGGTCACCCCGACCCTGGATCATGCCGCAGATATTTGCTTCTTCGAAGTCACATGAGTCCAAGAAAGTTGAGCCCTGGGCTGGAAGATACAGTAATAAACACAGACACAAGTGAAGCACTTTGCACTGCTGTAAACTAAGGATGTTTTGCTAATCAACATTTCCATGTGACATCAGCTCAGGAGATAAAATCTGTGTGACACCAGATAACACCTTGGTGGGAATGAGGGTTTTAAAATGGGTGGTGCTCGCTGACACGGCACTTCTTGTTGATAAAGACAGATTGGGTGTTGGTTTGTTGACTCTTACTGCAGTTATAGAGGCGGTACAGCTTGAGCAGGTCGCTGTCGCTGAACTCCATCCGCTGGCCAATGACATCACTGAAAGCGGGGATCTTTGTGACGATGGTGGGCTCGGTGCCATTGCGGAAGGCATTTTTGCTGTAATGCATCATGGACTCGTAGTCATAGGGTACGCCCAAAGAGCTGGAGGTGGTGTCGTTGTAGATGTTAAAGTTGTGTTCTTTACCTGAAAGGGGACAGGAATAATGGAGAATTGAGAAACAACATTCTCATAATTTAAGTTTTTTTTTTTTTTTTTGCGTGACTCAACAAAATTACAGATTATAATCTGTAATAACCCATAAAACTGAAAGATTTCATCTTCTTAGTATTATTTATTTGTGGAGGTGCTGTGTGCAATATTAAAACTACCTTTACGAACTTTTGGTTTGTGTCTGTTTTGCACCCCCTGTGGAGTTTTTTACAACTGCAAGTAAGAGATCTCAGATGAGAAATCTGATAAAATCACTCATTACAGATTTCGCTGTGGAAAATATCAACAAATTCTGCTCCTACATCATACTTAATCCTACTTTGCCTGAAACCTACCCCGCAGCAGTGACGACAAATAATAAAAGATACCATATCAAAACTATAAATGTTGATGCTTATGATCTAAACTGGTTTAATAGGTCATAGAAAAGCACTGGAATTAATTTTAGTTAGTTTCATAAGCAGCATCATACACCTCACAGGAGCTTTAAATATATCCCTTATGTGATGATTTGATGTGTTGTAATAGAGCTAGCTTAAATTAGTTTAATCATTCAAAGATACAAAGTCTGATTTATGCTTATCTCAAAGATAATGGGAAATGACACATGCATGTCTATCACAAGCAATAAATCCAGTGCTGCTGGGCGTGCTGTTATCACCCCACATAACAACCCTCTTGCTGAAAGATGTTAGAATATGAATTTTGTCAGAGCTTGTTTAAATGTAAATACATTTATGCTCCTTGACACAGTCTCTCAATCAAGATTACTAACACACACATGCAAAAGGAAGCCATGCACTTAGCATGCTGTAAATTGATGGATTGTATGTTAAGGCATGATTGGGTTTCAGTTAATTATGGTTCAACAGTATGAAGTCCAGTACCCTCTGAGATGCGGTCCCACATGATTCTGACGTAATCATCACGGTCAGATCTAGACTGTTCATGCCAGAAACCCAGAGCATGAAGGAACTCATGTTCAATGGTGGCAATGCGGTCGCAGTTCGTCCCTATCGACAGTCTCTGCTTCCCAACTCGCCGGTTTCCCACGGAGGAGAAGCAGCTTTTGAGATAAGGAAAGCAAGGGTCAAAAAAAGGAAATCTTAATGAATTTTGGCAAGAAACAAAGAAAAATCCCCACAAAATGAAGCTCATCATAGAATTCATTAACTATAAATGTCTGAGTTCTTTGTCTTACCCGCTTCCTTTGAAGACGGAGATGTAGTTTGCCTCTCCGCTCCAAGGCTTGAAGTCGATGCAGCTCTTGAGACGGTATTGCTCAAAAGCCTTCAGTATCACACCTTTTGCATTGATCTCTATAGAAAAATGTTAAACTTATTAAAGGTGAATAAGTAAAAATTCACTTTCAAGTTTCAACACAACAAACGGAAGTTTGCATAAGGCCTCTGTTGAATTACTGAGACATGGAGAAGTTCAAAGTACAGGTAAACAAATATCTGAGTATCCAACAAGCAGTAGTGTTGTAGATTTGCTGCTTCTACTCTAAACACACAACTGTTGTTGACTTCTCACTGCCAAACTTTACCGGCAGAGTTGTAAACATGACCACATCTGAGTGAATGTCTCATACAAACAGAAAAAAACAAGCTGTCAATTTCTCAAGATATGAAGAAATAGCCTAACCAGTCACTGATAATCTCATTTTGCAAAAATGATTCAAAATATGAAATGACTCAAAGCAAATAAAGTTGATTTGTTACGTAATGTTTCCAAAGAGGTTCTCTTACCTAAGTCATCTTCCAGGACATATGGGATCATCTTTGGCCACCTGTACTCCTCCCCGATGATTGAATTGCGACCTTGTTTCTGTTGCAGTTAAAAAGTCAAACACAAAGAATGAACAACAGAAGATTTAAGGCTTTAATGTAATCCACAAAACTCAATTTTACAAACTCAAAATTATACCTCATCAAGAACAATATCTCCTTCGACGAGATTCAGCCCTGCCTCTGTTAACACAAAGACAATACATGTTTAACTGAAACTAAAAATAATCTGGAAACATGAAGAAGGAGAAGTCAACAGCCTCTTTTTTATCTTTCTTTACCTTCATTGATGTCAAAAATATCAAGGTCTCGTCCACCATCCACATCATAATCTGTGGAAAGGACATAAAGAAAAAGTAAAGAGGCTTAAAAGTGAAGCAACATACAGGTACAAATATCTGTGTTGCTCAAAGGATAAATCACATACCTAATAATCTTCCTGTGGGCTGAAGAAACAAGAATAAAAATGGATGAATTACTTATTTAAATAACAACAAATTTCCAAAAATATCTTAAAATAATCCAACTCCTCACCGAGCACAGGCTGGAACCACAGAGAATAAAAACAACATGAAGAATAAGTAAACCTGTAGGATTCACTCCCGCCATGTCCCAAAATGTCCCTTATTAACAGAACTGTGACTGTGACACAACTACTGCAACACTCAAGAAGTAGGATTGTGGCAGTAAAAACAGGGATTAAAATTAAAAAGCATGTGAACAACGGTTGATAATTGATAGAGCTGTAAAAGATGTAAGTTACACAACAACTCGAGTCCTCTCTTGTATCTGATTTGTCACGTTTGCAGATAAGCTGCAGACAGGCAGGGCGGGAAAACAGCCATGCAGGGTGCAGATTGTGTAGTTTCAACATTAAGCCAGACTCAGAGTACTGGTGTAAGACTTGGTGGTTGTTGGTTTGAATCTGTGTGGCCTTCCCTACCACAGACTATTGAAGTGGATCATTTCAAGGTGATACATCAAGCCGACACTCACTGCGCCTTTGATAGCAGAAGAACTAGGACAAAGAAGACTAAAACAAGCTCAGCTGTCATACCATGCAAACTTTCGCCGGTTTGTTGGTGTCATATAAGCATGTGTTGATTACTTATTGATATTTCTTGGCGTCTGCTTTATTATACTTATAAGACAGACTCTTGCAGAAGATGGAACTAATGGAGCAGAACTGATGCAGTTTGGTCTCTGACTACATTTATCCTGTGACTGACTTCAAGGAGACTGAAAAAGGACTAACCATCAGACATACAGAGGTTCCTCTGCTCATGTGTTGCCTGCAAAAAACCCTAAAGGTAGAAAAAGTGAGAAAAGCAGAAAGACTGTTTTTCAATTCATTTCTCGTTCCTCTGCTATTTTTTTCATTCATCATTCATTCCAGAATCATAAATTAGCTCTTCAATCCGTTTTGTAATCTTTTCTGGAGTAAAGGGGTACAAAAGAATATTAATATAGTAACATATCGCGACCTCTTATACAATATTGATATTTCAACTCTTAATATTGATTTTTTTGAAAAAATACAAATTCATATTCAAGTCAAGTTGGGAGTAAAATATGACTTCCACTGCAGTAGATGGCACTGCTCAGCTTTATGCTGCCTATAGACTCTATAATAAATAAAATCTCAAAGTATATTTGAAGTATTTTATATCTAAACTTGATGATACAGGTTTTGATGCTGCAGACATAAATTTTTTCTCTTTTTTTTGTGGTCAGTTGGTTTAAAATCAGCTTAAGCTTATTTTAATAGTGTAGTAGATGGCTAAAATCATAATCATAGTAACTTTTTTACACAATGTCAGATTTTTTGTGAGAAACATTGTTTACACCAATTAACATTCATCAGTTACACCAGCTGACCATGTATGTCATCCATTGTTTTCTTTGCAACATCAGTTAAATGTCACAGTAGTTTAAGTGACAAACCTGATCCACTTTATGTTTTCAAGTTAAGTGTATGTAATTCTGCATATGACTTTCAGCATAACAAAAACAATAAAATTGAAATTAAAATAATTAAAATAACAATTAAAAATATAAATATAATATAGTCTATATTATATCATGTATAATATAATATATAATATATATAATATTATATAGCATTTTTTTTTCAATAAAAAAAAATAATTAAAATAAACATTTGCAATTTCATTGCACTTGTTGCAATGACAAAGTTCTATTCTATTCTTTAATAGAAAATGTTTTCAATTAAATAGTTTTAACGTAACTGTTCTTTTCAGTTTTGATTTATACTGTGTTTTACATAAATACATCTCTATTTTTTTTCATGGTTAACTGTGTAGAAGAATCACGATATATGACAATATTGTGATATCGAGATACCTTGTGATAATATCATGACCCAAGTATGACCTGACCTGCCAATACTGATTTTGACTGATACCGATTTTAATTTTTTTTATTTATTTTTTATAACTGACAGCATATACCTTCAATGTTCTAATCTTATTTTATTGGAAATCATTGAACAATTCCTGTGAAATGATAAAACCTTTATATTTTTACTTAAACAACCAATAAAGTGTCCTGAGTGTTAGGTCTCAGAGCAAAAAGCAACAATGGCTGGCTGTCAGACCTTCCCGGAGGTATATAACATTAGTTTCACATGTCAGGATGATCCGATCACTGATCCCCCAAAATTAAGGAAATAGGCACAGATCCATCAGTGCATGTCTAGTATCGTGAGCTTCTTCCCAATAGTTTACCCCAGTCCGGAGTCCACTTGAAACCCCACCATGTTTGTGCACTATTACTCATCCATTTTACTACATAGAATAAAACAGTGTGACCACTTAAGCTGTCAGCCTCCATATACTCGCTTCACAATTCAACATTACTGCTGCTGAATAGGCTTCAGTTTGAAGGCATGGAACATTTCCATTGAGTTATGCCTTCTGGTTCTTCACATGCTATCTTTGAAATATTAATAGAATGTATAACTGTGGGGTTTAATTAGAAGTGAGTGTCTGTTTTTCTGTAGGAGCCTCTCCTATAATGTCTTTACTTCATTACAAGAAATTATTCTCTTTGTGTATGAAAGAATATGCAGAGTGCTTGAAACATGCTATATGTCTGTAGTCGCCCTCAGCTTGAAAACTGGATGACAGGGATTTTATACGCCACATCAACGGGGAGGTGTTGGATGCTGTTTGCTTAGAGCTCCCGTGTGGAGTTTTTATCAGTTTATGAAAGAAACTAGAATTAAATTTTATGTCTCTATTTGTCCAGAAAAAGCAAAAAGATCATCAGCCCTGATTTTTCTATTTCTATCAAGGTAATTTTGTCCAAAGATAGGATGAGGTTCATGGTGTTATTTGTTGCTTACTTTTAAGCCAAACTCCTAAGTCTGCCTTTTGGCATTAACATACTTTAAAATGTCTTCCTACCCTCCGAAATCAATATTCAAAACATTATCTGGATTCCAAGTGTGTGTAGTTCATGAGCAGCAGCATCACCGGCTGAGCTGTTGCTGATCACTCCTGCTGTGAGCGTCTCAGCACAGTAAGGCTCCGGCTTGTCCACCCTTGCATCAATAACAAGCTCACTCTTTCATTGATCTCAAGATCACAGCCTGTCTGTTTCTCTCCCTTTCCCCTGCATTCATATTTCATAATTATTCATAATTATGACCTCTTTATGTTTGTTAGAGTTGTTTTTATGTATTTCTTACCTCTCCATTCTTTCCTCTTTACCAGCAAGTCCACATCCATGCTGTTGTGGATTTCCTTAAAGTGAGTGTGTCCAGGGGGGTCCAATTTAATCCAACAGTCCATACTACATTTAATCATATACTGAGGATTTTGGGTCAGATCTGCAAATTTGTAGGTGCCAGGAGTTTTATTTGCTGTGACATAATAGTTGCTTATGATGATAATTTTTCGTATTCTAAGACCTAAATCTCAGTTTAGGAAGCTGAGTTTATAATGGTGTTTAGTGTCAAATAAAAATCAAAACCGCCATTATCAAAAAGGTTTCGATGCATTCCATGTATTTTTATTCTGGATATTGTTGAACAGCCACTTAAAGCCAGAAACTTATTTTATGAAACCAGCTACAGTCCAACTGATAGAAGCATCCACAGTGTTAAAAACTACATTATATCATCTCTGGATGGACCTGGCTCAGGGAGTTTAGAGGGTCACCAGCTAATCTGAGGATCAGTGATTGATCCACAGCTCCTCCAGTCCAGATGTGAGTGTATTATTGAACAACGGAGCCTCCATCCATGTTGTATAACTGTGTTTATTTTTTAGTACAGTGGTCTGCAGGGGTATGTTTGATACGATGGCCAAGAGCAACATGTAGACCTGACTAAAAATCTGATTGACCACCTAAGGTGCTATTCTGAAATATAATGAGCTGTTTCTTTTGTCAGAAGTGTTAGTTGTGTTGAAAACAAATATATGAGCTGTGTTGCAGGTAGCTTTATTCAAATTTTGTTGGTGCTGAATTAAGCTGAGAAAATGTGAGAATCAGATTTAGATTTCCACATTTAGCAATCATGTTCAAAGTTTCCATGCTGTGTCTGCCCAAACCTGCCTCTCATAAACAAACCTCCCTCCTCTCTCTTCATAGTGTACACATGCAATCACCACCAGATTACACGGTCAGTACAGAGATGTGACTTCACCGTTCCACTACAAACACTGAGTGTTAACGGCAAATCTATCTTCAAAGCTGTTTAAAATTATGTATTTGGTGATTATACATGTGACATACTCATCAATCCCTCCTGCCTGCCACAGGGTAGAAAAGTACAGAACTTTCCAGAGATATGATCAATGGATGATCCTGAAGCGATGGTGCCTCTGCAAATGCATTTCATAGTACGTATTTACAACTTGCTAAGCAGACTGTGTGTGTGTGTAGAGCTGTGTTTCTGCTTTTATGTCAGAATTTGGTTTGCTCTTGGTCTTAATCCTCAATGTTTCCTCTGTGCTGGTTTTTGGTGGGCTAGACCAATTAAAAAATTTGGTAATTTTGAGACTAGACAGAACTAATATCACACCCCTTCTGTAAGAGCAAAACTTCCAATAAGAATGTATCTATGCCCCTTTGAAAGCTCCTTCTCACGCTGGAAATTCCCGCGCTGTGCACACTCGAAAATTTGCCGGACAGAGACACACGGACAAGATGCCAGAAGAACTGGATCTCCTGGTGGTTGAAGTGCAGAAATACAGGCATCTGTATGACTCTTCACACAGAGATCACTGTGGCAACCAAGTGGTAAATAATTCATGGCGTGAAATTGCGGCCACTCTCAGCAGAGAAGGGAAATCGGTTAAAAAACCTGGAAAAATCTTCGGGACAGATATGCCATGTTGTAACCAAAAGCAAAGTTCTTCGTTTCGATTAGTACTCTGGTAGATGTAAGTTTGTGATACACTGCCCCCTGCAGTTTGGGGATGAACGCCAATGGACACTGCGTGTGTCAGATTTTCACGCATAACGTTCACACGGAAAGCATATGCTAACACATATGAAAGCACAGCCTTAAGGGAGCCTGTGTTTGTCAACAGAGCTGTCAATCAAACTTTACTTTTTAACATCAAAATAACTCACTTAAACTGCACTTAGTACTTAAACATGGCATGTTTATAGTCTATCTGTAAGCAACAGTGGGGTTTACAAGCTATACTGTGGCCATCCAGGAGGGGGAGCTCTAAATTTATAGTCACATGTCTGTGAGCACTTATGGCACTGAATCTACAAGTCAGTGTCAATTACAGACTACCTCAAACTGGTTTACCCATCATCCTTAGCTGGACTTGTTTTAGCACTAAAGTTGCCGGTATACACAAGCTAGCTCAGCTTCCTGCGCATATGATAAGATGATTAGCATGATTAACCTAAAAGGTTTCCAGCCACTACGGTATATTGGGATGGGTACCGGATTAGGTACTTTTGTAGGTACCTAAATGCATCCTTGTGACTGATAGGGAGTGGAAGAGTTGGCGATTTTCCATGCTGGACTTGAACACAGCATTGCAAGTTTATGTTGGGAAACAAATATGTAAAGTTGAACAATTTTACAATTTTGTTACTAAACAAATTTACATTTATTTCCACATTAGCACACACAAATACTGGAAACTGGTACCATTGAGTACTGATACCAATTTCCAGGGTCCAGGCATTGTACTGTAAGGTCTAATGTGAAAGTTACCCATCCCTAACACTGTAACGTGTGAATATATTCATTGTAAAGTTGTTAGCATGCCAACATTAGCATTTAGTTCTAAATCGACACCCACAAAAAGCATGAATGTGCACTTATCTTTGCTAGCTGCACCAAACTTGAGAGAATGTTTCCTTAATTAGACCTTTATCACATGTTTAACAGAAGATACAATTTGACATGAGGTGTTGTTTCTGCAATTAGCAGTAGCATAAGCAAATGAGCAGTCGGATAATCGAGTTATTATTCCTGCCATGTTCCCTTATGCTGATGATTTGACACTGAGCTGAGCTGAGCATATTTTGGCTCAATGTTTTCCAGGTTCTTCTTACCTTAACATTTTCAACATGTAATGGCGAGTTGTTCAAGGATTATCTTTACAGTGGCTCGTTCGCCTCATTTGATCGGTTTGATCATGCTGTAAACATTTCTCAGAAAGTCGTAAGTCATTTCAGCGGATCTGCCTGTGGCCAATTTGTAAAACACATGGCAGAAAATGTGAAAGAGACAAAGAGAGACGTTTACTTTTTTGCTGCCAGAAATGCAATTATTTCTCATTACAGACTCCTGGGTAGGAAGGAGAGGATCAAATAGGCCCGGAGAGAGATAACTGGGCTGTAGCCTCACTGGGTAAAATTAATTTAATGAAGAATGAGAGCTATAGAAGCAAGCATATATACGTTAGTTTAACTGTTGCATGTACTCGAGAAAAACAATATAACCTGTTAAGATGATGAATGTTTAGTTTTAGTGAGAGCACACTGCTTTTGCCTTTTTAAGCATGTCTGCACACCTGTTTACAAGACATTCATTATAGTGCACCTATATAACCCATAGACTGTATATAGAGTGGACAGCGTGGCTCCGCCATTTATCACTGTACGGTTTTGAAGCCAAAATACCGCCGTCTCAGGCGCCACCATTGTAGCAGTTTGGAGCCAGAGTCTGCGCAGTAGAGACGACGAGGGATTCTGGGAGAATCTAAGTGGAGCTGGGTGACAAAAATAATATTTTTTTTCTTTCGAGAGTCGAATCACTTCCTGACTCTACCTCCTGACATATTTTACAGTCCCCGAAAAAAAATACACGAGAACGGCAGCTGTCAATCATCGTTAAACGTTGCATAAAGCCTAATTTTTAACACAGTATAACTAATGAAAACAAAGCTTTTCAGAAAAAAGAGGACTTGAATAAAAGACAGCCAAATGTGTTAAACATTTCTATGAGGAGTCTTAATTTTTTAGAGTTTGACCACAGCCCATCTGGAATGGCTGGAAAGCCGGTTTTTTAAACTTATACTGCAGCCAGTCACCAGGGGGAGCAGTTTTTGTGGAGACCTTACTTCGAGCTGAGCAAGCGGACATTAATGTTTTTTTACAGTCTATGATGTAACCTGGGTAGATAGACATCATTTTAAGTTGGCTGTCTTTGAGGTCACTAAAACATAAACAATTAATAAGAACAAATAAAAATATAGAGTAGGTGCCAGTGACATTATGACAAATCTGAGGTAGATTCCTGTTTTTCTAATAAAACTGAACGATTGACAAATGAAAAACCTTAAGAAAGGCTCTAATGTTTATCACTTGGTGAGCAGAGATTATAGACTGTTAAGAGAAATGATTTGTATTTTGGCTAATCCTCCGCAGTTGTGGCTTTCTTTTCTTGTGTGGTTCAAATTGTGTGTTATATACTTATTCTGTATTCTCATCAGACCACTTTGATGTTTGTGCTGTGTTTTATCTTATCATGAACATTCATTTCTTTTTGCACTCTGGGGCTAGAACAATTAATTCCACAACATCACCATTTCACCTCAAATTCAGCTTTCATCTCAGGCTTTGACTCAATCTGTTCCACCCTCTATCTGCGTGTGCCTGTGATGAACTCCCACACACACATGCGCACACACTAACACAAGAAAGAAAAAACAGCTTGTGAGGAGCATGGCACTTTTACCGTTTGTATTTCTTTTGAAGATAATTCCTGCCAGCTTTCCAGGTGTGACAAACTGGAATGTTTCTTTCATGCATTTTCTGAGACAGATTTAAATTATTTTCAGCGCCTGCCAGATGTGACTGTGACTCACTTTTATTGACTACATATGACTGTGTGAGAAAAATGAAACACCAAGTTGTATTAAGACTTACATAGATGACTCACACTGTAGAAAGGGATGTATAAGGCTGGGATAAGGACACTTATCCCATAACTCACCCTGTTGCTGATAGAGAATGATTTGCATTAGGTTATTTCAACTCCTACAAGCCATGTGCGTAAAATAGGATACGGTTAAGCATGACAAGGCTTGGTGCTGGTTTACAGAGAAAAAAGCGTTTAATGTGAGGGGTTATGGGTGTTTGGATTTTCTTATTTGGGTTTTGTGTTCCCAGAAAACCAAACGTTGACTACGTTAAAGGTTTTTACTTCTTTTGATCTTGTACAGATGGATGGTTTGCTGAAAGTGTTGATGTGTTAGTAAAAGCGATATTAAGAAGGTTCCGGTGGAAGAGCTGAACATGGAAATTTTGTCTACCTGCCAAAATAAAAGGCAGAAATTAGACTCAACGTTTATAGCTGATTTTGTGAGATACGGTGTGTCACAGTTAGTTTTGAAAAAAATTCTTGGTCTAGTTTTAAATTTTCCACCAAGTTGTCGTTTGGTACAATAATCCCTGATCTTACTTGCTTTTGTACGGCAAACTATACACTTCAGCGCTTCATACAGTGAGCATGTTTACCAATCCAGTACGACTTGATTTTTGTTTGTGGGTGCTGGATAACAAATTGGCTGTAAATTCTTGCCTTCTCTGTCTTGTCTAACAGAGGTAATGATGTCATACATGAAAAGTAAATAGTGCCCCCTGCTGATTAAAAAAAAGGAGGACTTGCGATTTCTTTTCTTCTCACCAATTTCATCTTTTGTATTCTTGTTTATAACTGTCTTGGTAGGGACTGTTTTTCCACCAACAGTGTTTTTAAAGAAAGAAAATAGGTATTCTGTATACTAGAATGTTGTCTAACAGTTTGAGAAATACCACTATATAATCCATTTTAAAGGTCTATTCATGGAAATTTGTTGAAAAGCTCTCCATTAACAAAGGAATGGTTTTCTATTTTCTCCTAATTTATAACACTTTATATTAGATTTTTACTCTCATTCAGAAATAGTCTAGTTTTTTTTTTTCTTTCAGCAACTGTTGGCAAGTCAGCCATAGTATCATAACATTTGATACAACATGGTGATGAAATGGTTTGCTTCTGATAGTTTAAGATGCAGAATCAAATAGACTGAAATTTATCTTTTTGTAATATAATAAGTATAATTTCCCCTTATAGCTTTTATGTTGTACAATATAAAGCACAATACACGTCATACTTTGACAAGAGTCTTGAAAATAATCAGAATAGTATTTCTGTGAGGTAATTTGAATGTCTTAGTGGAATTACTCTCTCAGTAAATCATTTTATGAGCCTGAGCCATTTATAACCGTGGTGGGGTTGGAAGAGCATATTTGTGCTCACACATACAAATGAGTATTCTAACATTATGACGCTTTAAGCAACACTTCAAAACCAATTACTCCCTCCCTTTATTCAAAATTAAAGTATAGATGTACTGTCAGGCAGGAGGATACTGTTATATGCATAATACTTTCACCACAAACAGGCTTCTTTCAGCATAAGACGATAAAACGCAGGTAAATATATGTGCGTGCGTTTGACGTCATTAATTGGCCATAGCGTCTGCAGCTCAAAGTGGAGCCTCGTGCGCCTCAGTCCACACAGCTGTTCAGTACTGCAGTGTCCATCCGGGCTCTGACTGAGGAGTTTCTATGACAGTTTCCAGTTTTACACTCCAAGAGAAGGTTTGAGAGTCCTTTTGGAAGTTGGAAAGAAAAACTAATCCAGCCTTCAGTCTCCGAGGTAAGGAAATTAACTTTATTTGTCGGCAATTAAGAGCCGTAACAAGTGATTCACAGACGATAGGGGTGGAGGCGGGCACTACCAAGGAGCGACGAATTGATATAAGTCTCACTGTGGCGTTTTTAATTTACTGCCGTGACCATAAATGGGATTCTGTCGGGTTTTCAAAAGTTAAATGTGTCATTTTTAAAAGAATGCAAAACCATCAAGACCTACGTGTTACAGACATGAGCAAAATGTTAAAAAAAAAAAAAAAAAACTTGTTCTATATTTATTTTAAATATCATTCTAGCAATCACACACACAATTCAATTACGTACCTAAATATTGGATGTTATTGCCATATTGTTCCATGCAATGATTGTAATCTCTACCATCTAAAAGCATTAAAAAAGCAACATGTAACAGTCAAATGATTAGAGGAACCACACAGTCAAAAACAGACATGAACGTCACAACAATGAGCAGTGTGAATGATGAGCTCAGACAAAGTTTGTTGTTGAACTCTCGCTGAAAAAGCTGGAAATTGGAATATGAACCACCAATCAACTCTTTGCTGCCTTCTTTGGTAAATTTGATTTTTAGTGGAATATTTCAAATATCCATCAAATTCTGGTTTCTGGGACTTCAGTAATGCAGCCAACCTGATGAAGAGTATGCGAAAGATGTTTCCCTATAGCCAAACCACTTGTTAACTGATCCTCATACAATCCATTGACCTTTGCCTGTCAATTGGGGTCTGACTGAAGCAGATGAAGCAGAAAGAATACACAGGAATGGAAAATGTGACAGATGAGATCATATTGGAAACCCGTGTGTTTGTGTTCAGATTTGCAGTAAAGACTGGTGTGACCTTATTTAAACAAAGCTTATGGGAGCTATAAACCTATTTCTACACTGAATTCAAATAAGTGTTTTTTTTTGTTTGGTTTTTTTTTTTTCAAAAAAATGTTACATCAATATTGTTAATATCCAGTGACACAAAAAGGCACATGCATGTATACAAAACACAAACCTTGCTGTTTGTTGCAATGCAGCCATAAACCTTTAGTATCATGTACCGTGGCAGTCAACACAATAAAAGGTAAAACATTAGGAATTTGTCCAACCTCTGACAGTGCTTATGTAAATCTTGATCTCTTTCCAGATGTCGCTGTTAGAAGACGTTGCTTTCCACTCCAACATACCTGTACCTTTTGATATCACCGTGGCAGTGGTTTACTCAATTTTTGGTGAGTTGAATTTCAGAAACACAAACCAGTTCCATCTGATTCCCTATTCCTATAACAGTGGATAAAGAGTTGATATCCCTATCAATGCTGTCAGTGACCAATTACATTCTCCTCAGGTTGGAATGAGTAACAGCGTGAAGCCAGACCACACAGTGTGAAGCTTTGGAGCACGTTTGTATCTTATGACTGTGATACAAAGTAATATCATCCCAATTCCACTTGTCAATATCTACTTTGTGTTATTTCTTTCATGTCAGCCAGTATTTACTCCTCATAAATAATTGTATACCTGCAAAAAGTAAACCCTCATTAGAGATACACAAATCAATGCACAGACCCAGTGTTACATCTGCTTATGCAACACGATAATGGGCCTCTGATCTTCAAGTCTGAAGGGTTGCTATGCACTGAAAAAACAGCGGTAGTACAAAAGCCAGCTTTGCTTTCATATGAGTGTTTGATGCTGGCTACATTACATTCACAGTTTGAATTTAAAACAACCTTAAAAACAAAAGGTGGCAGTCGTGTTTTAAGCTCCTGTGAAGAGTTTTTAGTTGATTATGCAACAAGCTGGAATGAGCTCAGACACCTTTTCATTACTCACAAAAACCTAAAATATCATTAACTGGATAATTGATCATGTCCGTGTTGTTATCCTGTGAACACAGGTACAGGGTAAGTGTTGGATGAGGCTGTAAACAGCTCTTCCAGTAGCAAAGATTTATGGTGAATGGTGTGTTTCCTGCTATAAGACAGCAAGATGAGACCAGTCACCAGAAAGAAAGAAAAAACAACTTACATATGGACACAAGGAAAAAGGACAGACATAAGAGGTGTAACCACATGGGGAAAACCAACATACGGTCTCAAATGGTTGAGAAGTCCTAGTGTTTTTTCTACAAGACCTGAAAATACACACAAATTATTGCTTACAGCTGAGGTAAGGTGGGCCTCATGATTGGTTGTCTGGGTACATGAGATTTTTGAGACTGTCCTGACATGCGAGTGAGCTGCAAACGTGTAGACAAAACTTGTCTGTGAGAGGAGCATGGTTTGTTCTTGCTAGCTTGATTGGCTAATGGTTATGTCCTTACCATATCATGCTAACATGCATATTAGAAGTATTTTTTTCCATCCAGCTCTCCAAAACAAAATGAAGAGATCTCGAAAAGCTGTTGATTGGTTCTGCACTGTAGTCTTATTGCTCATATTTGGTGCTTTGCTCTCTTTTTCTTGCAGGCGTTTGTTCACTGTTTGGAAACACAACACTACTATTTGTCTCCTACAAGAAAAAGCACCTCCTGAAACCTGCAGAGTACTTCATCATCAACCTTGCTGTTAGTGACCTGGGCCTGACTCTGTCCCTGTACCCCATGGCAATAACTTCAAGCCTCTATCACAGGTACTACACTGTGCATCCTTTGGAAACAAAAGAAACACTAAGTGGAGAACTCTCATGTAAAATAGATGCAGAAGATTGCCTTTAGGAACTGTTTTTAAATCAGACTCTCTTTGATGTGGCAGTAGGATTACTTGTGAGTTCACCGTCTAATTCTGATGTATTCCCCTGTCTCACCTTCTCCCTCATTGATCTTTCTGTCTGCTCTGCACTGTCCTCTCTCATTTTCTCACACCCTCTGTCCTCCTACACAGGTGGCTGTATGGAAAAACAGTGTGCTCCATCTACGCTTTTTGTGGCATGTTGTTTGGCATCTGCAGTCTAACCACTCTAACTCTACTTAGCGTGGTGTGCTTTGTGAAAGTTTGCTATCCAATCTATGGTAAGTCTTCAAAGAAGCTATTTTTGCCTGTTGAAATGACAGAGGATTAACCATCACGTCCCTGAGTGGCTGATTGTTGATTTATCTGAGGAAGGAAACGCAGTGATAATCCCTCCACAAAGCACTGCACATTAGCCTTTCTTTGAGGACTGACAGGTCCAAAGGCTGCACTCAATACATGTTACTTGTGATGCAGGTTAATTCAGTGCAATAAGGCACTTTGCTTGAACTCAAGAAGTGGTGTTTTCCCAGGCTGCGTCATCTTAAGATTTTCAAACAAAACCCTCAACCATGAGTCACAAAATTGATCTGAAATGCTTTAGGTTAGTCACAAATATCTGGGGACAGTCACATATTTCCCACTAACCTTTGAGAGGGTTTATGCTGCAGTTTGTAAAAACGAAGCTCAGAGACGCCTGAGAATTCTGTATTATCAGGCTTTTATTGAATCCTCCCTGTCTGATGAAAAAAAAAACTGGAGTGCAAATGGCCTAGTCTTCTTGGTTGTGCTCCATGAGGTTTGCCTTTATGCAGGTGGCCCAGGTTCAAGTCTGTCCTGTGGCCTGTTTCCCATATGTCACTCCCTACTCGCTCCCTGTTTCCTGCTCCAGCGGCTGTCCTCACCTTTCCAATCAAAGGCATAAATGCCCCAAAAATAAAATATAGTTCTTTCAAAACATGACATGCTGTAGTTGTTGTGGCAGAAAACTGAACTGCAAATTTAGTGATGATATAAATGTACTTTCTATGGTGTAAAAACTCAAACTTGACAACAAGCTCAGAATCACACACATCTTCAGGATCTGATTGGTGAAATGGAAATGGTTCCCGATGAACGGGACGCTGTGTTAAAGTGAAGTTGATTTTAGCAGTGCCAGCTTACTTTGTCCACTCTAAGCATCTAAGGTATTTTCATGATGATACTAGCCCAGGCATGGGCAAACTACGGCCCGGGGCCACATGCGGCCCGTTAAACGTTTTAATACGGCCCACTGAACTTGAAAAAAATTAAATGAATAAACCTTGTCAATGTTTTTTTTCCCTGCAAGAGAGCAGAACAGACAGCAGCAGACTGTGCTCTGACTGTCTCATTGAAACACATGGGAGTGCGCATATGCGTGTTGATAAGATGGAGTGGATCGTCAGCTATCTGTTACTTATAAAAAAAAGAAGCTCAGGAACAAGTCTGTATAAACCTTCAATGTGAGTTATTTGTCTAATTTTTATATAGAGACTTTCACATTTAATATCAAAACATCACACACACAATTTTGACACAATCTTTTATTATTTTTAGTTTTTTCATTTTTAAAACCAGGACAGAAAAAACACGTTTTTCTGTTATTCCGTTTTGGTTTTAAAACAGAAAAACAAAAGAACACACCTTTTAGAAAAGATGCCACTCTATCAAACGATGGTTGATTTCAAATGTAAATTGTTTCACCTCATTACTAAAATTATCCAAATGAAATATCATCTATTTTCACAGGGAACAGGTTTAACTCAGTTCACGGCTGTTTGCTCATTTCCTGTGCTTGGATCTATGCCCTGTTGTTTGCCTGCTCCCCGCTGGTCCACTGGGGAAAATACGGACCAGAGCCCTATGGCACCGCCTGCTGCATCGACTGGCGCCTGTCCAATCAGCACACCACAGCGCGCTCATTCACCGTGGCTCTCTTCATCTTCTGCTACATCCTTCCATGCTGCGTTATCGTAGCATCCTACACTGGTATTCTGCTCACAGTTCAAGCGTCCCGCAAGAATATGGAGCAGCATGTGTCCAGGCAAACACACATGAGCAGCATCCAGACGATTATTGTGAAGGTAGGAGCAAAGTCGGTAAAAGTTATTACCTTTCCCATGCCAGACTCTGAGTCTAACTTTGAAATAACTTCTTCAAAGTAACCTTTTAAAGCACAACTTGAAATAATGAAGACAGAAGTTTGCAAAAAGAGGAAGAAGTGGGTAGTGGTGGAGAGGGAGGTTAGCTGTTGGGAGATGTGGTTCAGGGGTAAATTATCAAAGTACATCCTCAGAGAGCGGAGTCCTCTGGAGAGCTCTTCTTTCATCCATTAGTTACAGAAACTGGCAGTGACCTCAATAGATCTTAAGTGATGCAGCTCCTTGTTAGCAGGAACTGGCTCCAGCTTTATTGTGATGAATGAAAAGCTGCTGTTGCTACATGCTGATAAATGATCATCATGATACGCCATTCCCAGCAGGAATAACCGATGACCCTTTCATGTTCCACTGGGACAAGAAAAATAAAGAAGCAGCAGGCTCAGCTGGTCACTTTTCAAAAAAGATAGTGTATTTTGTGTCCTGACATCACTGACACTATCTTTTTTTTCCTTTTTCTCATCAGCTCAGTGTTGCAGTCTGCATCGGTTTCTTCGCAGCGTGGAGCCCGTACGCTGTGGTGTCCATGTGGGCTGCTTTCGGACAAGTTGAGAACATCCCTCCTTTGGCGTTTGCCATGCCAGCAATGTTTGCAAAGTCCTCCACCATCTACAACCCCCTCATCTACCTAACGCTGAGGCCAAACTTCCGCAGGGTAATGTGCAGGGACTTGGGCACCCTTTGCCACAGCTGTGTGAAGGGCTGCCTCTGCTCTGGGGGGCCGTCAAAGTGTCACTCCAAGCCGACTATCAGAGTCAGACTTCGCACAGTCAACAGACAAGCTAACCAGCTCCCTCCTTCAAATTCCTCTGCTCATCCTCCTGCAGCAGCGTTAAAGGATCACAGCTGTAAGAAGTGCGAGGATGCCTTTGAATGTTTCAGACACTACCCTCAAATGTGCAGTGTTATTAACCCTACCGCTGAAACACAGGAATCTAACGACCATGACGGTCCAGCTCCCCAAACTCAGCAGAAGACTCGAAGTGTGTGCTGCAGAAAGTCTCTGCTGGCTAGCATGTGTGCTAAAAGGACTTCAGAAATAGAAAACTTCCATATTAACTTAGAGATGGTTCCGGGGCATGCAAAGGTAGCTTGGCCTTGAGGGAGCTCTCTTTTGTTCTGTTTACAGACTCAAACAGGACTTGTTTTACACAATGCGTTCTTTTAAATGGACTGTATGCAAAGTGTCAGCAGCCAAATAACTTATTTGATTCTTTGGTCACCCACTGTGCTTTACTTTTGTTACTGGGACAAAAAAGCTCTCGTCTGCTGAAAAGAGGTGTGTTTGTTCACTCCTCTTACACTGACTCACATTTAATGTCCGTGAATATTTCAGTTTTTTACGTTATACCAACTTTTCAGATGTTACAAAAATATAACCGCCTATCTAAAATCATCCATCATGCAGTAATGACAACTCTTGTACAGTTGGAAAATAAGTATTTGATACACTGCAGGTATTGCAAGTTTTCCACTTACAAAGAATGGAGAAGTCTGTAATTTTTATCCTAAGTACAATTTAACTATAAGAGAAAGTAGAATCCAGAAAAGTATACTGTATGATTTTTAAATCATTTATTTGCATTTTGTTGTATCAAGAGTATTGAATAAGGGTTCGTAGCTGGGACTTCCAGCATGACAGTGCCCTGATTCATGGTCCCATTCACCCTACCCTCCATACAGGGCAGTAGTCCTGTTTCCTTGAAGTGTACCAAGGATAAAAATGACAGACTTCTTCATTCTTTGTAAGTGGGAAAACTTGCCAAATCTGCTGCGTATCAAATGTTAATTTTCCCCCACTGCTGGTCTTGTTATATTGTGCTGCTGTATCCAGCTGGCTGGACAGCAGTTTTAAAGCTCCGGTAGGGTTTTTTTTTTGATCATAAAAAGACATAAAATTATGCTAGCACCACCTTTAAGCAACAAGAGCAAACCAGACAATAAGTGACAGGATTATTTGCAATTGCGTTGTAATTTTTGAAGCCTGTAACTGCTGCAGCCGGTTGGCGTCAAAGTGAGCAGCAGCCAGACACACCTTCTCCCAAAAAAAATTAAAAAAGAATTTTTCTTTTTTTTCACCTGGAAATATCCCTTTCAAATAAGGGATAAGACAAAATCAGCAAAGTGATAAAAAGATACTGTTTGATGCACAGGAGGCGCCAAAACGACAGAGACCAAGGGCACCTCATAGGAGCTTTAAGTATTCATATAAAAAGTTAAACCTGAAAACTTAATTTCTTTTTTTCATCATGAAATATACATGATTAAAAAAGAAGAACAATCAAAAGATTTAAAAAATTTCCATCAAAGCTTTTCATTAGGATTCTGTCCCAATAAACAGCTTTTTCCTCTCAGATTTGACTGACAATTAGACAGTTTAGTTTTGTATTTGATTACAAAAATAGCAATCTACCACTGCTTCTAAAAGAGTGAAATTCTCTGATCTAAAAGATTCATCCCCAGGATTTTGTAGGATAGGATTAAAGAAAAACTTAAAAAAAAAAAAAACAACAACAACAACAAATCCAGCATTTGAGTAAGAAAACATCCTCATTGTTGGTCCAACAACTGATTGTATGTCTGACTGGACTATGAATCACATTCAACAAAGTAACTCATCAGTGTCTCTACCGTCAAACGTAAAGCCATAACCGTTAAAGAGCTGTTAACCCTTTCAGTATTATGCCAACATTTATATTGTTTACAATATACTGTTACAGGAACATGTGTTTTATGGTGCTACTTCACTGAGCCATGGACACACAGTGTGGAACTCAACAGATGCACATGAACTTTATTATGATGAAACACAGCTGGGCTGTCTGTCTACCTGTGTTATGAGAACTTTAAATATTTTATTTTGTTTACAGTTACAATGAATTCTTTTTTTACCTGAAATGTTACTTCGCCGCACAAAGAGGGAGAGAAAAAAACAAATCAGTGATATGGTTTGAGATAATGCATCTGTAGATAAATTCATTCATTATAAAAGAGAGTCTAAGGTTTGTGTAGTCTGTAATCTGTATAAATCTGTCGTGTTGAGTAAACAGATGGGATTTGAGCAATCATTTAAGACTGAATGTATCTTCAAAACGTCAAACTGTTGTTCTAGAGCTACACAGATTTGTACTTACACCAATTTATCACATAGGTCTACAGACATTTCACCTCTTAAACCCGTTTAAAAACTATTTAAATGTACTCTATTTAAATACTTCCCATGTTGCTGGTCTTATTATGCAAAGCAAACTGCTATTAATGGATAAAAATAATAATAAGCTATCATCAGGGTGCTATTTTATCTGCATCTGCTAATCTGACAGGAAACAGATTACATTCATTTTCATTAAAAACTTGAGAGCTCGCTCATTGTTTTCAAGGCTCTTATCATTCATCGTTCCTCAGTGTGTAAGGATTAATTTTCTAGGATTATCAAACTCACAAGGAAAACAGACAGCATTAGCTGCATTCATAGCAAGAAGACACATTGGTAATCCATTAAATGGGTGGTTGGTGTTTGATGTTTGAATTTTTTTTTCATCAAAATTAAAAACTAAAAAGGGAGGATTGTCTTATCTGTCTGGTGTATGCTGAAACAGTCACCTTAATATTTTCATTGCAATCGATGGAACCATTTAAAGACATGATACTTCTTTGCTTTTGTAAAATTCTGTTTATTCAGAATGTGGAGACGGCTTTGACTCTGTGATTCTGCATGCCAAAAAAAAAAATGTTAGGACTGCAAGAAATTACAAAAATGCTGAAAAAAAAGAGAGAAAAACATGAACAAAACCCTGAAACAAAATAATCTTTGGTGATTAAACTTATTTCTTGTGAACTTGATACATCCCAAAAGCTTATGAGCTTAAAGACACAATAACACACTGCCTATTTCTGCACTTTTAGTGCAGTCCAGGAAACGGAAGAAGGGGCACCAATATAAAAATGATCTTATACTGACCCCTAGTGGACATAGCAAACATTATTTGCACCTTTTTGTGCTTACATTTGTTATTCACATTGAACTGTAATGAATCTTTAACACTCATTATTTGTCTTCACTATAAAAACTCATTGGCTTTATCATTACACTTTCAGACAGATCACTATTTTAAGGCAGTGATTGTATTAAAAATATGACAGTATGACACATTAAATTGATATAAGAGAAGTATTGCTTTGGAGTGAGAATTAGTCAAAATAAATCAAGATACGAACAATGATTTTTTGCTTGGAGTTGATGCAGACTTCTGAGAAGTAGAAAAACCTGTTTCTTTAACACAAACTATTTAAGTGAGCTCTGCTGTGTTTTGACTTTCCAGAGGAACTCAGACAGGTACTCTTTTAAAAAATGCCTGATACTGTCTATCCCAGTATGGACCCCTTTTGAAAATATCAAACATTACACCAGAGACGCTTCCGCGCAGGCCAACCCAGTGCTCTTTAATATATTCTGTTGATTTAATCCTCTAGCTAATAGAGCCTCAAACAACTTCCTCTGCTTGGTCAAGGCCAAATAAAAACATTGCCGTCAATAACAGAGATCCATTTAGAGGGAATGGAAATGATCTGCCAAAGTTTGTAAAGTTCAGGATGAAAAACTGCAGCTGTCCAATATTTTCTGGATAATATCTACCTTTATGTTTCCCAGCAGAGCTCGGCAAAGCTTCCCAATTGTGCAGCCGATGCTTCCTTCCTTCATTTTCCAGCGATCCAGCATCTGGTGCACCATCTCTGGCAGGCCGTCACGGTAACAGTCGTGCTCGATGGTTTCTATTTCTACAGTGGTCAGACCCAGTCGACGCGCACAGCGCTTCCATTTGTTTCCAATGTTATCCCGCAGCAGATCCAAGTGCTCCTCAGTCACAGCATGGTCCTCTGGATTACACAAGAGAGCATTTACTGTTAAAACGATAACAAACTGGATGCAAAATTATGAAAGTTCACAATGTATTACATTACTATTATATTATTCTGAAATCACAGGCGCAGTCAGCGGGTGAGTGCGCTGCCAGCAGATGAAATTTCTAATCACAGACTTCACCTCAGCTGGTAACTGAACACTGCATCGTATCTATAATGACATCAAAGTGTTGGCGTGGTGTACCGTATTTCAGAATGCCCTCTTCAATCCGTGCAAGAGCTGAGCTGTAAGCAGTTTGAGACAATGAGCTGTGGGTGGAGTCATGACCTCTGATGCTCATCGTGTTGTTACTCCCAATCTGGATCCCGCTGGCATTCTGGATGTACAGAGACCCTGAGGCAACCACAAAGAAGAAACACATCAGTGTCTCCAACAGACATGATAAAAGTAGCTGTACACATGGCTGTTTGTACCTGGATCTTGCAAAGAGTTGCCCTTGGAAGCAGTCAGAAGACGTCCAGGAGTCAAGTCAGGTGCAGAGGTGTCAGACACTGGGTAAGCTGGCCAGGACTGCTGGCGGTCATAGTGAGAGTTTGGGTGTTGCTGGTTAAAGTGTGCTAGTGAAGGGGTGCTGGCAGAAGTAGGCAGGTGGGATGAGTTCATTGAGTCATAGAGACCAGCAGTTGGGCGATACCATGCCTCTTCCTGGCTCATGGGCTGCACCGGCTCAGCTTTGGTCCAAGAGTGCACCGTGGATGTATGCGAGGCTTTGTCTTGTTCTGGTTGCCTTATGGCGTTCTCAGCACAGCACAGGTAGTTTTGCAGGAAAGGGTTTGCGTTGCTTTGATGGAGACTGTTTGCTGCTTCAGGCTGGTTGTCACAGTTGTAGTTTCCATTCTTGTGGTACAGAAGCTCCCGGTCCAGTTTCTCCTGCAGACCTGGAGCGTTGTCGGTTGCCTTTGCGTCTGCCTGCATCTGCCCGTCACATGGCTCAAACTGGTGTCCGTGCAGGTCCTCAATACTGGCTTCAACCGGCACAGACACACCTCTGTCCGAACTCACCAAAGGAGCAGGACTATCTACAAAACAAAAAGGAAAGAGGATATAAAGAATCCATCCAGCTGTTTTAAAATGTATTTAACTTCTACTGCACAGGGATTACCAAAAATGCTTACCTGCTAACAAACAGTCACACGTCATGGATAAAGATTTCATCTTCTCAACAAGGTCATCTGGGCCTTCGTATGATTTCTGTAAGAATATTACAAAGAAAGCTGTGATAGAAAACGTCCTGTAGTTTTTTTTTCACGCATCTCTTCTCTGCATACAACATCAAGTCTAAAACATAATATTTTTACCTGTAGCAGGAGTAAATCTTCCTCAACACATGGTTCAAGTCTTTCCATGTAGAAAGGAAGGAAAAGGTTGTAGGCCTCTGCAAAATAGAAAAAAAGTGAATGGCAAAGGACAAGAGGAAGTTTCATTTGACAAAAACTAAAACAGTAAATCTAACCAAATCAATTATTTTTCACTGTTGTTTTATTGTACTAATCTGTTGCTGTGTTAACATGGATCTCTTGTGGTTGGACCAACAGGCGGACTAGAAAAAAAGTTCACAGTAAAACTTGAGTCTTTTTTCCTGGTTGGTGTATACTCCTTAAGCATGTATACTCCACTTTTTCAACACATCAGACCAATTTCAGACACGTCAAAACTGATTCTTTTCATTTTGTTTAACATCAGAGCATGTTTGCAAAAATCTCTATCAGAACTAGAGGAAGATGAAACCGATCAGTTCAGTTTGTAAAAGTTTCAACTTAATTCTTGCAAGAAAGGAACACCAACATGCATCTCAGGAAACAGTTCTCTTCTGAAAGAACTTACAAAAGTGCTCACCAATGCAGAGTTTTGCAGCTTTTTTGATCTTCTTCACTGGCGGTTAAACCTACTATCTCGCCCCTATTTTGGTTCCCAGGACTGTGGCAGGACTTGACCTTTGAACTCCTCTATCTTCTGCTCCTGTCTCAATAATAAAATTCTTGGTGCCATCCTGAGACACATAGCATTTAGCATTTGAACACGTAGCCGGGTATTTTAATAAAACAAATATCCCCCGCTCATTCAGTCCTAAAAATACTTTCATCCACGCGCATTGGGCAACTAGAAGTACGCCAAACCCATATTTGACAGTGTTTTTCAGGTGAGAAACCAGTGAGATCTATTCAGAAGGAACCCCTGTCATACAGCTGTAACGTTTGAAAACCAAACCAAACATGTGGATGACGGGCCTTAACGCATGAAATATCCCAGATACCTGGCTACATGTGGATAAGGCCACAGTTTCTCTCAAGGATGAAGCTGTGTCTACCTCCACACTCTACACTTTACAACCTTCCTTCAGTTTCTTCCACTGGGACCAGGACGACACGCTTTTCTCCTGATTCCAATCTTGAACCATTTCTGGGGTGCCGATTCTATATAAATTGTGAATCTTCAATATTTCCGATTGTTGTGATCTTCAGTTTGCTTTTTTTTTTTTTTACACCAGACCATGTGAAAAAGCTAAATAATGATGATGAGATGTACAGACTATACCAAGAGCCATGTTTTCCCAAAAAATGTACATCACATGTGAGTCAGTTTTTAGGATTAATTCAGGAGATCTGTCATCTCAACTTTTTCCAACCCAGCAAAGACTAAAATGAAGGATTTAAATTTGGAAAAAAATGAACAAAAAGTCATGATTTGAAATTGCAAAACAAAAAATCTTGTTACTACTATACGTCATTTTTTTCTCCCACTCCTACTGGCTAATGTAATTTAAATTTTTTCAATGATTAATTCTAAAAAAAGAACTAGAAACAATAAATTACCTTCAAAGGTTGGGCGCTGCACTGGATTGTGGTCCCAGCACCTCTTCATTAGCTGGATTATCTCCTCAGGTGTGTCATCTGGAATGAGGTCCTCTGCTGGTCGGTCGCCCTTGCGGACACACTGGCTCATTTGGTCTTCACTCCTGGCATCTAGACACAGATTAGAAACTCAAATAAGTTTAAAAAAGACAAGCTTAACACAGTTTGGAGTTATGAGCTCAGGTGCAGCTATTGTCTTAAAACACTACATCACAGAGTGTGTGAAGTTTTCAGGAGTCCTGGCACTCACTCGCATACGGCTCTTCCCCTGTGAGAATGACCCACACCACAATAGCAAAGCTGTAAACGTCAGACTTCTCGGTGGAGGGTGTGTTTATACTCTCCAGGTGCTCAGGGGCCATGTAGCTCAGTGTGCCAGCACCTCTCGCCCCGGCTGTTATCCCCATCCGACTCTTCCTTCGAGATTCCTCCCTGGTGAGTTTGCTCCATGTGTGGCAGGTGGCCAGGCCCAGGTCTGCAATCTGGGGAGAACAGGAGAAAAATAACTGCAGGTGCATGTGAGAGAATCAGAAATGTGTCATGAGCAGTGGTGGGTTGTATACCTTGATGTGAAAATCCTTGTCCACTAGGATATTTTCTGGTTTGATGTCCTTGTGTACAATGTGTCTCTGTGTGAGGTAGTCCATCGCTTCCAAGATCTCTAAAATGATCCGTCCCTTTATTGATATTGGTACAGAAACCTTGGGATGGGAAAAAATGTAACGTTTAAATCACTCAAAGAATACGAAACATATAAGATGAGTAAAGAGCACTGCTTAAAAAATAGTCATTTCTAATTTTCAAGTTTGTTTCATGACGAAAACTGTTCTGCTGACCGTTTCGAGCATGACCAACAGGTTTCCTCTGGGCATGAGCTCAATAACTAGTGAGCAATCTTTATCCTCCATGATCACACCCAGCAGCTTCACCACCCGCTCATGGTTCAGGCTGGCCATGATATTCCCCTCCTCCAGCAGCGACCTTTTGCTTTCCCTGCAAATTTCAGTAAAATGGTGAGAAATTAGAATAAAAAAAGACATTTCTTGCATCATTCAGTCTTAAAGCCAATCTGATGTGTTAGTTAGTTTCTTTGTTAACCATGTTCTGCCTGATTGTTCTCAATTATTTTTAAGTGATGTACCCCCTGTGAAAGTTTTTTTTGCCAAGTGCCCTCTAACAAGCACAAAGCAGTTTTGGTTTGAGGAAAAAAAGGCATAGAACACAGCGCCGTGCTATTAGATAGGCATAAATCATTATAACTGCAACAACTATAAGATAAAAATAACTAAAGATGTGGCAAGGAAAGATCTGTACACTGAAATAACTGTCAACTTAGAATGTCTAATTTTGGTTTTCAAACTAAAGGGCTGTTCTCAAACCAAAATTATCAACTTAACAACAAAGATTTTCCCAAAATAAAAAATGCAGCTGAAAATGTGCCAGCATCATGCTACTGTTGGCTTATCTCTCCCTGCAAAAAAAATCACAATGCCTTGGGTGGGTTACGAACTACTGACAGAATTTTCTGGTTCTAGTTTTGCCCTCGTTAGCCCATGTCTCACTCCTTGTTTCAGCAGCATTGCTGCTAAGTTTCTACCATGATGCTTACTTGCGTTATGCTAGTATGAGGGAGACTCTTGTCTTTGGGGGGTGTCCAAGGAACATAATAACCCTAAATATTATATTCACTTTAGAGCTTAAACGATTCCTCGAATGATTCGAGGTACTTGATTACAAAAAATACTCGAGTAATTTTCTCTGCCTCGAGGAATCGTTTAATTATAAAAAAGATCAAAGAGTGGTATTTCAAATAGAGCTGAGGCCACATTAAGAGAGTTTTCAGACCCCTCATGCTACTTCTTATACAAAATAGCAACTAGCAGCAAATCTAGCTTCTTTTCTGGAGTTTGGAGACTAATGGGTCATTCTACGAAACGGGTGCCATTTGGGTCCGCAACATTTGATGAGATGTACAAGGCACAAAAAATGTGTCAAAGTGTGTTTTCAGATTTTCGAGCTACCAAAGCAAGTGCTCTTATTGACATGCTGTATCAGAAAATTCTATTTCTTAAAGAGAAAAAAATTCATTTGAAAAATAACTGCTCTTTAACTAAACAAAAATGTATTTTATCGGATTACTCGATTAATCGATGGAATTTTTAGTAAAATACTCGAATACTAAAATATTCGATAGCTACAGCCCTTTCACTTTATGAACCTTAACTTATATTTGCCTCAAACACGGGTTGAATAAAAAGTGTTAAAGGAATTTTGCTTGACTACTATTTTTTGAATATACATTTTTGAATCTTGCATGGGGTGCGTGTACCCCCATTTAAGAACCACTGGTATAGACAAGTTGGGGAATGTTTATGGGATAATACTATCAGTTACAATCACAAAGACACTAACTAATGTTAGTGTGTTACATACATAAAATACATTCAAAAAACAGGTGGGAAAAGATAAGTGCAGGGATTGTAAGTATTAGTGTAAGTACAGAAAAGCTGTCACTGATGCATCTGACCTGGAAAAAAAACGGAAGCCCTGACAGCATCCGTTTTCAAACATCCCTTTCTAATGATTAAAAGGAAGTAGCACCAAGAAAGCAGAGCACAGTCTGGGAATGAACTCGCAGAGATTTTTAATTACAAATAAGTACTCAGGGAAACATCTATGGGCAATATGATGTGATGTTAAGCAGGTAAAGTACTTTGTATCAGCTGTCAGACAGGAGAAACCCTGCACATCAGTCTGTGTGGTGGTGTACAGAGTCTGTATTGAAGTGTTCAAAGGGGAGCACATGACTCCACTCAGCATTAAGGGGATTACCCAGCACACTCCACACAAAAACAGACCGAGGAACAACTCACTCATTACGAAGAGGACCCGTGTACATAGTCTTCAGCACCACCTGTCCGAGGGTAACATGGTAACACAGGTAAACTTCTCCAAATCCTCCATAAGCAAGGGGCTCTTTTCTGATGAGATCAGTCGATCTCATCTCGAGTGAAGTTTGTGGCGCGGTGGCCATCCCTGTAAAGAAGTCACGATAAAACAACAGGGCATTACAGACAACGCAACCACTCACGAAACTTACATGACAACTGTCTTAAGACATGATACCACCCCGATAAGTACTGCCCATTACATTATACAAGCAACGGGTGTATGCTAGCTCTACAGCCTCAGTCGTACAGTCCCAAAGTTTTCACATGAAAAATGCAGTCCTCGAAACTCGACCAAAGTCTTGACGGTGAATTTACCTTCACTGCTAACAAAACAGGTGAGAAACCGTTACCTGAAAGTCGTGTTCACTCTACGAAGACCACTTTGTTTGTTGTTCCGGGATTTCTACGACGTCTCTTCTTGTTTAAAAGCGAAACCTGCCCTCACGACAAGAAAACTACAGACAGGCTAACAAGTCGATAACAGATCGGGTCGGGCTGTAACTCGAGATTTTTGTGGGAGGAGAGTCCTACAAGAGTTCCATAAGAAACCACAAGAATCAAAATACTTTGTGAGGTAGTTTTCTACCTATATTAATGTGGAAAAAGTTTCTGAAGTACCAAATTTCTCTTGAATGGGACCATCACAGGGGCTGATTCAGGAGGAGCAGTGCCCCCCTGCAGAGTTCTTATGGCCACCCTTAACCCTCAAATCCATGGAGGCAAAGTGATGACTTTAATGTTGGAAAATAAAATTTAGAATTGAAAACACATGCTGAAACTTTGGCATTAAAACAATTATATAGTAAAGACATGTAATGGCATCGGCTGTTTTAAAACAGCTATAGGCACCGGTAACATTTTGTTTAAGTTATACGCGATCAAATGTGACATTGTTTCATTTTTATTAATTTTTCCATTTTGATATGCATATCGAAAACAGCGTCACCATGTGGAAGAGAATGTCTTCAATGTGCAAATGGCATGCAAATCACACACCCCTAGCCCCATCGCTTAAACCCTCCCATCCACATTAAAAAAGTGACAGAAAGTCAAAATTGAAAAACTACTGTTATTGGGGGGAAAAGTACTGAATATAAAAGTCAGAATTACCCAAAGGTAAAAAAAGTTATTAATATTTTATTATTACGTTTATGCAAATAGGCCCCAGTTAAGTTGCAACAACTACCAATGAGTTACAACAAATAATACTTAAGTTCACAGTGAATTTGATGGTCTCTGCTAATCTTGTCTCAGACCCCCTCATAAAGGCAGTAGGCCTATAGAGAGTTATATTGTGTGATGGACTACTGCTTTGCCATTAAGATGTATGGTTTTGCTTTTACCACCACCATTGCATAATTTCAGCTCTATCAAAGCAGAATTTGATATGAAGGTATATTTCCAGCATGAGCTGGAAATTTGTCATAACCATGTTATTTTCTAAAGAAAACACAAACCACTTAAAGCGTTCACAGGAAAACAATGTTCATTGATAAAACAAATGTGTGACTGAAACTGGAGTGGGAAACCACCCAAACTCAAGTCAGTGAAGCCAATGACATGTACGCCTACATTTCTGGCGGCCGATTTGTCAACAGTCTTTGCACACTAAAGCCACATCAAAGTAGATTTAAACTTACCTGTCCTATATTATCTTGGTTTACATTGTTTCTGTTTTCTTTAGAATTATTCTTTGGTGTTAGTAGTTTTTTTCTGTGATATTCACACACATACTTTCTTCCCCTTAGCTAACACATTTCCAATAAACAACACACAACCAAGACAATAACAGTTTTAAAAAGGTGTACAGGCTTTCAGCTTAGGTGTAGCTGTGTACATAAGTTTTGGAGAATTAAGATCTTTCAGTTACAGTAGAAGTCCTTGTTCACTCGATTTTTTTTTTTTACAGTTACAAGAGGCCATTTAGTCATTTTAAAGGTTATATATGTGGAGGTTTTCAGTCATCTTAAAAATCTTGTGTAGAACAACAGTTCATCAAAAAGTAAACCAACTTGTGGGTAATGTTTTGCAGTGAAGCGCAGCAGTTCTTCCTGTTGACTCAGTTGATGTGATGAGAATCAGGCCTTAACCTTATGTTGACATCCTGTCTTTAAAGCCATGGCCACCATCACCATTAGTTGCCCCATGTTATCATACAGGACTTTAGTTAAGCTCCCTGGCTGTTTGAATGAAAGTAATGTGAGGTAGTGGGAGGGTGAATGTGTCATCCCCAGGGGTGATAAGCTTGGGTGATACCTGTCTCCAGTAACGGGTCTGCTGTCTGGCTCCTTTTTCCTCAGGCAAGGGTGGTGTCTGGATGGTGTCAAGTCACAAATGAGGCTATAACGGGGACAGTGACAAATGAGAGATGGTATCAAAAATATTCTTTAAACTTGTTAATTCAACATGTTAGATGTTTGTTTAAATGTGTAGTTTGCATTTATGGTGGTGCCACAGTATTTTATGTGACATTTCTACCATTTTTCAAAAATCAGTCCTATTTAATTGTCAAACGCTGTGACCACCAAAACATGACAAGTATTGAATAATTAACCTTCCTAGAAGTTATGCAAGTACACTGATGAAAAAAGTGATTTTTGATTAAATATATTTTAAAGTTCTTTCTTTCTTTCTTTCTTTCTTTCTTTTTCTTTTTTTTTTTTTTTTTTTTTTACAAATTATTTAACTTATTGGGGAAATATCAGTTTGTTTGTTTTTTTTAAATATTTTTTTTAATTTATTATTATTATTAATGTGGAGCACTGGTTACACCAATTGACCGTTATCAGTTTCACCAACTGACTACATCTTTCAACCAGTAGTGGACAGGTTGACAGAACAAGGTAGGGGATCTTATAATTCAACATTTTCATCACATTTAAATACGTTTGTCTTAGACTGGTGTGAAATTGAAGTCTACTTGAAATTTGCACGTCGAGGAAAAGTCCCCCCTTTTCTCCATGCGATGGCAGTGTGTGTTCAGCTGACCTAATAGTGTCCCACTGTATCACTGTAATGTTAATATAGAGGGTAGAACTTTGCTCTTCTGCAAAAAAAAAAAAACGTTTGGGGTCTATTTAAGAGTTTCTGTACGGAATTGGGAGGCTCTTAAAAAATTATTATTAAAAAAAAATGGGGGTATCTTCGGGTTCACCCAGTACCTGTATATTCTCAGTCTCCCTCCCTCGCCTGGACCAGAAGACTACATTTCCCAGCGTTCAGCGCGAGGAGCTTGGGCAACGGTGCTCAGCTCGCCTGGACGCGGAGCTGCAGTGTTTGCGCCCCTACAGCGGGTTTGGGAAGCCGTGGAGCCGCTGGATAAGCGTTTTTGAACAACGAGGGAACACGTTGAAGCATTTCTTTTCACTATTATTCTTGCTACGGGGTTTCAGCATGGGTAATGGCATCAACAAGGTAGGTTTCCCTTCTGTTGCACGCGACAAGTGTTGAGTTCACGTACGAGTACGTGGTCCTAGGCATTTTGAGTGGAAGGTGGTGATACTCGTCATTATTGATGGAGCCTTTGCGATGGTTAAAGTTTTATGTGCTTCATGAGTACGGTTTTATAATCAGGGCTCTTATTTAGAAAAAAACATTACACAATCCTAACTAATTTATGTAGACCGATTGTAAACAATTAATATAATTTACATGTTTTGTGCAGCCTTTGGACATTTTCATGTCACATTATATACACATTAACTAAGTAAATTTCAAGTCTTCATATCTTCATGATCTGTGTTAGCTGTATTCAGTTAATTCAGCTGTTGTCATGTCATTATATCAATGATTCTCTGCTCAGCTGATGCCCTGTCACCTCCAATTTTGTTATCTCTCTCTTCTTAGGTCCTGCCTGACTTATATCTGGGGAATTTCAAAGGTGTGTCAAAGTGTTTTTTTTTTAACACATTGAATTTAATTATTTTCCTGTACAGGTCATACCCATTGTGTTTGGTCATGTTTTTTTTTCTGTGCCAGATGCAAGAGACCGAGAACAGTTAGCCAGAAACAACATCACACACATCCTGGCCATTCATGACAGCGCAGCACCAATCCTCCAGGTGAAAAGCTCTCCTTGCTAAACACGATATCTTTGTCTACATTTCTCATTAATCTTTAAGCAGAAAGGTCAAAAAAACAAGGCTGACCGGATCTGATTTGCTGGGACCCTCTTGGTCTGTCACAGTGCATATCACATACGACTCTGAACAGGCTGCAAACCGGTCTCTCAGGTTGTTCAGGATGAGGTTCCCTCTGGCTTCCTCCTGAGTGAGCAAACATGGCTCAATTTCCAGTAAGTTAGAACAACTAAGGAAGTTTGTCACTCGTGATAGTTCGAGTCATGAAGAACGCCCAGTCAACAACAGTTGGTTTGGTCAGTGTCCTGAATTGTGTGTTTGTGTGGGTTTGAGAGTAGGCGGTTGTTCTTGCTCAGCCATTGTGGACTCTGCAGTTTTTTCTTCATTATTGTTTTTTCTAGGTTGTTGGTACGGATATAAAGTTTCTGTGCAAGTACAAAAGCAGCTTCTGTGCTCAGCTTTGTTATTTAGAACACAAATGTGGTTTCAAATCAGCTTTGAATTGGCCTTTATTTTCAGTCTACATATACACAGCTTGTGTGTCCATCAGCAACACTCACACGAATCAATCCACCACCTGCTGTTTACTGATTAGTGTTCAGTGCATTAGAGGAAGTGGCTGCTGCTGACAGGTAACAAGTCTTCTTTGTCCCCCCCCTAGGAGATGACCTATCTGTGCATTTCAGCAGCTGACCTGCCCACACAAAACCTGTAAGTACCAAAAAATGTGCAGCACAGCAACACACGTAGACGCATAACAATGAAAGGCTGAGGCAAAAAGACTGAGAGAATACCTCATCCATTTGAGGCTGCACCATGTGGGCGTCTGAGGTTCATTTTCTTCAAGCTTACATGTAAATGATGTGCTTTAAAAAATATATTGTGGACTAATCATCTGATTTGACCACATTCAGCCTTTCTTTGAGGCATGCATGGACATGTGCAGGTGTTTTATTTGGCATGAAAATTTAGTGCATGTATCCCCGAGGGATACCTTGACTCAAACACACATTCTAAAAGATAGCTTTCTTTTCAGGCAATTCACGTTAAGACAACTTTTTCTCAGGAAGCATAGCAGCCCAGTTTTGCAGTTTAAGCGTGATGATAGGTGCTATGCCTCTATTTATACCACCCCCTCAGCCCCCCTAAATTACACACACAAATGCACACTAATGCCCTGGTCGCTCTGTGGCCCAGTTACCTCCCACCTCTTATGTCAGAGTGTTAGGTGTTTGAAACCTGTTCTGTGAAATCTGACTCCAGCTCCCTCAAACCTGAGATGAACACACCCTCATCCTGATCTATACAGGATAAGAAATTAAAGGGTTTGACAGGTTGGGCGCCAAAAATATACACACGGCGTGTCCAAAAAAACCTACATGTATGTGAAACAGCCTGCTGTTAGATGTGTCAGCGTGTCAGTGCAGACAAAATAACAGCACACACAGTCACAGCACTAGTAATGGTTTAGTGTGGCTGCTGCTTTTTTTTTAACACACTTCTTTTTATCTCCCACAGGACCCAGCACTTTAAACAAAGTATAATGTTCATGCATGAGTCCCGCCTGAAGGGAGAAGGCTGCCTCGTTCACTGGTGAGAACAGTAAAGCTCATATGTTTTTATGGAAACAAGCTTCACTCACAGTATTAAATCAAGATATCCTACTTTAGAAACTTAACCAGCTACATTTCTTCCATTTATCTATAATACAATCGTGTTCAGTTCCAGAGCTTGAGCTAAAAAAATTTACATCATGCACCCACGACCCGAGTGAAGTCATGTGTAACGGCTGCTCTGAGGAGATTAAATGATACACTAGAAGCCTATTCTTGAACTTCCCAAAAACAGTACAGTAACACAGTAGAGACATGTTGTGTTTTTGCAGCATGGTAGCTGACCATATGTTCACAGGAGAGAGTTATATTTAGGTAGACAAGAGGGTCTTCTCAGAAATACAGTTGAACAAGGGGCTATTTATAACAGCTGCCTCGTCACAGGGGTCTGAACTAAACATATGAAGCAAATGATTGAGCAACTGTTGTTCTTATATTCAAGGAATACATGTAAAGAATGTGTCTAACCAGACTTCAGCCTTATATTATGAAATATTCCATTCTATCCCTTCCTTTCACTCTCTGTAGAGTAGGGCCTAAACATCACTTACTCCACTTCTTCAATAACTCTGTTAATCATTTATTACAACATAATTGCACAACATTGCTTCATAGACATTTGAGTTCCTAAGTTTGGTATCTGGTTAAACACATATTTTGGATTTGATTGCACATTGTGATGAATTCTACATTTGGGAATAAACTGATTTAAGGTTCTACTTATAAAATATATACAAAATTCTGCAATTTTAAAATTCTACAATTTCATTTAGCTTTTTTGCCCAAAGCGAGGTACAACACAAGCAAGAACTTAGGCAGAAAGAAAAACCTTTGTCAGTGCGACAAGGTGCCATTTTTATTTATTTATTTATAATATGTAAAATTATGTAGCCAAAGCTAACCACAATTAAAGTTACAGCAGCAATAATGTTCAACCTTCACTAACATTTAATAATCAGTGCTAAATATTCACTAAGAGCTGGGTCTGAGACTTTCTGACTCATTCATGGTAATTCATTAGACCATTTGGGCACAGTGCTTTATGTTTTAAACAATACCTCTTGTGTTTGCATCATTTTTCTCCTGAGTCTACAACAAATCCCACATTTTTTTCAACCACCAATTGGCACCCGTTACTCTGAGGGATACAGAGAGATTTCTACTCAGACCTCCATCAAAAGTTTAGTTCTACAGTGAGAAAGCATGAAATGCAGAAATGTAAACTATGTTTATTTTAACTGTAACAATGATAGTGTGGTTTTCTGTGCCTGAGAATCTTATTAAACAAGCTATTCCCAACCCTGTTCACATTGCTTGAATATTAACAAGTCATACTAGGTTCAGCTTTAATTTTTCTTTTAGAAGACTGAATGAACACTAAAATATCCTTGATATTTGCAAAACATCCATTAATTGTAAATTAAGAATACCGAGTAGCCCATGTTTTGAATATGTGTGAATAAGGCTTTTACACGTAGCAACTTCAAGGGTTCAAATATTAAGATCAAGTTTAGTTTTAAAGGTGTGACACATGAAAATATCACAATAAAAAACACCTAGTACTGAGTTGCTTGTATGCATGTTCACATCTTCACTGCTTTGTGTGTATTTACCCTCTGAGAAGCGACAGTATTTGCACCTGCAGCACATCTTACTGTCTCATCAACAAGTCAGAAACATTAATGTTTCCGTGTCTGTCTCTCTTTTATTGTAGTTTAGCTGGAGTTTCCCGCAGTGTCACCCTGGTGGTAGCTTACATCATGACAGTGACAGGACTGGGCTGGCAGGAGGCCTTGGCAGCAGTCAGGGTGGCTCGTCCCTGTGCTGGCCCCAACCTAGGCTTTCAGCGGCAGCTACAAGAGTTTGAGGCTAATCAAGCAGATCAGGTCAGTCCAAGGAACTGTGTGAGAGTCATTGAGGATACCATAACAAAGATAGCAATAGATATGAATATTTAGATTTTTGTTGACTTATTAGCTTGATAATAAAAAGTCGAATTGTTTTCTTCTTCTGTAGTTCAGAGAGTGGCTCCAGAAGGAATATAAGGATAGCCCCTTCAATGATGAGGCTCATATACGGGACTTGCTTGCAAGAGGATCTAAAGTCAATGGTAAAGAAGTTGGAAAACAGCCGTCTACCCCACCTGGAGAAAACTGATGAGAAGTTTGATCACACATGCTGCTCAGCCTGGGTGTCACACCTCCATGTAACACTACTGTTTACTGGATTGACCTCTGTGGAAGTCTACTATGGATTGGAGTGGATTACTGACAGGATATTTATCACTGCTGACATGATCATCTACATATCATAAACAAAAGGACACTGGAAGAGACCACTAATATGTAAAGCACATATTACTTTTTTTAAAAGCATTGCTTGATGTTTCTGTTGTTTTGTTTTTCTAAATTATGAATGTTGTGAGCTGTGTTTTTGTACTGTGTCATGAAGATTTCAAATTGTGAAATAAAAGAGAGAAATTAAAGCATGCAGTGAGTTTGTCAGTCGGTGGGGCTGTCAATGCTGGAGGTGACAAGACACATGGGGTGCAGTGTTTGTGTCTGTTTCCTGGTTCTCTTCCTGTTTGTCTTCTGTGCAAGGGTGGCCGTGCGTGGTGACATTAAAAAAATAAGTTGGTTAAGTGTTTACACATTGTCTTCTCAATAGTTTCTGTTGAATTTTAAACACTGAAAAGGCTACAAATTCTCTTGAATCGGACTTTATTTGAAATACTGTAAATTCTATGCGTGGAAACAGCCGCTAGAGGGCGGTAATGCTAACAAAGTAGCCTAAGACTAACGGTTAAAAACATTTACCAGTAGCTTCTCTTACTCAGCCTTCGTGTCTTTTGACCTTCCCCTCTACGTGATAAAAGCTTCAAAGATTTTTTGAATATATTTTACCATGTTTGTGGCGGAAATGGTGATTCGACAGGCTTCAAAAATGCTTAAAACACCAGGAGGGACAATTTAATTGGTAACGTGCTCGGATAATTGTTCCATTCCGTCTCACCGTCTGCTCAGGGTGTCACGAGAGGGATTCCCCACCACAGCGTCGTGTGGGCGACAAGTTTCACAGAAATGAGCACTCCATTGCTTGAACATCTCTCTTTTGAACTTCTTGACACAGCCCGCCAGGCTCCTCCCTACCTCCCTCTCTCTGTGACAAATCAAGATGTGATCAGGTTTAAGCAAAAAGACACACAGACCCTGAGAACAGATATCAGCCGAGGAGCTCAGGTAATCAAAGGTAAGCTGCTGTTTCTCTCTGTTAGATGAATTACTGTGTTACATCAGAGAGTATGAGAACTTAAACAGCTCACAACTGTGTATCACAAGAGGCAGGTAGATACTCACTAAGTCGGTATAATGAGAATAAAATTCAATATGTAGTGAGTTCAAAGCTGTTAAGTTGAAATTGAAGTCAAATTAGTTACAGTAACATAGAAAACAGTGATACACGTGATTAAGATGTCCTCAAACCCTTCCTTTGTAAATGAGTAGTAGCAAGAGTGTCAATGAGAGGGTTTTTTTTTAGCTGTACATATATGACACATACAGAGCTGAAGTGAAGCATTTACTAGCCCTAAAACCTATCTACGAAAAAAAGAGACTTAATACTTAAAATTTCAGGTAGGAATCCTGAGAAAAAACAGTTTCTATCTAAGCTACATTATAGCATTACTGTGAGCTATAATTCTGTCTTATGCTTCATTTTATTTCCTAGATGAACCTGGATGAAGACAGCGGACTCTCTGTCAGCTGCGGCAACGGCAAACTGAGGCAGTGGTTGATTGAACAGATTGACAGCAGGAGATATCCTGGTCTGGTTTGGGAGAATGAGGAAAAATCCATCTTCAGGATCCCATGGAAACATGCAGGAAAACAGGACTACAACAGGGAGGAGGATGCTGCGCTTTTCAAGGTCTGATCATCCAGATAAGTCTCCACGCTGCTCTTGAGAGCACTTACAACTGAATCTGTAAATGTGTCAATGTAGTAACTTTAATTTTTATTCAAAGCAGTTACTTATTAAGTCGATGTTGTTTCAGGCATGGGCACTGTTTAAGGGAAAATACAAAGAAGGGGTGGACAAGCCAGACCCCCCCACGTGGAAAACCAGACTACGCTGTGCTCTTAATAAAAGCAATGACTTTGACGAGTTAGTGGAAAAAAGTCAACTGGACATCTCAGAGCCCTACAAAGTCTACAGAATCATTCCAGAGGAAGCTAAAAAAGGTACGTTTGTACAAGTGTTATTCATTAAAAATGCACTATCTTTAAAAAAAAATTGTATAAAATTCAAACAAAAGTAATACTCAGGGCTCACATTTTGTCAACTAATTGTTAAAGTTGTGCCACAGTGATGCTTCATTTGCATACACAATATCCTGTTAGATTTCACACAACATCTCACATTGTTTATAGCCCTTTGGCAATGTGTTTTTTTTTCACACACATATGCACCACTGCTACTGATTCTGATGAGGCAGGAAGCACAAAGGAAGCCAAAGCTTGTACCAAAAAGGCCGTAGTGCTTTTTTTAGAGGGCTTCGGTTACTAAGTGCAGGGTGCTCACAGCAGCACAACCAGACGACCTCCAGCCTTGCATAACAAAGTCTCTGCTATCATGTAAAAACAGCTTTTGTCACACCACAGCAGTTCTTAAAATGTATACCTTTACATTAAACTAATTTTAGATCTCAGTTTGCCTTATTCTTTTGTCAAACACCCCAAAGAAGGACAACATGTCTGAGAATATGTCACAATCTGTTAACTGTGTTGTAATCCTGGATTTTTGCTTTTAAACATACAGGGATGAAGATGAGCAGCATGGAGGAGGCATCATCACATCTAAACACGCACGGTTATCTCCCAGCTTACACACACACTCTCCACAGCCAGGTTAGCAGGTTGATGTGACAGCTGAAAACATCCCTATCCCAAATGTTCTGCAACAGTCTTTGATTTTTTTGGCGTCTTATTGAAGCGAACATCTTTGTGATCCTCTCTCAGGGACCTGCAGGGTTTATGCTCTCGCAGGACAGAAGAGACTGGAGGGATTACTCCCCAGCAGAGCAGCAGCCTCTTCCTCATCCACATCACCCTGGGCCACATACAGAGGTGCAGTTTGGTCAGAGCCACTACCCGTCTGCGTTCAGCAGGGCCTGGCCTGGGTCTCACACAGAGAATGGTGAGATATGACTATTCTTACATCATGGACACAACATGAAGAGCTAGTTGGGGTTTTCAAACTTGCAGGTGACTGTGACAGACAAAATGTATGGAATTATTAAGAAACTCAAACTTCAAAGATTCTGTATTTGCTTTGGTACAAGAAAAAACTTTTTCTGGAGAATGAAATCATTTTCTTCTATGCATTCTATTTGACACATAAACTTTAAACTTATGTCTAAACTTTTATCAGCACTAAGAGGAAATCAAATTTTACAAAGAGGCTATACAAAAAATCTGCGATCAGTTAATGCCTTGTTTATTAAGATAATCAGGAATCAAGATACAAAACATAGAACATTAACATTTAGATTATGGCATATGATGAGAACATACATGTATAATCCCCCATTTCTATTAGGAGGAAAGAGGTCGTTGATTAAGCAGCCTAACAATACTGATCTGAGCTCTGTGCTAAAAAAAAAAAAAAAAAAAACAAAAACAGATGTGTCTCTTCCACTAGTTTAATGATATAGAGATTTCTCACGTCCTTTAGACCCATGTTCATACAGATAAGATTTCACAGAAGGAAACTTCCTGATCTCTACAAAGAAGTAGTAAACTGACCTTTAAAAACTCAACACTGACTGGCTTATGTAACTTATTTTGTGCAGGTTTTCAGCTCTCCTTCCACACCTACTTTTCAGAGTCTCAACCGCCCATGTACACCCTGGACCACAACAATGCCATCACAGGTATTACCAACAAACTCCGACTCGTTCAAAGTAAGATACAGTCAGAAGTTCAGTCTCAAACTTTTTTATTTTTAAAAAAATATGCATTTGCATTTATAGATAAGAAAATACAAACATGGGCTTACTTCCCTATTCTTACTTAGAGCAGCAGACCGTGATGTGGTTTTTGTTTTTCCTCATAAGATAGTTATAATTTTAAATAAGAGGATGACGAAGATGCTCAGACTGATAACAGAGCAAACTTTACAGAAGCTTAAGTCTACAGTATTAAATCTGCTAATCTCTCTTCTCTTTCCTCCAGATTTCAGCCTGCATGTGTCCCTCTACTACAGAGACTCTTTAGTGAAGCAGGTTACCACCACCAGCCCAGAAGGTTGTCAGATCACCTCCGGCCCATCCTCGTCTCCACCCTCCTCTTCCTCCTCTTCTTCCCCAAGCTCAGAGGACAAGTTTCACAGCGGGGCAGAGGTCATCCTTTTTCCGTCGCCGTACCCTGAGTCTCACCGGCAGGGGGCTGAGATGCTGCCAAACATTCTGGAGAAGGGGCTGCTTCTGTGGATGGCGCCTGACGGGTTGTACGGCAAACGGCTGTGTCAGGGTCGAGTGTACTGGGAGGGACCTCTGGCTCCGTATGCAGATAAACCCAACAAGCTGGAAAAGGAGCAGCCCTGCAAGCTGTTTGACACCCAGCAATTCCTTATCGGTAGGTTTGGTTCAGTTCACACCTGAAGGTAGAGACACAAGTTCTTTATTTTTAAACCTGTTCAGCTTTTACTTTAAATAACTTTGGATCCTTTAGTGGGATGAAGTCAGCTTTTCTTTACATGATCTTAATTCACAATGATAGACTTTTCATATTTTAAAGCTCCTCTTAGAAAAGAAGCATCATAAAAGCATCATATTCACTTTATGACCAGTTAAAACTCAGTATTCCTATTTAATGTTAATGCACAATCATGAAACATTGTTTACTTTCATACTGACAATTTTTCATATGGGCACACTTTCTAGTCCCCTGATCACTGAGGTGTTTTTAAACTACAGGTAACATTCATACTTTTACACACTGGTTGTGAAGGCTGCTACATACAAATGGCATTGAACCAGCAGTCTATCAAAAGTGAGACATCCCACTTTACCACAAAGCCACAGCTGCCCATGAAATAAAAACTTAAATGAGCTTTTTACATTTCTACTCTGCCAATTCACTGTCTTGCAAATCAATGTGACTAAAAAGAATAAATGACTCGTTTTGAGTGATCATATTTATTGAAATGTGAAACTAGTCGCTCTGTTTGAGCTATTCTCTTCATGACTAAGACTAAGTTTGTGTTGATTATCCTTCTGATGGTGCTGATGATAAAAAAATGCAGGGCTTGCTACAGGTGCTGTTATTTGGCAAGTCCCTTTTAGCAAAGAGAAGCCAGTGATATCCACATCAGGGGTCCGGTGTGTGTAGAGTCCCCACCCACCACCTGTGGTCCCCTAAAGTGTGACATGATGGAGTTTTTAGTGTTTTTTCCACCATATTTCCACCATCCTCAACAGTTTCTAAAAAATGTGGTTATAAGGTGTCAAAGTATGTGACTGGTTTGGGTTTTTTTTTATGATTCTTTTGTAACATTTAAATGTGCCACTCTGGAGGGTGAGATGAGTAGCACACACCTGGTTTGATCGGGTAATGATCCTCATTTTTATTTTCCCTCTGTGCTGTTTTTTTTTTTTTCTCACAGAGCTTCAGGAATTCGTACATAACGGCCGTCACTTACCCAGACATCAGGTGGTGCTGTGCTTTGGAGACGAGTATCCTGATCCACAGCGGCAGAGGAAGATGATCACAGTGCAGGTCAGCTCTTAGTATGGTTAAGTTTTGTTACATTGCGTGAATAATTATTGTATGATGTTATAGTCATTTGAATTTTTAGATAATTAGATATCAGGGAGCCAGGCACCATCCTGCATTCGTGTTTTTAGTCCATATTAACAGTGAAGATCAATCCCTACCAGTGTCTTGATTTGAGAATCAAATCAGTGCAATTAAAAGTGACTTTTAGATTTGTTATTTAAATAAAGGCTGTACTGCTTCCTCAGTGAGGTCTCAAACCATGCCTTTATGGGAAGAGTCAGTTTAAGAGTGATTATTCTGTGAACTACGTGTTTTTATTTCAGCTGGAAGCTCAAACTCATAGTACAGAAGTCATATTTTAAGTCCTTTAAACGCCTAAAGAACTAACAATGAAAATTATGTTACTTGTAAGTCTTTTACTTATGGTAAAAACTGTCTGGTTAGTCACATTCACTTGACTGGTCCAGAAAATGTCTTGTTTTAAATATCAAGAGACAAAAATGACTCCTGGTTTTTCCTGAAGTTTCTTGCACTAAGATGTTATTCTTATTTCAAGAAACTCGACAAGATACATTTTCCAACCCATTGGCAGATTTTATTTACTCTTTACAGGCAACTCATGCTAAATTTTTTGTCTTACGATAGCTTCACATAAGGTAATGTGGCTTGTATTGAGTCTATAAGACGTTTTTTTGTTGTTTTTTTTTTGTTTTTTTTTTACTTAAATAAGGCATAAATGGTCAGATTTCAGAAATTTTTAAGCTGCAGAAAGATCATTGATTACCGTCTCTGGAGAAAAAGCAGCCATGGTTTCACTCTGATGTGAAGCAGAGAAATTAAATAAAGTATTCATTTTGACTTTTCACATTTGTGCTGCCCCCTTTTTTTGTTAAACTATTTTATTGTGCCAGTCTGTACTTTTGTTTAAAACCCTTTTTAAAAAAATCTGCACTGATAACAGAACAGAAATTGTACTTCTGAATTGTAGCTTTTTTCTTTTTGAGTGCCAACACATAAGTTGTTGGGACAGCTGAGCCTTAGCCTAAATGAAAGCTAAATGTAACAGATGTTGATTCTTAAAGAAATTGTGATACACTTACCTGTTTTCATTAGAAATAGTTGAAGAAAACTGCTTAACCTCTGGCTATTCTGTGGAAGCACATTATCATTCGAAACAGTCTTCATGTGGATGAAAGACAGATCAACAGTTGTCTGTAATAGAAAAAAATGGCTCTAAATCTTTGGACATACTTTTTTGTAATCTAATAACTGATGCTTGTTCGCGTTCAACCCATTGGTTAGTGGTATAAGGTAGCAGTATAAGAAATTGAAGGACTTTGTATTTTCTAAGTAGATTTCTGAATCCACCATTTGCTTGGTTTAAGGCACAGTTGAAGTATGAATTCAATATGAAGTCAACCTTTTCAAACTCAGTTCTAGCCTCTCACAGCGGAGCACGGAGAAGCAGATAAAAGCTTTTATAGAGAGAAAGTAACACTCTAATAAGGGGAATTAACATCACAGATACGCATGATTAGAGGGACGTTTAGTTCACAAACTTCAGGTCAAAGCAATTTTTTATGTCTTTCAAGCCCACTGTCTTGGGCCACTGTGTTCGTCCCTTAGAAATAAAAGTAAGTTAACGTATGTCCATCTGATTTCCTTCTAGGTGGAGCCTGTGTTTGCCAAGAAGCTGGTGTACTATTATCAGCAGAACAATGGCCACTACCTGCGGGCTTATGATCACGGCCAGGAGCAGAACACACCTCCAACCATCGACTATCCCACCCAGAGGCCTCTGCAGCACATTCAGGAGTAGAAGCACCCAAACATACGGCTTTACAGAGATGTAGAAGGTCATGAATGTGATCATAAACCACTGCCCTTTATCACGCCTGCAGTGAAGCATACTGTAAATGATAGACCTGTTACGGTACAGAGGGGTAGAGATGGGGAAGACCCTGCTGTCTTCAACTGCACACCTTCACGTTGTACTCTTTGTGTCTGTGACTGTAGAGTGGTGTGTTTTTCTTTCTCTACAAGTAGTACTGTGACTGTGTGAAGGATGCGGTTTGAGGGCGGGGTGGGGGGACGAGGGGAGCAGAGGGCGACTGAGACAGGAAGTACTAGCACAGGTGCACAGGAAGAATGGCCCCTAAGACTCACATGCATATGTACAAAGGGACAAGACTATGAATGAAATCTTCTGCATTTGAACTGCTACTAATTGACTGTGAGATGGTTGCTCTTCTAAATCTGAAGTGGCACTCGGTGTCATCACAGACTCTGTGCGCTCGGCGCTGGAGCAGCTCTGTCTTTGACTGGATTCTCAGTTTTGACACAAATGTGAAAAAGCTCCGACTGAATGTGAAAGACATAAATGTTTACCAGGGTCATGTGACTTATGAGACGAATGGTACTGCAGAATAAAAATACCAGCTCCATTTCAACCATGGCACACCGATATGCAAAACTGACTGTAGAGGATGTTTAAGATAAATGGTGTTTGTAAAAAATGATTTGTATTATTTTTTTATGTGATAGAACTCTTAAGTTACTTTTTTTCTTTCTTCTTTTTTTTTTTAAATTTACATTTATCTAATTTTTCTTGTGTAAAAATTGAAAACTGTGAATGAACAGGTTAAGAGGGCTGAGATGAGGGCAAAGCACTTGTCTTTTGCTGTCCTCAGCCCGGTGCTCAGGACATCTTAAGGTGATTTTTTCGCATAAAACTGTGTCAAATAAATTTTTTTAAACAATGTAATTTCTATCTTTGTCTTTTAAAATACTTGGCAGTTTAACAGACCAGAATTTCTTTTTCCTCTGATAAAGTTTTGGTTGATTTTCAGTTGAATTTCACTCAGGTCATGTTTGGATAGACTAGTACTTATATAGCACTTTTCTAGTCTCTCTGACCACTCAATGTACTTTACACTGCCAGTCAAAGTGACCCATTCATACCACATTCACACAGTGATGGTAGTGGTTTTCCTACTGGAAACCATCAGTTTTATCTACCACATTCACATCCATCCACTGACCAACAGTAGGGGCAATTTGGGGTTCAGTGTCTTGCTCAAGGACACTTTGACATGTGACTGTAGGAGCTGGAATCAAACCCCCGACCTCCTGATTGAGAGGCGACTACTCTATTACTGAGCCGTAGCTGCCCCTATGTTTTTCTGTTGTTCATTGAAATAGCGAACTAGCAACGATGTGATTTAATTTTAAGGTTTGCAGGTAAACTGAGGTTCTTATTAAACCACCAGACCTCAGCACGTAGTACAGCAGCCTTCACCTCAAGTTCCTCTGACCAAATAGAAGCAGGAGCTGGAAAAACTGAACCCATCCTGTAACTTGCGAGGAAACTGTTCCTCTTTTACCTGAAAGTAGTGACCTTGCAAATAGGAAGAAAAACTACCTTTGTGGTCAACGTGCGAGTGCAGTGAAGGAGAAGCTCATGGTTTCCCATGGCAGATTTACCGCAGCTGTTCTCACTCTGGATATTTGATCCATAAAACAGCTTTTGTCAGATTCAAACACCTATAAAGATGCTGTGTATACAGGATGACAAAAACTCCTTCAAACAGAATTTCTGATGTTGTTGAAGTCCTAACGGCTGGTGCTGCAGTTGAGAGGACAAAGATTTGATTTTGTTCTGTGACCAGAGTTTCAATCTCTGCAAGTACTTCCTCAACACTTTCACTACATCACTTTTACAAAGTCCAACCAAACCCACAGGCAGGGATAACGTCTTAACATCTTTGTTTTTGTGTCTATAAACAACACATTGTGTCTCCCTTGGAATATGAAGATAATCCCCTGACATTGAGACATATTTCTCCCTTGACTTTTCTTTGAAATGTTTGACATCTAAATTATGACTCTTAATGTGTTTCTTTGAATAAGGTCTGGGGCAAAGCACTGGTGCATGTGCGTACATCTGTAGTATATTAGAACATGTGTGAGTCTATGTGTTAGTAGGAGTTGTGCTTTGACTGTTATCAGGAATTGACATTTATGAGCTTGGTGAAAACATGGGACTCCCCTACAACAGCGGCAGTGACTCAAAAACAGACACACACACCTTTTTCACTTCACATTTACTGTAACAGTAAAAGTTTTGGAGCAGGCTGTGAAGAAACATGTGTATATAATAGTGTTTTGTACAGTACATCAAATTAATAATGTTTGAACAAACTGGATTTTACAGACTTTGATTTATATTAAAAGGCCTTGTAGTTGAACTGATTAATTTGATTGTTTAAATCATTATCAATACTTCTCATGTCCTCTGTGCAACATTTATCTAAGTTCTTTTTCAATATGCTAACAAAAGCCTGTAGGATGGAGGAGTCATTTTGGTGAAAAAATACCGAACCAAAAAAAGAAAAAACACATTCACACCAGTACCATGGTGTTTCCCCCTTTGCAGGAAGCCACATCATTTGTCATCAGGCTCCGGTTGCTCTGTCCCTGGCTGAACCATTACAAGTGGCATCGCCTTAGCACTTCAGCAGCTCTAAAAAGAACAGCGTAGTCAACTGATACCCAAAACTTAACCAAAAAAAGGGTTTGGCACAGATGTGAAACTGACAGACATCTGAACTGCTACATTTTCTGTGAAAGAAAATGAGGTTCCTGGTTTCAACTGGACTCTGAGCGGGTTGTACGGGTCAAATTGTGATGTACCGCACTATCCAGACAGTCTCTACTTTAACATTGTTGATCATGCGTAGAAATGTCCAAATGATGCTGGTTTTTACCCTCCTCAACACACTGATGACCTTTTCTTAAATAAAAATGAAAATTGTTTTAATATTGTGCTAAATTCACAATAACCCTGCTCTTCAGACTTTTAGCTACATATTTCTAAAAGATATTGACCTGTTTCTCTGTTTCTCCATGAGATCTTGCATCAAAGCTCTAAAAAAGGAAAATAATGTTCACTCAAGGATATCAGTTTTTTTTTTTTGTTTTTTTTTTTTGTTTTTTTTCACTGACATCTGTTGTTTAGCAAAACTGAAGCAAAGAATACTCACACAAACTCATGTCCTTTTCTGTATTAACAAGTAAGACAAACATAAATCTTTGTTTTGGTCGGTGGCTGGTAGGTATCAGCCGATTTGCAAAAGAAACAATACAAATGCAAACACCACAGCATGAATACAAAAACCACAACACAACAGTACAGAAGTTAAGAGGACAGTTATTCTAATGAACACAAAAAAGTTGTTAAAGTAAATGATTTCTTTTTTACCTTCAGTTATGATTAACACAGCTATAACGTTAATGGTGGGACATGACTGATTCAAAAAGCTAAATATAAGATGACATATAATCTGTAAATAAGGAATATAAGTACAATGAAGGTTATCACGAGGTGACACCCCTACAAAACAGTATTTATCATAACATAATATCTACATCAAACATCCCATAATTTTGACCAATCGTATGTCACCTCACAAACAGCATGGTTTCACCATGTAAAAACTGTTAATGAAAGCCTGTCAAGATCACTGTCCATGAGAAAATACCTGAGGTAATTCTACACTAGACTTAGAGTCACTGACCTCAGTATGTTTAGGGTCAAACCTTGGTTCAGGATTTGATGACAGCTCTGTTTAACCTTTGTGTCCTCCGGTTGTGCTTATTGACCCTGTTGTCAGGTTTAGGCCGTGACCCAAATCTCAATTTAACGAGTTTTGACCCCTTCAGATGACACTGCAAATCCACCAGTCATCACCGCCGAAGCTGCAGTTACACAGACGAGCTCATGGTGGCACGTACTGAGCATTAATCTTGGACTCATACGTGAAAGCTGACTCATGACGGCGTCAACACAGTCCTTATCATCCTTATCATCCCCTTATAATGTTACCGTAATTTCTTCACGATTCCATCACAATAACAACCTATGATCACTAACTCAGGAAATGACCTGAATTGCTCTCCATCTTCAGTGGGTAAAATATTTATCAGCACGATAAATCAGCTTGAATTGTTTTCAGACATCTGTGTTTATCAGTGGCTCAGATAACAATGTATTTGACCTTGTAGATTTTGGTGGCAGGAAAGCAATAACAGTTGTCGGATAAGGAGCAGCAGTGAAATGGAAACAATAAGATGACTTGGGACGAAAGTGTAAACAGATAGTGCTGATAAGCAGAACAATATGATGGTCAACCTGGCATAAATATGTCGATGGGGGATGAAACCAGAGAGAGCTTTGAAAATAAAGGCAGTTACATTAAATCTCTTATAGGAAAGACAAATACAGGGAAGATATCAAAGCTACACTGTAGAGAGAACAAGCTTTCAAATAATTGAATGTGTATGTGTGCAGTAAAATAAGTGGCCAGCAGGGGGTGATGAATCAACTTTTGTTTGCTGAACTTCAGGAGCTGGAGGGAGTCAAAATAAGAGGCCTCCTTGAGTACAGAAAGTCTTCATGAGCATTTTGTGTGTGTGTGTGTGTGTGTGTGTGTGTGTGTGTGTGTGTGTGTTTGTGTGTGTGTGTGTGTGTGTGTGTGTGTGTGTGTGTGTGTGTTTGTGTGTGTGTGTGTGTCACAAATCCTTTGATCACTCCTAATAGCCCAAAGACGTGACTCCCTGCAACACCCTTGCCTCAACATACAAACATAAAAATCCACACATGCTGCAGTGAAACCCGACATATTCACCCACACCCACACACACTCACCAAAAAGTACAATTTCTATCTCCACTTCTTGGAATAAACTGATGTTATCAAGTCATCTCTATATTTCCTGTTTACCATTTTCCTGTCAGCAGAAAATGCTGAGGTTGCATTGTCCATCTTTGCAGTCACAGATTTTGGGATTTGTGTGACACCGAGGTGGTAAGAGTGACAGCTCTAGGGTCGTGTTGCGTGAGAGTGACTTGGGCTGTTCTCAGACTCTGTGTGGTCTGGGTGTGTGGTCTCCAGCCGACGGGCAGGGAGGAGAGCCCTGTATGTGTGTATGTGTGTATGTGTGTGTGCTCATATGTTTACTTTATCCAGAGTAAGGTCCAGGCTCTGCGTAGCCACGGCTTCGACTGGAAAGCTCTGCCTTCCGCCACTCAGCAGCCTCGGCCTGAAAGATAAACACACAATGCCACCACTCTGACATGGCTCATCTAAAAGATCATTTTTATCCTTGTGTACTTATGGTTCCTCAGAGACTTCAGGGTTAAAGGCTCTCAGGCTGGTGTGTACTCTCTGGAGCTGTAGCCTTGTATAGAGTAATTGTCTAACTGTTTTTCTTTACATTATTGGATTAGAAAATGAAATAAATCCTTAATCTTACCTACAAAGTGTGTATAGTGGACATTTGCACTGAACCAGTTCAATCTAGCATGATATTAAGGGCAAACCAAAATAATTTTCCCAAGCAGGGAATTTGCACTTTTTTTTTTTTGTTCTTTTTAATAAATCTTTTTATTTGGTACATAATCAGAGTAAAACACAGTGATATAAATCAAAATAAACAATGTATTTTTTTGCTTTTTCTTAAACAAAATAATGAACATTGTCTCTGTATTTAACAAAAATATAATTTAATAAATGACTTTTCTTCTAGTAAATAATGGAATACATTGCTCTGAAAAGAGTAGTCGTCAAAATAAAAGGTAAAAAAAGGTAATTAACAATTTAAGTAATTTGATTAACACACAAAAAAGATAAAATGAAATTGAAGAAAAGAGACAGATGGTGGGGCCTGTCTAAGTTTCTGGAAAGTCTGGCAATGAGTGAAAATAAATAAGAAAAAAATCATTTTTTTAAATGTTGGAAATGCCTTTTACTTTTAAAATTATTTTCTCCAATTTGAGAAATGAAATAAAATGATAAAGAAGGGGGTTCATGGGTTTTCCAAAGGAGTAGAATTTTGATGCATCGCTCAAAGAGAAGTAAAAGCTAATACCAGTAATTGCAAGGAATTAAGTAGAACTTGATCAAGTGAGACGCAAATATAGAAGTAAAGAGGTTCATCTCAACCTGAATTCCTAGAACTTTTGACAAAGTCAAAAAATAATCCTTACAGAATTGATGTAGTCTCGGACAGAAAAAAAGACATATGACTCAAATTACATGGGGAAGTGTGACACCAATCACTGTAATCTAGAACATCAGGATATATTTCAGATAATCTAGATTTGGTTAGATGGACACTTTGACACTGAACTGTATTGTATTGAACTTATGGTATGGACCTCTTTATCTCACCATTGGTCTGTCAAATCTAACCCTGACTCATGTCCCCAAGTGTTTTTAGTTCCAGTAAAGAAGTTATCGTCAAAGCCTATGAGAACTTGTACTCCTGAGTCTTTGTCCTCCTTTTACAATTTATATGTGCAAAAGCAGTGGTCGCTGACTGATGAGGGTAGTTTGTAGATCTTTTGTTACATTCAAATTTATTATTGGGCCTTCTTTCTATTCAAAGGCCTTACCTTAAGACTTTTAAATGCAATATCACAGTGAAGGAAATCAGACCTCATACAACCTCCATCATCCTCCCCACACATTCAACCATTGGACCACTCTACACTCCTCTCCCTCTCCCACAGTGATCTCAGGGGAAGGCTATGTAATGCAGCACTGCTGAGAACGCGCCATGAAAATATAAATACAACCTCGCAGCATTTCAACCATGTAAATAAACAGGGCCACCCAAATTTCCAATTAGAACTGGTGTGGAAGGCAGGAAATGGAGTAGACAAGAAGAGACCACGCCCCCCGTCACTATCCTCAACTCCTCAGGTCCAGATCCAGGTCCAAGTCCAGGTCAGGGACATGGAAGAGTGGCAGTAGAGAAGGGGATTCAGTCAAAGCTTCACTTGAGTATGTTTTTGAACATCCACCACGAGCTCCGCAGCGCTACACTACCTCTCAAGGATTGGACACGCATACGCTTCCACAATATTCCGATATGGTCATGGAACGAATGCACGGATCTAACATTAATAACAATGAAATCACTATAATCTTGATAATACATGAGGTTTTCTCAGTTTCACGTTTCTCTACCTTGATGATACATTTTTCTTCATTTTGAAGAGCTGGGCTTTACAGCAGCTTGCCTTATCATTCCCATCGACGTTATCAGGCGAATTCTATTTGGCTGAAATGAGGCACTCTCGCCGTCTTCTACGTCTTCTTGGAACAGCTAGGCACTGCGATTACGCAGCAAAGCCCTGAGACCACCCAGGAGCTGCAGTCCAGTAAGAGGCAGAGGCAGGGGTCCTTGTTGTGATAAGAAAGACAAGCCCTCTCCAAGGAGTGATGGTGCTTTGATAGTGCAGTGAAGTTTGCCTGATAGTTGCTGGATCAAAAGTATGAAAGACCTGCCGGGCACTCACAAAGCTGAGCTCAGGTGGCTATTGGTCAGTGGAAGCTTCAGATATCACTTTTCAGAATGACTGTAACTGATCTAAACATTGTTATCGTGATTTCCCCTCAAGGTCAATGTACATATAGAAGCTGGCTGAAATTAAGTCCTGTTTAATTGTCCTTAAATGGCATCAACAAAGATACCCTGAACGTGTATCTTCAGAGCAGTTCTCTTCTTTCCATTATCTATTTTTCAGTGTTTACGACTGATTCGTCTCTGACTGCAGAGTCTGTTCCTTCATAGGCTCTCATTGAGGAAACAGACAACATAAACACAGGACTTGGGAGCTCCTCTTTTGCTTTGACTCTGAGCTGCAGAACCTTGCTATAAACACACAGACACAGTGTTTGCTTAATTTGAGGAAGTTGGTAAAAGGCCATGTCAAGCAATTTTTCTGATTTAGCTGCAGAGTCAGGATTTCCAGTAGACAAGAGACACCAGATATGATGCATTTATACATTCTCATATTATGTATGTTTTGATGAAACAGGACAGTGGAACTGTGCAGCTGTAGGTTATTTGAAGCTCACTGCTAAAGGCGGCATGTGCGTTGCTTCCATGTTCACAGAGACATGTGTAGCTTATGTGTAGCTGTTAAGCAGGCTTTAATTACCCCATTCAAATTCATAGCACTTTAACAATTGCTTGTAGGGCACCCGAGCTCTTATATAATCAAAGTTTACTTCACACTCCAATGAGGGAACGCAGACTTTGCTGGCATTTCATTCAAGAATTATAAAACTGATGCAGTGGCAAGTGACAGTCGTGAATTGAATGACTTCTTTGATACTCTGCTGCAGGATTCACAGTTTTAAAACCATCAAAGCATAATTGTAAGGTGGTTATAATGGATGATGACAGCTCTGTAATGTACTGGCTTCAGCCTGAATTGAACCACCATGTGAATTAGATTACACAAGGAGTGCTTATCTGTTGAGCTAACTAGATGGCCGCTCTTGAGAGTTTTATTGAGACTTTTTGAATTTATTGCAGTAACATAATTGCATGTGGAAGCAATGAGTAGCGGCAGCACTGGGACAAAGGATTATACGAGTATAAAATGTGACACACAAGGCAGTTCCTTCTCCACTGAGCTTTTGTCCTGCCCTACTTCTCAGGGGTTGTTTAGAGTTTATCATAAAAATGCATAACTGTTATCTAGAAGCAATAACAGAACTAGAGCAGCCCAACCAAAGTGATTTTACAGTGTGACCAATCATAAAAAACACATGGAGGAACACTCCCCAGCTAATTACATAACAAGTCAACAGGTTGGTCACCTGACTTTAAAAGGAGCACTCCAGAGAGACTGAGTTTCTCAGAATTGAAGATGCTGAAAATTATCTATTAAAGAGACTGGGTGAGGAAATAGTCGAGCAATTCCAGAATAATGTTTAAAAGAATGTAAGAGCATCTTCAAATATGGTACATGATATCAGTAAAATAATAATAGAACCTTACGTATGAAACTAAATAACAAGAGCCTGATCCCATAACATTCAAGTATTTAAGAAGGGGCTTGAATTTGAAGAGAGACAAAAGTGTATGAAATATTCCCCCTAATGCCACTAAGGTAAGCAACAGTGTGTGGTGCAGGTTACCGGAGAAGTTGCACAGTGCTGTCCCATTCCTAATTGAATAATTTATGCCCTCACTGCCTTTTGCACTCATTTACTTTTTAGATGATGTCAATTCAGTGTTTTCACATGACGTCATCAACTCAAGCTGGATCATGTTGGAGGCCCTGTCACAACAGAATGGAACAAAGCACACAGGTAAATTGGGTTAAAGTTGCACAAAATGCAATATTTATGTTATTTGTTGCATAAATCAATAGGACTGAGAAAAAAAAACATTTCACATGACTATCAAAAATTAACTCAAATTGGTGTGAAGAGTGCAAACAATTGTTCAAAGAATGTATAACATGCAGCTAGCTAAACTGCATCAGAATTTCCAAGGCAACAATCTGTAATTAATTTCAACTTTTGAGTGTGTTCACAGCATTTCCTGTAGGAAGCCATGTTCTCTGTCCATAACATCTTAAATTACACTTTAGTAAAAGTAAAAATATCATGAAAGAATATAACTTTGATTGAGAGGCAAATCACAGCAATTATTGGAACATAAGTAAAACTCAGTGCCTTTCAGGCGGCTTTTTTAAACTGTCAGAAAGTGAGCCTCTCCCTAAAGAACATCATTCAGTCTCTTCCATCAAAAATACAGCAGCAACATCTATGTTTTCATACCTTTAAGTAGGCCTGGATGATGCTAAAGATGCTAACTCCTCGGGTATCAGCTTATTGGGCACTATTTTTCAAACTATCTTTATTTTTCTTGCTAAATGGGTCCTTCGCTATACGCTTTAGTGTGCTCTGTGCGGCTCTCCACATTTGTTGGTGGATAAGATATCTTGAAATCACATTTTTACCGCGCCCTTCTATCGCCGTCCATTCAATATTTACGTTCGTGTACCTCCAGTGTGGCCGCGCATCCGGGTAACTACCCAAAACGTGACGTCGACACCTGCCGAATGCGCGTTGAGCCGTATCAGCTAACCGCCTGATCCACAGGTGTATGATGTTTGCGTTTTGCTAACATGCTAAAAAGCAAATCTAAAATAATGCGTTCATGTGTCTGTATCTTCAGTCAGGTAAACCTCGAGTGGGGCCTGTGAGTGATGCATTTTTGCAGTTTTCGGACAATTAACTCCCTCACAGTGTCTGCTTGGTGTTAGCTTAGTTTGAAATGTTTGAAAACCTCGTGGAGTTCACTTGAACCGGGGAGGCCGAATGGATTTAATATTTTCACGCTGGAAGTGGGACTTAATATGCAAGATTGGAGGGATGTGATTCAGACTGGTGAGTACACAAAACACAAACTTTGCGCTTTGATAACTGTGAGGTGTTTGGCTGTGAACGAAATGTTTCCCGTTTGATGTCTGGTAGCGTGGTAGTGAAGTTGGTCCCATCACGGTTATATTAGAACTGTGTTGGTTTGGGCCTCTTTTCTCGTTGTGTGTGTCGTTGTGATGTTGAGGAGAAAAATCGCTGTGTGATTTACGCTTTGTAATATGATACCTGACATGTTACTGACTTGAAATCCTATCACGTGACTTTGTTTACTCGCTACTTTTGTATTTACCCTCTTTTTTTATGCTCATTTCTCTCCTAGAAATACTAGATACTGATGTTTTTAATTTAGTAAAGGCCGAATTGCTTTTCTAAAACTTAACTTCGAGGTACTTTGATGAATATCCTTCTACAGCAACATTTCTTGAGTGTTTCTGAGTTTCTTTCCAGCCCCCTTAAGTCTGAGTCAAAACCACAAATGTCAACTTCATGTTGCATTCAACTCAGTGCTGCTGGAAATACCAGGGGACAGACTGATAATGATTGATCATCTAAAAACTACAGTTTTCTATAAAACAAAAAACTGTGTTTATTCTGTCTTTCAGCTAAGGAAATTGTGTAACAGCTCACAAAAACACTGATTGTGGGATTGGAGAAAAAGATATCAAGAGTCAGTCATACTCATCCTGACATCCTGATATTGCTGTTACTAAAGTGTGGAAGAAATCACTCATATGAGAAGTGACTATGCATCATTTGTGGATATCAACAAGTTATTTCCCCATTTTCAAGCAATGGAACAGTCAAGCATAGTCCATCACTCCCCATTGACTGGAATAGAAATATAGAAATACAGACCACAGCAGCGTTAAGTCTTAAGCTCACCCCTGCAATTACATTCTTTGAGGTGTAAAAAATGAAAAGGAAACGGTGTGAACTTCACACTAATGTTGACCTTCCATTAAATGAGACTTAGAGCTTTCTGTCTTACTTAAATGCTAAGACCTCGGCAAGCCCTCTGGGGAATGTATTTTTAACAGCAGCGCGGTGGTTTTAACAACCTCGGTTACAACAACATGCTGCAGACCGGTACAGCAGGGAAACACCCCGGTGCTGGATTAAATGGCCTGCTGAACATCAGTGGGAACAACACAGAGGCGTATTTGCCCTGAGATATTCATTTGCTCTGTGATAATGGAGATTACAGATGAGCTGGGCTGAGAATATGGTGTGAATGGAGCTCTTGTTTCTGGGTTTCGGTTTTGATATTGTTGGAGTTATTTTGGCTGTCGTGCGTTTGCCTCAGAGCTAGGTATGCTGCTACTTTGAGGAGTGAGGTGTAAGGAAAATGCGTACGGTTTAAAATCTGGTGAAATATATATTTTTTTAGTAAGAGGCATCAAATGTGAATTTTACACATTGACATAAAGCTGTAATGCATTCTGAAGTCTGTTGCTTTTATAAAGAAAAGTTCAAGGATTATACTTCTAGTCTGCTACAAGCCACTTCCAGCGATTTTTCTATTTCAGTGTCATGTATTTAAAAACTTCAAAGAATTATTTTTGTGTTATAATATTTTGGAAAAATTAAGAAGAAATTGCAGGTTACTTGAAATTATTCTTCTACTTTTTAAAAAAAAAAAATCATCACCTGATAAATTCCAGATTATCTGACAACAAAATAAAACTGATGAAACATTTTATTTACTATTTTGACTTAGTATATCACGATGGCATAAGCATATGTCTTGTTAGTGCTTTCTTGAAAAATAAGTGCAATTTAAGTACAACTAAAATAAGCTTGGAGGCCTCAGTAAAGTTAACAATAGTTTAAAGTAGAGTCACCACCATCTTTTGATTCACGACCTTGACTTTAGTTCTGACTGTGAGGTGGTGCTCCCAATCTCAATCATTGGATAAAGGCTAAACTCTGCAGATTGGACATTTCTTTGTATTTCTGTTACTTATTTTATATGATTTTCATCCCATTAATCCACCTGTTTGCAGGACTGATGCAAAAAAAACCCAAACAAACAAAAGAACATAAACAAAACAAAACAAAACAAAACAAAACAAAACAAAACAAAACAAAACATTGCAGAGTATGATTGCCTTGCTTGCTCACTTTATTTTTTAGAATTGATTCCTCCACCAACCCTCTTTGTATCAGTTTAAAGAATTTGAGTTTTTATTGGCAAAAACAAAGTTTTCTTTCTTGAAAATAATGAGTTTTTAAAAAGTAAATTAATTTACACAGAATAAATATAAACCTGATTTTTTACTTTCTCTAGATTGAAACAGCTCTTATTATCTCCAAACCAAACCAAATGACAGACTTAACAAAAAAAATCATCAATGTGTCATTTTAAAATGTCTGACTGAAAATTTTGAAGACTTATTTGTAATTATTATTTTTTAGTTAATTTTAAAGCAAGTTTGCAAATTGCTTGACTTTTGCAAGCCACTGACTCTGATCAGCTGAAACATATTGAAAAGTGGTGTCTTCTGTCCAGCAGGTGGCGTGGTTTAACACACCACTGTGATTCTTTCTTTGACACTACATTCAGACCAGGGTATGGTTTGTCATTAGTTTCTGAGCCATTGGGAAAAGTATGTGATATCTCTGTGCAGTCAATTCACTCTGATGGATGTGACTGAACACAGGACTGTACTCAGGGAAGCTCATTAAAGGAATGAGCTTCACAATGTACTGTCTTTTTTAATATGTGTGTGTGCGCATAGTATGTACCCACTGTGGTCTTTTAGGTTGGACAGCGTCAGACCTTTGATCCTTCCTCAGTCTGTTTGGCCTTGGCACAAACATATCTAAGTGGCTCACCAGTGCTGCCAAACAACCACTCCTTGTGTCCTTGGGTACAGCTCATTTACTGTAGACCGGACATTCAGACATGACCTAGCACACTCATTGGCAAAGTTTCGACATTTCCCAAAAATCTTTCATCACTAGATGATTAATAAAGCACTTCACATGGCATTTGATTCAGGTCAGGTGGATATTTACAACATCTTTCCGAGGTACCTCAGCTGTAGATGGATGAAATGAGAAGGAAAAATATGGCCTGTTGGATTTTACAGACTTTAAAATATAAAAAAAAAATCAAGCAAATAAACAAATAAAAATCCTGGGATGTTTTGCAGACTTGTTTATTTGTGCATGCAAAAGCTCCCCCAACGCAACAGGGTCTGTGCATTAACCTGAGAAACAGAGAATGCTTCTTTTAAGTGAATGGGTGCACAAAAACACCATCTGTTCAGACTCCAGCTCCTACGAGTGTCCCCTCTTATCCCCACGGTATAAACATTATGTCACAAGGAAGTAGTGTTTAAAGCTGCTGAGCTACTCCTAACTTCTGACCAAAACAAAACAGTTATGAGATTACGTTTGTGCATGACATAATGCTGACTGATTTTAACATTTAAGCTGCTTCTTCACCTGCATAAAGTTATTAACTCAGTCAACCATTTAACTGAATATACAGTCATTCATTTTATAGGTGGTGAAGTTGCACCCTCTTGGTAAATAAATCATTAAAGTCTTCTAATAGTCTTTGTCAACACTGAGAATATTATTCATGAATTTTATTGTAGAATAACACACACACCCACTTTCTAAACAGGAACCCTGATAATCATGATTGATTTCATTCTAACACAGCTGCTATTTTAGATCTTGTGACGCCACATTTTTCTGTGTCTGTATTTATTTATTTTAATCTGATAATAATTCTATTTATGAATCTCTTTCTCCTTTCTCCCCTTTTTGGCATTGAGGTGATTACACAAGCTCAATAAGATACTTTTACATGATGTTCTTTGAGGTGGAAGAAAAAAATGAAAATGGATACATCAAGATTTTTTGTTTGGCAATATCAAAATCAGGATTCTTTGTCAAAAAATATCATTTTTATTTTAAGTTCAAATTCTTCATTTCAGTCTGTGTTTATAAACTTGATTAGGAAAAAGTTACCACTTTTCTTCAGCAGAGGGTGAAATGTTTCTGTCTGACTCGTGATGTGCATTTTATGGACAAATATGGCTCCTGGTATAGTCTGTAGATAGGGATGGGTACCTTTCACATTTGTAATGATACAGTACCGGATGCCCCGGTTCCTGGCAATCGGTATCGGTACTCAGCGGTACCAATTTTTCAGTACTTCTGTGTGTTTATAAGGGCTGAATGATTTTGGAAAATAATCTAATTGCGATTTTTTTAGACCAAGATTGCAATTGCGATTTAGCATACAATTTTTTGGGGGGGACCTTTATCTTCTGCATTGTTCACTTAACACAAGTTTTAAGTCATTTTATAGTATGACTAACCAACAAAAGATACTGTTAGCATTTAAACAAGTCTTTTTTGCATTTCTAAATTGAAAAAGAAAAAGGAACACTTAAATTTTACTGACCTCCAGTTGTCAGTAAGAGTAACAAACCATACAGAAAAAAGTGGCCAAGGGGCTCTACGATCTACTGGATGGATCTTTGTAGCCCACAGGGGTTTTTTGCCAGAAAAAAACAACAGCATTTTGACTTTTGCTGGTTTTAAGGGAGAACAAGTTCAAGTTTCTATATTCCCTTCAGGTCTGTGTACATGAAACGTTTTTTTTTCTAATTGCAGCCTTTGCGATTTGAAAATTGCATTCTATTACATTGCAATGTCGGTTTAAAATCGATTAATTGTTCAGCCCTAGTGTTTATGTGGTAATAATTGATTTGTCCAGTAATAAAATCTCAGAGTTTTTAATTTGACATATTTAGTCTTCAATAGATAACCTTACAATGCTGTGTTCATGTCCAGCGTGGAAAATTGCCTACTCTTACACTTACTCACAATCACAAGGATGTATTTAGGTACCTAAACATCGTACCTTTTGATTTTAAGTGGATCCGTACTCGGTACTACAGATGGAATTCGGTCAGTACCAATAAAAATACCTAACTCAGTACCCATCCCTATCTGAACATTAGACATTATCCTAGACATTATCATCATCATTGTTATTTAACTTTTTCCACGTGGTCTGGTGTTAAAAAAACAAACTTAAAATTGCAAAAATCGTAAATATTGTAGGATTGCAATTTAAATCAAATCGGCACCCCAAAAAATCGTAATTTAATTGAATTGCATGAATAGCATATTGTCCCATTCCTCATGTTTTTGTCTTGATGCAGACCTTGCTCTCCCTCTTTCTATCCCTTTCTCCTTTCCTCTGTCTCTCATCTTCTCTCTCTGACTTCTCTATTAGCCTTACAGTTAAACACAGAGCTTCCAGTTAGCTGATTTATCGTAGATAGACTGTAATTTGTAATGAAATTCAAAGGGAAAGGATCATATTGATTACTTAATAAATCCAATTGTTACAAAATCAGAGTGAGACATTGTCAGAGAAGCCTTCATGATTTTTCGAGCAACATTGTCTCCGAGATGCTCCTCTATGGACATCAGTAATCAATATAGCTTTGCCTGGGTTTGCCTTGGGTCAGGGGTATTATTTTTAAATCAGAATAAATAAGGATGACTAAAGACACAGATATGTTTTAATAGTTTGATTTGAGAGCGAGGTTCTTGGTGTTGTAGCGCAAACTCTAGAGGGCCCTGTAGTCAGAGGTGAGAGCGCTGCTGTGTCTGTGTGGCGTGACTTGGCAGAACACAGCTGTCAAGAGGTGTGGAAAAGCCTCTCTGCTGCTCTCAGCTGTAAAAACAGTCAGCAAGGAGCTCCCCAACACACACACACACACACACATGCACACGCACACACAGTGAATAAGTCCTAATCTTGTCACAGATTACTATATTAACACTCTTTTTGGAATCAGATTAGAGAAAGTAGCCCAAATAAAGGAGCAGTCCGTCTGTTTTGTACCCAAATGGGATCAGTGATGCATCATCCTGCTGTTGTAAACACCCAAACAGTTCACCAGTAGCTGATTAGATTCAGTATTGTGAAGATGAGACTTTGCCTCAGCACTGAGTGTTCCAGCCATTTGGACTGTGTGATAATCTTCAGGTCATCTTCTTATCAAAACCAGGTCAGGAGTCTCAGTGACGGCATGATACCACAGGTAAAAAGTAAATCCTGGAGAGTTGATTGAAGGAATCCAGCTGACATTCAATGTAAGTGCAAAGATATGGTAAAATCTCCCACCAATGGTAGAGGCTTCCTGACATAAAGAGGGTATGAAAGGGAGACGTTTATTTCCACGCACAGATCGGCCTTCAATTAAAAAAAAAATCCAGTTCAGGTCTCAGCTCATGTACGCATGTTTAAATAATTCATCTTATTACATTAGGATCTAAAAGTCAAATATCATGGATAAATACAGTATGTTTTAAAAGAAGGATGTGTTAGTCAAATCTTTTAAACTCAGCTGGAATTCAATTTCCTTTCAGACGTGGTTTTTCTGACTCTCTTTAAAGCCACTTCTCAGGCTGTTAAAACACACAGCTTTATTTCTCATCACCTCTGCTGCTATGGTGTTGATCTACAGCCTAGAGAAGTTCCTCATGCATCCTCTGTGACATAAACTCTGTTGGTCGGGCTAACTGAACTGTGCAGGGCGTGTTACTGAAATGACAATTGTTTTCAGCCGCCACTTTGATCAACACTTGATCATGCATACGCTGTGACCGCCCCAGATATGCACGTTTCATAGGTCACGTGAACCCTGTTTCAAATTAATTCTGGCACCATTTTTATACACCAAAATGATAAATGAGGGCTAGTAACTTTTCTGTTATACTTTTTGTATAAAAGGCTGCAGAAACTGTGAATGAGAATATAAACTCAAATATTCATGTCTGTTGTGAATGAATTGAAAAAAGGGGTCCACATAAACCACATAAAGAACCAACCTCTACCTGAAGCTGGGGTTCATTCCTGTTTAACGAAAGTTGTACATGTAATCCTGTGTGAAGCCAGACACAGGTTTGTTTATGTCCTTAAGCCCACATCGCGTGCCAGACAGGAGTCACCGATGTCAACACTGATCTCAAAGCACAGAATTCCCTTTCATAGAGACATTAGTCATGACTGTTTACTTTTGGCACTGTCATTACTTTGTGTCTAAGTCATCAGTCAGCTTATTAAGTAAGCTCTGAAATCTCCAGAAGAATAACACTGAGGAATCTCAGGGCTGTTTGTAAATGTGTGTGTCTCTGCTTGGCCTCACATTATTTAGATACGGGCCTCACCCCAACTGACAGCTTTCATTCAGCTAATGCTGCTTTTATTGTGGAACTCTTTGGCTGTCACCGCTGAAGGCATGTCTGTGTTCAGGTGATAAAAAGGTTTAATCTACTTAACTGACATGCAAACTTCATGTCGGATTTTTAGAATTCTCCAAAATGTGCACACCTATAATTTTACTGGACGCTTATTCTTCTGTAACTCATAAAGATAAAAACAAGTAACAACTGACACATTAAGTACATCTTTGCATGTTAAGAAGGTGTGTTTAAAGCTCTCACTCTTTGCCAAAATCATAATGAGAAGGTGTTAGTACATTTAACTTTTATCTCTGGTTGCTTGGCAGCATCAAACTGTGTATGTATACAAACCTGGTCAAAAACAGTAATAAAACAGCTCATAGCGCTAACACAGCAATGATTTAAGTTTCCAAAGAGCAGTTAGACCATCAGCAGTGTTGGGGTACAATTACAGGCAGCATATTTATGGAAGGAAAATAGAACAACCTGCTTTGTACAGCAGGCATTCTGCATTTACACAAAGTGCAAATTTCATCTGACTCAGTGATTAACCCTCCAACAATGTTGGACTGACATGGACAGTTTTTGAGCTGTGGGTGATACACTTGCTAGTCACTGCCCCACTTCAGAAAAAATCAAAACCGTCTGTTTAAGCGAGCTGAAGGATTAAAAAACATGAGCTTATTCTTGTGTAGAAAACAATAATCAGTCAAAGAATATCATCTCTGTTTTTTTCGTGGTTAGTTTCTCTTGTATTGTGCTTATAGAATTACTGTGTAGATGCTACAACAGAGGTAACCGTGTACTCGCTGGTGGACTACCTGTTGTTGGATGATAGCTGCTAAACACACCACTCATTTTCATAGCTCTTATTACCCAGCACTCACTGTTCTGCTCTTCTCTTTCAGCAAAATAACACTCTCCTCCATTATAACTGAATAGCCTGCTTACAGAGAAAAGCCACTGAGGATTTAAACAAATGTTTTTCTGAGGTTGACCTTATGTGTCATGATGAGTCATGCAGTGTTTATGTCCTCCTGAATGGATATGATAACCTCCTACACTCAGGGAGTGCTTGCTAGCTGTTTGCCACTGTAATCCTGTAACAGAAGAATATCTCCTCCTTTATTTTAGACTTGCCTTGAAGGTATTCAGCTCTGCGTCATATTGTTCACTTTCTTTAAAAGAGATATAAATCAAAAAACATGCCTGACATACTTAGAACTTCACACAATGACTAGTACAGATTTTGCAGGATGATGTAAAGTGAAAAACTCATCGACTCTGGTTACATAGTTTGCACCTGTGCTTTGGGGAATTTCAGATATTTGAGTTGTCAAACTCTCAAGTGCTCCTGAAACTTAGTAGACTGTGGCAATTGTTGGCTGTCCTCAGTCATTCACAGTACAGCCTCTTTTTACTGCAAGAATCAAATGCTTTTCATGATAACATGTTCAGTCTGTGTTGAACCTTTTATGCTAATCTAACCTGGATTGATTAATCTTTGAGAGTGTGTTAGCTCAAAGGTTTGTTCAACTTAGAGAGCAGACAAGATGCCAGTCTCCCATGTCTCTAGAGTTACAATGGTATTGTGTCATGACCCTGACGCCTGGCTATTTCTGTGCCCTTTTACCTCACCGTTGCTTGTTGTTTTCTTGGTAGTGGTTGTTTGATGCTGGATGCAGATCAGATTACAAAGGCTTTGTTTTGGTCTCGCTCCACAGGCAGGCTTGGTATGACATGAGGTCAATAGACGGGAAGCGCTTTCATCGTGACTGACTCTTTGACTCTGGTCCTCCATTGTGTTTACGAGCCAAGTTCACACTTCTTGATGGAGTTCCCAGATCACTATCATGAGTGTAAAGCACTGTGTCATTTTGAAAGACATTGTCAGGTGACATTTTTGGCTTCTTGTTGCTGAATATGGACTGAATTACTAACGTAATAAAAGATCAGCAATGACATAATCTGAGCAGACATTCATGGTGAAGGTTCAGGTTTCTCTCAGTCACTCCTCTTCTCTGTTACTTGGTGAGGAACATTGCAGGAGCTAGGGATGGGTACTTTTATAGGTACCGACTGAATTCTGACTGTAGTACAATGTATCTATTCACGTAAAATCAAAAGGCACCATGTTAAGGTTCCTAAATGCATCATTGTCACTATGAGAGAGTGGAAGAGTAGGCAGTTTTCCATAAAGGACATGAAGGTAGCGCTGGAAGGTTTTATTATTATTATTATTTTATAATTGTATTATATATTACCATTACCGACATCGAATGCCCGGTACTGGACATTGGCACCGTTTCAATGTGGAAGGTACCATTCCCTAGAAGGAGCCACTTTTTTTTTCAACAAAGTTGTCAATCATGATGTTAAACTTGTCTTTCTATCACCAAATAACCAATTAAAACTAGAACTTACAGAACTCTTGCACATAAACCAGCACAATGAGACACCATTTTGAGAAAAAAATATTTAGAATAGAACAGTCTTTATTGTTATTATACACGTACAACGGGATTGAAAGTGCAGTCTCTTAAGGTGTATACTTTTAGATAAGAACATTAAAAACACAGTACAAACATAAAAAACGCAATAAGAACATTAAAAACGCAGGCAGGAAAAAAATAAAAATACAAATGAAAAACATACGACATACACACCAGCTTGGCTTGTATCTTAGTTTTCTAATTTGACTCATGATATATTATGATAGAGGAAGTGAGCTTTAAGGCCTGCTCTGCTACTTGTCACCAGGGAGAACTGTAGAGATATTGGCTTCACTTTTACTTGTGCTGGCCATGTCTTGAGATCATCTATAGTTTAAATAATTACTTACAAACATCCTAGTTAATTGATAGAAACAACAGTTACACAACTGACGGTTGGCTCCTATTTTATTACAACTGAAATGGTGCAAAACCTATATATTGCAATAAAAAATGACATGGAAACACCAAAAATTTTTTAACCTCTCAAATTTTGCTCAACAGTTTTTATTCTCTCTTGAGGTGGTTTTAAAGTTATTGCAAAAGTGCAATGGAAACACCTTATTTTTGCAAAAAAAGGTTAGGTTGTCATAACAACGCACCTCCCTCACCTCCTTGTACGTGTCCATGTCCACACATATGGACTCTGGCATTCATATTGTAACAGCTCTGCTGTTACTTCTGTGTTCAGTGCAGATGTTGGTGTTTCTGAGTGTCAGTGGAGGCATCAGGATGGCTGTGACTGGGTCAGAGAGTCAGCAGGAGAGAGGGGTGGAGGTGTGTGTGAGTGGGAGAGCTGGCGAGCTGTAGATGATGCTTTTCATTCAGTGTTTAGTCCCTGTTTGAGTTGAGTTGGTGTGGTCACGGCCGACAGTTTGACCCATGAATAAAAACACTAATGTTCATGAATCAGCATCATCATGAGTGCAGTGTCCGGACGAACATCATGTATTATTACAAGTTTTTCTTTATTTTAGTCGTAATGGAAACACCTGCAAGGCGTAATTGTTCTCAATTCAAACTTCAGAAAAATCACTTTTATTTTGCAGAAAGGTGTAATAGAAACACAGCTATTGAATTGCACTGTTTAAGAGAAACCAAGGCTATTGTTGATTCCACAAAGGATTTTAACTTTGCTCTCTTGCATGACAGTCCCATGTTTAACCCAAACAGAAGCCCCCCCTGAGAGTCACAGAGCCACAGAAACAGCTGTGGTATTCAAGGAACTGGGATATAATGAGCTGTCTGAAGATGTTACAATAGAACTGCGTCACAAATAAGGATATCCTCTCTTCCTCCATAGCCTGTTAGGATGCTCTTATTTTCCATGTCACAGTCTGGCTTAAGGTGACAGACAGAACATAGATCCCTAAAGAGCTCAGAGCTTGAAATAGAAATGACAATTCTCTCTGCTCCTTTGACCTCATTTTAACCCACCTTCTCTCCTTAGAGCAGAAAAACGCCGGCTGTAGTAAAAAACAAAACAAAACAAAACAAAACAGAGCATCTGTCTTCAAATTATCCCACGGCCAGGATTCTGAGAAAGAATCTTATGAATAGTGTCTCTGAACATGAATTATCCTGTTTGGTGATTCATAGTGTCGTCCTGTCTTTTTTTTTTTTTCCCTGCACTTTTGATAAATTTGTGTTGGTCAGACATTGTATATAAAACTTTTTAGGTTTTAGAAACTTGGTCATACACTGCTAATATTAGTTGGTTAGCCTCTGTAGCACGCTAACTTGCAAATAAGCTTGCGAGGCAACACCTTATGTTGATCCACAAGATCACTGTGTGTATTATAATGTTTTTCATACATAAGGCATGATTATTTCAAAGAAGCTTTTTCAGGTTTTGGTTGGCTAACTGCTGTGTACTGGGCTAGCTAGCTAGCTTCAAGCTTGCAACAGTCACATTGGCTATGCAAACAAAATAGCTCAGCCTCTTAATTACCGTCACATAGTTATCACTTCTTTGTTTGGCATTTGATGTGTCACATTGAGGATAAGAGGTCTGAAAAAAAAAACTATTTCTTTTTTTCTTATATTTATGTTTATATAGCATAAAGTTTGGGCTAAACCTTTCCTAGACTCTATTGTTATGCAAAGAAACAGTTTAGTCTACCAAGAGATCACAGTGTATGTCTGAGAGGATTCCGGTTTAGGGAACTTGCTGTCACACTGTTCAACATTGTGGGAGTAATTGATGAGACTCTGTGTCTGAGATGCTATCTGCAAACAAGAAGCTACTCAGCCACGCTAACTATCCAAACAAGCTAGCTTCCCTGCCTTGGTTAATGAGGTTTTTGCCAACACCCTGCAAAATATAATGTTAGTTTTAGAGTAATGTAGTGCTGGACAGTCACAGCAGATTTTTGACTCTACAGATTAGGGTGAGCCACTGAAGTTAAAATGCTGCTTACATTTACCACCCAAATGTCCTACCAGGCCTTTGACTTGTGTTTAATGGCTTATAAAAACTAAATCTGTCATCATAATGCGGCCGAAACAAGACTCCTTGAAGAGCACTGAGGAAACTGATCAAGCTTCATTCTTGTGTTTTGACAAGATCAGAAGAGACTTGACAAGTGTATTTACACTGGTTGTTTTCATGCTTGCCAGATTCTTGGTGCATCATGCATGCATCATGCAAGGAACTGACTTGTTTTTAATAACTCATGTTCTCCAGTCATAATCAGGAATGTTTACATAGACATCTGATCTTCGTTTCTTTATCTGATGTTACTGGTTGAGGACTGATTCATGAGCTAGGGTGGAGCATTACTGGCATGGGCAAGTTGGATGATTGTGTAAGATTTTCCTTGCAAGATAATTCTGAGGCCGCACTGTCCAGGCAGCTCAATAACTTGACCAAGTTCAGTGCCTAGGCTGTGCCTGAAGCTAAACAAAAAAAACAACAACTTCTATTATAATTTGAAAAGAAAAAAAAAGGATCTGAAGTACTGAAGTAGTTAAGAGTTTCTAACTGCATGGAGAAATGTGTTTACAGGCAGACAATCACTGCTGGTGGCTTTGAACACCATGCATGTGCCTTTAATCTCTCCCTAAACCTGGGAAGATTACAAGACGAGGGATCACATTTCAAGTACAGTTTACATTCTTCTCATTGTAGACATACCACACACCACGCCACATACACACCACGCTGGAGAGTGAAAACATCGACAGTTCTGAGAGAATTATTTTCTGTGGAAGCAAAGTCATGAGGGTCTCGAACATGAATTATGTGCAGGTATAGAAAAGTCACTCATTTTATGATTTATTCCTTGTTCCTGTTGTGTGTTTTTATTCTGATTAACATCTTGATTGTCAGGTCAAGGTTCTGCTAGGACCACTGTCTGTGTGTCATTTACAACCCCTCAATTTCAGATGGAGAATATTTTATAAGAGCAGGAATAAATCCAGATAATTCTTTTCAAAATGTGAGCTCTTTGTTTGCCTGAGCCTGTTAGATAAATTCATGCTTAAAGTAGCTAGAACATCAGGGCCAAATACATTCATTTAAATGAAATTAAATAATAATAATACATTTTATTTAAAAGCACTTTACAAAATAGAAAATAAAAACACGCTGCATTAAAATCACAATTAAAATAAAAAAAAAAACTAGGGATGCACGATATTGGATTTTTGCCGATATCCGATATGCCGATATATCGAAACCCCTTTTGGTCGATACCCATACAGATAATCACAAGTTTGTTGTTTTTTTCACTGTAAAGAAAGCTAAGTCTATCATGTACTGGAATTTATATGTTACTCTAATTGTGACGGTCTTATTTTTTTAAGAAACACATAAAACAAGACAAAAAACATTTGATTTTACCATAAATAAGAAATGTATTTATTTTTTCAAACTCAAGACATTCAGTATTGAAATACAGAAAAATAATTTCTGTAGATCACATGAACTTTAAATGTACAATGCATTTTTAAACATAACCAAGTTGCATTTGATTATTTTATAGCTACTGTAACAACCTGGTGACAGACACAGAGCTCTGCAGTGCAAATAAATGAAGTGCTACATTTTATTTAAGGAGCTTATTTTTCAGATGGAAAATAATAATAATCCTAACTGAATAGCACCTTATCGGCTGTGCATATCGGCAGAAATTCTCCTTTCTGCTGATACCGATAAACATGTTTGTAAGCTTTTATCAGCCGATACCGTGCCGATAATATCGTGCATCCCTAAAAAAACCCCAACATATTAAAGAGACACAGTTACAAGAGGGTAGAAAGTTAAAGGGAATAGTAAGTTACTTTGCTGAGTAACTAATTGCCCTCACAATGAGATAAATGAGTTACTAATTCAATTACTTTTTGGGAGAAGAAAATTGTAACTGTAACTGATTACTATTTTAAAGTAAAATGACCAACACTGATTACAGATACAAGTCATCAGCTACCTGACAGTCAAAGTCATGCAAAAAATAAACTAGGCATCAGAGGACACTTTAAGAAATAATAACTGACATTTTTTATGAAATGATAGAAAATAATTCAATAGATCCCCAGTACTAGAAGTTTAGCACAGTTACGGGATTTTTTTTTTTTTTTTTTACATAAAACACACTCTGTTCTTTATTTCCTGCCTTATTTCTCTCTTTTATTTGTGCTGGGAATCTCTCTTGTTAACATTTGTTGAATCAGTTTCAAACAGACTTAGCTGAAAGCTTCAGTGTGCACGGGCTGCTGCTTTTACAATGAAGCTTTCTTTATTTGAGCAACTAAATGGAAACATTTATCACCACAATAGTTGTAATTAAGGAAAGGTTTTGTTTTTTGAAGTGGGGTTGTATTAGGTACTTGTCAATCAGAAGCATATTACCCATAGGCAACGATGGTCAGCTTCCCATGCTGTTGTCACTGTAAAACATGTTTTAGTTTGGTTGTATTTTTATGGTCTCTCACCAAGCCTCAAAACCTGAACAGTAGATCAGTGCATGGGTAAAATGGCTTTCTCTGCAGCAATGTGGAGCCTACCTTCTGTGCCAATACTCAGGCTGATTTCTCTGGGCCTGGCTGACTTGGATTTACTCATAAAATCTCTTTAAAAATCCAGACTATCCCTTTAAGAAAAATATGTGACAAATATAAACATATGTTGGCTTCGCATGTAGACAATTAATTATTTTTTTAATGTTTTCTACTCCATTTTCAGAGGAGTTTTTTCCCCACATTTCTCGAATGAACTCAAGTTTATTGAGACTTTGCAAGTGCTGGACTATGGGCTGTTACAGTAATCTCAACCCACATTGCTAGATTAGAAAGCACTGAGTTAAATGACTGTTGGCTGTTTTCCATTGAAGCAAAATGTCATCCTGTCATTCTGCCGTGGCATTTTTATTGTACAGGAAACCTGACACCATAGCTTCAGCTACAATAACAAATCAGAGATTTTAAAACTTTGTTTATAGGATGTTTACTTCCCGAGACAGATTGCCACTAAAACAATAATTTTTTCCTCAATCATAGCGTCATAGCTTATTGCATTGTGAGAATAACAGCTCTGCCTTTTTACCTACTTACAGCAGTAAAAAAATCTTCCATTGTGCCATTTAAATCCTGCTAGCTACCAGTAAAGTTGAAATCAGGTGGCACACCATGCATAAACCAATGTGAAGGTTGTTTTAGAAAAGTGGTGACAGTTTGTGGTGTGATAAAGTATACTGTGTCACATCATGTGTCAGTGATATAATACCTTAAGTAATTCTTGCTGAGAAAATTTTATGATATTTGAGCACAGCGGTCACTGTGAAAACAAAATTCAACCTCATAAAAACATAAAACTTCTTTTATATGAACACATCATTGCTGAATGTGCTAAATTGCTCAAACACACCTCGAACTTTTTTTGTTTACACGCAGTGACGCAAACTACGATTACCCCAATTCACGGAAGGTAACTTCAGCATCTATATTTAAACACCAATTACAAGAATAGATTGTAAAATACTAATAAAGAGGATGGGGAAATGATGCTGTCGAAAAGTGGGTCATCTTTGGGAATCTGTTAGACTTTGTACTGACATTACTTACGAAACACTGGATTTAGATTGTTTGTCCAATTGCTTCATGGTGATTGTTGTTGATGTAACACTTTTCACTTTGAATTCAAAATTAAGTTTGAACCTATAAATAATCCTATCATTGTTTCCACAGTTGATTTTTTGTGGGATTTTGAACAGGATGATGTTACACCTTTAGTAAAAACTTACAGTGTAGACATGTTGGCTCATCTGTTTGGATGTATCACAAACTGATTAGGGTACATGAACCTGGGATCAAAAATACTTGCCTTACTTCATGTCACCCAGCCAGGTGACATTCAGATTACAGAGCTATAGCCTCTCACTTGCTGGTGAAATTAAATGATCAATCAAGTGTTGTTACTATTACGGTTATACAGTGCTCCTTATACTCCGATGCGCCTTATATATAACAGTATATATATATATATATATATATATATATATATATATATATATATATATATATATATATATATATATATATATATATACTGTTATATATAAGGCGCATTGGATTATAAAGAGCAGTGTCGGCTTTTGACAAAACTGAAGGCTTTTAGGTGCACCTTGTAGTGCGGAAAATACGGTACTATCAGTCTTTCCAGCAATTTGAAGAGCAAGATAGAGTTGATGTTGAGTAAGTAGAAGAGGTTGTTGGCTTCAATCCCATCCAGTAATCTCTTTTGACACTTTTATTAAGATTTTAATTTATATGGTCAATATCCGCTGAAATGCTAGTAAACCTTAAAAATTTGTCAAGGGTGGAAATCACTGGATGAATATGGATGATATAAGATATTACAATATGGAATGATATAAAGTTTTACTGTGCAATGCAAAAAGATACAGCATGGCACATGCATACTACATGATATAATACAATGAAGTACGACTTGATACATCAGGGTGCGACATAGGGAAGGGTACCGATTTAGGTTTACAGGTACCAACCAAATACTGTCTGTGGTACCAAGTATCTATTCACATTAAATCAAACGGTACCATTATTTAGAACCTGAACACATCCTTATGACTGTGAGGGAGTGGAATTGTTGGCGATTTTTCAAGCTGTGAACAGAGCACTGGTTCAGCTCTGTGGTAGGGCTTTTCAGATCAGAGATACGTGGACTGAAGCCCGGGGTTGTTAACCTTCTTGGGATGGCAGCAGCAGGCTAGTTTGTGTGTATCCAAACCGTCATAAAAGATCCATTACGGCTGTCAGCATGTGTGCAATCACACTTTTTGAAAGATGGTACGAGGAGCTGGAACGAATAGCCATGGCATGGAGCGGCCACACGCCGCTCCATACACAGACTCATCAAACTTGCTGTAAACATTCTCCATCTCAAGACAGTACGAATAAACTCACAGCAGGCTTGAGGCATTGAGCTGAGCCCAGGTCCAGCTGGGAGAACGGATCCAGAAGAGGACTGGAAGCGTGTGGTTTGGAAATAAATATCATTAAACATAGCTGTCAGATTGCATTTGAGTCTGCTGAGCACGCCGCCATCCAGAAAAGCTTGGCTGTCCTCCACACGAGCGCTGGTTTTCTCTCTTGAACACACACACACACACACACACACACACACACACACACACACACACACACACACACACACACACACACACACACACACACACACACACACACACACACACTAGCTTAAACCAGCACTCACAAAGAAACAGATACACACACGTGCACATGCAAACACACTGAGACCACCTGGGAGATGTGTTTATGGAATCCAAGAAACAGACAGTACTTTTATTTCACTTTAAGCACAAAGATCCAAACTGGCGCATTTGTTTATGTCCAAAACATAGTTCTGTGGAATTATAAAGGATTATGAATTTATGCATGGAACACAGACAAAAATCTGCTCTTACATTTAAGCACAAATACATAATGGAGTCGGGTTACTAGTCTGCAGTTCAATGCACAAAAATGAATTTGACATTCACTCTGCCTTGTGGTGTTTTCTAGGGATGGGTTAGGTTAAATTAGGAAAGACATCCCTGGTAACAAAAGCAACAAATATAGAAGATGGCAACCAAACCCTAAAAATAAATGAGAAGATAAGGATTATAATTATCCGAGAACCACAGTCCATTAAATCTTCCTGACAGGGCGGCATTTGCCCTCTGATTGACTCCTATCTGAGGAGGTGTAAATAAGGTGTGTGCTGCTAAAGCTGTGTTGGTTTCGTGCAAAGCCAACCTTTTACAAGCACTCACCTTAAGGGAGTTCCTCCTCCCATTTGCACGCAGAGCCTTTTGTTGTCTGCGATGTCAGAGGGTGAAAAAAAGAGCTGTCGTCTTTTCTCTCATTTCAAAATAACCCAAACAGGTCCCTGTAGATGTAGTAACAGAGATATTATCTCAGCATACTTCACCTGAAGGGGATCCCATCATGCTGACTTTTTTTCTTCTCCTGCCTGCATGATTGAGGCCTGGAGGCTCCAAGGCAGCAAAACAAGTTGTGCATGGTTAGGGCAGGCTAAGCCCTGCTGACACCTTTTTTCAACAGGTTGCTGTAAATAGTCTATTTTTCTGCGACACATGCAAAGTGCACATTAAATGGATAAAAAAAGCATGTAAGTTATTTTTCAGGGGGTCTAAGTTGAGTAGCTGAGTAGTTTGTGTTCAAAGCTGCAGAAACTTCAGATACTTTGTGATTATAATGTTGATTTCATCAGAGCTGCCATCAAGATCCCACATGTTGATTTAGGATTTCCAGCACAGGGCAGAAGAGCATGACCTCGCTCAAAAACAGGGACTTTCTTGCGGGAGACCAAGCAGACAAAATAATTTATAACAAGGACAAAATCCTCCCTCTCCCTTTAACAGCTTTCAGTCTACTGTGAAAGATTTAAACCCTGCCATGTCTTCACTGCCATCAAAGCTAACCAGAAAATGCAAATTATACGCACCCAACAGCCGGTGTTGAATGAATTGTAGCAGTTTCCCTTGGATAGCTTGAAGTTTTTCCATCCAAGCTGGCAGGGATGCATGCAAATTAAAGCTTTAGTGTGCGGGGCGAAATCTTTTGGTGAATTACTTGTGGAGGATTTTCTGAAAAGTTATTTTTTTTCCACACAAGTTTTTCGTTTTGCTGCAGAGCACGTGGAGTCCTGGAGACAGCGGGTTTCGGTGACAGATGCCCGTTGCGATACAAAATAGTGTAATTGAAGACAGATTATGTTGAATTTTAAATATTGGAGTAAGGAGGTTGCAGATTAAATAAATAAAACTCCACAGGTCGTTTCAGTTCCCAGCCATTATGCAGAATGTCATAATGTTTACACTGCCTGCCTCACATGTTTTCCTCTGGGTAGCTTGAGAGTCAGTTTGAATATAACCAGCTTTGTATTAGTCGCCGTGACCAGAGGAAAGATTGAGGAGAAAAATTGTGTAGCTCTTTCAGGAACTTCTACAATACTTTGCCTTGCTCCAGCAGCATCAACATTCGAGTGGTAACTTTCTAATCAGGACAGTAAAGAGATGAAACGGAAGAGCCATTCATGTGTTCAACAATACAGGGTGTGGAGCAGACTCGTGACAGAGATGTGCAGTTTAATTTGGATAAACATTCATAAATGTATAACACCCTCTTTCAGTTTACACAAAGCGCTGACTCAGTGTAAAGATCAGCTTGTTTACCTGAGCTCTGCTGTGATAATATTGAGACTGTGCGATGAAGACAGATGAGGATGTGCAGCACAGGGCAAACAACGTATATTCTGTCGTCTTGATCATTGCATGGAACCACAACAGCGCAGCAAAGGAGTAACACTCATAAAATACTCTTCTCACCAAGATCTTGCATTGATGATGGTAGAGTCTGACCGCTGTCAGTCAACAATCAGCGAGGCTAACTGTAAAAAAAAGGCCTCAATCTGCTAGGGAGCATAAAGATTGGACCCTGGAGCAATGGAAGAAGGTCATGTGGTCTGATGGGTCCAGATTTACCCTGTTCCAGAGTGATGGGCCATCAGGGTAAGAAGAGAGGCAGATGAAGTGATCACCGATCATGCCTTGTGCCTACTGTCCAAGCCTGTGGGGGCAGTGCTATGATCTGGGGTTGGTGCACTTGGTCAGGTCTAGGTTCAGCAACAGTCTGTGCTCAAAGAATGAGGTCAGCTGACTACCTTAATATACTGAATGACCAGGTTATTCCATCAATGAATTTTTTTCTTCCCTGATGGCCCGGTCATATTACAAGATGACAATGCCAGGATTCATTGGGCTCAAATTGTAAAAGAGTGGTTCAGGGAGCATGTGACATCATTTTCACACACTGATTGGCCCCCACAGAGTCCAGACCTTAACCCCATTGAGAATCTTTGAGATGTGCGGGAGAAGGCTCTACACAGCGGTCAGACTCTACCATCATCAGTGAAAGATCTTGGTGAAAAATGAATGCAACACTGGATGGAAATAAATCTTTTGACATTATAGAAGCTTATCCAAACAATGCCACAGTGAGTGCGAAGTGCAATCAAAGCTAAAGGCAGTCCAACACAATATTAGAGTGTGTCACCTTTTTTTCTCTTTGGCCGGGCAGTGTATGATTGGCTAATCCCGACTTCTTCTTTTGTTGTTATTATAAATGCCTTTTTTGGACGTCTTCTTTTTGAATTCATAAATAATAATGTCAGCAGATTAAAGTTTTGGCACCCTGTTTGGATACCCTTTCTTTTAAAAAATAATATCATGCAGAAAATTAAAGCGTTTTTGAATTCTTTTTATCAGAAGTTAAACTAGATGTGTTAAGTGAAGATAATGATCCAAGTTTTGGGGCAACACCCTGGTGGTTACCCCCCCCCTTTACAAAAGTCAGAACCCACCCCAGTTTGTCTGCATCAAAAGTCTGTTCTCTGGCTGATACAAGAGAGACGTAGTACAAACGTATTACAACATTACCCTCAGCATCTGTAATGATTAACCTGTGCTGTAATCAAGTCATCACACATTTCATTTTATGTGTTTCTGGAACACTGAGTCTCTAAACTGTGAGATTGGAACAGATGATAAATGCTGAGCAGCTGCTGGATAAACCCTGTGTCTGACATTTATAAGACATGTGGTTTTTATTTTCCTGGCTTTAAAATGAATACGTAACTTTGACTCTGTGAAGAAATCGTGCTGCAATTAAAACGTGAGATGAAGTTAAATTTTACTTAGGTTTTATAATGATTTTTCCCAACTTTAACTTAAGATAAACGAAGAGTTTATTGTAGTTTTGACCAGAGATTTCAAAATAAGAACTATGGAGTTGAGCCACCTCTAAAGTCATTGTAATGCCTGTTGTTCTTAGACAGATCAGAGGCCTTTTCTCTAACATAGTGTCACAAGGTTTTGTAGCCCTGCTGCTTGTCTGTAACATCTAACAAGACTCTGTCCGTCTTCCACACAGAGCAGAAAACCTTTTCAGGGAATGAATTAAGATAGAATCAACACAATTTTTAAGACTCTTGCTGTAATAAAGTTAAATCCCAGTCCAGAGTAAAAACCGTTACCCTGTTAGCAAGAGGAGCCACAGTACATGTCTATGTCAGCCCCACCCTCAGAGCTGCAGCCTTGGCAGTGTTTACACTATTCTCCCTTTTTGTCTAAACATCAGAGAGGAGTTAAGTAGAGTGCTCACACAGATGGTCTGCATGAAGCACACATCTGAACCTTTACACCAAAACCAGTCTTAAAAATGAGTAGCAGCATGACCCGGGACTAGTGATGAAGATGTGCAAAAAAGACATGACAACAGTTAGTTTTCAAAGCTTTTCATCGTCACTGATTGCTTATTCTCATCACTTTTTTGGTAACAGTTTGATTTGCTTTTGACTCTTACCGTCAGTTTTTCCATGCAAAGATTGTAGATGTTGGTTAAAAAGAAGCCACATGAAAAAGTGAGCTGTACGTCTGTACATCTCAGAAAAGTTAAAGAATTCTAAAGAAAAAATGATTAGTCTACCTAAGATAAAGCTTTAACAAACATATTCCCTCTCTTAGGATCCATCTTCAAAAACAGTTGGCATCACAAATTCCAGTTTGTAAAATATTGGTCTACAGCAATTGATGGCACCACTTGTTGGTAATGCCAATATAACCCTCAAGACTAGGGATGCACCGATACTGATCTTGGTATCGGGTGTTTCTGTGCCCTCAAAGCTGGATCAATATCAGTCATCACCCAAAGCCCAGGTATCGGTATCAGAACCATAGATTGTACATAGAGTGGACAGTGTGGCTCCGCCATTTATCATTGTACAGTTTTGAAGCCAAAACACCCCTGTCACAGTTGTAGCCATTGGCAGCAATTGCAGCCAGAGTCTACGCAGGAGAGACAATGAGGGATTCTGGGAGAATCTGAGTGGAGCTGGGTGACAAAAATAATATTTTTTTTTCTTTCCAGAGTCTAATCACTTCATGACTCTACCTCCCGATACATTTTACAATCCCCGAAAAAAATACACAAGAACGGCAGCTGTTAGTCATTGTTAAACGTTACGTAAAGCCTCGTTTTTAACCTTGTATAACTAATAGAAATGAAACTTTTCAGAAAAAAGAGGACTTGAATACAAAACAGCCAAATGATATCTTCAAATCACCACAACAATCGGACGTGAGAAACATTTCTACGAGGAGTATCAACTTTTTCAAGTTTGACCACAGCCCATCTGGAATGGCTGGAAAGCCGGATTTTTTAACCTATACTGCAGCCAGCCACCAGGGGGAGCAATTTTTGTGGAGACCTCACTTCAAGCCGAGCAAGCGGACGTCCATTTTTTCACAGTCTATGATTGGAACCAGAAAAGTTGGATCGGTGCATCCCTACTCAAGACTGATGCCAGCCATCAATCACAACTACCACACCAGGGGGATGACTGATGGAGAGACACAGTGATCGCCAGAAAGAGATTGGCTCAATAGTGGGCCAAGTTATCCATCAACTGAGGAGAGGTTGTGATGCTGATTGAAAGATAGTGGTTATCAGTGCAGCATAGACACTAAACATCTGTCAGGCAGCCATGTAATATGGTGTAACAGAGTGTAATGCCTGGAGATGGCAAGAGACTGTCTTAAGGTGTGTTAACATGTGTGGGACCTTTGTGCTAAAAAGGTAAAAAAGTGACCGAAGGATTTCCTGCTAACAGTGATCTCATATGATTCCATTTTTTAACTTTTATCGTCAAAATTAACAGACAATAAACATCATACCAATACTTTTCCTGAGACTGGGCCTTCATACAATTGAAGAATAGAATAGACTAGAACTTTATTTGTCATTGCAACAAGTGCAACGAAATTGCAAATAATCTAAATTGAATAAAATAATAATATATAAAAATAATAGATAAATAAAAATATATTATTATATATTATTAAAAACGAAATGATAATATTCAATAAATAAAATAATAATATATAATTTTAATACAGAGACAAAAAGAAAGCAGAAAAAATATGTATATTTATTAAAAATCAAAGCAAGGCATGAGAATCCTGTCCATTGAGGCCTATGACTGGTCCTCATCTTCTGTCAAATGTTGGAGTCTTCAGCTGTAGTTGTGCTGTCATCTGTTCCATTAAGCACACTAGTCTGATTTTTTTGTTTTAACCAGCAAATTGTTATCACTTTTCTTGCAGTCAGTAGAAAAAGATGTTGCAAAAATTCCTTATCATGGGACAGACCATCAGGAAGTATGTCCAGTAAGAACATTAAAGGGTCCAGAGATAGGTTCACTGTATGTAGGTTTTTCACTATGCCTTTAACATAGGAGGGGCAGTCCCAAAATATGTGTGTTTGATCCCTCACAAGTCCACAATTTCTCCGACATTTGTAACTAACCCCACTTTGATAAAATTCCTTTTAAATGAGACAGGTTTTAAAAAATGTTGAAACCTGAATGATATCTAAAAAGTAGCATCAAAAAGCACAAAACAAACACAACATGTGGGGGTATTTTTTGAGAGAAAAAAACAAAGTTTGGTCTTTAAAAAGTAGTTTCTTTTACTTTTTTGTGTTGAATAACTTCTTATCCTCACATATCTTGGCTGATACAGTATTTTAAAAGTTTAGTTTCCTGTTCAAAAAGTTGACCCACATGTTATGAAACAGAAGTACACAGAGGAAAAAAAAACAGTCTATCCTTCTCAACCTGTGGATAACCTCTCTTCCGTGCACATTTTATTGCTTTTTAAATACAGTTCCCTCCCCTGTTGTTTGGCAGCTTATTTGCTTTACCTCTGAGGTGAAAAAACTAAAATAGAAACTTTCCAAACCCGCAACATGCAGGGACCTGCTTTTTGCTGTGTCTTCATCACAACCTGAGAAACATAATTGTTTTCAGTCTTCTCTGTTCATATTTAATACTCATAGATGACCTTTAGTTTGTGAGCATTATACATTAGACAGGAGATGATTAAATGGACAAAAAAGTCCCATGAAAAGAATCAGGACAGAAACTTTGATCTAGGTGGTGCTATGAAAAGACAACGCTTGAATTGAAAGGGCGGGACCATATATACATGAAGAAACTTGATGATAACTTGGAACACACACATGTTTTTGCAGAACTATAATGCCCCAGTTAAATACTGAGATACAAGTAACACAGTAACAAAACAGAGCTGTCAAAATGCTATAATTAGTGGCTGCTGAACTATTTTGCGGTGGGATGTATTGTACAACTATAATAAACACGCGGCTGCCATCAATAGCACCATGTCATGATCAACATGAAATGCTGTTGCTATTTTGAGCCCTTGGAATCATCTTCAGCCCCTGCAGCCACTCGCTGATTGTTACGCTCTCAACAACATGGTCTGCAGAACATCAGAACATCTCAAATGATCCTCTGCCTCGCACGCAAACACTTTGTTTGCATAAAGAGAGGGAGAGTGAGACAGACAGAGAGACAGGGAGAGGGCAGGAGTTGTGCAAAGTTAATCCTCCTCAGGTTGACACCTTCACAGGGTTATTTTTAGAGCTCCTGAGGAATTTTCTGCTGCAGTTTACATTACTGGAATACTCAACAGGCTTCAAATAGTTTTCTCGGATATTTCAAAATGTTGTGTCATAATCTCTTCTGTACTGTAGAGCAGGATCTACAGGCAAGTATCACCCAAATAGATACGTTAAAGAGTGGAAAAACAGCACATTTACATCAGTGGAAAGAGTAAGTGTCCCAGGCAAAATATGAAGTCATCATCATTCTTAGCTTTTGCATTCTTTGACATTTTAGATGAATTTTACAGGGACAACAAGAGGATAATGAGACACATTCACATCCCTGTCATATGTGATTTGGTATGATGAATGTATTGATTGTGAGCAGCACTGCACTTATTCCATGACAAATTTCCCCCGGGGGACAATAAAGTTAATCTCAACTTATCTTATTTATGATATGAAATAATAAATACATGCATAATACTGTCTATGTGCTTATGGCCCCTGTGATTCTGATCAGATGGTCTTTGTTATTCTAATGTGAAAGTACAGTTTTAAAGGTTTCTATAGATAAATCATTTTAGCAGAAGATCCAAAACACTCAGGTTAAAATTATTGAGGGGACAGCCCTTTTGAGTGTACTCGAAGCTAAAATTTCAGACAGTATCTTCTCTTAACTACGTTAGCTTTGCTTGGTACATTAGCATGGTGTGCTCGCCTACTTAAAGGAGACCAGCTTTGTGACAGCATAAACTGTCTCTTTTAAAATTGCAGTTCCAGTTTCTCCTTCAAATCTTGAAGCACATCCCTCAACTTTTTTGTTCAGAAGGTTTTTTTGGATTTGTGTCACATTCAGGCTGAAGCTAACGCTAATGGTGCCACTTTACGCTTTCCGTGCTCTGGTGTTAGCTTCTTGCTGTGGCGTTAGCTTCGTGCTGTGGGCCCTGTTGACATGACAACGTTTCATCCAAACATGGAAACCTTCCTCTTGCTTCGAAGTCAGCTGGGATAGGTCCGTCCACCTGCAACCCTCAGCAGGAAAAGTGTAGAAGTAAATGAATAGACGGAAAAAGAGCGATTTATAAATTTGCAGTAATGTTTAAAATTAAACATAACAAGTCTGAGCTTAACACTGGCAGAGCTCTTTTTTATGTTCTGCTTTAATCCACATCTTTTTTTTGGATAAATTATTGACTCCCCCCTCCACTAAAAAAAATAATTTTCAGACTGTTATTGTATTATTTACAGTTTTACTGGCAGCAGCTGCAGAGTACTCGTCCAGTAAACTGTACCTAAAAATCTAGGTGAGGTCTTACACGATGACACATATACCTCTGTTTGCTGTTAATTAATTTGGCATCACAAAACTACATAAGCAACTATCAAGGTGTGCGTCCCTCCGGTCTATCAGCATACCTCAGTGCTTCTCATTTAAACAAGTGTCCCCTTAAAGTATTTGAAGTAGCGTAGCTGGTATCAAAATAGATATTGTCACTGAGTCTTTCATGTCAGTGTGCATTAATATTTTTTGGAATAAAACTGTGTAGGTTTTCAGTTTTGATGACTTGCAGGTGTGTGCCTAAGAAGGCTAATTAATAAAACCTTGAAACTCTTAACAGACCTGTTGTCTACAGAAAGCCACCACAGCGCTCCGTAATCTAACCCACTCATAAATCTTACGACACTGGTGTTGACACAGAGTCAGAGAGAGGGCGAGACAATAGTAGTTAAAATGACATACAGCGGTGTGTCATTGGCTGAGGTAAAGCTCACCTTATAGACGCATACCTAAACTCAGAGTGAACTTTGATTAAATCCTCTGTTAGTATTCAGAGTGCCCGCCAAGCCTTTGAGCTTTTATTGATGTGGCACTACTGTAAATCTTAAGCCTGTATTTGTAAAGCTGAATCAGTAACTTAAACAAAACCTAAAATGAAATATTACAAATTTCTGTGGCTGTAACCAGTGACTCATTGGTTTAATGATTATAACTTGGCTGTATGGTTGATAAAACTTGACTGTGATTGGTGACAAAAACAACAACCTGATAATGTCATAATGAATTAATCTGCAGAAAGGAGTGTGGCACATTTCTCTACTGCATGTTGACATTGCTGTCAAGCTTTTGTGGTAGCATTATAAATAGATCCACATGATGGTGAAAAAGTATTAATCTCAGCTTTGATTGTGGGCCCTGCACGCTGATTATACATTATCCCTCATGTAAATTATTTAACTATGCCTTACCTTCAAATACACCAGATACATCTGCAGTCCAACTCCGTTCTGTTGCGTGTTGACGGCGTTTGTCAACTCACACAAACTGCGTGTGTGGTCCGATCAGTCACATGACTGACAGACAGCTGGAGTCACAAACCAAGGAGTTCCCATGCTTCCCACACCATTGATAAGTTTCTCTTCATTGATGTTGGGCTGTGAAACCTAAAATCTGTTGACTCCTGGTCTGACTTTGCTTGTTATGCCTGTCTGTTGTTTTAGTCAAGCTAAACACAAATTGATTTGTCACAATTTGATTTATTTTAAAAGTCACTGGGTGTTTTTAGGTAGTTTTCAGTCATAACTTCCTGTTCAATCTTCCCTACGCCGAACTTATGCGTCATAGCTCCGCATCTGGAAAAAATAGGATGGCTGTGGATTACCTGCAAGATTATGGACTGCAACAGCGCAGAATGGATCCAGTGTAAGTTGACACATTGACTTGAATGGAAATCTATCTAAGCCGTTGCTGTGATGAGCAGAGAGGGACTGCAGATGTATCTGGAGTATTTCAGCCGTTATAGATGAGTTATCAGCTGTTGGTCAAAACAAGGGGGTCCAGGATGAGGCCCAAATCCTTGTCTATGACTGGCTATTTGCCTTGCCAAAGACAGAATCCGTGTTAAACTAAACCAGGGGTGGCCAATCAGTCAGAGACCAAAAGCCACAAAAATGACTGCGGTACTACGAAGAGCCCCATCACACACATAGTCTTACAAACACACTTCCTCTCACACATAAACAAAATGACATAAAATCAAAATCAATACATTTCCAATTTTCAATGCGAGATTTACTGTTTGTTTGTTTCAATTCGTACTAGAGAAGAGAAACTGAAACTTAAGTATCAATCCCAACTGATCCCAACGTTGGCATCCATATATAGTTTAGATTGATCGGCACACCACTACTCATAACTATATATATTTTTTTATGAATGTATCGAAGAGCCACGCACCGAAAGGCAAAGAGCCACATGTGGCTCGCGAGCCACAGGTTGGCCACCCCTGAACTAAACCATTCAAGCTGTGTTGTAATAGGAAAATAATTTTGTAAAATTGAGTTGTGATTTTTGAAACACGTTCTTCTTTAAGTTATTTAATTGTTAATTCCACCCGTATGGCCTTTTAAAAGCCATACATACACTGGATTATTACATCTTGTTGCTATACTGATGTAAGTAGTGAAAGCAGATGTGCTTTGTGGAGATTAGGAGGGTAAATAAATGCTATTAAGTCTTGCGTTTGTTTGTGTGCACGTGTGCAGTACTTAATGCCAGCCCTGCAAACCACTGGACACACCCCTGTTTGGAAGTGAACTGGTTTTTTGGTTGTTGTCATGACTTGGACTTGGATACAGGAAAGTAGTTGGTGTGAAAATTGGCAATCAGCTGGTCTGATGTGGTTTTGTAAGTAATTTTTTCTGTTTTTTTATGCCTTTGTTTAGAGGTCAGAAGAGTGGACAGAGCAGAAGAGAGTGGAGGGTGACACAGTAGAGGAGCAATAGGACAAGCTGTGTGCAGCCACACGCCAAACCAGTGACCCAAAAATGTAAAGATTTTAATGAAAGGATTTTAGTCCACTTTTTAGGGATAAATTATCTTTACTTATTTAAGCTAGTCATGTGTGACAATTTCTTTCCTCATATCTAGCAATGTCTAAACCACAAATACTCCTCCCTTTGCTCCACTTGTAAAGCACCGACAGATTGTTTTAGTAGGAGATCCTTAAGCGCATGCACGTGCACACACATAAACACACACACATACACATGATTGCTTCACAAGCTGCTACAAGCACTGAGCAGAAAGAATAAATGCCACCTGAGCTCTTGTCATTGTGTAGTTAGCTTACAGAAATCCATCCCTTACATGCCACCTTTTTAAAAATAGTGACTTCACCCTGGATTGGGTGTCACAAGCTACACAAACAGATCATTACCTGCAGATCAAAACATTCACACTGCAGCACAAACATGTGTGACCTATGCACATGAATGGCCTATGAAGTACAGTTTGCATAAACAGAAGTTAAACCACTCGTGTATCAGCAGCTATGGTGATGTCTGGTCAGATTCCAGGCAGCGTATGAGGATGTTATTTTTCCATTTATCCGTGACAGTGACAGTGTCGCGGTTTAGCCAGTGAAAGCAGTTATTTGGTTTGATAACAGGAAGTAAAAGCATCAATTACACAAAGATGGGTTACTGAGTTCAACATGACTGGCAGGTGAACCTACATGAGAGAAGAATGTAGAGCAGCACTAAATGAACATGAAACAAAGGCATTGTCAGTATCTTCAGATCTGCACTCCCTTTTTTGGTTTGTCACATCTGACTCTTCTACATTTTTCCCAAACCTTTAAGGCAGTTAGTATGAAAAGGAAATGATTCACACTAAGTGATTTGTGTTAGGTGACTCCACTCTCTTAGCCTTGAGCAACAGGAAGCACCAGGGCCTTTCTTTGTTTTAAAGAAAGAAACACCAAAACAAAGGTTTCTATGTGGGCTGCAAAGCTGGCACAGAGAGCATCTTTCCTTTATCTGTTTGAGTTTTACACTACACCCAGGAAAGCTAGGGTGGATTTTTTTATAATTGAGATGGAGATATTTTTCTATAGGAAGGGAAAGTTCATGCTGTGACAGATAATACCGTCTCATACCTGTAGGCACCACACCTCCAAATACAAAGGAAACATGCGCCACCTGCTTGTCTCAAGTAAGATAGTCCTCAGGAACTTTTCAGATCTCATTTCACAGGTGGGATAAGTAATAAAACAGCCGCTAATGGTGTCTTCAGTTCACACCATCTCTACATTTGCTTATTATTATATTAGAGTGTCAACATGAATGTTTTGTGATCATAGGTTTATTTACTATAATGACTTTTAGGCACGCAATGTGAAGATGATTCTTTGAATGTTTTTAAATCCTGTAACCCCGCCCCCTTGGGTTGGTCCAGAGGTGAGCAGACTATAAACTGCAGTTCACACACAGTTGTAGGTGAGACGGACTGCAGCACACATACAGGTATGATGGAGCATAGTGACTTCATTGGTTTCAAGTTGGTTTGACGCACCACTGATCCGGACTTTACGCACATTCTCGCACAACCTCAGAGGGAAAACTAACCTAACAGAATGAAGTTGGAGGTGTTGTGCGGCGGCCACTACGACACGAAACATCTGGAGATGTTCAATTACGCAGAGGGGTGTGTGCTCTCTCCTCTGTCCGCTGAAGAGGAGCTGGGGTCGGATGGGGACTGCGTAGTGCACAGCCCTCCTCCACCTGTGACTCCGTGCGCCGTCACCAAGTCCAAGCCGTATACACGGAGACCAAAACCCCCTTTTTCCTACATAGCGCTCATCGCCATGGCTATCCGGGACTCCCCCTCCGGACGTCTCACGCTGGCGGAAATTAACGACTATCTGATGAAAAAGTTCCCGTTCTTCAGAGGCAGCTACACCGGCTGGAGGAACTCCGTGCGGCACAACTTGTCTCTCAATGACTGTTTCCTGAAAGTGCTTCGAGACCCGTCCAGACCATGGGGGAAGGACAATTATTGGATGCTCAATCCTCAGAGCGAGTACACCTTTGCTGATGGGGTGTTCCGGCGCAGGAGAAAGCGCATAGATAAAAAGGAGCAGAGGGCAGAGGAGCCACAGAGCGTTCAGCAGCCTGAACCCGCCTCAAAGACTGCCTCATGTGTCAAGTTTACGAGCTCGTTTGCTATAGACAGCATTCTCAGCAGGCCGTTTGAGAGGAACTCAAACAAAGATCGTTTACTGATGCACACTGCCTACACCTGGCCGAGCTACACTGGACTAATGACACCTTATTCAAATCCACCTGCTGCCTCTTTTTCATACGTCAAGTCGCTCTTTCCTGTGGACTCATGTGCTGCGCAGGACGCTGCGCTGCACACACAAACACTTGTGCGATATTAAAACGAAAAGTGGACTTATTCGCTGGTTGAAAATCACCAATGTGCAGTGATGATGGACAGATGGTGCGGTGTTACACCTGTTGTTTTTTTCCCCTCATTTCTCATCAGTTTCTTTTTGCTTAGACGTTTGTGTTTTGGATGACATTACACTGACCATGAACGTTTTTAGTTCTAACATGTTGAAAACACGCACATCGACTCTTTTTATTTCTTTGAATAAATATTTTTTTTGAAAAATGAAATGCTTTTTGCAAAGAAATAAAAGATAACTCGCTATTGTATGCTTGTTTTGTCATTCTTAAATCTTAAGATGCTACATTATAAAGGAGCCATGTGGTTTTAGTGGTGCCCGGTCTGACAACTGGTGGAGACTTCTGATTGACAGGGTGTGTATGGTAATCCATTGAAATATCTAACAACACATTTTCCAAACATTTTGGGCATTATCACAAAGTCACTCATATGAGCAGAAATTACGTAGCCTATTTTTTTGCAATTTGTGGGAATGATAATTGGGTTAGCTTTTGATTTATAGTCCCATTCCAAAAAGGAAAATAATATAAACATCTGAAATTAAAAAACCCATGTATGGGAAAAGTGATGTCATTTGTAAGAATGACGTTTTCATGTTTTCAGTAATAAATATGATGGTGAGACTGACAACATTTTTAAATATTTGATAATTAGACATCATATTTATTTCTTCAAGTATCTCTCATTATCTCTTGTATCTCCTTTCCACAGTTTAATATGATAAAGTCACGTTTGCCATTCGTGTTTATTTGAAAATCAGGACTACAGTGATCCCCCCCCCCCCCCCCCCCCCCCCCCCTTTTTTTCGAATAAATACTGTAAATATCTGCTTCAGAGTCGTTTACCCAAGAAAAAATCCAAAAATCCAACAATCTTACATAATTTTTTTTTCTATTTATAAGGTATTGGGGATATCTAAAGCCATAAAAGAGATGTTTCGGATTGTTTTACATTTCAGAAGAAAGACCTCTCGCAGATATTCGTGTAAGCTCTGAAATAGTATGCACTGAGCTAACATGGAGCTAACTCATACACATTTATTTTCCTGTCTGTAAAAACGTCATGCCAGCTGATGTAACCTTTGTTATATTTTCATTACATATATCATTCATTCATTAATAAATAATGCCTAAGGAAATAATGTTCTTTAGGTTCCCGTTGTAAATAATAATAATAATAATAATAATAATAATAATAATAATAATAATAATAATAACATAAACTTTTGAATTAAAAAGGGAATTACCTCTGAGTATTTTTATTATTCTAGTTGGTGCCGGATAAGGGTATCCCATATTTATGTTTTCTGTCTGCTCTGCAAATAACTGTCGCCTCAGTCACTACACATGCGCAGGAAAGGGTTTGCACAAACGGTGCATCCTGAGTGAACTCAACCCAAATCCACAATAGGAAGAAATGTCTTCCAAGTTGGCCTATTCTTCTGAGGCAAGAAAGTAAATTTCCTCCAAACTAACTGTGCATCCTGCGCGCAGCGGGGTTACAGGTTTGATGTAGCTGATAGTCCGGGTAGATTGTGTGTTAACTCTGCTGCTGCGATGGGAAATAATTTATATTTCTGCATTTTGACTTACTCTGCAATAACATTGAACATGCGTAAAACTCTACGCGTAATGCACAAAAGGGATATTTACTGCAGAAAAGCTCTCAGAAAGATGTTTAACCATATGAATCCTTTGTGACTTTATTTAGATTTCCCAATCAAGTCTTTTTTTCTCTGGGGATGAAATCCAGACTCCCGGAGGTAAACTGATACTTGTGCGCTGTGTGTGGCACGTTGGCACGCTCTGATGGAAAAAGCATGCTTCCTCTCATGTCAGAGTTCTAATCCTGAACAGATTCCGACAAATGAACGTTACAGAACTTCTCATACACCTTTATGAAATCAGCCAAACATCAAGAGGACAAAATATTTCTATTTCGTCCTCATTTTGTCATGTTACTCGTCAAGGTGTAAGAAGCTGACCCCATCATGTAATTGTATCACGAATGCATTCCGAGGTGTTTTGGAAAGCGAGTCGTGGGAGGAGATTTGTCTTCCTCCGCTGCGCCGTGTCCGGCTTCTAGTCTGGCTCGTGGCCAGATGGGGAGGGAGTAGTTCCTGGCGATTTCTTGGAGGGATTTGGGGGGATGGAGGGGCAGAGGGAGATTTAACAATTGATAGGTGGTCGGGTTGTGCTTGGCCGAGTGGATGTGCGCGAAGAAAGTCGAGGAGCGTTGTTTCTCTCTGTTATGGAGTTATTGGCAGCGATGGATAGAGGGAGGAAGGGGGACCAGCGGCTGGTGATTCTGGATTCTCAGGGCTGCAAACGTGCTGATGATCATCGCTGAGTGACACTGGCCTTTTAATTACTGCACCAAGAAACCCCTAATAAGATATGAATTAAAGGAGAGGCAAAACAGTGCAGGAGTCTTCCCAGAGGCGCAACCATGGCGACGGAAATCTCCAAGCAACATTTGGATTCCTGTAATCCTCTAAACGCACAGCCGGTGATGGAGAGCGCGCAGGCTGCATCCACCAAATGGAAAAAGGGAAACTCTGGCTTGAGGCGCCCTGAGAAGCCTCCTTACTCATACATCGCTCTGATTGTGATGGCAATCCAAAGTTCACCGAGCAAAAGGCTAACTCTGAGTGAGATTTATCAGTTCCTGCAGGCCCGCTTCCCTTTCTTCAGGGGTTCATATCAGGGCTGGAAGAACTCCGTCAGACACAATCTGTCCCTGAATGAGTGTTTCATAAAGCTGCCTAAAGGTCTCGGTAGACCCGGGAAGGGGCACTACTGGACCATAGACCCGGGCAGTGAGTTCATGTTTGAGGAGGGCTCTTTTCGCCGCAGACCTCGTGGTTTCAGGAGGAAATGTCAGGCTTTAAAGCCCATGTACAGGATGATGAACGGTATCGGATTTGGTGCGTCCATGCTCCCCCAGAACTTTGATTTCCAGTCTCCCCCAGGCTCGTTAGCATGTCACAACGGCTACAACTTGGACCTGGTGGGTAATGCAGTCCCAGGAAGCTTTGAGGGACTCGGGGGAGGGCATCACGTCCCACACATGTCGTCAGGCTCCGGGCCATCGTACATGTCCGCCTGTCAGGGGGGCTCTAATGCGGACTACTGCCCAGACAGCAGCAGCAGCCCATTGCAGACCCCCTCAGCCATGATGGGCACTTTGGACTGTCAGTCTGCGTATGCAAATGCAGCCTCACACTGGAGCTCACCAGGTGTGTCCTCATACATTAAACAGCAGACTCTGACATCCAGCCCTAACACTTCTTCATCTTCTCTGCACGCGGGAATGTCATCTTACTCTCTGGAGCAGAGCTACCTGCACCCAAATACACGAGACTCCTCTGAGATATCAGGTAAAATCTTACAGTTTCATGCATTTGAATCAATTCCAGTTTTTGAGTCTTGTTTACACTAGTCATAAAAATAACTTTATAACTTTTAACCTGAAGTGATGAGTTATTAAGTCTGCACTCTGCGTAAAACCAAATTGTATCCAAATTTAGCCATCATTTCTCATAAATGCTACCACAGTGACAACTATTACACTTTAATATTTAGTGCAGATTTATACTGCATGGCCACATTTTATTATAAGAGCAGTGAGTAAATCAGGGATAAAGAACTAGAAGCTGAAATTAACACTTACCAGGCTCAAACTTCACTCGTGAGATTGACGACTGTTTTACAGATTAGTCTTTAAATATGAACCGCAGTTTTGTATGTCCACAAATTTAAGTGACATATAAAGCTATGGTTATGGAAACAAATTTTATAATTCAGTGCTGTATTTGTGAAGAATGTAAATAAATAGTGTTCGAAAACAACCACACAAAAAAATTGGATCGACCAGGCCATGACAGCCAGGGAACGTATGATAAATTCTCCTTTCAGTGTATTGTGGAGGCCTTTTACATGCAGTACAGTTATCCACGTGTTGCTGAAAATTTAAATGTTGTTTTAGCACACATGTAAAAAAAAAAAAAAGAAAGAAAAAAGCTTTTAGTAAATACATTAAGCTAATTTCAAAGGGGGAGAATTGAGATTATAAATGACCTTTGTTGTTTTAATCCTTAATAATGTGTGGTTCTAAATCTACAATATGCTTTAATAAGTATTAAAACTAGTTTGCAGTGTGAAGCCTTTTCCACACTTGCAACACAAGACAAAAAATGTATTCCATGTAATTCAGAATTTTACAGACTTGATTAATAATTAAAGAACTAACAAAAATAAAACGTATAGCTTACTAATTATTCATTTCTATTAGCATTTTAAACATCAGAAATGATGCCTCATATTCACAATTGTGTACTAATTCGTATCAGCATTTGAAATATAGGCTATTATATTACCCAGAGACTATGAACACGTATTTCGTAGAAATTCACGTATTTCTTAGCAATCTTGATGAGTTCTTAGAGCTCCCCGATTTATGACTTGTAAAAAGCATAAACTATAAATAAGGATGTCACGTAGGAGAAAAGCTAGTGCAATTGTCAGGGCCTTGAAAGATAATTGAACATTCGCGGTTGTTAAGCGGAGGGGCCCAGTATCATGCGTTTTCATGGGGCCAAATTTTCCTTTCGGCAACCCTGCTGACACACTTCAGCTTCTTAATTCTTCGTAAAACTAATTCATTTTAACAAGCTGTATACAATTTGAGGTGGGGCCGAAAATGTATGCTGGCATCGTGAAAACTAAACACGAGCTTGTTTTCCATCGGTATTAAAAATAATAAACACTAGCAAATCAAGATACTGGTGTATTGTTCTGACCTGTTGCGTGTATTTATACGCAGTGGGACTGTCTCGGTACTCTGGTCACTCCGCTCCTGTGTGTGACAGGAAGGACTTCGTGTTGAACATAAACGGAATCTCCTCTCTCCATCACTCCAGCACCGGAGGATCTTATTACCACCAGCTCCATCACCATCACCAGAGCGTCTACCAGGACGTGAAGCCGTGCGTCATGTGAACGGACCAGAGCGCTCCAGCTGTGTGAAACTGAATCTGTCTGTTCAACCAAAAAGTGGACATTTTCAGCGCAAACTGAAGTGATTTTATCCAAACAGCATGGAGGAATTAAAATGCTCCATTGTAAAATACGACTTTTGATGATTTCAGTAAGGGATGGCGTAAGGAACAGTTTTCTTGTCGCTCCACGCTGTGGATACGTGAAAAATTGTACTCACAGAAAAATGAGCAATATGAACATTATCAGTAAAGAAAAAAAAAAAACAAACATTAAGTTGAGTTCATCGGTAGTTATGCACCTGTACATGTTTCCCTGAAGTTGCTGTAGAAGTCCTGCAGCAGAAACCACTGATGAATTTTATTTTGGAAGAAAACTATGAAGTGTTGAATGTACTAAGCAATAAATCTTTTTTAATCAGCAACTTTACCCCTCTCCATTATTATTATTATTATTATTATTATTATTATTATTATTATTATTATTATTATTATTATTATTATTATTATTAAGTAAAAAAAAAGTAGAGTATGAAAAAAATCTACCCTTTGAATATATTAAGGCTCATTAAAAGACGCCTCTTCGCATTTAAGTGGCCTACTATACAGCTGGTATCTTTAGTTGGTCCTAGGAAAGACAAACATAGTGCAGTTTTCTTTTCATACTCCTCTATTTTTTTTCTAGAAGCACCCTTAGGTTGTTTCACTGCTGTGTGCATTGAGTCTGTGGATCAGTTCAGTGCATTCATGTTTTTTTTGCGCCTGAAAATATCATTATACTGCTGATATTGTGTTTTCATAATAATATACCATACAGCTCACTGCGGTAAGATGTGAGAGTAATGTAAAAGCAAGAAACACATTCAGTGCATGACCAGAGTATGATCCCCGGTTTGTGAAGCTCTGATGGTTTTCATGTGACTTCACCGCCACCTCGTGGTCATTCAGAGGACCTGGTCTTATTTTGATTGAATGAATGCCCCACACATCATCAAGAAAGGTGTAGGATCTTTTCTCTCTGCTAAAAAAATTAAGATGTGAAGCCCAAAAAATGGATTGATTTTAGTCACTTTTGAATACAGATTTTTCACACTGGATGTTTTTCATTAAAAATGTAGCTGTTACCTTGATTGGCCTCTGTTTAGTGCAAGTAGGCTACAATCCTTCTATTCAAAAGCTGTTTTCCTGTCGCTCTTTGTTGTTTTTTTTTATCTCTAGGGTCAGATATATTTCTTGATCAGATCAAAATAGATTGTAGTCTGGCTATTTTTTACTCCAATCCATAAAGATGTGAGCAGCTTTAAACACAATTTGTTGAAAAAATGAAAATGATGAAAATGAACTTGACAATTTGAGCGCGCTGCAATCTCATGTTAGACATCAGACAGACTCAAAGTACTTCCTTTGGTTCAAACACAAACTCATATCAGTCTCATATTGAATCAGGGTTGTAAAGAGAATTTCCCTTTTGTAGAGTTGCGTACTCTTTTCCATACATCTCTACAACACTGATCACAGATTCAGTCTCTCTGCATCACCCTCCTTAATTTAAAAGAATAAACGCCTGTCTTTATTCCTCTGCTGTCCATGGGGCCAAGGAGAACATTTCAAACATTTCACAATACATGCTCCATCTTTTGTATGGGTGAATCCCAAAGTTTGTTTATTTAATGCACTCTTGGTTGAAGCTCTTTGCCCACAAATAACCATCAGTGCAGCATAGCATGGAAGAGATCAACTGGCAGTGAGTTGGCTGACCAATTAAACACAGTAATATTAGACAATTTAATAGTAGTTTTGGCTCCGTGGGCAGATGCTGAATCCTATAGAGAAAGAAAACTGGAATATGCATAAATCCTGTCAGTAGGCATAAAGTACTCTAAAATGTTTTGTTAGATGGTGGTGTTGGCTTTGGACTTAAAACAAAAAACTTAGTGCAACAACTCTTGCATAATAACATGGCACAACGAATCATGACAGACTGAAGGAATGTAACACTGAACTTCAAACATCTTGTATTATTTTCCTCCTTCCGATAAACTCTTAATACTTGTTTTTCAAAAGGAATGCAAATTTGACTTTTATCTGAAAAGATAACTCTGGACCACAGAGAAAAAGCCTAGTTCTTTTCCCCTTTAGTCCAGGTTAGATGCGTCTGATGTTGTCTTTGGTTCAGGAGTGGTTACATATTGGATGTGAAACAGTTGAAGCCGCTATCCTGAAGATGTTTGTGTGATTGTTCTTGATGTACTGACACCAGACTCACTCACTGAGAAACTCTCCATAGAATTCTTAAATGGACTTTGAGGCTGTGCTCATTTCTGTTGCTTGTGCACCTTTTTTTTTCTTTCCAGACAAGTTTCCACTGACATGTTTCAAAGCCCCATTCTGTGAACTGCCAGACTTTTGGCCTCCGATGGCAATGCCTCCTTGTGGAGGGCGTCAGTAATTGTCCTTTGGACAACTGACAAGTCAGCAGTCTTTCCTTTTACTATAGTAGCATATTCTGAGCTTGAGCAAAATATACTTATTCTGCTTGAATAGTGATAACTCAAAATGAAACTTTCAGATATTTTGAGATGATTTTTGAGCTGCCCAGATTATAACAAAAATGCCTTAAACATTTAGTTTGCATGTTATAAATTCAGATTATATTAGACTTTCACCTCTTTAAATAGCTGATGGAACAAGATAATCCAGTGTGAACTCACAGAATCAGGTTTTCAGTCTTTCCATTGATGAAAGATTTTGCATAACTAACATAATGAATGTTTCTCTTGCTGCCTATCATGATACTTCAGAGAGAATAAGTTTTTCTTTAAGATCAAAAAGTTTCCTGTTTGACAGGAAATTAGACATCAGATCTAACCCTGTTCATTATCAGTGTCATGTTTCTGTTGGAAATTACCAACAGTTGGAAATGATAAAGCCAATATACCCCTTAGCACTTTAGTGGAGTGAGTTAGAGACATTATGTAGTGTTTGAGTGAATGGATCACAATAATCTGTAAAAGCGCAATCAAAGCTCCAAGAGAGGATGAACTTCTTGACTTTATTCTCTCTGCCTCTCTTTTGAACAATTTGCTCTTCAGTTTCACCTGTAAACTAACTGGAATATTCTCATTCACAACAGGTGGCAGATCTTTAACTGTGATAGAGGATTAGAGCCACCAAGTAGTAAAATATGAGATTCTGATATTTATGTTTGTAACTGTAACTTTTAAAAAAAAATATATATTTTTTAAATTTTTCTTTTCATGCCTTTAATGAGACAGGAGGGGGCAGTGGATAGAGTAGAAAAGGGGTGAGAGTGAGGAGTGACATGCAGGAAACAGGCCACTGGCTGGACTCAAACCTGGGTCACCCACTAGAGGGGGCAAACCTCATGGGGTGCGACCTTGACCATCTGCGCCCCCAGTTTGTAACATTACTTTGTGACTAAATTTGTTTGAAAAAGTTGTAAATTTACAAGAATAAACTCCAAATTAGGTTGTTTTAACTGTTATTTTAACAAACGGACATATCATCAGAGCAGCCTGAACTAAAATGGCTTACATAGAGCATCTTGTAAAACTATACTTCAATATAGGTTTCACAAATGACTCAATACCAAATCTTTTCGTGGATCAGCTCCACAGTATCAGGATTCTGAAATTGATGAGAGAGACTAAGAGAAACTAACAGCTTGTGCTTTTGCAGCCACTGCTTAGATGATCCTTTTTTGAGTTTTTTTTTTTACTTTCTTAACTTTTTTCCTCGAAGTATCATGATTTTTAATTTATGAGTTTATTCTTCTTAATTTTTTAGATTAATCCTATAAATTAATGACTTTATTCTCAAAATTTTAACAGTGTGCATCCTTTTTAACGTGGCCCAAATTCTAAAAACACTACAGAGCAGTTATTCACAATATCACATGCAGAAGAAACAGAATCTTTTACAAAAAGAGTTGTCAAACAATAATATAACCCAGAGATTTAAAGCTCCTGTGATACAATTTTGAACGGTTTTGGAACAGACTGAATCTAACAGTGAGACCTCTCTGTGTGCTACAAAAACAAGCGGGGCCACCAGCCGAAAAGAAAAGAAAAAAGAAGTTTGCCTTGATGGTTGTTTTGATGCTTGTAAACTCTGTGTGGGGGTAGGTACCAGACAAGTTGATAAACAGCAGTGTGAAAAAAACATCATTGTACTTTTAAAGCTGAAAATATCCACAGTGAGTGATACATTTCATTGTCAAAAGAAAAACATTACACGTATGCAGGAGAAAAATCAACAAATGTTTGCAGCACCGCTTTGTCTACAGAGGGCGACAAAATTGACACAAACCGTTCCTCGCAGTAGCTTTAACAAGATATTCACCACAAAAATGTACAATATTAAAAATGATCTCAGACATCAGTTTAAAATTAATACTTTTTTCCCCATACTTCAAGTATAAAGTGTTTACAAAACATATTCAACATAATAGTTAAAGGTCAGAGTAGTTGTGCAAATAACACATTTTATTTAGTGTGTTGTGCAGAGCTCAGATCACTCCTCAATTGTTGCTGTCCTATCATTACCCCCATGGCTTAGAAGAGGAAGCAGAGGTAAAGGTGTAAAAAAAATGCAGTTGAAGATGAGTAAGCAGTGACCCGATTGGTTTTATTTAACTTGATAAATGATGTGAAGACCCTGTGATACACACAGCAAAGGCGAGGGCCCTGAATGCACTGAAGATTGTGCTAGTGCAAGTGTGAAAACACGATTTGTCCAACAGGTTTTTTTGTCTGTATTTACTGTGTCGAAAAATTATTTTATGTAAGAAACGAAACATAAAGCTATGGATGCAAGATATCAGCACGTTATCGGTATTGGCTAAAAAAAATATTGGACATGGGCCAACACAGATAATTCTGCTGATATAATAATATGATAAAAATGGGCTGAAGCTGCAGATTTTTTTTATTTTCTTTTTTTAACTTTTTGTGATTTTGTTTGCCCAGTGCAGAATGAGTAGTCTCATATTTAGCCTGTTTTAAGTTAAGCTTGAATTTAAGCAGCAGTTAGGTACATGTAGCTGACTCACTTTGGCACATTCACCATTTACCAACTAAAAACCATTTTATTTAATTTGGGTTTAATTGTAGTTGCACTACTCACATGCTCCCTGTGAACAGACGTTATATTTACTGACTGTCAATTGTGAAATTAGCCAAATTTGCCCTGGTTGTGGGTAAAGTTAGGATTTTCTCAAGAAGAGCATCATCCAGCTTTCAAGTAAGATTTATCTTTTGGAATTTTTGTTTAAAAGCAAGTGTCATAAATAAAGATACAGTTTCAAGTACATTTTTCTAATTTTGCACAATTCATGAATACTACATAACAAATGTGATTAGAATATGCACCACAATACAATATGTTACTTCCAATACAGAAAAAGGATTGATAATCTCTGCAATTATGTGCACAGAAAATATATCAGTATCAGTATTGGCTAAATGAGTTGTTAAATATCGGCATATTGAATATTGACAAAAAAAAAAAATCCAATTTCGTGCATCCCTAAAATAAGACAAGCAACACAAAGTAAAAAGCATGAATGGAATAGAAGTACATTGTGCAATTTGACTCTGCAACACTTCAGAGGCATATACAATCCTGTCCACTCCATTAGTCTTATTTAAGTTATCCTCCTTCTCTCTGTTCCTTGTATCAGAACTGTTTTTTTATGTTAAAGTTACTGCACTTTATTGCAAAACACCTAGCACTCACAAAATATGTATGTGTATCCACTGCCTACACTCAATGTGCTTTTTTATGACATGTGCTTACGACTTCTTGGCCAGGTGGAAAGAGATCTTGATCTCAATGGGTTTCTTATCCAGTTAAATAAGGTTGAATACAATAAAAACAAGAGTAATGTAGTGACTCTACTTTTCGAGTCATTAGTAATTTAGTTTACAATTAGGTATTTCAGCTTAAGCAAAAATAAAGCTTGATACTCTCTCAGAGCCAGGTTAGAGGCACAAAAATTCACTGTGGTTGTATTGGTAGAGTAAGTTATCTCTGGGGGTTCAGTCCCACTGTTGCGTAACTCTGGCATATTTACACTGCTGTGCTGAAATTTTCATCATTTTTTGCTTCTACTTTGAATAAGAAAATAAATAGAATGAGACACTTAACCCCCAACTACCACCGGTGCTGCACCAACACAGGGTGAATTGAACAGGTTTTTTTTTTTGTTTTTTTAACTGATGATGCTTTAAATAGCGCCCCATGACATCAGTGTTTAAATGTGGTGTGAAGGAAACTAACAATATTAGGTGCTTTGAGTGGTCTGAAGATGAGAAAAAAGGCTATGTAAGCACAGTCCATTTACCAATGATAATTACCAGAGAAAAGTAATCTTCACACATTAATGCATTAGCAGTAAAAAGAATGAAATGCCAGTTAAATTCTGGAGGCAACAACTTGATTTAGACTGCTTCACTAGCACAGTTCTTTAATATTTGCTCACACACACAAGTATTTTGTCTGACACAGACATTGTTTTACTTAAAAATTAGAAAGAAGGAAAGTTTGTCTTTTAAAAAGCCTTGAAATATGATTTATTACATGTTAATAACACACATTTGTATCACAGATGGGAAGGCCTGAATATATAATCTTTCAACAAATGTGGTGGTTTCATGCTGTCAACAGATGTCTCCAGTCTCTTCTCATAACTGGTTGATGCCTGACTCACTGTGCTGATATGAGACTGTAATACTGAATCTGACCGTTAGGGGGCTGTGGTGTCTCAATAATGTCCTGCCACCTCTGTGTCAACTTCTACAGACCTTATCACCAGTAAATCAAGATCGTGTAGTTTAAAGTCAGCAGAGGTAAGAGAAAAGAAGTATAACTTGTGTAGCCAACAGATGTTGTCATGGTGACAAAGATCCGATTCCTGATTAACATATATGTAGGCTGTACATAACACACCATATTTCCAATAGCCTACATATCTCATCTTGAGCTGGTTTCTTGACAAAAAAAACTAAATTTGCAGATTGAGTTATAGCTTTTGTCAATAGATTTTTAATCATACACTCCAGTTAAATTACGATCTGTTACCGCAGTATAATAAAAAGTGGCAAATAGCCAATGTTTCGCAGAATATTTGCCTACCTGAACACTAGAGGGAGCCAAAACTATAGATATCGTAACGAATCCATCTATCGCTATCCATCCAACAGTCTTTTGTTGTTGTTTACTTTTTTTTTTTTACTGAGCCGAATCTGGTCATCAGCATGAGCTGCTTTATTTGAATCAGTCTATGTAGTTCCATTAGCACTACATAGTTCTGCATTATAAAAGTTTCCTTGATGTATGCTTGATTGTATTGTTCTATAAAAGAAAACAAATGGGGAGAAATTAAATTTCATCATTCACATTAAATTTAACTAGATTTTTAACCAAAGTAATAAAAGATCAACAAGTGTGGACGCCACCAAAAAGTTACACTTCACAATAATTTAAGTTTTTTTTTTTTTTTTTTTTTTTTGCAGTGATCAACTAAATCTGTGTGTTCCTGTTTCGCTTATCATCTCCACACCCACTCATGTGTGTCGCTGTGGTTCCACTCGTGGATACCCTCAATAATGAAGATCTCAGGATGGCTGGGTGGGCAGGCCGCGGTATTAAGTCAAAAGTCTGTCGTGAGTTGAGTAAACAGCCCGGGGCGGTGGAAAAAGTTCATGCCCGGGTCCATGTAAGGAGAAACCGGCCGAGCAGCAGGGCCACTGCATGGACCTTTAATTAAGACGACCTGCGGAGGATTACTGCGATATTGGGACTGTAACTTTGCCTCACAGTGACCATTCACAATTTCATGCACTGTCGCCTCAGACAGCAGGGTGATAAAGGCCCACAGAGGCCTCAAGGTTCTGCTTAATTAGATCTTATACTATCTTTAGTCAAAATCTGCTTCTATTTCAAATCAGCCTTAGAATTAATAACACTGACTGTTCTGCCTTAAAACGCCCTTACAAACTCAATGGACTATTTTGAACATCAACGGTGAGAAGCTTTTTACGTATTCACCCTCTTTGCGTGACAATACAATCTCACTCTTACACAGCACATCACATACTCTAACATTTTGTTGAAGAGCGGTTGCGTAAGGTGTCATGGTCATCCCATTTGGTTCCCTGTTTCTTTGAATCCTTTTTACTTTGAATAAACTCTCACACCTCAGAGCCCAAACTGTCTTATAACTCCGCTGTAATAAGATCTCACTTAACAGCCCACTGACAAAGAGGCGATGCTTTGATCTCAAAGTGACCTGCTGTAGCAGTTGAGTCTTTTAACTAATAAATATGCGCCTTGACGTGCGTTAAAACTGTGCGTAAATTAGGCCATTTGGTTCAGTGTTGAACTAAATAAAATAGATCCAAAATAAGAATTATTTTGTAGGGACTTTTGAAAATGATAGAAGCAACAAAAATATTTTTTGTGCGTTATTACTTTTTTAATTTTATTGTATTTTAAAAAAAGAGATTTGCAGAATCAGTTTATGCCATAATGACCGTACATTTGTTTTTTAATTTCACAGACCACTCCTCAGCTTTTATTTTATAAAGACATCAGTAGGCCTGACAGAGGATGGTTTTCTGTGACAAAGTGTGCGGGGAATTTGCCCTCCACGCTCCGATTGCGCACATGTGTGAGCTGCTCTGTCACGTCTGAAGTCTTGGCTGGAGTGGGCTGGGAGTTACCGACACCTCCTCTCTCCCTCGTTTGACATGAAAAAAAAAAACCCCACGAGTGTGGCCAGGAGCTCTCTGCTCCCTCCACACTGCCTCACTTCTCATTGGACAGCTCGCGCACTCTAAGGGAGGAGCTCCAGACACAGCAAAAAGGAGGAAAGAATTTAACTGCGCAAAAGTCCCGTGGTGACGGATATCCAAAGTTTCAGAACGTTTTCGATGTGCGTTTCACAGAGACGCAGACATGGGGATGGCTTAAAACACAGCAGAGATCCGGCACGTTGCACTGTTGTTGAAACTTTTCCTCTTTTTCTTTGCAAGTGCGCAGTGGAGGAGCTGTGATTTGTGCGCCTTCTGGAGCCAGAGGAGGGAGAAGTGGAGCTCTCCGTGTGCGTAATTTGGAGCTTTTTTTGCCGAAGACATGCAGGCTCGCTACTCCGTCTCCAGCCCGAACTCTCTGGGTGTCGTGCCGTACATCAGCAGCGACCCCAGTTACTACAGGGCCGCAGCTGGTGGAGGATACACCGGGATGGCTGCACCTATGAACATGTACTCTCATGCGGCCCATGACCAGTACCCTGCCAGCATGGCGCGCGCGTACGGCCCGTACACCCCTCAACCTCAGCCTAAGGATATGGTAAAACCCCCATATAGCTACATCGCGCTCATCACCATGGCTATCCAAAACTCTCCTGACAAGAAGGTGACCCTGAATGGGATTTACCAGTTCATCATGGAGAGGTTTCCATTCTACAGAGACAACAAGCAAGGCTGGCAGAACAGCATCAGGCACAACCTGTCCCTCAATGAGTGTTTTGTCAAAGTGCCCCGTGACGATAAGAAACCTGGTAAAGGCAGCTACTGGACCCTCGACCCGGACTCTTACAACATGTTCGAAAACGGGAGCTTCCTGAGAAGGAGGCGGCGGTTCAAGAAAAAGGACGCGCTGAAGGAGAAAGAGGAGCGGGTGCAGAAGGACGTCACGTCGCAGAGGCAGCAGGGAGGCCGGGAGCAGGAGCAGCCGGTGCAGGGGTCCAAGCCGGTGAGGATCCAGGATATTAAGACTGAGAACGGGACAGTCACGCCTCCGCAGGCCGACTCACCCTCTTTGAGCACCGTGCCCAAAATCGAGAGCCCGGACAGCAGCAGCAGCATGTCCAGTGGGAGTCCTCACAGCATCCCCTCCAATAGATCCATCGGTATGGACAGCTCCGAGCACCACCAGCACCACGGCCAGGCCTCAACGCAGGGCTTCAGCGTGGACAACATCATGACCTCCCTCCGGGGGTCTCCACAAGGGGCCACAGAGCTCCCCTCAGGCCTGAGCGCCTCCACCAGGACAGGTATTACCCCGTCGTTGTCCTTAAACTATTCTCCAAGTCAGACATCTGTGTATAGTTCCCCCTGTACCCAAAACTCCATCTCCACTACCTCCAACGCCACCTATCATTGTAACATGCAAGCCATGAGCTTGTACGCCGGGGACAGATCGAGCCACCTGGCACCGAGCACCACCGTGGACGAAACTTTGCCAGATTACTCAGTCACCACCACCTCGTCCTCCCTGAGCCACGCGAACCTGAACTCCGCGCAGGAGGGCCACCATGCCCACCAAGGGAGGCTGACCTCATGGTACCTCAACCAGGCCGGAGACCTGGGCCATCTGGGTGCGACGTACCCCACGGCGCAGCAGCAGAACTTCCACTCAGTCCGAGAAATGTTCGAGTCCCAGAGAATTGGCTTGAATAATTCTCCGGTCAATGGGAATAACAGCTGTCAGATGTCATTCCCACCGAGCCAGTCCATCTACCGCACTTCAGGAGCTTTCGTATACGACTGCAGCAAGTTCTGACCAACAGACAAACAGCCACAAAAAACAGGCTCAGTATTTCCCTCACGGTGTTTGAACTCTTTCAGTAAAATCCCAAATTTCCCCCACATGGACTTAACATGAGACAGAAAACACAGAAAAGACTTGATGTTTTTTTTTTCTTTTTCTAAAGAACAGTGTTACTGCCAATAACACGTAAGTCTCTCTTTGCTTTTGTGCCTTTTATTTTATGTTATAGATACGTCAGTTTTCATGGACGTGTAAATTGCATATAGTAATTTATTTCTAAAAATGTAGCCGGATATTATGGACCAAACACCTAAAAAAAGTGTTTCTAAAAATTGAATTGCCTTAAGTGTCCAAAAATCTGTTCCATTATAAAAGTAAGGAAAAAAGGAACGTGTATATCGCCGTACTATTTCAAAGATTCTTCCTTTGTTGAAAAGTATTTTGAAGGATTTGTTTGTTTGTTTAATAAATTGTCATTTTACTTGAGTTTAAAGTTACGCCTCGTTTCTTGCAGACATTAAACTCAGGCTAATATTTGAAACTGAAGTTTTAAAAATAGAAAAGAATATCGGTTATTTCTCTTTTATGTTATGCGTAGGAGTTAGACACACATTTTCATTCCAAAATATTAACTTTAAGACAAAGACTCTTAAATTACTGATAAATTGTCCAATATAAGTCATTATCAAGGCGGAGACGCTTTTTAGGTAGTGTGACAGACACAGAGAGAAAGCCCCTTTAATTCAACTGCGTTCGCACGTCCAAATAGAAAAAGCCAGCTGAGGTAGCATTTATTTGAAAACTTATTGACGTTGATAATTATTACTGCGTGCATTTTTACAACCATATTAGAAAAGTTGGAGGATTTATACGAGCTAGTGTTGACCTGAGGCCTGCAGACCTGGAGCCAGCCTGCACACAGCAGCACTACTTTGTTTTGGAGCGCGTTGTGTGTTTACTGGCGCATACCTCTGCTTACTTAATATCATACCACACATGCCAAAGATAGTGTTGTTGTCACTTTACGTCTGATGTTTGAATTCTCACCAGTCTGACATGACGCTGACGTGAACGGAGACAACTGCAATCGTCACGCTTTTTATTATTTTGTGTAGCTCACGTTGTTATGAATACTGGTGTGCTGCGGTGTGTGGATATTAAATCAGCTTCTCGTGCTGGAATTGTCAAAGTGATGATGGATTGTAATCCTGGTTTGATGTTTTTTTTTTCCTTTAGAGGCAGTTCGGTTTATTTTCTCTCATTGACATGAATGAATGAGAACCATTCTTCTCAGTCACGTTCAATGGACACTCATAAGTTATATTGAACTGGCTTTAAAAAAAATTACGCAGAATAGTAAAAATCAAGAAAAAAATATAGCATGTCCTGGCGATCACAGTAGAATTGAACAGTGTATTGTCTCCCTGTGTTGTATTTTTATTTTTAATTTGACTTAACACAAACAAAATAAATTAAATAAAAAGTAGATATTTATTTAAAATTGTGATAAACATATGGAACATTTAGAATAATGTTAAACTGGTCTTTTTTGGACTGATACGTATATTAGGTATGTACAGAATGACGCATGGCAAGTGTGCGTAAAAGACACCATGATAATAAAATAAAAAAATTATAAATAAAAATAATAGAAAAATATGAATAACAATTACACACATTATTCCTGTTAAAGTATGAACAGAATCGCAAAGAGAAAATTTAAATTGTTAATAAAGCTATAATGGCAGTACTGTTACAGGTTTTTGAAAATAGAATCATCACCAAACGATAGATTTTTAAAAAATATAATTGGTAACTAAATCTTCCATTTTTTAATTTAATGTGTGCTTTTTGGGGGGGTCCCAAATTCTGTTTATCTGCTTTTTGGTTGCAAAGTTATTCCTAAAATATGAGGAGTGGAGGCCAGCACGTCCTACAGACGATGCCAGACCAAACTAAGAACCCACAGCAGAAAAACTATTTTTTCTGTCTGTTTTTAAAATGTTGTTTTAAACTTAAATACAAGTTGTGATTTTTCTTTCCTTTCTTTTTTTTTAAAGTCAAGTTAATTTTGATGGGCTTGTATCTTATTTTTCTCTCAACAGCATCAGATATGCAAACTAATGAGAAAGATAGCGGAGTTACTGAGGGCACACAAAACACGAATGGTTAGCTGCAGGCTGTGTGTATACGTGTTTTATATTCGCAAACAAAGACTAAACGGCATAAAACAAAACAGAATTTTTTTCAATTGTTCGGTGTAACCACAGAAATGCAGCGTCTCCCACGATTGCGCCGAATGCTCCTAAAAGTCATTAGATACTTTCCCAAGTTGGGGCCTAATAAACAAACGTCGTGTTAGTCCAAAGATTGATGGCGCCCTCACAGAAACGAGCAGGTCAGGAAGGAATAAAATTCAATCAGAGACGTGGAATCGTTTTTCATGAGACGGAAAAGGCAGAGAGGGAGAAGGAGGTCAATGAGGAGGATGTCGGCCGCCAGAGCACCCTCAACAATGTAACAGGACGTAGCACACACATATACACACTCAGGCGCGCGCTCATACACACAGAGACAACGAGAGCTGAGCTGAGCTTGCTGGGTTTGATTTGAGCGCATAAAAATGATAGAAACCGAATCTGAATCCTCAAATGATGCAGTAAACGCTCGAAATGGAAGATTATAACTTTTTATTTTGTGGCATCGGAGATAGGCTGATACTGTAATTAGCAATAAGCCTGCAGTTTCCTATCTGGAGCCCAGGGACCGTCATCCTGTCCCGAGGGGTCCCACAGCAGAAGAAGTACAAATTTAATTTCACTTTCATTTCCCTTTTGAAGGGGGATTAGAAAAAAATAAGGGTTACAATTTTTCCAGCTTTATCCCAACCAAGAGCACACATGGCTGTTGTAGAAATCCCCAACGGAAAAACCAAAACATCTGATCAGATGTTACTCATCAGATCTTCAACAGGGACCTCATGTCTGCTTAGGGCTCCTCGTCACGTCCAGTTTTGGGGACCCCTGTTGCAGCCTGTGCGAAACGTTCCGCCACATTCCTGCAAATGCACAACTTCCCTCATTGCTACGGCTGAAATAGCGAAGACAAAAACGTCTATGTAGACCAAGGAATTTATATTTAACATAAAAACTGCAGCTCTGTGTTGATTTTCTGAAACAGTAAAGGATTTGTGTTGTTTTATTTTAGATGTTTGCCCCTCCTATTTGTTTCTGAAAATGTTCTCAGAATAGGCAAACGTAGGTAACAGGCGTTTCATTATTCAAAAACATTACCTTAAACAAATATTTAGCTTGTCATACATTATGGTGATGATTTGACAAACGTAAGTGGCAGTAAGCGAGATGTTTGCTTTTGTGTTTAGAGGTCAGGGCAAAGTTCAAGAATAATGCATGTACAAATATACAACTGGGCAGAAAAAGTATTATTATTTCAAAATGACAATACCTGTGAAAAATATTGAATTATCAGTGAAAGCTTATTAAAATAGAGCAAACCTGAGATTTAGTGGAACTACTTTCTGATCATGCGCAAACACAAGTCAGATAGACTCCCATTTAGCAACCTTCAGATATCAATATTATCACCACAGTCATGACGAAGCATGATGATCAAATTGACGATATTGAAGCACAGATAATTCCAGTGTTTAATTTATATTGATATGAATTTTAAAGACTTACGTTTTATTCCAATACATTTGGATAAGACTAAATGATTAATTTTGATTCTTGATTTGACACAGTATGTTTTTATTTATTTGGTGCCTGATTAAATAGGCACTGAGTCTTTTATGTTAGTAAGTTTGGAGATCTACGAAGCAATAATTGTCCCTTCTTGTTGGTTGTTACCTGTGCCAGCTCTGCCTAAAAACGCTTTTCAATTGTGCCAGAACTTTCCCCCTGGAGAAACCTCCCCCTGAGGTCTCAGTGTCAGCCTCGTGCAGACTGTGTGCACCTGTGTGTGTCTGCAGTGTCCAGCTCTGCTCAGTGTGGAAAATGTTTCAGCTCTCTTTTAGTGTACAAGACCTGAGCTGCGCGCGCCATCTGTTTCTAATTAGGAGTCCATAGACGCAAATGCTGTCTGCTCTGCGGCCAAACGAGTGAAAGGTTGGAGGTCCAACACTTGTCTCCCATAAGGAGAAATCAGCACCGCGTGCAGCCTTTTAATCCTGCGTGTCTCCCTGTAAAGACAAACGATAATTTTTTAATCAATTCTTCCCCCGCTCTTGTCAAAACAGACAGAGCGATGAGGTGTAAACAAGGCTTCTGGATTCAGCTTGAAATCATCTTTAAAGTGAGTAGTAGTAGTAGTGAGCTCCTGCAGACCCGGTAAAGCAGAATAATGGAGCTCTGTGGATTCGGAGCGACCTGCGAATAACCCTGCAGCCTTGGCGGGTTTACCTCAAGAGCGAACAGAGTTTCCTTCAAGTTATACAAAAGCTGTTTCTCTGCTGCGCGCGCCTGCGGTTTCTAATTATAGCACCTTTTTACGCGCCTGAATGTCTCAATTATCCCGCGAGGCTCGCAGTAATTTATCGTCACCTGTACTTTAATTTTATGAATGTATTTTTAGCTATTTGATTTTTTAAAGCCCAAAACTGTATGACGGACTTTTATTTTGTTGGGCCAAAATCAAGCTTCATACTGTCGCAGGTGTGGGTGATAAAATTATATTTCGATTTCTAATCACTTAATTGCTGATGAATTTCTCAGCACAGATTCGTAAGGGAAATGACACAGTGTTACCTGTCTGAATAAACAACGTTGTTAATTAATCAAAAGCGCCGTGATCTAATGTTTTGGGTTATTTTATCTTTTTTTCAGCAAAATAATCAAAAGTTATTTGAGTCATATGTAAAGCAACCCTTTTGGGGGGGAAACTAATTTTAAAAACACTGTAGAATAACCTTGACGCGCATTATGCGTTGATTTTTTGTAATTTCGATAAAAACAAGTGTCCTGGCTGCTTCTTGAATATACTTACTCGCGTAGACAGATTGCTTAACACAATTTGATCAGATAACCGCAGAGAAACACGATAATCAGCACGTCACAAGTGAATTTATATCCTAACAAAAGGTTTTAAGATGACAGAAGACCCGTCAGACTTGAACTCTAGCTGGTGACATGAGAGGAACGCTTCAAAGCTGTCCATCTGCTGCTATCTGAGCCACAGTAGCAGTTGTCTGTGTCTTTCGAGGCTCTCATCTCATTTTATGGCGCGAGCAAGGCGGCCACTGGGCTATGAAAACACACACACACACACACACACACACACACACACACACACACACACACACACACACACACACACACACACACACACACACACACACACACACACACACACACACACACACACACTTCTGTTTCACAGACAAGAAACTGTCACAGATTTTATAGTGAACTTGTGTGACTGCAGTCAGCAGAAATATATTCCAACTAGTGGTTGAAGGTCTTACAAATATCGATGTTTTAATGAGAAATTTTCTTTTTTCTTGAAGAAATTTTGCCAGATTATTGTTTTTATATGAAACAGCTAAATAATACAAAATCCCTTTTGAAAACCTTTTGTGTTTAAAATGAAATATACATGACCAACCATTCAAATGTGTAATGTGCCCCCAGCTTCAAAGGGACATTGGGCATGTATACACATGGATGTGGTTTTCGCCAGACTCTCCTCTGATCCTCACATCCTTTTAAGTTCAGGGAGGTGGGTGTCATCTGCTCCCAAAAGAGGAGGAGACAGTCCATGGAAGTGACCCATCTCACTCCTGGGTCCTTTAGCCCGTCTGAAGAAGAAAGAGAGGATGTAGAAAAAGAACAGGCATAGATTGACTGAGCTGCAAAATATATATTTTTTTAATAAAATAAAATAAGATAAAATAAAAAAGGAAAAAAATAACAGAGGATAAGAAAGCAAACTTAAAGATGATGTATTATTTGCATGTATGTGTAGAAGTAAAGCCTTTTAATGCCAGTAAAAATTCACTCCAGTGTTTAATAAAATCTGATAAGTGTGGATTAAAAGAAAATAACTTTAAATAATATTTGTCTAATTGTATTTCATAACTGTCATAATTCCTCTAAAAAATTAAAACATAGAAGCAACTCACCATATATTCCCTCCTCTGTCCCTGCTTTTATTTTGAAAGTCAGATTGTAGCACTGGTAATGTCTTTACAAAAAGACACATTGACAACTTCCTGGGCTCCCTGGGAAAATGACAAAACAAACAAGTTGCATGTATTTTTAATTTCACAACTAGCAGTGTGTGTTTATTTCCTGAACCACAGAAGTATATCCAAAAGTGAGCAGTAGCTCATTCAACATCATTAAAGGGGATGCATGTCATTCCTCCCCTCTGCAAATCTAGAGTTTGTTTGCCCACTCCAATGGTGTTGACAGATTTGTTATGTCATACTTGTGCTGATAAGGATTTTTAAAAAAGTCAATCCAAATTCAGTCTCACTAATTTTATTGACTTGCTTTTAAATGTGCAATGAGCAAAAAGAAACAAACACCTATTGTACCTTCAAAGTGTGTTTTTCATTTATCGATTATCAGTGAAACCTTATGTTACATGCTACAACTCAACATCTTTTCTGATAACTAGAATAGTTCTGCAAATACTGGACCCATGCATGGTATTTTTGTATTTAAATGTATGCCTTTGACTCTATATATCGTATGTAAAACACACTAAAAATCTCATGCAATATACATCCTTCAGAGTTTTCTCATCATAAATGTCTAGGTATTTAAAGATGACTTTGAAACTTAATCAAGCAATAAATAAGGTGTCAGCATTCAATCATCAGTATTCTTGTGGTTTCAAAACAGTGTGTCTGATTCAGTTTGCTACGGGTGCTATTTCATTCACAACACCAGCTCGCTGACGCTGACTAATATACATCTCACATACATCATGCTCAGGCCATGCTGCTAGAATAGCAGGTAGCAAAGACGCTGGTAGTAAAAAATACACACACTGTACAAAACAGGTGAAAAAAAGTGCATGGAGAGTCCCTATGCAGAATGGGGTGTGAGGTGAAACACAGGCAAGTAAAACAACCTAGTTTAAAGAAAAACACTGACCCTGGAGCCACAGCTTTTCAAACTGTTCACAGTAAAAGGGGAAAAGCTGCTGTTGAAAATTTTACTAGTGAGCAAATGAGAGCGCTTGCAATTATCAAACAGGTTTTTTTTCTTTTGCAGCATTAAACTTTTATGACCACATTTCCTTTACCTGTAACAACATGATCATGCAGTTTGAGGTCCCGGAGCTGTGACAACAAAAACAAGCTCTACAAAATGTGGTTAGCCATTCCTGCAGGTTATAATATAACTATGTACAGATAGTAAATAATAAGTTCAGCATAGCTCTTCTGCAGTGATTTAACCTGGATATCAGATGACAGCTGTCTGGGTTGGTGTCAACGGACAATCTGCCCTTTGACCTCTGACAGGAAAGCCATTCCTCCCAGTGGTCTTTTTCTGCCCACCACTGTTTACTTTTCAGCCAGTTAACTAATTTTCTCTGAGTTGTCCTTTCTCTGTTTGCACGCCTGGTTGCAGAGTAAAAAACAGAAAAACTGGATAGAAGAGGAGAGTTTAGAGAGCACAAAAAGAGGTCGAAAGAGGGAACTTAGAAGAAACTGATATGTAAAGACTAAGAACAACAAAATGGAGAGATAGGTGTGCTTACTTTTTGCAAGTGTTTTTCATGAAATCTATGGTCTGTAGTTACAGTAAGTTTGGATGATGGTTTATTCTTTTGAGATTTCTGCTCTTGTTTGTGGAAATAAATGTATTTTGAGACCTTTTCCTGTGAGCTCCATCCTGGATTTAAGCATTGAAATTAGATCTGCACACCTGAGTCTCTATTTTGATACTTTTTGAACCAGTTTTAAACTGGCTGACATGAAAATATATAAATACATGTTTTGGTCTTTTTTTGCCTTTATTTCATCAACAGTTTGCCTTACTAAAGTCCTTATGAATTAATAAAAAAACTGAAGAGTTGATGTGAATATTATCCCATCTTAAATATAAGATTATCTATCCTTTTCCAGTTATTTACTCACTGAATAAATTAGCCAATTTAGAGGAAGAATGCTAACAGGCTATGATTAGATTACAGCAACTATTAAATAATATTCTGGTATAAAATGCCCACCTGTAGTCGCTATACTTGAGGTGCTGGCTATACTTGAGTTTTGTCTGACCTAGCAAGAAGCGAAGGGGTTGAAATGATGCAGGCATTGACCTCCTTTGCCAGCAGCTTCATGACCCCAGTTATACAATACCCACAACTTTAATACCATCATATCTAATGATTCTTATTAAAATTCTCCCCTCATATACTCATACAGTGTGTGCTGATAGAGAAATGAGCTCTTCAGACTAGAATTGTATTCTTTTTGTACCTGGCTGTAAACCCATGTAATTTGGCTGCAGGGATGGGCCTTTTGATTGTGTGTGTATGTGGTTTCTGTCGCTTTTGAAGCAAACCTCAAGTGGACATTGGAGGAACTGCAGTTTATAGCTCCACCTCAGTGGCTTCATTTCTCAAGACCGGATGTCGCTCAACCTCCCACATGTAAGTTTTCGAGTTGTGACTGTAATGTACGGAGTGTAAGATTACTGTGTGTGAATGTTACAGTGCAAGATTTCTCCATGAATAGGGCCTGAACATTGAATCCCCATCTTTTTGTCACTGTTGAACCAACAATGAAGAGCCAGATAAGGTAAACATTGACATTTTATGTGTTTTTATTGTGTTTTACAAGCACGCAAAAGTCAGGACAAGTCTGGTTCACATGATATCCGTGGCTACCCGAGCATTGCTGTGTGGAGTGCAGGTGTGAGGTCTTCTCCGTCTGCTGAGAGGCAGCCAGATGGTGTTTGTGTGTGATGGCGAGCAGCAGCGATACAGCGGTGGTTCCTTTCACAGATCAGCACTCATATCTCTGTTCCATCTCCAGGCTCTCTGCTCATATAAACATCCCCCAGTCCACGGCCCTCTGATGTTCTCTCCATTGTGTTTACAGTGAGAAGTCAGGCAAATACGTGAACTTTAAGACAAAGAGAACAAGGAGGAACAATGGACAAAAGTGGCTGAGCGGGTGAATAAGTTGTGGCAAAAAAGATTATGATTGTTTAAAGATGCAAAAAGCAGATTGTGTAAAAACTTTTAGTGTCATTTAGTTGCTTATTTGATCAAACATACAGAAAACAGAACTTTTAATGCAGCACAGCAAACAAGTTCAATTTCATCGACTCTGCATTGATTCTTCATTAGGAAGAGTGGACCCAAATTAAGGAAAAGAAGTTACGTTTCAGCACCGAGGACCTGTGGCAACCTAAATGAAGAGTTCAGGCAAAGTGGAATGCAACACACATGCACACACACGCAAGTGCTTACTCACAACTCTAAGTCACTCTGCCAGAAAGTTTAACTGTCTTTACGATGAAGCAAATGGGATGTAGCGTTCCCTTTTTGACTAAAAACAGTCATGCACAAACTGTGTAGTGCTATGACTCCTGAACATCAAAGCGTGCTCAAAGCGATTGTCTCCCCCTCGCTCCTTTTAAACTGCCTGTTTTTCAACAGTAGAAAGAAGAAAAATCCCCCAAACATCAAAGAGCGAGACAGAGAAAGTAATTTAGCCTTATCTTAATTGAGCTGCAATTTTAATAATGATCTTACACATTGGGACCGAGGAGGGGAGAAGGTGCTGCAGGCTGCAGGACAAGAGGCCGGCTTCGCTCTGCGCTCCACTGCTCTACTCTTGTTGTCTAATCTCAGCTCCAGACATGTCATTGGCCCGTGATTTATGATGACCTAATGTTTTGTTTATTTCATGCTCATAACAGGCGGGCCGATTGCATAGGGCATGCCGTATGGGGAAACATGAAAGCGCCGCGGCTGCTTGCAGGGCTGCAGTCCCCAGCAGTTCACAGAAATAAACAGCTCTGTGCTGCAGCCACCTGGCACAGCAGCCCCCTTTAAATTGATGTTTACAAAAATTCCAGACTGTATGTTTCACCGGCTGACGTGGGTCAGCCATCAATCCGTACTGTGGAGGGTAACACACTTGATTTAACCTCTGCAGAAACACATTGACCCCACTGTTCAGGCACTCTCTCAATAATTGACTGGCCTTTGCCAAATGAGAGGGTCAAACACATGGGCTCTGACAACTGCTTGACAGTGAGGTGAAGGGTCCAGTAAGTCAGTCCTCTATTAAGAGTCTAGATTCTGCTTCTGTTTGAGATCATATCCCATCTAGCAAAGCAAGTAAGAGAGACTGAAATGTTTCTTGATGCTGCAAAAAGATTTTTTTCTACCTCATGAAAATAAAACTGAACAGTAGCTTTGCATTAATTATAAACCAGTAGCTTCATCCCAAAAAGGAGGATGAAACATAATCAGTGTTTACATACTTTGTTTACTTGATTTGCGCTGGAAAATCAGCAGAGAATTAAATATCTCTTCTCTCAGAGTAAAACTTTTTTGTAGTGTATTGCACACTAGACAGTAAGGGTATCAAGAGGCTTCTTGGCCCTTATCTCCCTCGACTGTAGGGGTACAACCAAGCTTCAACTTTCTGATGCGGGTGGTATAAACTGGCTGCTCCATGTGCTCTCTTTAAGCCATTCGTTACAGTTCACTGTGAAATCTTTGAACGCAAGCTTATAGTAACACAAAGAGCTGAAATGAATGTTGCCATTTAAAGTATATTAGACCATTATCAACAAGCTGCATAATTTCCACTTTGTTTTTTTCAATACTTGAAACTGTGGCGCAAGATAAAGCGGTTAACTACTCACTGCCAATTGTCTTTGTTTACGGTTTCCACTCCAAAAATTGTCCGAGGGATACATTTGAATGTAAAAGACAGCAGGATGACTTTTTGTGTTAGTATACAGGTGTTGAACAAGAACAGGCAAAAAAAAAGAGATGAGAGGAAACAGTTTGTCCACAGGGGGCGACAAAATCAACCTGACAGGAACTTTTAAGCTGAAAGAACACTCATTTTTTCTAGCTGACTCTTCAGATACTTTAAAATCAAACATTACATTTTTCTTAGGCAATACTCTAACCAATTGTTTTGGCTTGAGTCCTTTAATCTCAATGAGCACAAGTTCTTGGAAAAAGGTTTATGACCCTTAAGCCCAATGACCAACTCAATCTCTCAATCTCATCCCTGCACAGATGCGCTTAGTCATTCTTTCCTCCTCTGACTAATAACGCTGCCATGCTGGGAGCTGGCCTGAACATGGGCCTGAGGTCAAATGTTTCATTACACTCTCTTCTTCTCGGTTCATAACATTACCTATTAAAAAGGAAGGGGGACTTTATTTGGCTAGATATTTACGGAGTCGAAAAGTAGACTGGAGGCAAAGGTGAGTTGAGGCTTAGCTGAGTGTAAATGCAGGTTAGTAGGAGCCATGCCAAATGTGCCATACAGTTAAATATTTACATATGTAAAGTATAAGTGAAAGAGGAAACTTGTCTTAAAATTTCATTAACCTCTTTTATGCTATGAACATGTAACATGATACAGAACAAAGAGAACAATCTGAAAAAAGGCAGCAAGAAAGCCAACAAACCACCTCTTGTCAATTTTCACTCTAAATTGTACACCTCAGCTGTTTAATCTGTGCTTCTGTTGTTTATAACACTACCCAGAAGCCTTGCCTATAACTTCCAGAGATGGAGATGTCAATCGTGTAAATATTTTTCTCCTACCCTGTCTGGCCATTCAAAATCCAATTTGAAAATCCCATCAGATAGGCATTTCCTCCTTCTGCACCAGCAACCAGAGCAGGCGACTGCTACATTCTTATCTTATCAGCAGCAACAATCTTTCATCTCGTCGTGCCCAAACAGGGAGAAACAGAATTGTAAGTGATGATTTAGCTCCCACATACACCACAAATAATGCACATACATGCAAATACCCCCCGTCTTGTTTCATGGGTTGAGATGTGATTCTGGCTTTGTGTCAAGCAAAAGAGCATAAAGGGGAAAAAAAGTAAAGCCCTCCTTGTGCTCTTGAAAACACCCTCAGTCTTCCCTTCTTTTTCTTCTCTCCTGGCACGGTGACATACACGATAAGAGCAGCGAAGCAAACTGTGAGCTCTGTCTGGTCTGCACAGGAAGCACAAGGGAATCGGTGGCATTGTCAATCAACGAAAGCTCTGCTGCCGTCAGAGGCTAGAACAATAGCTATGGAGTAACCATCGGGAAAACGCAGTCAGCCTGTAATCTCGCCAACAGACAGTGTGGAGATTAAGTTCAGTGGAAAATGAAAGTAAGTAATCCACAAGTTGTTGGCATACATGCACTTACCTTGTTCCCAAGACGATTCCACTGGGTATTTTCATTCTTGTAAGAAGAATTATTATTGATATTATCATTAATATTAACATGTAACCATTAATATCATATGGGAATGATGTTACAAATTTCTTAATCATTTTCGCCATGCTTGCCATTATGCTTTAAAATTACTAGCATTGTCTCACCCACTTTCTAGCTTGCTTTGCTGTCAGGATTTGTTGCCTTGAATCTTTCATTTATACTAATATGGGATCTATATTTCAAACAACAGTGTTCTCAAGACTTAATTACAAATTTCATTCTGGGTAGTGACCACAGGATCTGGATTTAAAGGCAGCAGAATAACTATTGTCAATTTTTTTTTTACTCAGCCAGCCGGCAGTACCTATGTACTCTCAGCCTGTCTGCTTTGTCATTATTGCAAGTACGGATGTCGCTAGGGAACTAATTTTTTCCCTCTGAAAGGTGGGGTTGGCAGGGTTTCCTAAAAAACAGAATGCTAATTTTTACAGGAATAATCCTGCCAAATCGTCTCCTATGGGCTTTAAACGTGTGTCAGTGTCTGCCTCAATCCCCTCCTCAGCCTATATGATGGTGTTTTGGTTGTTTGACATTTTTGGCAGAGGGTAAGCATGCTTACCTTAGCCGATCACAGCGCATCCAGTCCGCAAGTGACTCTGCGTGTTGGTAATAGCGAGTGGAAGTAGCTAACTAGCTATCCTGAGGGGTACTACAGTAGATGTAGCACTGAGAAAGAAAAACATAACCAAAGTGAAAGGAAACACCAAACAGATAAAGCTTTTAACCAAACATGATGAAGCTTGGCTCGACTTTCACTCACTTTGGGGCACTTGGAAAGCAAAATCCAAACAAAAACTCCTGCAAACCCTACATTTAAAAGAAAAGTAAATTCCAATGTCTAAACAGACTAAACTTAAGTTAAGAAAAGCACAATTTATTTAACAAGGAAGAAAGCTGTATCAGAGAGTCTGTGGCCAAACAGTGTCAAACTACTTAGCCATATATGGCTAACATTAGCAAAGCTAGCTTCACCAGTCTTCAGTTGTCCTTGTAAAGGTCATAAATGTTAACATCCATATTCCTGAGATAGTAACATAATGATCTGGCCGAGTGATAATATGCCAGTTCAACCAGACACAGCCAACATATTCACTATTTTATGTCCATTCTGCCTGTGCTTGTTTACATCAGGTAGTATAGCATTATGACAGTGGCCATCAACTGCATTTCTGGCCAGTGGCAGATGACTGGGCTACAGCTTTGATACAGCATTTAGTCGAAATTTAGGGTCTACTACAATGAAATGATTAATCTATTCACCCAACCACTAATTCTGAGGCCTCGTAAGTGTGAAAAGATTTTTTTGTTTAGTTTACTAAGGGAATGCGCCCATGTTGCTATAAGACTAGGAATGCTTTAAACTCAGTACACAAAGCAGGATTATTGTGAATAACCAGTTTCAAAAGCTTTAGCTTGCTAGCCAACACAGGTAGAAAATGCTGTATCTGCATTTCCAATCCCACTGCCCAGGTGTAGGAAGTTAATGAAACATGATGCATTCATTGCCTATGAAAGTAATTGCACTTAAGATAGGAGGCTATGCTAGTAAGTCACATCTACTAACACTCTGAAAATTGGAAGGAGGCAAAATATATATAAGCAAACAACAGTTACTCCTCTATGCACTCTATTTCAGAAAGCCAAGAAATCCACTTTTTGATGGAGATGCAGTGCATGGTTTGAACTGCATAGATTTGGTCAACCTGCAGACAGTTGTCGTATTGGGGACACTATCCGTCACCACACTGGGAGTTCAAAAAGATATGCTATTATTAAAGTGCCCTCAGTGTCTAAATTACATTTAGTTATGAGAGCAGTAACATTCCTACCATGGCTTTTACGCAACAGGAAATCCAGTCCCAATCACCCGAATGCAAAGTAAAAGCTCGATACATTATGAAAATAAACAGCACAGAGACTTGTTCATTTAACACTGGGGCATAAATTATTGCAAAGGAAAAGTTTTTTTCTGCCAACACAAATACATTCCACCTTGGTGTTGCACATGCTGTGGATGAAATATAATCAATAATACAGTAAGTAGTGTAAATAATAAGTCGTAACAGCAGCTGCAGTGTAATGATGATAGATCCAATTGCTTCTGTGCAGAAATGCATTTAGGCTTCTGATGCTAAAAAACAGGGAAACAGATGGTTAAACCCCCACAAGACTTTTTACATTGACGGAAAATATGGAACATACATCTACTAGCACTTTGACACACACACACACACACACACACACACACACACACACACACACACACACACACACACACACACCATCTGTGCAAGACAGGACGCGGTGAGTGCATCCTTCAGCTGACACTTACTGGAGGGGAAGTCGGGCCTTGAGGCTGTTGTATGACATCAGCACAGCAAAAGCGACACCATTTATCACCGGGCAGCGAACATGGAGACATTCATAACATCCTGACAGGAAAATCTTGTGGAAAATAATCACTTGAGCTTTGATAACAACTTGGCTCCTTCTTTTTTTCTCTGCATTTGGAGTGTGTTCTGTTCTCCTTTGTTTTTCTTCATCTCTGACCCTTTTTTCATTTATCATGATTGAGCCTTCTTTATATAAGCAGAGGCATTCTGATGCTATTTTTCCTTCCTGATTCTGATTTCTGGAGTTGTGTATCAGGTGATTTTCAGTATCCCTTCAGTGCATGCAGGCATAAAAAATAAAGGGCATTATAGATGCGAAGACACTGGTTCTGACTTTGTGCTAACTCTGACCAAGAACAAACATATGAAACTCTCCTATATTACTTATTTGGTTTTGTTAACAATTTTTTTTTGCAATTTTGGCAATATCTTGGGCAGATAACAGAATCGCTATTCCAAACAACTTAAGGCCCATTTATGCTCAACATTAGATACAGATACAGACAGAGCCTTCTGTCCGTGCACTGCATTTAGATTGTCCGTATTTCTGCATGGTTTCATAAAACTTACAGATACAGGCCAAACAGAGCAGTACCACCAAAAACTGTGGGGGCAGTGTTGCTGTTCCTACCCGATTTGCAGATTTAGTGAGACACGAAGAAGACGCAACAATGGCAGAACTTTTGCACTGTATTTAATGGCCTCCTACAACGCTTCCTTTGTTTTTGTCTTTGATGCAAGAGCTACATTAGCTTTACCTCCTCCACAGTCGCCATGTTTGTTTTTGAGTTTGTTGTTGTCATAAACTTTTGACTCTGGGCTGCCCCCCCAGTGGATGAATGGGTTAACAGCAATGTCGATGTTAAGGACGCATGGAAGTATGTGAGCAGTGACGGTAACATTGTTTGAAAAGGACGTTAACCTTTTGGCAGGTAAAGGGAGGATAAAAGGGCTTTTAAGCTGCTTTTATGTTGTAAAATCGGATAGTGCGGTGAAGTTGCCAGTGAGCCAACATTAGAAGTAGTAACATGTCAACATCATAGGCTGTTGATAAAAATGGACGTCCGCTTGCTTGTAGTGAGGTCTCCACAAAAACTGCTCCCCCTGGTGGCTGGCTGCAGTATAGGTTAAAAAATCCAGCTTTCCAGCCATTCCAGATGGGCTGTGGTCAAACTTTAAAACATTAATACTCCTCGAAGAAATGTTTCTTGTTGTGGTGATTTGAAGATATCATTTGGCTGTCTTGTATTCAAGTCCTCTTTTTTCTGAAAAGTTTTGTTTTCATTAGTTATACGAGGTTAAAAACGAGGTCTCATGTAATGTCTAATGATGATTGACAGCTGCCGTCCTCCTGTACTTTTTTTGGGGATTGTAAAATATGTTGTGAGGTAAAGTCAAGAAGTGATTAGACCCTTGAAAAAAAAAAAAGATTATTATTATTTTTGTCACCCAGCTCCACTCAGATTCTCCCAGAATCCCTCATCGTTTCTACTGCACAGACTCTGGCTGCAGTTGCTGTCAATGACTACGCTTGTGACGGGGGTATTTTGGCTTCAAAACCGTACAATGATAAATGGCGGAGCCACACTGTCCACTCTGTATACAGTCTATGGTCAGCATCATGGTAAATGTTGGTACATAGGTTGTGAATGTGAAGCTGTGTGTTTACATGCTGTGCCTCTTGTGTTGACGTAATGTGATGTAAAATTGAGTAACAGTCACACAAACATTAAGCCATCATGGGGTTCACTGAAAAAGAACAATGCTGTAGGAGTAGGCGGGGCTTCTGTCTGTGTTAAAGAACTGATATAAGTACAATCTGCAACGACAGACATTTTTTCATCAAAGCTACTTTGATGTTTTTTAGTTTATGTAACAGCGCACGCCGTCAACGATCAGTTGATAGTGATCATACATCATATCCCATGGAAAGGCAGTTATCACTGTGTTATCCATATTATGGCAAACTCACAAAAGAAGAAAGGGCAGATGACCGAATCTTTCCAGAAAACACTCACTTGGGGTCCAAAGGTTAGTCAGGCCTTTCCCGTTCTAGTGTACCAAAGAGTCTCTAGCAGCTCTTTGTAAACGACCTGCTCTCACTTTTAGTTTTCCCTTTTGTGCTGCGGCGAGAGCGGAGCTTTTGTCATGTGTCAGAGGAGCATGGACAGCAGCCAAGCCTGTCTGTGGGTCTTCCTATTTTGACACCCCGAAGCACCTGCCCTCACTGAAGCATGGCAGGGAACGTCACAGGGAGAACAATAGAGAAAGGGCCTCTTTCCAGCCACTCCTCACCGGCTGATCCATCACCGACTGCCTGCCACTCAAACCCATTAAAGGTCAGTGTAGCTCAAAATCTCAGGAGGACACGCCCAAATGGACCCTGCCAGTTTTACACTCACTTTTTCCTCTCCGCCATCTCTCCTTTCCCCCCTCAGAGGTCAGACAAGGGGGATATCCCAGAAGGAAATGCCTGAGCTCTGAAGGAGGTGCCTGTGTGCTCTATCTTTTTCTCCATTACTTTAAGCACAGTCCTGGGTGTTATCTCTCTTATGTAATTGAGTGCTGGGTGCTGATAACGGCATGTCAGAAGAAATTGCATTCCTCCTGAACTACATTACTCCTATTTGGGTTTTTCTTCCCTTGGCAAAAACATACTTAAATTCTGTTGGTGACAGACGGACATTTGGAAATCGATCAGGTTCTGACGGCTACAAATGGAGAAACTCGACACAAAAGGTGGAAAGATAATGATCTAAATACATTATTTCTCTACATGCTTCTTAACATGATTAGCTTGCTTTGTATTGTAGTAACCCCATTAGCTCACTTTTGTTTAAGTACATATATTAAACTTAACTCTTCTGTTTTGACTTTGTTTACATGTGTCACCATGGGTGTGACTGTAGACTCAACTTCAGGTGCTAATCCTATTCTTCAACTCAGATAATAATTCATCATAAGATACATAAAAGGTGATGATGGGTAAATTAATAGTAGCAAACGACCATTTGGCAATAACCTTTTGACTGTGGGATAACTCACTAGCCTCAGGACTTACTAATTAGTGTCCAAAGAGGGAGATTTATGGAAGGTCTTTCGGACTGTCTTGACTTTTAATCACAGTGCCATTCATAAAAAGTGCCTGAAATAACCCTGGATACCTTAAATGTTGCCAAGAAAATGCTACCCAGAGTATTTCTAGAGGTCGGGTGGCTCAAGATCATAAATTGTACAGCAAATGAATGGTGTTCTTACCTCAATTACCTGATTCATAGCTCACATCCGTTAGACCACACTGAAGAGACGCCTCAAACAGCAGCAAGACAAACTGTGCAGAGGCACACTGCACACAAGCAGGCCTGCACACTCAAGCACAAGTGTGTTCAGCCATATCAAACCTGGCATTCCAACCCCTAGCTTGGCTGCAAGAAATGATTTAGGTCTCTTCCTCTTGATAAACGCATACCTTCGTTGTAGTAAAATGAGGGGGTGCCGGGCAGGAAATATGAGGCACCTGAAGCTGAAAGTAGACAGGTCGTATCGTGGCGATACTTCATGCTGCACCTCGTTTGTCTCTGGCCTTGTGAAGACAGATAAATCTCTTTTTTTTTATGGCAACTCCATCATCGAGTACAGGAGATAGAGAGCTTGCTGCCATAGTGATGATGACTCACCCCTATCAGTGAGGCCCGAAGTATTGGGAGTTATGCTTCACTGCATGCCCTTCATATGCATCAGGAGCAAATATGAAAAGAATATTTGGGATAATAAATAAAACCTCTCTGACCGAAACGGGATGCTATCCTTTGAGCTATTGATTAGAAATGTTCAATACATTTAACATTACATCTCTACATGTGGTATTTTCAAATAATAAATCAGTTCATTGATCCAGTGTTTTAGTGAGGGAGGATGTTAATTTCCAGTGTCTTGATTGGAAGTTCTTAAATACAATAGAAGAAAATGGCATAATCTAGTTTCTGGATGTTGCACCGTTTGATATAGCTTATCTTGAAAAATGCAGATTAATGGATCAAAATTGATCGTGTTCTGGCTTTGCCACAAAGTAGTCACATGGTATGATTTTTACCAGCTAAGGCCCCGTCTACACGACGTTTCATTTGAAAACGCTAAAACACAGTGGAAAAAAATATGCGTTTACACGGAAATGCTGAAGGACTGAAAACACTGTAGTGAGCATGCCAGGCCTGTAGATGATGCTATAACTGTCTTGTCCAGAGGCCGCTTTTGGGAGATCTCCACTGCAGTAGAGTTGAGCTGGTCATCTGGTGTATTGGGGAATATTAAGTTAAAAGTGGAGGGACGGATGCAGATTTTGTTAAAAGACAGTCAGCAGATACAGCACATTGAGCAGCACAAGCACAACATGGTAGTTTGTGACGATCGTAACAATGGCACTGTTGTCCTGTTGTATGCGCGCGCAAGGCGGAGTGCTTAAGATGCTGACGTCTTGCGTCTGAAAACGCCGGCTTACTGTTTACAAGGCAACGATGTTGGCACTCTGGAGGCCGTTTTCAAAAGTTTGCGTTTTAGGTCGGCTGAAACGCAACAGAATTTTTGCGTTTCACCCTAAAACTGTTGTCGTGTAAACATCCCCTAAATGTATACATGTCTGTTTTAAAGTAGTTTCTTAAAGATCAGCGTTTCTGAAATGAGGGTACATGGAAGTACTGCAAGCGGTACTTGACAAATGTTAATAAAATGTTGCATCAAAACAAATTTAGAAAATTCTGATTAAAAACTACTTTGTTAAGAGTATTTTATTTTTTATTTCTAAGCAACATCTAGCAGGCTACCATTTCCAAACTGAGAATGTTCTTTATAAAATATATTATTTGCAAACTGCTTGTACTAGACATCAATTGTTCAGTGAGCAAGCACGTAAATTTACATGCGAACAGTAGCTCAGCTAGGGGAATGACAATGGACAGGTGGTTGAAACGAGATAAATCATTTGAGGGAAATGAGATGGATGATAAAAAAACATCAAAAAGGAAAAAAAAACAGTGATTTACAGAGACATTGTCGGTATTTGGAGGAATATACACTTTTTATTAATGTTATTTTCACATGTTTCCTGAATTTGTTTCTTGGCCATATAAGGAGGTACTTTGCTGAAATTGAATTTAAAGGGGATACACAAATAGAAAAAGTTTGAGAACTCCTGTTGTAGATCACTATGCTTTCCAAATCAATATAAGTCAAAACGTTCAAATAGATTTCCAAACAGCAGAGAAGATAAAATATTTAGTATTATATAGTTTGTTGACATTGTCTTGTTCTGCATCATAGCCTCAATTTATTTTTTAAATAAAGTAATCTCTGACACATCTTGTAAAATCCTGTCTTGGAAGATTGCTATCTAGCAATAAGTTTTGTTCTGCTGAATGTTCCTTCCTCTTAAAACAAACCAAACAAAGTTGATTAATATACAGTTCATAATCTAAATGACTAACCCCAGCATATATCTTGTTTCACTGTCAGTTTCCTACCAAGGACAGTAAACACGTGGAGAGAAAAGCATCTCCTTAAATGATCTACTAAAAGCCCTGGGCAAGCTTCAACCGCTAGGCTGTCTGTCATCAGGCAACAGTTCCTGGTGTCAGTCAGTTTAAACAGAAGTTCATTGTCTGGTCTTTGTTTATCAGAGATGTGATGCAAAAAGTGAAGAAGACAAAGAAGTCAAGGTAAAATAATTTTTTTTATTAAAGTTGCTGAAAATAGAATTGTGTTTTAGTCATGTTATTTTATCATTCGATCTCACAGATGTTTGTACTTTTAAGTTTTTTTTCCCTGTTCCTCAAGATCAGATTGCTTTTGAAGTTTTCTCATGTACAAGACAAGGCAGCCTATGAGGAAGTTGGATTAAAAATGTGTGGTGTTTATTAATTAGTAATACGACGCAGTTTGGAAAAAACCCACATGTTCATAAAACCAAGATGGAATCAAGATGAGGTATTTTGAGCAGGTAAAAACAAATGTTCCGTTAAATGTGCTGACAGTTATGTAACATTTCCGAACAAGTTCCATCAGTGCATGTGAGAATACTGAAGTCATTTTCCAGTTCATGCAACATCTATTATTAGTATTCTACTATTTATACTTCTCAAAGAACAGAAATGATGATTCCAGTTTCCTTCCTTTGTGGTCAACACAAAACATAGTGCAATAGTGAAATAATATCAGACTGACAATGACCTACGGTGAAATAAGCAGAAAGTAGCTGCTTCAGAGCTCATTTGTGATTTTTCAAGCACAGTCGTAAACCATGTGAGCCAAAGAGATGATAGCAGGTCGCCTGCCTCGTCCATGGCAGCTGTCAGCCTTGGCTCGTGGTTCCCTCCTCTGGGTCAGAGGTCATCCAGCTGTGGCCCCCCCTCCCCTGTCCGTCCCCCTCCTCCTTCTCCCCCTGACACAGCAGATGTGGTCGGACCACCATGGCGAGGGTCTGACCACATCTGGCTCTGATTACAGCCAGACAATCCAGCTTTATCAGCTCCATCCACTTCGCTGAGCTCTGCTACACTGGTTCTCCCAGAGGTGATGTGTGACACATTCTCAACTCACCAATACTGCCTTTATGGGGTGATTTATACTGTATTTTAGGCACCAAAGCTAGGTTAAAATTCTGGCCTCAGCTTCTTTCTTTCTACTTGCAAAGTAATTTTTTTTAGTTAGTCTTGCCCGTTTTTTCCTTGAACTCTCTTCTTGAGAAAAAGTGAGAAATCCCTGCTCATTCGTTTAACTACTCAATGATACACTGCTTAACTTCCATCAATACTTTGATTCTTCAGCTTCTTCATTCATCCACTCGTGATGGCGTCTTCTTTTACAAATCATTTTATCTTTGCCCATCAAACGCCATTCACACCGCCTTGTTTCTGACGGGCAGTCATGTGACCAGGATGAGAAATATGTCACACTTGCAGATAGAAATCCCAACATCCATAAACAGGGGAGTTTGAGAGAGGATTATGTTGCATACAGGGATCACTGGCTGCAGTTTATTTTCCCAGGGTGCCTTTCCCGTTATCCCCACCCCATTGCCAATGAAATCTCTGCAGCTCTTAGTTCCCGTGGTTACATTGGGATATCTCAAATCACTTCAAACAAACAGTCAAAGGATGAGATGGAATTCCTCATTTATGAAAATATGAACCTGAAATTGAGTCTGCCATGAAAAATCTGTGAAAACTATGTAAAGGGGAGAAGCTTAAGGCTTGTTTTGACCTTCATTATACCGTTCCACTGCAGTGCCAGCAGCACCTGACCTAAGCTCCATAACTTCACGTTAAACACATGTCATGCCATGTCACATTGATGCTGTGCCTCCAGTGGCCTGCTGTTCTCATCACACCCCAGGCTAAATGGGAGAAATCGTCAAGGGTGGTTATCAGAATGCTTTAAATGTCTCTAACCCCTCCATCCTTCCAACCATCATCACCCACTCTAACCCCGCTCAACCCCAACTTCAGCCCAGTGCCGTGCTGCTCTCTGCAGGCTTCCGCATGTCAGGGGTCCCCGTGCAGTCCACTCGCAGGGACGCAGGCATGTGCACTAAAGCTGTCACCGCCTGCTACTGCTGCCAGTGCTGGAGGTTATCTCCCCCACACAAGTCCCAACTGAACCCCTGTGGCTGTTTGATCTTTAAAACTACTCAGTGACTTTCTTTCCACACTTTTTATCCTTCTTTGAGTTCTGATTTGGAAAGCCTGGGAAGGTATCAGGGCAAAGGTCAACGTATGATAACCTGAGCCACAATCCCACACTTGCAGACTGGATCACAACAGTCCTTTACAAGAGCTCAGCTTTAGTGAAGATGTATTTCTTCTTATTATCAGGCCACACTCCTGATGAGACTTAGGGGTCAGGGATGCTATCAGCATAAGGAGGAAGTGGGCGAGGTTTGTCGCTCTTGAACTGTGAGAATAAATAAACAGAATGTTAGTTAGAGAAGTTCAGCTGTTAATGACCCCCTGCTGACAGTGAAAACAGCTCATCAGTGAGGGGGGAGCATGGCCTCTTTAATACTGTTAGGGTGATAACAGCCCAAAAGCTCCTTTAAATTAAATGTTGCAGATTTTAAATTTGTTGCCCTGCTAGTTTTACCTTCTGTTCCCAGCTTAATCACTCTTTACCTTCCAGATACACAACTTTTATCAGTCTGTTCTCAGGAACATCAAGAGAATAGTTTTTGCCAGAGCCAGGCTGTGACTTTGTTTCAACCAATAGACCAATTTACTGTTTGTAAACAGTTAGGGCTGCGCAAGCATCTCGGCAACAGGAGTGCTGCTGAGTGTAATGGTTTGTCAAGTGACGTGAGGGTGTTAACCACCAAAAAATGTGTTGTTTTTTTTTACTCAATAACACCTGTAGTAAAGGACTCACGGGTTCCTGAGAAATCAGTGAGTGAATGTAGAACATCCACAAGTGGAAAGACAATCAGTGAAAAGATGTTACAAGGGATACACCGTTCCAATCCTGGTAGGTATTAGCGCCGATCTAGCCCCTCAAAGCTGGATCGGGTATCGGTGGGAAAGGATCGATCCAAACTTAACACTAAGGCTAAACTATGATTTGGTCTACAAGGTATAAGATTTTACAATCAAATTGTCATTTCTGTAAACTCTGAAAAATTTTAACCCAACTACTCTTAAACATTTAAATACTGATAGTTTAAATAAATATTAACTTCAGTAATTCCATATGTACTCACACACCCACAGTAGAGCATACAGGTTATTTTTTAACACTGGTATCGGCTCAGGATCAGTACCGGTCAATACCCAAAGCCCAGGTAAAGATGGATTGGTGCATCCCTAGTGTGTACCCCAGAGAAGAGTTTCAACACACAAATCACGCAATGCTTATGACTGCATTATCCGTTGACACTTACCAAACTGTGACAAATAAAGACAGAAGCTTGTGTCAATAAACTAGAAACCCTCCCAAATCAAAAAGGGCACACAGACGCCTGAGTCTGAGACCTGGATTGTAATAAAGGAACCAGAAAACTATATCCAGATAGAGAACTGCACCAAAGATATCAGAATATGAATTATTTAAAAACTGACTTTAGAATATCTGTGGCTAAAATAATTTCTTTGAGGTCAAACCTTATTAACTGGGGTTAATTGGTTGGGTTAGAAGACACTTTTAATAACACAGCCACAAATGTCCCTGGTATTCTCAGCTAACAATCACTGACACATTCAGCTGAGAGTCAGCAGTTAGCACAGTCACTCTTTGCTCCAAAACACCAAAACACTCTGCAATGGTGAGAAGTAGATCGAAGTTGACTGCATGGTACAGTATCGTTTCTGACAGCTGACCACAGAACAGCCAGACTTTTTTATGCTGCCTACAGCTTTAATTTAATTTTTAAAGATAAGATAAAGCTAACTTGTCTGAATTAATGGGGCTAAATGATGCTTCTGTTGCCAAAAAGCACACAACTGAAGCATTGTTTTATTGAAAACTAAAAAATAGCACTATGCTTCCAACACTGATTTGTCTGTTAGCTGTTTTCCTACTTTCTCCAGTTTTTTTGCTTAGCTAGGCTGATTTCTAACTGTAGCATCCTATTTACCCAGCATATAAGTTAGTTGTGTAATTTTTTCCCTACTAACTCTTCAACAAACTATAGTTATTGTTATCATTTTTGAAAGAGCGAGCTATCTGTTACCTTCTGCTTCCAACCTTAATGCTAAGCTAATCTAGGCTAATCTAGGCTAAGTTTTGGTTGTAGCTTCATTTCTTCTTCTCTATTACTGCAGTAGAAACAGATTAAGAACAAATGGAACAATTATCCTGTGGTGAAGCTAAAGGCAGCTTAGCTTTCACACACTTCATAAAGGGGTTGTTATTCCCCTGCATAATGTGTCTTAAGTCCTTTCTAACTTCAGCATCAATTCCTGATTATTTGCATAATGACACTTTTAGCACCTAAGCTTCATGAATGACACCACAGTTCTTTAAATCATCCACTCATATGTGTCAGCCACAGTGTGAAAGCCGACTTGTACCCAAGTGGTTTTCAGGGTTTAATGACACTGAACCTTTTCTATCTTTTTAAGTGTGAGATCATTCAATTCAGACCTGCTGCCAACTGGCCCAGGAGTTTGCTACTTTCTAGGTGTCATCAAAGTGACCCAACTGGTTGACTCTCCAACATGTGTGAGAGTGTTTTCTTATGGAGGAGGAGGAGGGGAGGTCTTGGGGACGGCAGGGAGCTAATTAGAAGCTATTCTCTAACTCAGGGCCAAATGGAGCAATTATCTGGCCGAGTGAGTAGATAATTCCCTCCCATTCATCTCCCACTGTCAGGGTCCCACTACCCACCAACCTGTGCTGGGGATTGGATGCAGGGGCCTGTTGACACCCAACCTCTCTCTCCTATGCCCCGTGTCACCTTCTTTTAGGTAACTCCCTGCTGTCTCTTGGCAATAAGCAACATACTGGATCACTCGGTTGATAATTTCTCCCATGGCTGTCACATACCAGTTCCTGCCCCCAACAGGATTTATGACTACCACATTTCAGGTTCACCCAGCAAGTCTGTTGGTGGGAGAGCTAGCTTAAGGAGAGCTAGCTTAAAGAGATGATTAATGCAACTGCCTGATGGGTGGGATGCTGGAAACTGAAAAAAGCAACATATGGTCTTGCTGACTGAATTAGAATTAAACATGGAGTTAGCAAAGAGGCAAGATAAAAAAAAGAAAATCAATTAACTTGGAAAACAAAAGTTAGCTTTGTTGCTATACTATTTAATACAGCTAATTTTTTTGTTTTACACATGACTTACAGCAGGTGATGGGTCTGTTTTCATTCAAGTCTACTATTTTGGAACGCTCTGTGAGAACTGTTGGCGGACATTTTCAGCACATCAGGAGCCCGAGACCTCAGTCCAAAGTTTAACATTTCACTGCACATCCAAGGTTAGCAAGAAGGTTCACCCTGCTGACAGGAGTTGCCATTTATTACGGCGAGAATATCACTTAAAACCAAGACATAGAAGGCATCCTTTCAACACGTTTCCTGTAGTGAAAAGAAGTGTTGAGAAAACAGGACCATAAGACTTCACTCATGCAGAACTGAAGCAGGTGAGTCACCGGCAACATGTAAGCATGCAGCCATTTGTATGAGCACTGAAAGTGAAAAAGAGTGAGAGAAGAGAAAATAAGTAAGCAGAGGGTAAACATTAATTATCTTCCTGTCTTTTATTCTCTTACTCATTGTAGTTCCTTTGTAATTAATTCAAGTACAGATAGCCAGCAGTGCCAAAAAGGACATTCACAGTACACACTAGTGTGTTTTATTTTCTCAGTGGGCACAGTAGCTTTAATAAAAGAAAAAGGCATGATGTGAGTTTGTAGTTTGTAAGAAGATTTGTGAGTCAGCACTGATGTAATTCAAAATTCAAGTCACTTGAGAGACAAAGGTTAAGAGAGCCACAAAAACCAAACTGCAGTGTAAAAAAAAACGGAACAGACTTTTTTTTATGACTTGAGATGTGCGTACATTTTGGCATTGAAGTAAATTTGGCAAGCATACTTTCCGCATACTAGCTGAACTTGACTCTCAGTTCCCTGGATTAGTGGTTCTTGAATGAGGGTATACGTACCCCTGGGGGTGTGTGAGGGCACTCCAGGCGGTAGATTCACTAATGTATGTTGAAAAAACAGCAACCAAGCAAAAATCCTTGAACACCATTTATTCAATCAATGTTTGAGTCAAATATAAGTTTCAGTTCATAAACTGAATATTATTTCCAGTAAGTTATTCAATTTTGTTATATATATATATATATATATATATATATATATATATATATATATATATATATATATATATATATATATATATATATATATATATATATATATATATATATATATATATATATATCCCCCCAAAAAAGAAAAAAAAGTCATTTAGAAACAATATCCTTTGTGGTATATCACAAGATGCAACCCACCGAAGGCATTGTGATCTTTCATCTGGGAAAAATAATTCAACAGTAGCACTAAGCCACCACATCCTGTGTTTCTTTTTAATTATTTTTTTTCAAAAGATCTTTTATTCACAATTAACTTGATGTCTCTTTTGTAAGGGAAAGGTTTATTTATCAATGGTTAAGTTGATAATTTGGGTTTGAGAACAGCCCTTTAATTTGATTAAAAAAAGAGGGCACTTTAACTCAAGAATTATTTTCATGCCTACTAATCTTTTCTTTTTGACACATCCTTAGTTATTTTTATCTTATAGTTGATGTAGTTATTTTGTGCCTAACCGGTCACAATTTTCAGGGTTGATAACAATGTTATTGTTCATGAAGAATACTTTGTAAGTCAGACACTAATAGCACAAAACTGCGTTCTACGTCTTTTTTCAAACCAAAACTACTTTGTAAAAAAATTTCACAGTAGGTACATCACTGAAAAAAGGCTGAGAACCACTGCCCTGTGTAACAGTGCACTTTAAATGTTAAAGTGCTAAAAGAAAACAGACTTTAACAGCTTTATACAATAGAATCAGCATAGAAAAAAAATAAGATGAACGTGGAAGTTTGGTATACAAGTGGCATTAGTATTGATTTCAGGTTGTTGTTGTTTACTTTTCCCTCTTATATTTGCAAAGTCCAGCTGATTTTGCTTGAGCCTTCATCTCTCCAATGCAGTCAGATTAAAAGAGGCCATATCTGCAGCCTTCCCAAGCACAGAGGGGTCACAGAGGCAGAGGGAGATTTAGGAATGTCTGGTATCGGTCCAGGCGCCACTAATGAAATATTCAATCACAGAGGATGGAGAGAGTTTTAGAGGACAGCGCCAGACCTCCCCTGTCCTCCCACCTCCACAAATACATGCCCTGTCACACCTGAGTAATCTGCACATGAGGGAACTTCTCACTTCCCAGCCTTACATCTGTGTGACAGAGCTTTTGAAAGCCTCATCTCCTCTGTCGTTTTCTTCCTGACTTCCTCTCCTTCCCCTGCAGCTGAGGTTGGAAGACGGGCTGAGAGGAAAGAGGCTGAGGCGTCCACATGACCTTGGAATTAGTGGAAGTCCTGCAACACAGCTTGCTGAGTGGGACTGCATTGGCAGCTGCTGGATGTTTCCCTCCTGGGTGTATAAGATTAATGCATGCATTGTGGTTTGGGGTGCTGAAGCAGCGAGGGGGCTTTTGGATATGGGATACAGAGTAGACCTGTACACTGTGGAGCCAAGCAGGACATTATGAAATGAGACAAGAACTTTTCCTAGATGGTGAGAAGTCAGCCACATCTGCAGTTTTTTTGCAATTTGAGTCATAAAACTTCCTCTCTGGATGTTACTGTGCTTATGGAAAGCTAACAGTGAGTACACAATACATTTTGTATTGTATGACCCTTGTGTCACACTGCTACACAGGGTCTGTTTACTACTTCCTGTAAGGCCACACACACACACTACACACTCTGGGGATAGAGAAATTTCCCATTTTCTCCTCTCAAGTATAATTTTCCTTGAGGTAGAACAGTCGACCATTCATGTCTTTTAATGTCCATTTAAGGATTACAAATTAAGGATCTGTAGAGTATTTTGAAAATTATGCTTTGTTTTTATAAGTAGTTAACTTTTCTGGCATGTTTCCTATTCACTTACTAATGAACCCGAATCGTTTTTCTAGTTTTTAAACCCAGCAAAGGGAGCACAGAGCAATCTCAATGGAGGAACTGTTTGTAGGAAGCTTTGTAAAAGTTTACATCATGAAGAAATAATGGTTAAATAATGACTCAAACAATTAAAATATGTCTTTCTTTGAAGATTTAGCATTATTAATACACATCACTTGAGTACCTGACTTTTAATCAAGCCTCATAGGCTGTGAAAAACAGTGGGCGGAGCAAAACTGATGTTCAACTAGAGGTCAGAAATATGTAACTGTGTAAATGTGCCTGTAAGGGAAGACGATGCCTAAACACATGTATTTTTTACCACAACATCACCAGATAGATGTTTGAAAAATACAGTGAAGGAGAGGGTTCATATTTTCCCACAAAGCTCTATAAAGTCTGTCCTTTACATTCTTTTTAGTTGACCCCTCTTGACTATCATCAAAAACACAGATTTATACATTTGAGACTATAAAATATGGACTGTATAATAAATGGATGCAGTTCTCGCGACGCCACCTTCTGTTTCTGAAATGTTTTTGGTGCTGGCTTTGAGCCTCCTCACTAACAGCTCAGGTCTGCCTCTGATTGGGCACACACACGTTCTTAATATCTTCTAAACTGCAAAAATAAATAAAAAATAACCCCTGTAAAGTATGTGCAGCTACAGAAATAAATCTTTTGGTTGGGAGACATTTTTTGTACCAGGCTGAACAGCTTTTTTTGGCTTGGTGTTGATGTGGTTTCCGGTACTTCCAGCCTTAAGTGAACACTCGATGAACTGCAGCTTTTAGCTCTGCCACATCACCTCATATTTTGGATGAGAGGTTGTTGGTCGTATAGTCATCAAGGAAAAGTGGTGAAAATCATCTCTTGTAGAGGTCCTTACAGATGCTATAGTCTTATGCATCCTGTTTACCTACCCTCTAGTGGCCATTAGAAAAAAAAAACAGGTTTATACATTTGTGGCCATAAAGTAACCAGGCAAATGTTTACAAAGGTAATATTTAATGAAAAAAAGGAATTTTTCATGGCATTTGATGCAGTTGGTTTCTTTTGAAACCAGTTTAGCTGCCCCTAGTGGCCATCAGAAAGTAATGCACATTTTAGCATTGAAGACCTTCAAAGTGTCAGGATAATGTTTACTGAAAGTTACATAGTATTGAAGAAGAGTCAGATAACGTCATAGTCTTCTTTATAGATAGTCTGTTTTTGCAACTTGGGAATGAGCCCCCTGCTGGGCACTTGAAAAATTCCCTTCTCATCAGAGTCACTGCGCAAAGACTGTCTAAGGTATTCAAAGACATAGCACTGATCGGGAAACATGTTATGTTTGACCCAACTGAGGTTGGTTTACTTCTCAATTAGAAATTTTTGAAAAAAGCACCAACAGAGAAGTTAGGGTAACCATGTTACCTGATGCCCTCACTAACAAATCTTCAGAGGTCTTTTTTTCCCAGAGCTCCTCGCCCCAGGGGGGCACTTTTACCTTCGGCTCCTCCACAGTAGCATTTTAAATGGAGCTTCCAGACCTCAGCTGAGCTCAGCTGCTCAGGCAATCAGAGCTTTTTTCTTTATTTAGGGGGTGAGCCTGGCTGTGCACGCACGTGTGTTTGTGTGTACACTCTGAGGATGTGAGCGAAAGGGCTTTGGCATGATGCATGTTACATATTACTGTGACATAAATCTAATAACCTCAGGTACTAAGTGTCACCAACATATTTAAATAAACTGAGAAAAAAGGCTGAACCGAGTGTTGACTCGCTGTTTGACTTCTGTATGTGTACTCAGGCCACATATATCTATTTATCCAACTGTATTTTGATTAGTGAACAAATGTAGGAAGATAAATGCGGAGAGAGTGGGGTCCCTCCAATAAGGTGTATATTTTTCCTGGCCCTGTGAAGTAATTTATAACACTAATCCTGTGGAGTTTTCATGTGTAAACAGCATTTGAGATTATGTAAAAACATTTTAGGATTATGTAAAGGAGCAATTAGTCAGCAAAGCTGCAGGCTCTGTGGTACGCACGGACACAACTTGGAGCTGCTGCTCTCAACAAGCCTTTTCATCTGGTATTAATCGAAACATTTCATTTAAGTTTCTCTCTTCTCGTGTGTAAGTTTGTCTATCTTTCTGACAGGTGTTGAAAACTAAAAGCTACTACACTTTCTAACAAAGCCATCATATCTGCCTCAGTCCACTCAGCACTTTGTTCTTT